>NC_050587.1:12304166-12923333 GCF_013368585.1 Megalops cyprinoides
CATGCTTCCATTGTCTCGCCCCCCACAGTCCAGCCTCACACCCCGGAGAACGTGACCGTGGTGGTGAACATGGTGGACGGTGACCCCTTCCTTCTGGTGAGGTGGGAGCCCCCTCGCAAGGCTGACACTCGCTCCGGGTGGATTACCCTAATCTACGAGCTGCGCGTCAAACTGGAGAAGGACGACAAGTGGGAGGTATGTGGGGCACTTGGCACCGGACTGCAGCTAATAACCGAGATTAAAGAGAAACCTGGCCAAATCCTGCTCTTAAGGGCCACTGTGTTCTTTTTTTATGAGTTTAATTTTAATCACACAAATGACTTAATCATCTACTTCTCTGGTCAAGGTCTAGGCTGTTAATTCAGAGCTATTTTAACACAGACCAGGCCAGCCAAACAAAATTTACGATAGTTCCATTAGAACACATATTTCCGTGACATATTTCCAGTTATTCACTGACAGTGACTTGGTTTTTTTTGTACTGAATTAACTCTGAAACATTCATTCTCATGGGGCATGTTATGAACAATTCCAAAACGGATTGCAAGTTCAACCACAGAAAGACAGGAATCGTGTTGGTATATTTGATCTGACGTCTCTATGGGTTCATTCTTAAGGAGCACTTTGCCGGCCAGCAGAAACAGTTCAATATCTTCAGCCCACACTCTGGGGAGGTCTACATGGTGCAAGTCCGCTGTAGACCAGACCACGGCTTCTGGAGCGAATGGAGTACCACGGCTTATGTGAAAGTCCCAGACTGTAAGCTTACATGTTATGCTTCTTTGAAATTTGCTGATGGTTCCCTGGAGCTGTATGTTCTGAAATATAATTTGAGGAGGATTGTCTCATCTATGTTCCCCAGCCATTGAGAAGGCCTTACCCTCACCCCTGCTGCAACACTCCTAATGTGTCACCTGAGGTTGCTTATGTTGTTCATTCTAATTTGCTGGCCTCATGAGCAACCTAGTGAGAATTTTACACTGGAGAGATGCACTTCACAACATTCAATATGATACTCTGAAAGAAGTACAATAATGTAAGCTTTGTAAGAGTTCAATATTCCTGATAATATACTCAAGTTGATGCTTGGGGTGGCCGCAAGCCATACGTGTCTGGGCCAAACTAAAGCGTGTATTTGGCAAGCTCTCAGCAAGGATTACCGTTGAAAACGATGTTATGTTGCTTTGTGAAGTGCCACTTGGAAGTAAGCTAAGCAATAACTGCTGAATTTACATAATTTGAATCAATGGAGGTTTATTCAAATATAAGCAGTTTTGTTATCTGTTGGTATGCAAATCACTGCTTGTGTTTTTCAGACATTTCTAAAGAGAGATCGATGTGGGTCCTGATAGCTGTCGTCTCAGCTTTTATATTCCTGGTCTTCACATGGACAGTGAATGTGAAACGCAACAGGTATGGCAACTAGAGTAGTTTATATAATAAATGTAAATTTATTCTCTGTTTTATATATTTATTTATTGAGCCTCCCCTGATGACACTGAAGTGTATTTCGAAAATCCTCTTCTTTTTTCGAAACAACGCTCACCTGGTAGTCACTCCATGTGTGTTTGTGTGTGTGTGTGTACCTAGATTTCTCAACACATTTATGTCCTTTCTGTTATTGATGGACCGATAACACATTCTAGACAACCCTTCTCAAACAACAGTCATCATCTTTCCATAAAGAAAACAAGGATGCTATTATTTATTGGGATTATCAGTGGTCTCACACCATTTCCAATAGATTACCAATGTATCAATGCTAATGTATTAGTATTAACAATTTTTATTGAAATGCTCACACAGATTAATACCCACAATTGTATTACAGTTTTTGTTGTGTTTAATCAGTAAAAGAAAACCAATCAAAATAACATGTTTTGTTCATCTGGTGAGCAACACATAGAGGAAACAGCGAACTTCATTTGATAATCATCACAAGACAGTTTTTTTATTGTTTGGCACAATTAATAAGCATTCAGTTAAGGGTTACCCATTGGTGGCTTATTTCTTTTCAACTTAATTGCACATTGTGCGTGATGCATAAAATTATTTTAGTGTAGATATTGCAACAGTTATTTGAAGTTAAAAACTGCTATCAAAATTATTCAGTGTAACCCATTCTTTATGTTGTAATTGATAACATGTAGTGAGAAATGCCCAAATGTTCCTTAATTCTCCTTTACTAGGAACAAAACTGACCATAACACTGATGTGTAATCCTTACTGAAACATGCAAGTTTGTAAATCATAAAAATAATCCAGGTTGTGGTTTTAACATTTGTGAATTTATGAATCCATTTCCCCTCTGTATAAAAAGTAGGTCTTTTATCTCCCATAGAAGGGGTATTCTCTTTCATTGATCATAAATCTCAGCCTTGCTCAGGGCTGCCAGTTTATTTGGTATGTGATGCAATGTAATCCAGTTTTTGTTTTGTTCAGTTTTGTAAAAGGCAGTACAGTATTCAGTAGCTTTTTTGCTAACTCCTAATTGCTGATACTAGTAGGTTACTTGTTTGCAAAAAAGCATACAGTACAGGTATTGCAGTATTGTTTAACAAGATACTACTAAGTTGCCTTTCTCAGTAATATTACAAAAGTTAAGACTCCATCTGAAGCTAGCTATATTGCTAAGTAAGCCAAACTCTTGACCCCTTGATAATTTTTACAACCCATTTTTATTTGGCTGTGTATATCTTTGCCAACACTTCTCTTAGAAATGTCCACCAAGCCCATTATAATTGTACAGATTCCATTGTCATTTCCAAATTGATGTTTATATTTTTCCTCCATAAGCTTATATATTTTAACATATTGGATCAATACCTTTGTGCCATCCTGGAAGCCTTTACTCTTTAATCACTGTAGTTGCACCTGTTTTACTCTGTTTCTAGTGTAAAGCATTTTCTACTTCCTCCTGTTCCTGGACCAAAGATCAAAGGATTTGATACGCAACTGCTCAAGGTACAGTCCTGAGTTTATAGTCAATAAAACAGAGATTCATTCTGTTCTATGCCAGAAGACTGGCAATTGATTGTGAAATTGTTGTGTGGTCATTGAAGACAGAGCTGTTAAACCTCATTTACAACATCACCCCATAGCATAAAGCAGCAAATAGTTTGAATGCAATCATTCAGGCTCTTCCTCCCCCCTCACCATTTCTCAACTCTCAACTGTTTGGCCCACAGGCTGGGAAATCAGAGGAAGTGTTTGGTGCACTGGTCATACAGGGGTTTCCTCCGACAACAGACTATGAGGATCTTCTGGTTGAATACCTGGAGGTTTACGATAACGAGGAGCAGGAGCTGGTGCTTGACGGGAAGGACCTCCAGGACGGACTTTTGAAGTCCAAGAGCTCCTCGGACTCTGATTCTGGGAGGGGCAGCTGTGACAGCCACACTTTGCTGATGGAGAAATGCAGTGAGACCAAGGAAGACCAGGCCGTGGAGGACAAACAGAGCAAGGCTGGTGTGGGGACCATGGAAAGGAGTGACAGCCACGTTCACGTTCACTCCTCTGAATCTGCTGCTGAGAAGGTCAGGTCATGGCCTACGGTCTTCTCCTCCCAGCAGCACATGCAGAAACCCCCCTACCACAGCATTCCTGAAGTGTCTGGGCAATGCCACGTCTCCGGGACCCACTGCCCCTCCACCCATCCGCAAGACCACAAGGAAAATCCCACTGAGGTCTGCCTGGGCAAACCCCCTCCTGGCTTCAGACACACGCAAACCAACAGTGATTTCAGCATCCACAGCAGCAGCTACAAGAGGGAAGCCACTTTCCCACCCTCTAAGTCCATGGAGTATGTGGAAGTTCAGAAGGTCAACGAGGAGAATATGCTGGTGCTGAA
Source organism: Megalops cyprinoides (assembly GCF_013368585.1). Taxonomy (NCBI): domain Eukaryota; kingdom Metazoa; phylum Chordata; class Actinopteri; order Elopiformes; family Megalopidae; genus Megalops; species Megalops cyprinoides. The sequence goes on from NC_050587.1 coordinate 12,308,017, forward strand.
GCCCATAGCAAAGGAAGGGCAGGACCTCTACCACCTGGAGTTCACAGGACAGGATTACAGTAAAGTGAATGGGGTGGTCAATGACAACGTCCTCTTGCTTCAGAGGGAAATGGCTGCCAAGTGCCAGGAGACAGGAAGCCCAGCAGAGAACCACTCCCAGCAGCAGCCTGGTAAATCAGCAATGCACACTGCAGTGCCTATGGCCCATGAGGGAGTGCACATTGCACCTAATGGCTATGTGGACACAGCCACCATGTTGCCCACCTACTAACTAACTTCACTGAATTCCATAAGGGCCTACTGGAGCTGCTGCTGTGTGGGATTATGTTATTTCTTGGAACATTAAAGGTATAAGAGGACCAAAAATTTGAATGACTTTGGAAGTATACCTTGGTTAAGAAAGCAGATGTTTCAGTGGGACTTTCCTCTAGTTGCCTCACATGAAAGCCCTCAGACTGATTTTACTGTACTTTGTTTCTTGAATTGTTTCTCTTTTTAGAATTATCAGGAGATTGAGTTGTCATTGATAGTGATGATAGGCAGACTTAATTTCAAATCACACCATGTTTGACCAGACCTTGTTTTAGTCTTTTTCCGTGACGTGCAGCACAAATCTACTCATTTCTAAAGCACATATTTCTACAACCGATTCTAAGAACTTCGTCATTTTTGTGTGCTCTCGCAAAGTGCATTGTGGATATCAACGAATTATAATTAACAATTAAAGCTACAGTATTTATTAAAATGATAATGAAAATTGTCAAAGCTTAGTACATGTGTTTGGGTTAGTCCCAAACATACAGAATCAAGTCTGATTTCCTCTTCACTGAAGAAAAATAAGTTGACAATCTTGTAGAAAGAAAAACACTACAGACAAGAAAATGAGGCCTATTTTTCCTGTATAACAGTAAAAAATACATTTTATAAAGATTATATTTTGGTGTACATAGATATTGATTATTCATCTTTGTTTTAAAATTAAGCTGTTTTCCATTAAAGGTAGATACTAAAAGCTGCTTCTAATTTATGTTATTCCCTCAGATCTCCTTCTCACAGTCCGCAAAGTTTTATAATATTTGGTACAAAGCTCTGTTACTATTAAAAAAAATTAACAAGGTAGTACTTTGGTACTTTTACTATATTTAATACTCAAAATTGCTGTTTGTACAGTAACTTTGAATGGCAGAATTGTGCTTTGTTACCATTGTGTAAATAGTGTGAGCTATTGTTTATAAAATTATACATTGAAGAATTCACTCCTTATATTTACTTTTAATGATATTGGAAGTAAGTTCATAAAGGAGCTACAAAGAATGACTTGATAGATTTATATATGGTTTTGTCACTGCAGGTTGACCAGAATGTATCTTAATAAATCAAAGCAGCTATTGCCAAAATAGTGTTTGATCTGCGTACCTATCACATCTTTCTGTCTTTATTTACATACACACATATATAATGGAAACTTTTTTCCAAGCCATAGAATAATTGAGCAACCCTTAGCCTCCACTACAGCTTACAGCACTACAACTCCTTCTTCTTGGAATGCTGCTGTACAAGCTTGGAACTGTTTCTAAGGTTGAACTTCCTCCTGCTCAAATCCATTTAGCAGTGTTCACGGAGGCATTATCGTCTTGGCATACAGGAACATCTCGAGGAAACAATGTTTACACCGTAGGGTGTACTTGGTTGCCTAAAATGGCTTCAAGTGGCTGTAATTCTACCATGCGGTAACTTCCATGATATGCCTGCCCATAGCATAACAGATCCATCACCATGGTTATCAGTCGGGAATAGGCCAAGACCAAGACCACACCATAAATATAAGCTTTGTGAAGCTCATAATGTAGAGTTTTTGACTGGGTCACAGAGGAGTAGCTTCATTTCTTTTGCATCCTGTTAAGTGTCTGTCAGTGTTCAGTTTATGACCATTGTTCCCTTTTCTAACAGTTTTTCTTTGTCTGGTATATCCCTTCACTATTTTTGACAGTGTTCCCATTGGCACATCTCTCTTGTCTCATGAGAAACCCACATATTTAAAGTGTTGATTTTAGAATTTCTTTTCTACCAGAGGCATATTGGTAATTAGTATTGACATTAATATGAAACACATGTGTAGACTGTTTTTAATTGCGCTCTTTTTATAGACCTGTATGCACATCTTTCATTTCTGGCACGATAACACATGAAGGTTCTGCTGTAACAGTTGAGAATGGCACATAACAATAACAATCAGGTAACTGAAGGAAGTAGACTTCAGAATATTATGATTTTATTGGGATTACTAAAGTGAAATGAGAAGCACAAGGAGCACGTTTGCCTGGGGCTTCTGCCCTCATTGATTTGAATGACAGCATTGTAAAGTCTGCCCAGCAGCAGCTGGACAGGGGCATGGGATGCCACCACCCGCCTGCAGGTGGAACCAGAGCTGGTGGCAGTGGGGTGGAGGTGAAGGAAATGGATCAATTGCTACAACTGTACAGGGACTACAGTAAGTGACGTTTTATAGGAGTATGCTTACACTTACTGGCTGCTTGACAGATAACCCTGAAGTCTCCCGTGAGAAAGTTCCACTTAAGTTCTCTTTTGATTGCTCAGTTTCACACAGGGACATGATAATATGGAGAAACTATTAAGTTTTGACAAATTACTGTCTGGGAAAAATATTTAAGCGGTGTGTGTTTTTGTGTCTATCCTACCTTTCCCTTTACTATCTAAACTATCTTTACTATCTATCCTACTTTTACCTTTACAGTGATTTAAGGAGCTTTAAATAAAAATGGTCTTCAATCTAAATGCTGAAACAGCAGGAGAATGAGATGCTTATTTTATCAGTATGTAGGACTTGGTAGACTGGTGAAATGAAATAATCTATAATTTTGCTTCCCTTGAGTATGGTACAGCTGCTTCCCTAATCAACACCACTAAACAGTATTGCTGCAATCTATCTAATTACTTTTTCCCCCACTGAACAGTGAAAAATAACAACCAGTAACACACATACTGTTGTCTTCCACAAAATGGCCTCTTTTGCCTGGCTGGTGTTTCTTTGCAGCTCTTTCCAAGTAATATTCTGTACGTATTCAAAATGGAACATCTTTCAACGAAGGTGCGATTTATATACAACACCTTCCAATTTTCAACATTTTCTCATCACAGCAGTCTATTTTTGGTTATGTTTATATGAGTGACTGCTGGAGGGAACCAAATTATACTGACATGCTCATATGAAACGGAATGTACCTTAATGTCTAGCTGTTCGGTTCACTTCAGATCAAATGAACTAGCTACCTCTGGAGACCTTTTAGTGAATATTGTATATTCTGAAATGCAGTCCATACACAGGATAACTGATCATGTTGGATCATGATGCCACAGTACAGCATAGACCAATGGCTTAGAATGAATTCACACCTGGCAGACATCACCAGTTCCAGTTTATATAGAGGCTTTTTTCAACCAGTCGCTGTTCCTAACACCATATTCGATACTGAAATATGACGTAATATGATACATAATATATAATATGAAAATAGATTTTTGTCACAAATACCCTGGATTCATTTGCACTCTTCTTTCATAATAACACGAATTTCTGTATGCACTATTAACATTCTGTATGCACATATGCATTATTGATATTTTGTCGTTGCTCCCGTTACATCTGTATTGGAAAAAGATCGACATAATCATACCACATATTTGACATATCACATATCACATACCACATACATGCTCACATGCATCAAAGATCAATACTCAAACTTTCCAAGTATTTCGATAATAGAGATCATGGAGGAGTCTAATGACGGGCATGAGCTGGTGGATGTGGGGGGCTGGCAGGCGGAAATCTTCAAGCTGTAATTGGTTACTTTTACTCTCCGCCCTCTGAAGTTACTTTTGAGGACAAATCGTGACTGAAATGATAGTACCCTCGGAGTTTACACTGCTGGGTCTCTTGCTGTGATTTCGAAGAAAATGTTGAAGGCCTTCTGTCGCATAAACGCTCCGTCTTTGGGTCGGAGAAAGGACGCGTTCAACACTTTCGATTTTTTAGCTAAATTTCACCGGCCCAGTGGTAAGTCCACAAGTTCCAGAGTTCAGACCATTACCAGGACACAGACGAAATGAAGTGAGCAAATCTAACTCTGCAGAAATATGAAGCTGGGTGAATCACTTGTTTTCAATGACGTTAGCTACATAACTGTGATAGACATTGGCCTATTATTTATCAACATATATTTCACCGAGAGTCACACGATAATGTTACTCTCCACTTAAATTTAGCTGACCAAATGGTAGCCATTCATCCGTACCTGCTTTCTCAAAGATCATGTAATGTGGGTGTCTAAAAAGCGTACGAACAGCAATAAACACAGAAAACGTACCTAGCTAAAGAAAACGGGAATTAAATAGGTTTCCATCTACTGTATGGCAGGTGTCAAATGTCAGTCGTCGCCCCTCCCTTATTTTAGTAACAAGCGTGTGCAGCCTTGCATTTTCGACCACAACTGAGCGCTCATTGAATGAACGTTCTAAGTTATTATCCATTTAGGAAAAAGTAGCAATATTTAGTAAGCGCAGCTTGCCCGGATAGCTTGCTAGCCACCTATTAAGGATAGCTTGTCAGGATAGTCTGCTAGCTTCGAAACTAACGTTATCTCGAAGTAACTTTAGATACAGCTGTCATAGAATCCGCTGATCGCTGCTCCTGTAAAGTTAGTTCACTGGTTCGCTGCTCATCTTCGTCTTTCTCGTAGTTTTGTTTTCACTAGCTGTAAAGTTAGCTTTTGCATGAACATTGCTTACAAGTTACATGTATGTCATGTTTTTAAATAAATTGTTGTTGAAAGGTCATGAGACCGATGTGAATAAGATTTCCCATGGTTGAAGTGCACAAAAATGTCAGATAATTGTCTTCGGACTGCTTTAGGATTCTAGAATAAGAAAAGAGCTGTCAAATGGAACTGGAATGATACTTATTTAGACAAAATAAGTATAATTCTGTATCAGTAGAGATACACAATGTCCAGCATTACTTCTTTGTATGGTTATAATGGTGCGTGGACAACCTTGCACTCACCCACTACGCAGGCATTAGATATCATCAGGAGATATTTGACATTATTACGCATGATTCATGCAATGTGGAATTATTTTAACACGGCATCAGTAAATATGTTGGCGAGAGATTCTGACAGTTTATAATTTTGTGGCTGGCATTAAGTAACATCAGTTTACTTCAGTTGGTGGGGCTGTATAAAATTGCAGCATAATAGGTTGTGAAACCTGCCACGCTCTTGGCGAGGAAATGCTTGAAATGTGAATGAACTTCAGTGTCGATTAATAGGGCTGTATGATCGACTGGTAAATGCTACTCCCTATATTATGTCCAATAAACTACCGTTTCTGCCTTCATAGCTACAGGTCAGTTCCTCACGATGTCTTAACCATTTGCACGCCTGCACTTTACCCACGATAGATAACAAAATGGATTAGACCTGTGAGGGCAAACAAACTGTCCAACACAATGGTTTTTGATAGTATGATGTTTTTGGTGTAATGCAAGCTCCGTGCTGTCTGTACTTGTTAGCATGTGTATACTGGTTTTTGACTAGTTAAGGTCTGGACTAGTGACTTTGCTGACTAGTTAGTTAACTGTATCGATTATTTGTGGTATTGAGGTACTGTATGCTGTAAGACAAGCACTTCCAGTGTCATGACCAAAGGCTGCCAGGCTACCAAGCCTTGCCAAATCCAGGGTCCTCCTATGTAGGTCTACTTAGACAATGAGCCTGACTAAATCAAGGACAACATCTGAAAAAACATAAAATTCCCAGAGCCACTTGATTATCTATGTGCAGTGAGAAACAGTATCTGTAGTGTATGGAACATACTGTATTATTTTTGTAAATAATGATAAACTGTTAAAAGTTGTTGTCTTAAACAGTGCAAGGTTACACATGATTGCATTTTTTGCTATTTTGTGCAAATTACATCTCCAATATGTCACTTTCACATTCCTTTTTATGCAGGCTTTATGACCTACCATACAAGTTAAGTTGTATCCATTTTCTGTATTGGGTGCATTTTGTTTACATTTCTCATGTTTATGCAATAATTATTCCCCAAAACCACTGTATGATCAATTCAAGTCTCTTTCACACATAGTTTGTTTGACTGATTCAAATACAAGTATGGCTTTGTTCATGTAAAGATTATGGAAAACGTGCAGGGACATCATTTCTCCAGGATGCAAATTAAAACAATGAAATCAAGGGATATTCTCAAACCATTTGGAACTAAACTTGGGCTGATGCTTGATTTTACTTAGTCCGAAATTTGTGCAGAATGGAAACGGACACATAAAGATTTACTTGTCAAATAAAAACTTAAAAAGGGGACCAAGCTGTGAAGTGTCCTATTTGCCTTTGCTTAAGCATTATTGGATTGCATTATTATGTGGAAGAGTCCTTACATGACCCAGGAAATGAAAATGTTTGGTAGTCTGGGAACTTTGGTTCATTTGGTGCCATTTCACCTCATATCCCATATACAAACCTGCACACTGCAAAGTAACCATACACAAAACTGCTGATATAGTTTAATTGTAGGCCTATTTCTATTTCTAAAACATAATGTTTGGGGAATAAGGGTTCTACAGTATACAAATCCAGCATAATAGTAACAAATATACTAAATGCTCAACATCTTTATAAAACAAGAAGCAAAAAATAATAAAAAAAAAAATAATAAGTTAAAAATAGATTGCTTGTAAAAAAAAAAAAAAAGAAGAAAAATATTCACTGATTCACTGATATTCAGTGGCTATGCCGCCACATTTCCACAGCGTGAAGCAAGCTGTCCATGACTGGATATGTTACTCAAAATATAGATGAGCGTGAAAGGAGTATTTTATACTTTATATCATACTGGACTTGCAGATTAGCATCATATGAAAGGGTCAACTACAACATATGATTCCCTTGGAGTATTATCCATGGAGTATTTCAGTTCATCTCAAAATGTATCTATTATTTCTAAGGTGCTCTTAGCACCATAATGAGAGCTTGAAAGGACAACCCTCGGCGTTGTTTTCTGATGTAAGTATGCTTTTCATCCTGATTCCAAAACATTTTCCAAAGGAAGGGCACTCAGCCTTGTTTATATAATGATGAGGCTGAAGACATGTCAGCATACTGTCTCTCTCAGTGAATGATTCTGTGGTCAACCTTTATATACTAAGTCAAAAATATCACCATATGTATGCGGGATAATATGGAATTGCCAAAACAGTCACTGGTAACAAATATTTGATGCCCCTGGGTATCGTTACCCTCAGGAAACATTGTTTTTGCTAGATGTCTGACACCACGTCACTCAGACGTTTTCTCAACATATTCTAATGTAGGCTACTTAACACAGGTTCCTATCAAGTCCAAATGTGTCTAACAACCCAGGGTGACTGAATTTGGGCTTTGTAAGGACTTAGTTGATAACCATTCACAGCAGGTATTAACAGCACTTCATTAAGACATGATGTTTATTGTGGCTGGCATGATCTAATGTTGATTTTCCTTTGTGCAGGTGCAGTATATCAGAAGTCTGCTGTAAAATACCCACCCTCTGATCTTCCACAGATGCCCCCATGTGACTTTAAACCAGAGGAGTACAAGGTCAGTGGTTACGGGTGTGCTGACAGTTTGGGTCCTTTAAAAACGATGGGCAGCAACAGTATTTACAAGTGTGTTTTCCCTCTAGGACATGTCCAAGGACCAAATGCTGGAGATTCGGAAGAGCTTCTGCAACCCTATGACCATGAAGGTCACTTACTACAAAAAACCTGTCTACATCCATCAGGGCTACATGCAGTGGCTGTGGGACGTAGATGGGCGACGCTACCTTGATCTTTTTGCAGGGATAGTGACAGTCAGCGTAGGACACTGTCACCCGTAAGGTCCTCTCGTTCGTGCTGTTTCACCTGAACCACACAGTCACTCCTCATAGTGCTAGCATTTTGTGTTACTTAGAATGATTTTTTCCCTGTAGGCATGAACTTGAACATTTATGTTACACTACCATTGAAACTTGAGGCTTATCGCTAGTGATTTTTTCAAGACTGGTGACTTGAACTTGACTTGACCTGTCCATTGTAACTTTGGACTTTACTTGAGATGTGACTATTGGTACTCAGAACCTGACAGGTTAGCACTTGGGACTTCAGAATTAAATATGTGTGACTAGGTTCAATGTCTGGGTGTAGTGTTGCTGAGGGTTTCTATCTCATGGAATAATTCAAGGCTGCAGATATGCTTCTTGCATATACATAAATGGTTGCAACAAGGTCAAATGAGACTTATTCATTGCCACTGCTGTCTGAAGAGAGTTAATGTTACACTTATCTCTCCATGTAGAACAAAGACAGTTCTATGCATGCAGTTTGTACCATTTCTTTATTTCTTGTATGTAGAAACTTCAGCCAAGCATCATCTTAAGTTCTCCGAACTTATGTTGACATTCATCATCTTTTGAAAATTTGCATTGTCAAGGAAGCCTGTAAATTTTATCTTTTTGTGCTAGTTTTAACTGAAGAAAGGGTTGAGTAGTGGATGAAGATATACAGCAACATTTATGTGCTCTCTCTGATTCCTGAAAATGGGTAGAAGCCTTAGTTTACCTTGCTCTTCAAATATCACACTTGGCTGGACATCACATGTGATTCAGGGAAATTAGCTGCCAACCAAAGACAAGCTTTGTGTTTTCAGATCTCAAGGACTAGATTTCATATAACCTGAATCATTGCAGATGTCTGGTCTATCATATTTATTATATTGTTACATAATAAATGTGATAGACCATACATCCGGTATTATATTGTTCATACCATCTTTTACAAGTGCTAACTTTCTGCCTGTGGAGCCATAAAGTGGGAGTCCATTGTATGGAAGCCTGAGTATATAGTAATTATTTCAGTAGAGTATCATGTTTTAGACATTGTTGTACTATTAGTATTTTTGATTATTATATTGAAATTGAAGTTGTACATGTATGTTTTCATTTCTGTAACTACAACAAAAACTCTGGTGGAAAAAAAATAATACAGGTGTATTTATATATGGATCAGCTATGTATATTTATTTATATAAGGTATTAGTATTTATAATATTTATTTGTCATAAATTGAAATAATAAGCTTAATTGCTTAATAATAAGCTTATGTTTCATACCACTCCTGCATGTTTAAATTTGTCATTACTGTAGGGCAGTACCCATGTATTGAATAGTTGTGAAGGTCAATCTGTCAAATTTCATATGATACGGTGTTCTTATCAAAAGAGATTGTCACAAAATGCTTCACTGAGCAGCAGAGAAGAAGATACCAAGAATGACAGAACAGTCATAGAATCAGTGAGATGTGATGACCCTCTCTGTATTCAGTTAGAGATAAATGCCGTAAAAGAATACCTTGCAATTACATATACATACAAAAGAACAATGGCACAGTGATGTGATACAGGTAGCTTCAAGCCACCACCCTCTTTAGAATCAATTTTGTGATTAGGATATATGTTAAGCGCCGCTTACATCATTTTAAGGTAGTAACCATGGTGATGAGTTCCCATGTCTCTCTAGACGGGTGACAGATGCTGCTGTGAAACAGCTGAGACGACTGTGGCACACAACCAATATCTATGTTTATCCTCCCCTCCACGAATATGCAGAGAAGCTCGCAGCTCATCTCCCTGATCCACTAAAGGTACTGTACACCAAACACGTATCCAGTGACCATCAATTAGTAAGCATGTGGTTGTGGTTTTCTTGATCTGTGTTGTGAGTGGTTGGGGAAATTGACGTTTTTTGTTTGAAATGGTTCAGGAATTTTAAATATCTTTCCATGGGGGGTTGTCAAGTAATTGTAAATTAGAAATAGCAGACTTAAGGTTACAGGTCTAACAGTACAGCGCCCTGATGTATTGCTTGAGCAAACTCAAAACAAGCGCAACTGAAGCTACCAAATTTCATAAGGAAGAAGATAATTGTATACTTTTCCTCACCTGCTTTCCCCGAGAACTGAAATCGTTGCACATCACATTAGCCTGCAGTGTGTCATTGAGAAGGATAAAGTACGAATTACCTGTCTGTGCCCTCAGGTTGTGTACTTCACAAACAGCGGCTCTGAGGCCAACGACCTGGCCATGCTCATGGCACGGCTCCACACGGGAAACTTTGACATCCTTACCCTCGGGTAACGTCAGTACAGTCATATGCCACAGCATGGACTCCAGGCCTGTATTTGTGTTACACTGTGTATACTTGATACTTCAGAATGCAAGGCAGCTCTAACCAAGTCACACCAAATGCATTTTCAAGTACAAAGAGGAGCATCTTTGTGACAGAGCAGCAGTCTTTGAAAAGGAGTTATCTGGTGAGGGACAATTCCGATAGCAGCTTCAGATGGTTGTAAAGGTGTGAATGCCTGTGATGGTTGTTTTTTTTCAGCCATTGTCAGCAGTACTAAATGTCAAATGTTTTTAATTTTGTTTTACAATGTCTGCTTTGCGCAGAGGGTCATACCATGGTGGCAGTCCCCTGGCAATGGGTCTGACTTCAAACGCAGCCTATAAGTATCCCATTGCCTCTGGATTGGGATGCCATACTGTGAGTCCCACATATAATCAGATCTGTCAATCAAGTCATGCTTTTTCTCTCATGTACTTCCTCTTAAATGAAGGATAAAGACATGGGTAGGGTTACAGTACACAATTACATTGTAACTATGAACTAACACTTCCTTCAGAAACTCGGGAGGTGGTATATATTTCAGTGCCATGGCAAAATCCTGTTTGTTGTCATTTATCCACTAAAATTTACATTTTATCATTGATAATTTAACTCACAGCATAACTTGGAAATGAATATGTTCACAGTTTATTGCACTGCTTTTTCCATATGGTGTATTGCATTTTACATAAGTATGTAGTAAAAAGCTTATGTTAGAAATAGAAGTTAATCAGTAACCTAAAAAAGTAAAAAGGTGACTCATAGATACAACTATAGCAACATATTGCTATATGACTTCTTTAGCAATAAAATGTATTTTAAAAAAGAAAGTATTTTAAAATTTCCCCTCAATGAATGTAAAAACATTGGACCAAGGATGACATTGGACAAGGATTGGACAGGATGAGTTTGCTGCAGAATAGTCTGCCAGCTTGTTTGTCGGGGCTTTACTTCCTTATGTTGTCAGACTGAAAGAGTGGACTTGAGTAGCTTGAGGGTGGAACTTCGTTGAGTCAAAGTGCATGTGGAATTTTAGCAGGATAATGTTAACTGTCATAACTATCTCAATGCTGGAATTAGTCTGAGGAGTGTGTTTAAGTCATTAGAACATGGTATGAAAAAGTACTGCAGAATGTTTTTGTCAGAGCTTTGAGGGTAATCTATGTCCATAAGTCAAATTTAAAGGCCAAATTTACAAGTAAATTAGAGGCTTTTTCACGTGTTTTTTGTTTGACTGCACAGATCTTTTCCCTGTGTTTAAATATATGGTGTAAGATTAGGGTTAAAAATTTCTGTTTTTGTATTTTGTTGTTTGTTGCTGATTTTGGGGGCAAGTTGCACAAAATGTGTGCTAAGCAGGGGACAGTTGCGCTGCAGGGACGATAAAAGGAGTGACAAAAACCGTAATGGCAATTTGACTATAAATGTGCTTGGTGAACAGTAGCAGCTTCCCACGGAAAACCTGTTTGTTTTGTCCATTGTTTGATTGGGAAGTATTTTTGAATGACTGGTTTTGGCGTCTAATGACTAAGGGTTTGGTTACACTGACCAAGATTTGAGCATTTCTAGCCCCTCTTTTGTTTTTAGGTTGAGATGTTTACCCATTCTATTTTTTCTTTGTAAGTACTCTCTTTAGAACTGAATAAGGAAACAGAGTGGAACAGTAGCTATTCTTGACCCGGGAGACTCTGCTACAGCACTGCTGAGACACGGAGGCAGAGCTGGTCTGATCTGGAGTGACCAAAGTTTATTCACTCCCATGGGTCCGGTTGTGTAACTGGCTCCTGAAAAGTGCCTTGTTTTGTTTCTTTTACCATTCATTACACTTACACACACGTAGGCTAGAACTTACCCAGTTATTAATTAACTCATCTGTACCTTGGGAATGGTTTAAAAGGCTAAACTTAGGCTGGATTGGGGTTGAGTTCATGGCATCATTAAAATCCATGTTGCGACAGAACAGCATTGCCAGTGGGTTTGTTATTTCACATTCTGCGGTTTAAGTCTCTGACTCTGTAGCTTTGCACAGACGTGCAGCAATACTAGGCAGTACACTGTTAACCTGGTGCTTCGTTGCCCTTTTCTGTAGACCATGTGTCCTGATGTTTTCCGAGGCCCTTGGGGAGGCAGTCACTGTAGAGATTCTCCTGTCCAGACCATCCGAGACTGCAGCTGTTCCCCAGGTACACACATATTTCAGAAACCTTTACTCATTAATTACGATTGACTTCATTTGTGAATTTCCTACAGTACATAAACCATTTGTTTCTGTATTATCATCCTCCATAATCTGGCATCTTTTATTGCTTTTTTTTTCAAGCAAAGATGCATTTATTTCATTTCACAGTGAACATAGTAATATCTTTATTATGAGGTCACCGTGTGCATTCCCTGCATATTTTTAACTCCCTGGAAACAGATCGCAGCTGGAAATTGCTGTATACACCTGAAATAAGTGTTAAAACCAAGAAACCATATTGGTCACTGACTAAAGGGCAAGGGCAAACTCATTTGCTCCATCAAACATTTACTGTTTTCTGTGAAATTCCCTTTCACTTTTATTACTTATATGTAGAAACAGAAAAATACTTCATGGAAACTGTCAAATGCTTAACCATAGCCATGTGATTTTTTGCCTTCAGTGTTTATCTTGTCCTAAAAGAGGAAATATGCATGAATTGTATGTGAAATATTTTTGATATATAATATGGGATTAGAGCACAGACATCTTTCTTTATTATTCAGATATTCAGGTTTTTGCAGGCATTGTGTCTGATTTGCTAAATGATTGTGTGCGTATTTCAGGCAGTCAAGGTCCATAAAAAATGTGTGTGTGCCAACCAATTTTAATGGGTGAAATGCACCGTAAATGAATGTTTCACAGGGACAGTGACACCGCGTGCCTTTCCCCCACATAACTGGGATGAACGCACTAAAACCAGGTTTTGTAAATACAGTCCATTAAATGTTCCACTGAATTTACTAAAAACAGACACCTCATATCTGTGTGAAAATTTTATGAATATTGAAGAGTATACATTAATGTTTTTGTGTATAGCCATATGGCAACTATTGAAGAAATGAAAACCGCTTTTTCCTTTTTTAAAATTGTTTTATTTATTTGATGGGTTGTTCCCACCCAACCTAATATTACCAAACAAATCTTAAGATCATCGGTGCTGGTGTAAATTATAATAATTTATGCATTATCAGCTAGAAGATGACGGTTTATCCTGACATTAATGTCAGGTATTTTTTACGTGCATGAATGGCATTTTTGCTGTCTTCAAATTTACTCTGGATAACATATTAACCATGCAATGAAACAACAGCAACAACAGCATGATATATTGCCATGAAAATAGTTATAGGCTACCATAAATTTTGTATGCTCCTTTTCACATGATCAGTTTGGCAAAGTAAGTACTTCCTACTTTTTTTGGTATGCAACTATATTCAAGTAAATACCATCTGTGTTTTTGCCTGTACTGCATGTACAAAAAACTTAAAGCAGTTAACTGTCCATTGTGTTCTGTGATGTGCATAATGCTAAGTTTGAGAATAGAGTGTTTAGAGTGAATGCTTTATTACGTGCTTTCTGTAATAGTCTTAGTAAATCAGTCATTAACATGAGGTGGACTATGACCGCAAAACACCCACATATTCCTCTGTTGTGCCAATCACATTAGGAAACCTGGCCCTTTGTTTGTAGTCATGATGCTCTCATTAGCACTGTCATCTCCCCTAAATAACAGGTTGTTGCCAAGCCAACGACATGTATATTGGGCAACTGAAAGAAGTATTTGCAACCAGCGTCCCAAGTCGCATCGCTGGGTTCTTCGGAGAGCCTATTCAGGTGTGTAGCACACTCAAAAAGCCATATAAATATCACCATGTCTACAAGAGATTATCATGACTATCTTTGTGGAATTTGTCCAAGAAATATAGTTGGTGCTGGGTGTGCAATTTTGTGCCTCTCTATTGCTGACAGCTTGTGTATAAATACACAGTGATAATACAGATTTTAGCCTAATTTTTGAATCAGTTTTGTACCTGAGAGAAATTGCAAGAGGGAGACCTTGTGAAAATTTCTGTTGTGTTGTGAACAGGATTGAAAGTTCATCCACTTACTCTGAAGGCCACAAGAGTGCATCTGCTTTATGGTGGAAATATTTCACATTATTGGAAGCTGCAGAAACTGACATATAAGGTTGCTGTTTATTATTGCACTGAAATCTGTTTTCCATCACATATACAGGTAGAGTCAAACATTTTAACGTCACAGGGGTTGTGTTACTGGTGTGCTGACTACAGGTGTCGGCCCTCTCCAAAGACTGAGAGGAAAGATAATTCTGTAGTGACCTCTTTCTGTCATTTGGCAGTATGCTCAGAAGGGGTATATTTATTAAAGTCTGCACTCTGGCATTTGTCTTCAAATACAGCGATTCTGTCAGCGTTAGTTCACTCCTTCAACTGCTGTGAAAAAAATACCTTTTTTTAGCAGAGTAGTTCCTGGTCACTGTTCACTGCAGAAGGAATGGTTAACAAGGTCAAAATGCCACACCCATGAGATCGGTTTCCAGTCTGAAGATGATAGCCCAGAATAGGTTTTTTTTTAAAGTAACCACCCCACAGGGATTCTGTCATGGTGTCACCAACAGTATATAATGAAGCTGTGTAGTAGTGACTTCCTCCCATTCTAGTTGTACCCCCAACGTGTGCTCCCAAATCACAATGCCATGTGGCATGTTCCTCTCATTCATAGAACAGATTACCTGTATAACTGTTTATCTCACTTTAGTTAAGATAACGTGCAACACCAATGAGGTCAATGGTACACAAATGAGTCATGAGGGGGTGGGGTCCCACGCCGTATCAACACCTCTCCCAAATGCTGTCCAACAGTATGAACCACTCTCACTTACCTGTAGGAACAGAGAAGAAAAGTTTCAAGACTCTTTCTTTTTCCACCACAGTGGAATCTAGGAGCCATTTATAGGAAGAATTATTAGAGTGATATCTTTTTTCTTTATTGAGCAATCTTTTTTCTTAATTGCCAATGAACAACAAGGCAAGGAGTAAAAACAGTACTGTTGGGAGTGCTTCAAGGCAAGCTTTTGACCAGGAACTAATTACATGTCTTGATAATTGCGGAGAGTAAACTATCATAGCCACTGTGCAGTCTCGAGTCAGGCAGAACCAACTCCAAAGGTGTAGGACCAACATCAATAGACGATAGGCCTGGTGCCTGCATAGACTGCATACACCAAATATTGAGGCTTGACTGCTTCCAGGCAGGCCATGGGAGGCACTAGTAAAGACTCCCAAACTTTCCCCAAGACAGAGGAGGATTTGGTCCAGCAGGCTGCTGAATACATTTGCTCTAACAAATGCACCCTGAAGCATGGCCCAAGAGATAGCCATTCCCCAAGTACGGTGCTTCGCTACCTTCGATGGAGAGGGTCTGGCCCGACCTGCTCAAAGCCATTGATATAGTGTATCACATCAACTGGTATAAGCACTGCTTAGACAAAGCACTGCCGCATGCCTTATCTCCATTCAGATATAGATATGAATTTCCATACAGTCAAAGTTTGCGGGTTGTGCTTGATTTGGTTGTAGCAGTACTTTTATTTGGCTTGGAGTCCGATGAAGGGGTCACTCCTTGGGTCAACACCCTCGGCTCAGGACCGAGGGTGTTGACCCCCTCGTGTGGATATTGTAAACAGGAAAAAGAAAGAAGGGAGAGATGGGGTGCAGGAGGGAAGTCGTGAACAGCAGACAAGGGCAGGAAATGATAAGTGCTGTTTTTATTGTTGTGGACAGGACCAGAGTGTCAAGGTTTGGTTAATTGTGTGGAGATTGTCTTGTTTTTGGAATGAATCTTCTTTTGTAACTTCAGTAATGTCCAAAGAAATGGTCAGTATTCCTATTATTGTGTGAATCAAATATCATATGGGTATGAATGTTTGCTCAGAGTGGAAGTATCCAAGGGAAGCCCACTATCAACCCTGTCAGATCTGTTACCCAAATGTGGCCAATTTGGGAGCACCAGCGGGACTCTCTCCCTCTCCCTCTTAGCTTTGTGTGGACAGCTAGGTTGAGAAAAAAATCATATAAGACCCTCCTGGAGGCCAGTCATGAGCCAGAACATCCAGATCAAATGGTCATTCACCATACACACAGTCAAGAAAAGAGAAAGGCAGGATTCCTGGTGATTGTAATGGATTCACAGAGGTTCACTGTTGTGAAAAAGTCCAACCCAAATCAAAGGGAAAAGATAGGGGGGCTGAAAGGACATGCATTTCAGGTAGGGACTGAGGCATTTTGGGTATAAGACAGGAGGGAAATATCCGTCCAGATGTGAACAAGGAAATACAGTAGATGGCATAAAGGGAGATGTTATTAACCCCTTTTCTGTGCTAACAGCAATCTCAGAGGTCCCAGAAAAGGCTTTCCCCTCTCCCCCCTACTTTTTGTCTTGTCAGTTGAACCCTTAGCCGTATCAGTGAGAGAGAATAACAATATGAGTGGTTGTAATCTTTTAAGTACAGAAAATATCACTTTATGCAGATGACTGTAATACATGTCACACATAGATGTATATGTCTGGCTTTGTTGTGAAAATTCAAGGATTATAGGTTTTGTTTCAGGCTTTAAGTATAATGTCAATACAACAGCAATTCTCCCACTAAACCTTAATCCCCACTCCACATAACAGATAATACCATTCAAATGGGCAGTGGAAGGCTTTAAATATTTAGGAGTTTATATCCCAAAGAACCTCATTAAATTATACAAAACCAACGACCCAAATCTGTGAAGAAATATCAAATACAAATATGAGACATTTATGATATGCATAAGCATACCAGTATCACCCACTGTCTCTCCAAATTGACACTTATATGTGTGAATCCATTATCCTACCTACCTTCTTTAGACTCTACTTTCTCATTGTGGCTGGTTTGGTTAAAGTCTGTTTGAAGTAGACTGCCTACATTTAAAGATAAAATTCAAACACAGATTGTGGACAAATGGTTACTTTATTTAACTGCAATGACTTCTTACATTAACAATAAAACAAAAATCCCAAATTAATCTAACCTCAACTGAGTTCAACATTTTTTTTGTGACACCTGCAACAGATACATTCACTTCACATATGTAGTTTTTTGATTGACAATAAGGTGGGCTCTAATGACTTGACCTATGAATGACTGCATGTCTTTAATGAAGAGTCTTATCCAGTTACTCTGGGTTTGTGGGCATGCAGATGATATTTGCAGTAAGTGGAGAGAACTGCAAATGGAGGTGATGTGATAATATAATCTTGTCTCAGCTATGATAAATAGGATCAATAATCATTTCCCATTGGGAGATGGCTGGAGGGAGAGTGGTGCTTTAGGTTCATATTTTCAACAAATATATGAAAGCTTCAGAATATCCCAATTTAAAATAATTCCCAAATAAGTGCAGATATAGAGGAAGCTGAAATACCAAAATGCTCAGAGATATTTATACCATTCATAACAATATACACTGAAAATTAGTGCATCCCAAAAATATTTTCTTAAATTCATTAACCTCTCAGTGAGTCTATACTTTTACTATGGAATAATATTGACCCACCCTCAAAAAACATTAGAGCAAGGAATATTTGGGAGCTATACAGGATGGAAAAATACTCTCATATTCTCAATGTCATTTTCTCTCATGGTCCCCTTTTGTATTCTGGGGCACTTATTCAGCAGTTGAATCATTTTAATATTATCTGAGGTACGTTCTGTTGTTATTAATGCCACAGTTATTCACTCAGTGCCTTTTTTTCCACTTTGAATGAATCATCTAATGTATTAGGACTCCCCTCCATGCTGTAAGGGTTGCCATCCAGCCTTGGTTAGAATTTCTATATGTATTGTTGTCATTTTCTTTCATAGAAAAAAAATAGCGCTGTCTGCAGCATAGGCCACTAAACAGCAATTCCACAATGGGTTTTCCTCTTATACAACCCCTTATTGAAATGGGCAATTGGTTAGGTTCATCTCATAATGACAGAAAAAGTGCAATCCTCTAATACGTTTGCATGCAAGCCAATGGCTATTTTTTATATTACAAGTCCCAGTGAACGACACTGAAGAGGCCAATTGGGGGATAAGCACTACTGATATGAACATCTGATGCTGTCATCTGAGCACTCACAGGCTTCAAGCACTTGCATGGTGTCTGAGAGCGGTGGCACAAGGGCTCCCTACCCACCCTTATTCCCGGCAGAATGAAGCCAGTTTCCACCAGTGTTAGTGTCAGCAAATGACGCGGCCACTTTCAAACGAACGTTCGAATGAGCGCCTTGCCGGCTAAGCCACTTGAGAGGCTATACCCAAGCATTTCTTGATGCCTGTTCATTGGCAAAAAATTCACTGGCCACCCTTGCCATAACTCCCTGGTCGGAAGTGTTTGCAATCACAGACACAGTCTCATCTTCTAATGCCGACACAGACCCCCTCACCAGGGGAGGCTGAGTGTCTGGACTCCAGGAAAGAAAGGTGTTAACTGATCTGGACTGCTTGACTCAGTAGAAGAGAGAGCTTGGCTGCATGCCTGCGGGGCAGCCTGTCAACATCTCAGGGGATCTGAGGGGCAACTGCTGTACAGAAATGAATTGCATATCCAGGAAACTGCACAAGGGACATGGTGAAGCCCAAGGCAACTTTGGACCTTGTGAATGGAGAGTCTCCTGTTGGGTTAGCACAACAATGACTCAACACTGAGCCTGCTGGAGAGGTGGAGAAGCCTAGGGCAGCTTTTGAGCTCACAAATGAAGAGGTCCCACATAATATGTACAATAATACAGAATAGGAACCAGCATATCTCCTCATAGGAACATGCAATGGGTCTGTTAGGCAAGGAGAAGTTAGCCAGCTAGCTCTTGTTAGACAATCAGAGCCACAGACAATTACCCACAGAATAACTCCTGCTCAGGAAGATGGTTCACCACATGTAGGTAGTTAGCAGGACCAAATCCTTTTGTTCAGTATTCCAATTATCCAATAGTATTACCATGCACTTACATAATTCGCACAGAACACCATCATTAACCAGTCCCAGCACTAGCCACAATCTGAATATAAATCAGAGTATCAGAACAGGTAGCCTGTCTATTAGATTCAAGATGCTGCCATAACCAGCTAGCAAGGCTAGTAGTGACAGTATGATTACTTAATTAGCATATTACAGGGCACTGAGGAGTTGGTGGTATTCTGCTATGCAGTTATTACTTACAAGTTATCTGTTTGGAGGAAACAGATGCAATCATGGACAGTCGCACTAAATTAGATGTATGACATGTGGGCAAATGAAGATACAATGTGGTTATACCCAAGGTGACATCACCTCAGACTCCAAGGCAGTTGGTTAATTCAATTTACTTTTTCAAAGGAAGGAATTTCACAGGAAGTTGTTCTCATGAGGGTGACTTGTTGACTGCTGTAATGTAGAACACTTGCTGTGAAGCTGGTGCTTTGTTAGAAAGTGAATAGTGAGTTGCAAAAAAGATTTGACTAAAAGTACAATTCTGTTATAAGCTTGTTGTAGCTTTTTCTGCTCTCAGTTGTTGGGTGCAAGTGGACTACCAATCTCTCTGTTCCCTGAATTAGGTTGTGTTTCACTAAGGCAGGAGAGTTCCTCAAAGGGACCTACAGGCCAGGAATGTTTATGTGCTGCTGTTTGGATATTCATTTTCAATTATACTCTCAATGACCTTTTTCTGATTTAACCAGTATATTTTTGATCCAATGTACATCTATACATAATATCGCTATAGTACCAAACTGTGTGTAGAAACAGAAGATATAAAGAAAGAAAATGAAAATCAGTGCGCTGATTACTCTCACAAATATTTATTGTACAAATGTGCTGCAAAGAACAAATTGCCATTCGTCTTTTCTGTAGACCCATTACATGGTAGTCAGGCTTTGTTGCAGCTGTCAGCCATGATTGAGCGCATTAGCATGCTCTGAAACAGGCTTTATTGACTTCATGTCCACCTGCAGTTCAGTACAATGTACCCTTCGACTGATGGAGCCATGGCCTTGTTAGGAAGCAACACACCTCTCCAGGAGTCGAGAGAGTCGCGGCTCTTATTAAGTGTTTACCCTGGTTCAACTGAGTAATTTTGTTGTAATCTTGTAATCCACTTGCAATGTGTCATATAGCTTGGGGTATGAGTATGTTGGCTTTGTGAAATTATAAAATGTCTGTCATTGTTGCTCTTCCTCTACAACCTCGCTACTGTATGAAGGATTACAAATGGTTAAAGCCTGCGCTGATTGACTTGAGTGTCATGGTGTCTCCAGGGGGTGGGAGGAGCTGTGCAGTACCCTAAAAACTACCTGAAGGAGACCTACAAACTTGTGAGAGAGAGAGGAGGAGTGTGCATTGCGGATGAGGTCAGATAATCTTATTTGTCCTGTTATGTTCATACAAAGTGCCTAGATATTTATTCATACCTCTAATTAAAGTAGGAAAAATGACATTGTACTTTCCTTATGGGATAATGTATTCTGTTTAAAAATGAGAAAAATGCTATTCTGAAATCGTAATTGCATTTAATCCATAAAACTCGAGGGTCCCATCTGTTCACAACAAAGTAACCTTTTAAATAAATGTTTTTAAAAATGTCATACTTTGGTGCTAAAACCAGAGTAGTGGTTAGGGACAAGAAAGTGTCAAATCCTATGAGAAACACATATGTAACCAAACATTATATACATTATAACATTATGTTGATAATTTCTGTAGCATTTGAGGGCTATAAGTGAGACCCCTGTGCAGATGTCTCATTTCTGAATTGCTTGCTTCAGGTTCAAACTGGATTTGGACGCACAGGAAGCCATTTCTGGGGATTCCAAGGTCATGGGGTTATGCCAGATATTGTTACCATGGCGAAAGGGATCGCTAATGGGTACCCTATGGGCGCTGTTGTTACCACGCCAGGTGAGCTAGCATCTATATATAGATCAGCGCTGGGAGCAACTGAGGTTGCCGGCACAGTAAGTGATGTTTTTCAATATGCAGTGCTCATAAATCACACTGCAATCATATGTTCCAGTCACATTTTATGTATTAATAGAATAGATGATATACCCTCATTACCATAAATTAAAATAGCTTGCATATCTCATTTGTTTTAATCATAATTATATTGTTCAGTGCTGTTGTTGTTTTCGCCGAGGCTCACATACACCTGGGAGACTGCAACTGTATGAAGTGTTCCACAATAAGCTGTGCTCCCATTACAAGTGTTGTTTTTGTGTGGTAAAGCCTGACGTAACTCCTTTTAAAGCGTGGCCTTGCAAGCTAACACAACATATCTGCCAGTTTGGCTTTAATTTCAGCGTGCTTTTTACTGCTAGCAACACACAGCAGCCAGTCAGGTGATCTGCAGTTTACTTTAGTGCTAACTGCGTTTTCAGATCACCTGTCTGCTATCAGACAGGAGAAAATCATAGGTTTGTATTTTATTTTTTATTTATTTGGTATCATTTGTTTATCTTGTAAATCGGTTTACAACGCTATTGTGTTAAGATACATTGAATATACATCACAGGAGCAGCAAGAGCATAGGTAGCCACAAAACAACCAGCAACACAGTGAAGCTTTAAAGCATTAAACAGAAAACAGTGCTACACTTTAACACATTGCTTAATAATTATCCTTGAAGTGACACAAAACCACAAAACAAGTATATCTTTAAGTTGTTCCTGACCTTACACTCTAGTAGGTGTCCAAATAAGTGCTTGGAAATGTCCCAGGTGCAGAGAAAGCTCTCCTTCATTTGTTAAATTTGTATTCACTCTGACTGCAGAAGGGAATGTTGCGCCTCTCCAGTGAATTCAGATTGAAAAGATACTTGATTTCAGTCTCAACATATTGCAGCAAATCAGTATTTTTATTATCTTAATCAGCCTGTTAAAGCAGGTTCAGGTGGTGTCCTTGACCAGTTAAGCCATGTATATTTTTATGTTATAACTTCGGTTATGATATTTTAAGTTATGACATTTTCAAATGGTGAACTAAATGAACTAAATATTGCAGGTAGCTGTCCAGGTTTAGCTAAGACCTAATGCTACACACAGAGCCAGAGTTGTGGGCAGGTCTGTATCAAGGTAAATACTAGATTAAAAAAAAGATACTGTAGGCCAGGATGTTTTTACACTAAGACTGATATGCAAAGTAGGATAATCCCATAGTTTCCTAAACAAGGCAGGTATACCTGGCAAAACAAAATAGCATGCCAAACTATATATTGCTATCTTGCTATTGTTACTGTGGTGAAATACTCAATTCAATTAATCTTCAAAATTTAAATTAACCTAGGCAGATTTTATTGTATTCAAACACTGTCTAAAAAGTATTTCAATACAAACTGTTTGCATAATTGTTTTGAACATTATTTGGCTTGGCTTGTCTTTGAAGGAGCATCACTTGATCAGAAATAAACACTGTGAAATAACCTATGTATGATATTTTTAATCATATTAAAACCATTTACTATATGTGCACCATAAGTGCATCTGATGCCTACATTCCCTTTTTAGTACACTTAAAAACGTTTTCATCCTGAAAAGTTATTGTAGTCTCCAGAAGTTGTCATATATCCCACTCTCCTTGAAAGGTCATAGTAATTCCCCAATTCTAAAAAATAATGCTAAAATTCATTCTTATTATTTATTTTTCCTTTACAGTAAAAAAAGGAACTAAATTCATCTTCCTGTCTTACCAGCTTAACATTTACTGCCAGGTTTACCAATATGATGATACTGCTGGCTTGTCCAGTAAGCCCATTACTAAAAGTCTTTTGCAGCTTTTATTTTCACCCAAGAACACCTGTGCAGATACAAGCTATTGTGAAAGTAAAAACATCCTGAAAAGCATTTCTCACTCAAATCCCTTGCTCCAAGTCACCAAATCTGTCAAAGTCAGCAAAAGCAGCAATAAAAAAAATCTTCTGAATGTTCTGTTCCTCCTTTTACGTAACTGATATGATGAACATATAAATTCTGAGTGGAAAACCTGTGACACCAAACAATAGCCAGATGCTGTAATGGTGGTGTGCTCGGCTCGACTAAGTTTAGCTTTGGAATAACATGTACTTTACTCGACATCACGTTGCCTAGCAATGATGTTCAAGATCTAAACTTCTGCAAACATTTGCACTGCTTGAAGTGAGGGAGTGAGTCATAAGATTAGTGCATGGCTCTCTCTGGTGCATCTAACCTTTTTCATCCAGAGTTGAGGTGACTCATTACAGCAGTAGGCAGCTAAATTTCCAAAAAAATTGATCATTATGCATTTCAGAGATTGCCAACTCCTTTGCCAAGGGTGTCCACTTCAACACTTTTGGTGGCAACCCTGTGGCTTGTGCCATTGCATCCTCTGTGCTTGATGTAAGTTGTCACTTTTATGAATGATCTTCATTAAAAATATACTTACTAAATATTGCATGTTGTGATTATGTCTGATAGAACATGGATGTGAAAGGAGTATTTTTTTAAATCTATATTCTATATTCTATATTATCTCTATATTCAGTCATTTACAAGTAGGGGTCACCCATTATGCACTGAGACATGTTATTAGAGTATTAGACATTGATAAATAACAATTTCCAGTAAGTCCTTTCTTGTAATGTTGCATTTCATTAGACACTAAAAGAAGACGGCACACAGCAAAACAGTGCCGATGTCGGGACGTATTTGATGACAGAGCTGGCCAAACTGCGGGATAAGTATGAGATTATCGGTGACGTCCGTGGGAAGGGACTGCATATTGGCGTAGAGATGGTCAAAGACAAGGTGCGATGCCACAGCTACTAAACAAAATGAGTGTGGATTTCAGCTACAGCTGTACTGTAGCTCATGTAAAAGTAGCTTTCAGTAGCATGTTTAGCTTGTGGAAAAACTGCAGATCTTGTGAACTGGAGACACATAACAGTAAATCAGGGAGTAAACAGTTATTTACTTTTATTTCTCATGGCCCATTCACCTGCATTAACATCATAAGCAGTGAAACAGAGAGACATCTGGTGCCTGAAATCACGGCAGCATTCATCAGCAATGTACATCTGTCGCTGTATTTTTGGATTTTAAAGAAACAGTAGCTAAATGTTTGCCTGTGTCTGTGCTAAGGGCCTGCTGTGCTAAGCGCCTACTGGTGTATTTTTTTCAAAAGTGCCGAAAAAAGTTATTTTTTGTTTCAGATTTGTTGCAGACACAACATCTTAACTTGTGAAAGGTCTGAAGGGTTCACAGTTTAATCGTCCATAGTTTAATCTTCAACTGATGCACACAATGAATACCTGATAAAAGTGATTACTGTATGTGAATCCTGTAAAAGAAGGAGCCCTTTCAATAGTAAACAGATGCTGTCCTGTGCAAATTCTAGCCTATGCATACACACACAGACATTCGTGTGCCATTCAGTGAGTCAGTGCAGCTGCATGACTCACACTCCATGCAGGGTCCATTGTTTTTCTTATTTCAGCTCTCTGTGGCTCTGTGAGTGCCCAGACATGCCCTGGCTGACGCTCTGTCCTCCCCACAGGTGAGCCGGCAACCCCTGCCGGCTGAAGCCATGAGCCAGATCTTCGAAGACACCAAAGACATGGGCGTGCTCATCGGGAAGGGCGGAGTGTATGGACAGGTAGGATCACATCCTGCTATCATGAACATTCCAGAGAATGACGTGCCGTGCAGGATTGTGTAACTGGTAGGCATTTGACATACAACTTGTACGCAAAATATAAGCGAGCGGGCTACTCGGATCCAAGTTTCTGGTGCACGAGTACAATTCCACGCAGAGAGAAGGGGGCGAGGCCATCTGTTGGCCAATTAGAGAACAGCCACGTGTACTTTAGGGGGGTCTGTCTGGACGTGAGACTGAGCCACCATTTCTGCAAGCTTAAAGACCAGCATTGCTAATCCTGTCATGCTTGGTCTTGTAATTACATGTTGCTAGAGCTGAGCTGGGAAGAAGAAAAATAGACTCATGAGCATTTGTGAAAATTGCTAGCAGTATTCATTGGGAGACAAGGTTTCTCAGTTTGACAGATGCCAAAGTGCATTAAGGCTGTGTATGTTTTGCAATGAATCTGGAGTCATTTTCAGAAAAGGAGTTGTGTGTGCCCTTTCACATTAGTTAATTTGCACATTTTTTTTCTAATGAGATACAGTATGTTTAAATGCTTTGGACTTGCTACGTTTCACCATTTTGATGGCAGTTGTGTGACTGATAGTCTTTTGAACAGGTACGCACGCAATATTTATTCAGCCGAACAGCAGGATATTAAATTCATTTGTTTTGTTTGAAGTGTTTGTCAGGCACACAGATGTCATTTTGTATAACAAAGGCTCCTGATTGTATAAAAATCTCACATGGGGATTGCAAACCTCAGTAAACAAAGTGACAATGGAATTTATTGACCTATCTTTACCTTGGTCTCTGACCATCTGAGATCAACACCACCTTGTCAGAATGGGCCCTATAACAATATTAGAATTACCAGCGCTTTTTCATGATGTGATGTTGTGTAAAACAATCAGGTCTGACACCCTGAACTTCCCAGCTCAATAAATTCATCAGTGCTGAGGGGAAATGCCCTCCATAATTCAGAGTTAAATAAAACTACCAAACCTCCAAAAGTAGTCAACTTACACGAAATACTGTGAATAGTAATGGTAATTTGACACCATTTTGCTTCGTTTTGGCATATTAAAATGGAAAGAACTCATTTTGCTGCTGCATTTACACAGAGCCAGCCTAAAAGGTCCTTGAATGGTCCTAGTTTTGTGTGTACCTTAATAGGCAGTTAGACCCAATCTGCAATCAAAGGTGATTTGATGTCCTGTTCTGTTCCTTAGGTAGAACATTCTGATGATACATTTAGTCAGAATCAAAAAAAATAGAAGCATCTAAGCTTTGTTACCATGCTCACCATTTCTTTTTCTCTAGTGAATGAGACCGGTGTTGTGCATAAGACATTGATCCATAGCTGCTGTAGTCACTTGACACAGCTGTGAGATCTTTGGAGAGGGGGAAAAAATGAACTCATCCTGTTCCTCTCTCTCACAGACCTTCCGGATTCAGCCCCCTATGTGCATCACCAAGGAGGATGCCGACTTCTTCCTAGCAGTTTTTCGCCACGCAGTGCACAACTATATGGAGCGGAGATAACAGAGATCATTCCGGGGCTGCCAGACAGCTCTCACAGAAGAATTATCCTGTGCCAGGACACCGATTGTGGCCCAGTAGTGCCAAATCTCACATGTCTAGCTCTCACTACCATCTCTCAAGATGGTGAATGATATTTATGCACCCAAAACATGAGGCACTCATGCTATGGTCTTAATTACTTTAAATGTGTGTGTCATACATCTGCATGTTAGAAGTAAATACTGATCAAATGTGATGACTGCAAAAAAAGAATTACTCGACAAAAACTAAGACAAAGAGCAAATCCTTTTCTGACAAGCTACTAAAATGGCAGGACACATGTTATGGATCTTGTGTCTTTGTATTGTAAAATAATTGTATTATAGGATGCTTAATTTGTCATGTAATTGTGTAAATATATAGTTTACATAATATAAGCTATGCAAGCACATTCTGGGACATGTATTAACAAGTGATGCTGCTATGAAAAGGGACTAAGACAGAATAAAGATGATAGGCATTTGAAATTGAAGTTTTACATTCTGATGTTATTTCCAGCACTTTTTTTCATATTAGACCAGGACACTAAAGTGATTTGCATCAACAAACTAAAATGAACTAAAAACATTTCACCTTGTTAAGTGTCTACAACTGTATGCTACCACTACACCATTTATAAAGTCCTGAGAGATCACAATTCAGAAATGTGGAGTAATAAATATATATAATTTATATAGCAATAACAATATATAACTATATGAACAGGTGTCAGTTCCAGCTGTTCTAACAGCTAGCTGTCAGTTAATCCCTAATGGGGTGCTGTAACCCTTTTTTGTTGCCATTATTCTTCCTCTTTGGCCATTAATAAGAACTAAAGAGAAAAAGAACTATAGAGCTAAGAAAACTAGACTATTGGGGCGGCAGTGTAGTATAGTGGTTAAGGAGCAGGACTCGTAACCAAAAGGTTGCTGGTTTGATCCCCGCTGGGACACTACTGCTGTACCCTTGGGCAAGGTACTTAACCCACAGTTGCCTCAGTAAATATCTAGCTGTATAAATGGATAACTTTGGATAAAAGTGTTTGCCAAATGAATGAATGTAAATTGTTGTTCTAAAACCCACCAGATTGGGACTTTAGATAATTAGCTATGATCATCTCCATATATCAAAAACTGGCCCCAGAGGTTTAGTAGCAAAGGCAAAAGTTTGTCTAAATTATCTAAAGTCCCACCAGATTGGGACTTTAGATAATTAGCTATGATCATCTCCATATATCAAAAACTGGCCCCAGAGGTTTAGTAGCAAAGGCAAAAGTTCACCACAGGATCAAGCCTTAGAGCCAAACAGCCAGACCTTAGAGCCATAAAACTTAACAACAGGCACTGATGAACTGTCAAAGGTTTATGTTCAAATGTTACTGTGGTTTTCCCACTGTTTTGAAACAGATCATAATAGATTATGTTTATAAGACATAAATTTCATTTCACGTTCTGTGATACAAGGGCCAGCTGGCTGGGAAAGAGAACCAAAAGGATCATGATGTTACCCTGTGGATCTCCGTTTAAACACTAGCTTCATTGAGGAAATGTCCCAACACAGTATTAGTAACATGTAATATATTATTTTGTCATTAAGGTTTATTAAATGTACTATTACTTGGAATCATGTTAGAGACTGCTAAAAATAAGCTTCAAGCAGATTATCCTTGTTCTGTGTAGCTCATCAGCCATCAGGCAAAGTTTCAGAGTATTACAATTTGCACTGAACGTAAAGGTTAGATGTTCATTCACTGTTGTACGCTCTGTCTTATCAAACCAACTGAACATGAGTAGGTTCAGTTCTCACTTTCTAACTCACTTTGGATAAAAACATCTGCCAAGAGTATAATAATTAATGTAATACTAATTCGTATCATAAACCTATTTATAAAGACTTTATATTAAAAAGTCTAAATACCTTTCCAGCTATCAACACATACATTTTGTCAAAAAATATTTATAGTATAAAAGTTAACAACGGCAACCCCACCTCTAATGGCCTTTTAGGCAAACTGGCACTGCCCAACCCGACACACTACTGCAGATGTGAAACAGTTCATTGTAAGAAAACACTACTTTGTTTAATTGGAATGCAACAGCATAGCAACTGCATATTAATTACTGGTTTCTCTCATTTCTGTCCCTTGCGCTTTCCAACAGTGACCACGCACCTGTTTTAAAGGCTACTCATGAAGGCAGGTGTGCCTCATTAGCCAATGAGTGGCTTCACATGCACGCTCACACTCCGGCATGCGCAAGCAATTATCTAATTTGAAGTTCAACTGACTGCATATCTATTTGTTAATATGATAAACTGAAATCAGAGATCCAAGGATCCTGTAACAAACATTTAAACATTCATACATTCATTCAAAACATTACTGACTGCAATGGGGGAAAGGATTGTGGTATATTTAATGAGCTTAATTAAATTTTTAAATGGAAAAGTTAATGTCAGTCAGTTAAGGCTTGTTCTTTATCAATTCAATTTTTATAAGCCATTGAAATGCTGAACAAAAATATTCAAACTATGACTATCCCCTGTGCGCTTCAGTGTCACCAAAAGTCATGACTGAAAACATTCTGAATTAGGTCCATAAACAGACCAGGCTGTAAGCAAGACTTGGAAGCAAGGCTTTTGTAGCGAAGAGTGAGAACAGTCACCCCACCCGGCCTCGAACCCAGGTCTATGGAGTATGAAACATGAGACTTTGACCGCAACGCCAAAGAGCCAGGCTCTTGGGGTCTTGGTCAAAGTCGCATGTTTGGTACCCCATAGACCCGGGTTCGAGGCCGGGTGGTGTGACTGCTCTTGCCCTTCGCTACAAATGGTGTCAGAGTGGGATGGCTGGCTGTGAGGCCATCGGAGGCGTGCCCAGTGTATGAGCCGTACGAGGGACCCCCAGGTTAGGTTGACCCCAGTGTGTGAGGGACCCCAGAGATGGGTGAAGCATGGTATGAGGGACCCCAGAGATGGGTGAAGCACCAGTGAGTGGGGCACCCTGGGATGGGAGAAGTATGGTGCGGGACGTGCGAGGGACACCTTGGTGCGTGAAGTGCATGGGCGCGCTTCCCGAAGGGGAGGGCAGTGTGACAGAGTGCTGTCACTACAGTTGAGTATGTGCTCTGACTGCCATACCAAGGAGCCTAGCTCTTTGGCATCACAGTCAAAGTTGCATGGTTAGTACCCTGTAGACCCAGGTTCAAGGCCAGGTGGGGTGACTGCTCTCACCCTTTGCTACAGCTTTGTTATGTAAACGTACATAATCATGTATGTAATATTAGCACTTTTCCAAACTGCAGTCACTGATGAGTTGGGTCTGGTTCAAACGAAAACACTGCGTGAGGCCTTTACCACAGAGGAAACTCGTGCAATTCTTAATGTTGTCTTTTGCTACTTAAAAATGTGCAAAAACAGCTTGTCTTCCAGGAATCAAATAGTGCGTGGGGAAAGGCATGGTTTCCAATTCCACTTGGTGTTGAACCAAATGCACTGGCTCCACTCAGATTCCGTTTACTGGAGTATATTTTATGCAAAATGGAGACTTCTTTTTGCATAAATTTCCAAGCCATAAAATACATCAGGCAGTGATGGACCAAACTGATTGCTATAAATGAATTCATTAGACATCAATTTTTAATAATGGCCCAAGGGCTTGATTTTCTCAGGACAGGTAGCTAGAAGTGAAAAGTAACAAAATCAGCACACTGGGAGTTCATTTTAATATACTGTATCCTATGCCATCAAATTTCATAAAAATGAGCCTTAAAATGACACTTAAAATAATTTTTGTATTGTATTCATGTATTTGTTATTTTTGTTTTGATTCAAGTTGAAACAATGCGTAATGATTACAGATGCCTCACTGAACTGAAATCTGCTGAAATCCACAGCATAGATTTTGATTGTTCTCAATCTCAGCATGAGATTCGCAATACTCAGAACAGACTTATTGCAGACCTTATTTCACCATAATTCCAGTAAGCTGTAACAGAGGCTTAGTTTTCTCCTGCAGAAGACTAGCGTTACAGGTACTGATCTGATACCTCGGGCGATACTGTGTCAGCCAGCTGGTGAGTCAGGAAAGGAACTAACAGGGAACGATTACTGGTAGTCTGGTATATTTGTGGCGAAATTCTTAAGAATCAGTTTCTTAATATCACACTGGCTCTGTTACAACATGCACAGAAAACAAGCAAACTGCAAACAGGTTTATTTCTCCCTTTTTGGATTTAATCTGAACTCCTTTCTGTTACGTACACGGTATCTTGTGTGGGAAAATTTCCTTTTACGAGTCACTTCAGCCAGGCATTTCAAACTCAGTCTTTTGGGACGATACAGTCACTGTCCCAGCACACGCCGGAGGGGTTATCTGTTTTTCCTCTTCTCCTTCTTTCCTTTGCCCCCGGCTGGTTTACTGGACGGTAGCGCTGTGGCATGTCCCGTCGTCTTCAGGTGGTCGAACAGTTTGTTCCTGGTGGGAAACTCGAACTGGCAGGTCACACAGCGCAGATTCACCTCCTTCTGCAGGGAGACAGAATGCAATGTTTGTTTTTTTTAATCGTAAAATGCAATGCTATATGCTGATGGTATATAAAAGCAGTTAGCTTTTACGTGGGGCCTACCGATATAGGGGTATATATCTAGTTGTTTATAAAGTGAACGGCCACTTGAGTAAAACTAATGAAAATGGGTTTCCCTACACAGAAAACAGCAATACCTTTGCATACCCATTTCATGCGTTTTGTAAAATTACCTTCATGCCAAATACTGCTGGTAACAACGCTTGCCTTGCACATAATAGCTCTGAAATACTATGCCTGAGACTGATAATCGAAGTTTGATACAATTACCCACAGAATATGAAGAAAAAAATGCACTTCATTATTCTATGATCTTGCGTTAAGAGCAGACAGAGTGATCTGGAGCTGACTGTAAACAGCACTGCACTCGCAAGAGAAGAAACAGAAGACAAGGCAAAAAAGTTATTTCTGGCTACTGTTGAATTTTAACATTTCAGGTCTTGAGGTAAAGGACTCCCCCCCCTCAGTCATCACCTCCCATTATTTCAGGCATAGCAGCGTACCACAGAGCAAATCAGCTGAGCATTTCTGAGCCATTAGCCAGACAAGATGTTCCCAAGGGCAGACATTGATTACCGTTTCTGTCCACAGAGTACAAGATGCATCACGCCGTTAAGCAGCTTGCCTTGATTGTTACAAACATCTGTAATATGACACCGCTCATTATAGATATCTGTAATATGACACGGCTCTTACATTCCCCATACTAGAGTTATACCAACTGAACAGGAAGTTTAAGCAATGGAAGGCAACCTTTTTGGGCACCACAACGCAGATCACAAGCTAAGTGCAGCCATGCAAAGCTGTACCAATAGCAGCAGACATTATAATGACAACACACTGGTTGACATGGCAACCTCTGCCTAAGCTAGAGGTATCATTAGCTTTACTTAACGTGCTGCTGACCACAGCCGTTTGATGCTACAAGAGTAACCGGACGACACGCTCTCAGACTAAAACGGTACACCTGTGCCCTTACAGCACCTGCCACACCTGCGCTGTATTAACACAGAGGCAGAGGCATGCGGCTCAAATGAACGGTACGCACCTCTGGCGCTTGCTCCGGGCCGCCGCCTCCCTGGGTCTTGCTGCTCTGCTGCTTTCTTGCCCCGCCCTTTTTTGCTTTTGTCTTTCCAGAGCTGCCAGAAAGGTCATGAACAAGATCCAGCGTGAACCATCATGCTTTGCCAAGAAGGATCTGTGCCAACTGTGAGGCAGTCCTTGATGGGTGGGTGTACACCCACCTATAAGGCAAATAAATACTGGGAAAAATAAAGAATGTGACCTTTTAAGACAGAAAAATGTAAGAGGTAAGTACCAAACATACATTTACAAGCACTGAGCAGCTACTGTCAAGATGTTGCAAGAATGCTTAATGCACAGGAACAGATGCCTTGGAGGATCTAAACTGTCGTGGGCACGACAATTATTATAAAAAATAAAGCATGCACTGGAAAAAAATGCTCGACCTTGGCATTTAACTTTTTAGAGCCTGAAGATCAATAGGGCTCTGGGGAACAGTTTGGAGAGCGTTTGTGTGTCTCTGAAGTCAATCACAAATGGCTGGGATGCAGACTGGAAATTGAATTAACAAATACATCAGAAGCATCTCCGACTTTGACCTGCAGCTCTGACCTAAAAATTGGTAGGGTCCTGGAGAGGATAACGTTTTAAAGTGCAACCATGACCATGTCAGCGGCCATCGTAAGGTCACCTCTTGGGCTCCGAGGTCAGAGGTCCTTCCTGCCGCGCGTCGTCGGTGGCGGTGTCCTCGCAGGGCTGGTCTGGAGGGGACTGGGGACAGGGGGAGCCCTCGCCGCTGCCCGAGCGTTCCAGCGGGGCCCCCTCTGGGCTACATCGTGTTTGGACAGGCTGTGAGCTGACATGCTCCTCAGCTGGCTCCTCTGGGGTGCTCTACAGATAATGAACAGCACACAACGGGGAAGAGAAGCGGGAGCCAATCAGGCCAGCTCCGCACTCTCATATTCCACAACGGGAAAGCTATGGAACAACCACAGTCAATGGTAGCGTGTAAACGTACATGTTGAACAACCACCGTAAAAGCAGTTTTGTATTCATAAACAGATTCAAGTGTGTTTCTTCAGTGTCATCTCCAAAGCTAAATACTTACATTCATGGCTTTCTGTTGCCTTTTTTTCTTTTTCTGCTTTTTTGATAACCTGTTCAAGTAAAAAAAAAAAAAAAAAACAAATTAGTCTATGAACATAGAATAAAGGTTATTCCTCTAAATTGTGTTTGTAGTAGGAAAGGTGCAAATTGTATTAACTCACACCCAGTTAATTCACGTCTACTTGTGCTTATGCTGAGTCAATCACAACAGGTCAATCACAAATCGGTTACAGTTACAGTGTAAACACATTTTCTTTCAATTTCCAACTACTAACAACGTAGCTAACAATCCCATCTACACTTACTTTTCAGTTAAAATATCAAAGAAGCATTTGAACAAATCTAATAATTACTGTTGGCAAGTTCAGAATAATAATAATGTTCAAGGGCTCATAATAAGTAATAACGATTAACAACAAAGGAAGAATAAAAAATGGGTCTATCATAGGGTGAAGCACAGTCTGTGGCCAAAGAGTGACTCCAGTGGTAAAAGATTGTGGCCGTATGTCCTATTTAAGATGAAGAGGACTAATTAAGTAAGCCATGTCATAATAACTATTTGTACTTGGCTTTGGTGTTTCTCAACTGTATTTCTCTATATGTAATATGAAGGGATCTTGTGGTTAAAAAATAAATTACAAATAAAGAGGGGCATAAGAAATATCATTCATCAAAAGCAATGCACATCATAAAGAAAGCAGCATCAAATCTTGCTGTGTCGAACCATGTTCTTGAAAGCTTGTCAAATTGTTGCCCCACATTCAAATCCTTTGTAAATTCTGTCTATTATAGGCTAATTATGGTGCTGTGGGTTCAGAGCTGGGCATGGGTGTGGTCAGGCTGGCTGTGGATCAGCCTACTGTTTAAAGCTACATCACATCACAGCAAATATCTCAAGCATATGCCAAATAAATATAATCATAATTAAAAATAAGTTACTGACAACAAGATTATGACAGCCTGTTATTACCATGTATATTGAGATTTTATATTGTATGTTTTAGAGAAAAAAATTATCTGAGGGCTAAATAGTTCATGGTACTGATGGGAAATCTCCAGTACAAGAAATACTAGTGTCAAGTGGAACACTACATCAAGTCTATTATAGCAACTAAAATGTATTCGATTCAAACAGTTGCTACTAGCATTGAATATGAAAATATTCTGCAAAAACTGGATTATATTTCTTCTACTACTGTGAGTACAAATGGCCAGAAATAATTCAACTTACACAGGATTTTTGAAATGGACATCATTATGGAATCAAAGCCCTTTCCATCTGCTCCTTTACAGACAGATAATCCTTCTTACATCCTCATGAACACTCTCAGTAGGGTTGGTGTGTGACGGCATACTCAGTACCAGCACATCTCTGCACAGGGTTCGTTCAATAAACCCATAGTCTTTCACAATCTGAAGGTGTTGTGACATGACCAACCATCCAATTTTAAAAACTGAGCTTTGCCACCAAAATTAAAGGTGCATAGGATTTTTTTTGCAAATATAATTTTAAACTGCACAGCAATATTCTGCACGTTCAGCTAATGGCAGCCTCTGTAATACAGCTCCCTTCTCGACCAGCCAACACATACCTCTAGTGTGCCTGGGTGCTCTTATTACACATGTCATGCACCCTGCGCACTCCATTTCTAATTAACACTCAGGTCCCCCGGAGAAAACATCCAAGTACTGGATGTACAGCATGTACAAGATTCAAGAGCTGTTACAGCCCATTTCAAATTTCTTCTGGAGGTCACATACTTCTGCCTTAATGTATCCCCAAGCTCTTCACTGTCCTCTTCCTCCTCCTCCTCCTCTTCTTCTTGTTCTTGTTTTTCCCCCCTGCCTCCAGTGTTCAGATTCAAGGTTAACTCCTCCTCTTCAAGTTGTTGCCGTAGCAATGCCACCATCTCTCTGTGCTTTTTGGACTTTTCATGGTTTTTCATACTGTAGAAGTCAAAAAAAGAGCCTTTAATGCATTAGCATGGGCTACACAAGCCATGCAATAAAGCCAAGGCCTCAGAATATGACATACGCTTTATCTGTTTTGAAAGACTTATCACACGCTGGACAGTAGAGGTCATCGTAATATTCAACAACGTCCTCAACCCCATCCGTCTGTGTACCTGTGGAATACAACATATGGGTCAACGAAAGCTTTTTTTTTTTTAACTCTTAACAATATTATTCCATTTAAGGCAAAAATGTATCTTTTTATAAAAAGCTTTCATTAAAGCTCTACTCGATCACTCTTTCAGCTGAAGACCCACAGATTTCAAAAAATGAAACCAAGAAAACAAATCTGTTTTTTCCTTAACTAGGACAATGTGAGCTAAAATGCTTTCCTACAAAGGTCAGAGCAGTAATAATGAGCTCCAGTCTCCTCACTTAGATCAGGTCAATTTCAGGTGAGGTTATCAGGTCAAGTTCAATTCCCTGCACATTTGTAATTACAGCCAGGTAAAGAATCACCCGATCCTTTAATACCTTTTCCGTGTGGCTCTAGTACAGTCGTCTCTGTGTAACGCTGAAATGATAGCATGCTTATCTGTTTGCACTCCATTATATTCAGATATCTAAGCTAGATCCTCCTTGTGTTGTACATGTGCGTCATTAAAGCTCTGCTTTTATGCCTCAAGCCCATTTCTTCCCTGCTGCATACGCAGATTCTCTGAATGAACTTTAAAAACAGGGGAAGATTTACTTTCACAAGTGTGCTACATCATGCTTTTCTTCCAATTACATCTCTTCATCAAAATCTTTTTAAATGCAGCCTATAATCTATTTCTTCTGTTGGATTTCTTTTGCTGTGGCTTTAAAAAAATGAAAATTAGATGTAAAATACTGCAATCCATCATCCAGTCATTGCCGATCAATCATATTTTTTTGAATTACTGCAACATTACTGTAAGTGTGAAAGCTTGAGAATCAGGGAACATTGAAGGATTGTGCTAAAGAATGGAATTTTCAGAACAAATAAAAAGGTTCCATAAAAAGGTACATCCAGTGTGGGTTCACGGATGTGACGTGCACTTGATTTATGGTTTTTAATCTTATGCATACCCACAGCAGTTTTTGCATTATTCACCCACTGCTGTCAAGTTCAGGCTGCAACTACGGTAACTTTTGAGCATGTATTGTTGAGCACATTGAGCATGTATTGTAACCACTGCAGGCCACTGTGTTTTGTCCACTTTTCTTTGAGTGTGTCATAACTTTCCCCATTGTCGCATATGTGTGTGTGGCTGCCAATGGATGTGCTCATGCTTGCGGCCTGCGCTGACCTTCCCCGCTCAGGTCGCCTCCGTCCTGTGCCTCTGTGTCCTCTTCCTCACTTTCAGAAGCGTCGCCAAACTCCTCTCCGTACTGCGCCTCTATCTGCTGGAGCTCCTTCTCCAGTTCAGACATTGCCGCCCAGCTCTGCTCCTTGTAGTTCTCCGCCAGTCTGCCAGGGGGAGGTAACGAGTAAATGAGTGTTGTTTGGTGGTGCACTACTCTGACTTTCAGAGGCATGCACATGGACGACTTATTGTAATTAATAGATATCTGAGAAGCACATGTTCCATCTGACAACCCTACATTTTATTATTGATTCATTAAAGCGCTGCTGCTTCATGCCTCTGTTTAAAGGACATGAAAGATCAATGACAGGAACATAATATTCACTACGGGTTGTGCTATGCTTACATAGTGCACGGCAAGAGGACATCACAATGCACCATCAGCAAGGGTGGGGGGGATTACTTCACTACTGCCAATGAAAATTGTGAATTCAACAAAATGTAAGAGTAAGAAACATTCATCAATTCCCACACCAAAGATTAGCCATATGTGCAGCCTGACAGATGAAAGATAACATCCCCCCAGCCCCAAACCCTTAACAATGTTATTAAAATTGAGGTTGTAATGGTATATTGGGTACAAAAAATATACCACCTAACTCTAATTGTAGGTGCATAACTGTCTAGGTACAACTTGTATATACATGCTGTATTTACTAATCTGTGATGCAGTCAACTGGCTTCCATTTTTTATGGTTCCTTCGTGTTTTCTACCGTCTGAATAAATATGCACTTACTGCAGACATAATGTTTGCTCTCCTTCAGTTATTCTGAGTGTCATTTTAGCCTTTTCAGCTAACCTATCCACTTTATTTTTTAATCAATAGGGAAAAAAGTCTGAAAAACAAAACAAATTGGCATAATGTAATAAAGTGAAGTCTTGTATCCAATTATCTTGTTCTGCTGCATTA
The DNA here is from genome assembly GCF_013368585.1 of Megalops cyprinoides. NCBI lineage: Eukaryota > Metazoa > Chordata > Actinopteri > Elopiformes > Megalopidae > Megalops > Megalops cyprinoides. The sequence goes on from NC_050587.1 coordinate 12,345,514, forward strand.
GAAGCGCATCAGTGTAATTGCTTTCCTTTCATTTGCGCCTATCTCCAACACCCCCACAACTGGCTCTTTGCGGGAAAAAAAAAATGTAACTCTGAATTAATAGTCAGACAACGCTTAGGTCTTAAGACTGATCTATGGACATAAAGATGGCGAACTGTTCCGTCAGTATAGGCCAGGGGGCCGGCGGGGGCCGCTCCCGCTCCGGGAGAGGGGGAGGGGGGTCTCACTCACTTGGCCTGGTGGAGTTTCTGCTTGCGCCTCAGCTCCTCCACCTTCTTGGCCTTCTCGGCGTTCTGCTCCTCCACCAGCTTCTTGTGCGCCTGCACCCGCTTGTCGCGCTTGCGCACAAAGGCCACCAGCTGGCGCACCAGCTCGCTGCGCTCCTTGCGCGCCTTCTCCCGCGTCTTCTTGTTCTCCTTCTCCATGGCGCGCTTCTCCCAGCGGTTGGAGGCCTGCCGCGTGTCGTACTCCTCCTTCCAGGCGAAGTTCTTGCGGGTGCAGAAGCTCTGCCAGTAGCCATAGAAGAGGTGCACGACCTGCGGACACGGACGCCAGGCTCAGAGCGGCTTCTGCAGAGGGGCCTGGCACTCTGAAACGCTCACAGCTTCAGTCTTGGCAGGTGGGCAGATTTACCCTGCGGTTTGAAATGTTCTGCAGCTGGAACAGCATTCCTGCACTAACAGTCTGGGCAAATAATGAGACATTCTGCCCTGACATTACTTTGTAAAGGTTCCAATTACACTGAGCTCCTATTGCTAAATTATTGTGATTGATTCTCTACATTTTCTCAATAAATCCATCACATCTTCCTGGTTTACAATGAGACTTATCTAAAGTCCAGTTTGGTTTTATTTCAGGGTTAAACTGCAACGCAGTGCTTTCATCCTTTCTAATCACAGACAGAGAGGCTTGCTACAATTAACATTGTAATTATATGACAACCAATCACGACTATATAATCTGTTTACAACACTGGGAAAGTCAAATAATAACCATCTTCTCAATAAAGCGAGACACTTCATTCCTTTGTGCCTCTGTGCTTTGACACCTCAGCTAACCCACCATGACACTCCTTTCTATTAAGTATCACAGCTAAAGAATGTCTCTGGCGAATAAGGGTGAAAAAGAGAAATCACTCCTCTATTTTTAATTTTTAAATCTGTGCACATAATGTTCACACAGAAATATGCAGGAACCAGTAAATGAAATTATGGAATTGGAAAACATGAGGGAGGGTACTTCGTAACGATCCGTCACAGGGGACAGTTGGTAATGTGAACCCACACTGGGGGAAAACATTACAACTTCAACCATTTAAACAAACACATCTACTGGGCAGACAGGGAGGGGAGTACAGCTAGTACACCCACAAGGCCAGGGCTGCTGGAACATGACTTGAAAATGAGTGTGAGGTTATCGAAGGCTACATGTAACAGCACGCCTCAGCTCACAAAAAAAGAAAATTCTGAAAGCTGAACAGTTTTCTCAATTTTTAAAACAAAGGGCAATGATTAATTTCAATAGTAGTAAAAGGCAATATCAATTAGATTAATAGTGGAACGAGTGATATTATTAACTTCAATTGTTCATACTGCCACTATTTTACATTTTTAACTTACTGAACATTAACAGTAAACTTGGATGTATCTGAGCCACCTGACAGATCATAATTCATTGTGATCAATATATAGAGACCGTTATGATGCATTTGTATTGTGTAAGTACTGAACTTACACATTTAATGATAATTACATTCAACTCTTGTTACAAAATGAACACATTAACATTAAATATATGTGTTGCAACAAAGGATTTCTAAAAATTCACATGGATAAAAAAAATCTATTTTCTCTTGGGGTTTCAGATTGTTTTATCAGTGTTAAAAGTTAGCTGGAAAGAGATGGAAGGTCTCTGTGCTAGGTCACAGGATGTGTCAGGGCACAACTGTTGGGTATCATTCTGTTCTGTACTGTTCTGTTCTCGATGGGGTCACAATGCTTTGCGCCTACTCCTTCATTCCTTCTACCTGACTTGCCTGCATCTCCAGCCAATCTGTGGAGCATTATCTACGGTATCTAGGGTAAGATCAAAACAGTGGAAATTACGATTCCTGGAGAGGTCTCAGGGCACGTCCGCAAGTGACGCAAGACTCACTGCAGTAATATTTGGGATTTTCTTGTATTAAACAATAATGATGCACGAGTGATGTTTTTTTTATATTCATCGAGTTACTGCCGATATGGGAAACTGTTCATTTCATGGTATAAAATTCTTTACGTCAACCTCAATGCTCTCTTGAGATCTTTTATCTGCAACCCACTTGACTGTTGAATATAACTCCCTGCTCGTTCCATTTCAAATGATTTGCTTTGCTTGTAGCTTTAATCTTGTTTTGGGAATTGATTTTTACACCTATACCCGCAGACAGTTAAAAAGTCATACAGATTCATTTGCAGTCTGAACACAATAACCATCCTAGTTATTTCTCACAGCAGGGCATTTTGCCAAGGCTTCAATCAGGATTATCTGTGTTGAGCACCATAGCTACCACATGCCATACCAAATCCCCTGGCGACAAAAAAAAAAAAAAAAAAATCAAGGGAGCACTCTGCTAGTTTCTGAGGAGGTGAAAACAGCTCTGGTTTTTCTAGCCTTTGAGACATGTTTCCCCATCTATGAATGAAACCTGTTACAATTTCATATGACGTTGTGGATCTGAGAAACAAACACTCAAACAGACAACCACAGAAGATGCGACAACAATACACAACAGCAACACAACACAAACAGCATTTGATCAACATAAGTGAACAGCTGTGGCTGGACCCTGAAGACCACACAGGCTTGGAAAGGACACATGCTCATGTGTCATATTGTGCAGAAATTTTTTGCAAATTGCTTCTAGAGTTGAATTAATTTCTGATCGGGGGTCCGAGAACAAACATATGGGATACGAAATGACGCCTCTGAGAGATTATATAACAGGAAAATACCATTCATACAGTGCACTTAACAGTAGATTAGTCTATTCTTTTTTCACAAGCGAAGGAAACATCAAAGCGTTCTGAATGTGGTCGGACTGGTGTATCCTGACGAGCCAGACCAGCCCTTCGAAGACGAGAAGCTGAATTATTATCATAACTATGTGTGACGCGTATCTGTGTTTGCTCTCTGCCTGTAAGAGGAGACGACAAGGAAAGTATCCGAGCGTGGCATGAAACCGGAGAGGACGGAGCTGCACGCACAGCGCTGGAAAATGTGCCATCTTACTGTGTCGTAGTCGCTTTCAGAGTCTCCGAATGTCGGGAACTCGTCCTCTTCTTCATCCTCCTCTTTGCTGTGCTCCATTTCTTCCTTCACAATGGATTCAAACAGGTTCCTATACACGGTATAAAAGCCCTGCCAGGGCAAAACAGAGATGCAACAAGATATCTGTCAGCACAGAACTCTTATGTTATATCTAAAAATACTTACATCAAACATATCTACATTTCAATCCAGGACTTTTTGCTTATACTTGCATTTGTAGAAAAACATTACATTTTCAAACAGATGACCAGCAGCCTACTCAATAAGTTAACCATCTGGGGAAAAAGCATCAGCACCATACTAATTGCAACAAACTACAGGCATTAGTGAAGATTTGTTCTGCCATCTAGTGGTGTACAAACAAACTACAATGAAAATAATATATCAAAACTATTACAGGATATGAAGACATAGCAGCTTAATAAACACATTACGCAACTAGGAAATATTATCTTAATGACAATGAATGTGTCCAGTACGTCAGTTTATACTTTCAAGGTTGCAAAACAAACCAATATTATTAAATAAGAGGTGGCTAAGAAAATATTTCACTTGGTTCATTTGGCCCCTGCCATTTCTTTTACTGTTGCGAGAAGAGCTATACGTTTTCTGAAGGAAAAGACCATACCAATTACAATTTCCAGGTAAGAGGACACTGTTGTTTAAAATATATTTTAACTGTGGTGGTTCACCTGGAGAGAACAGTAGAGGCACTCGTAGCAGTTGTAAATAATAACACTAAAACAAAGCATAGTTTGCAGATGTTGATCTCCTACTTCATAGTCATAATGCAATGAGAAACGTACAAGAAAATAGTCTACAGCTACACACTAAATTTACACTGCTTGCAACAACGGTTTGTCACCAACTCCTCGCAGAGAGTAAAGTTGGTAACTAATACAGTGCACTCTGTTTACAAAAAATTCCGATACAAGAATAAAAACTGAACAATCATTACACTGGGACCAAATCATTCCTATACTAATGAAACTTTAACATTCTGCTTGTAAGCATCAAAGCAATCCCCTTATAAGAACCATTTTGGGTTCATCTGCAACATGTATTATGACACTGTGCACAGTAAGTGAAACAAGCTTTTCAAAATTTGAAAAACATGATTCATGAAGAAGGGAAAATATTTTGAAGAAAAGCTTAGAAGTTGTGCCTTCCTGAGGAAAAGTTGTTGGGTTTAGTTTTTAGAGTGCCTGGATGTCAGTAGACATAGCAGATAAAAGAAAGGTCCTTCCTGCTGATTAAAAGAACATCACCTTGTTGAACCGTATGCTATTTTTCTTACAATCAGCAAAAGGCATGCAGAAAAGAAACAGCATTTTACAGTCCTCTGATTGGTTAGCATGCAGCTAGCCAATCAGAGGATGTTGTAGGATTTTTTCTATTTACCCTCAAAGCACAACCCTCACCCTGCAGGGGATACATGTGTGAAGGAGTGGACATGAACCTTCCCACTCCCTAATAACGCAGTGAAGTGCAGCAGCTACGCTTTCTTCCAGAAAAGTGTAAATGAAGTATTTGTTTTCATACTTGTAGTTCCATACCTTCATACAAGTGGGAGAAACTTAAGACTACAGTGATGTGCACCCAGCAACTATTTGTGATGTGATTGGATTGCATCCAGTATGGAGTACACCATTCACTTCTGCCCAATGTCAGTCCCCATGAACTACACCAGACAAGTTTCAAGTCCAAAATTTCGCAGCTGGTTCCTATGCAGCAAGACCCCTTATGCAAAATAACTTTTCCCCGCTTCAGTTGCTGCCTTGAGCTTGAACTGTTAAAACAATTTATCTTTATGTTGAATAGACCTATCAAAAAAATGTAACTAATGAAATTGTCTTCATACTACCTGCCTTGTTGTGTCCGTTATGAGACACACAAGACTAATTTGTGCAAATCTTTTGGAAACCAGCTCATAGCATTTATCTTTACTAGCCATCAAAACTACATTCAGTTATGACCAGCAAACAGAGGACTGCTCCACAGGAGATGAAATCCAGCCCTCAGGCCACACTCACCTTCTCATCGTCCCCGTACCCGGAGTAACAAGTCACAGTGAAGTACTGAAGCAGGTCAATACTGTCATCCTCGTACTCCCCACCCACTCCACCCTTCAACAGCGCCTCCCGGTGGTTGTCATACCTGGAGGGTGACAGTAAAGCAACATGAATTCTGCTCTGTACATCTGAGGCAGTGTGAAATCCTAGTGCTGGAGGGGGCATGAGCTCATCTAGGGCACTGTTCCCTCTACACTTCCTGCTGTTTGAACCATACTGTGTTTTCTACTTGTTGCTGACTTATGGCTCAGTCTTTTATTTCACTAAGTTTTACTAACAGAAAATACAATCAGATGTTAAAGTGGGATGAAATGAAAAAAAAAACCTCTAAAGTGAGCAGAAAGGGGTGACCGTTGTATTTAGTAAATTGGATCCCCTAACAAAGAAACACAGACGTCAAGTTCTGGAATTATGTTTCTATTATTGCACATTGGCAGTTTTGTTGACCTCGGTGACTCAAAATTAGCTGAGGAAACAGAGTGTTTCATAAAAAGGAAGAAAGAAGACAGGGCACAACAGGGAGGGTGAAATGGCCCCACAGCACTGACAGAGGAATCATAACCATTACCAGGCTCTTTCTTGTGGGTCACTCAGGACGTCATATGCCGCCTGGATCAGCTTAAACTGCTCTGCGGCTTCTTCTGCATTCTCCAGGTTCTTATCTGCCAGGGAGAAAACAGACTCCATAAACCTCTCCATTTCAAGGACATGAACATTTATTATTATTAACTGTCATAGAGTTAGGTGCAATTAAGCATGTATGGTAATCAAAAAAAAACCCTGAACATTTCAGAGCATAATAAACTCAATGCTTAGGGAGCAGTCCTGCTCACAAGGTATTTTCACCCAGTGTGGCTGTGTAGATGTACCAAACCCTCCTTTCCTGGATCCTTTGGCACCAGTACCTTTGACGTGAGGTCGGTTAGGAGAAATCATGGATCTGATGCCGTCATTTCAAAGAAATATACCATTACCTATATCCAAGGTGGTATCTAACTCCCTCCCTGTTCTACCACAGGAGACCTGAACTCACAAAGCAATTTCACAAAAAGCTACAGGCCTAATCATAAACACAGCTCTGGTGCACCTGAATAGGCTTTATGGTTGGGAGGTGGTAGGGAGTAGTGGGAGTCAGAGGCCACTTTTGGCCACTTTTGCTAATCTATCAAAGTGAGAATACACTTAAATGAATAAGTGTGCTTTTAAAAGACATCACAGGCATTCTCCCCATTCCATCCCAAAGTAACAATGGCAAACTGGTACTCAATAAATGTTACAGAGGCAAGCCTACATGTAGAAACAATGACATCCTGAGAAACAAAAGCATCACAACTGCCTTGATACCACCTTTCTTCTTGAGGGCCTCAAAAGTTTGAATATGCGTGTCAAACTGTATTCTATACCATATCTAGGCAGAATAATGCAACCTACATCCCTGCCATTCTTATCATCCACTAACCACTGTTTTCTGTTTGCTTCCTATTCCCTGCTCCGGGCTCCTGTCCGGAGCTGTAGCCCAAGCGTCTCATCTCGTTTTCCAGTCCTGCTACCTCGCTGCCCTGCCCATCAAAGCCAACTGCATTCCAAGACCCGGACATCCTAGGAGACATTCTTATAATCACTCTACTGTTAACTGCTATTGTTTGTCAATAACAAATGTACATTGCATAATATTGTGTCTAACTCTATCTGCCCAGTGCCGGCCAGAAGCAGATGGGCCCCCCCATGAGCCCGGTTCTGCTCAAGGTTTCTTCCTGATAGGGAGTTTTTCCTTGCCACTGTTGCCTTGTTGGCTTGCTCTCAGGGGGTCTCAGGCCTGGGAACAATGTAAAGCTGCTTTGTGACAACTTGTGTTGTAAAAAGCGCTATACAAATAAAAATGAATTGAATTGAATTGAATTGAACCTTTTGCTCTCTGGATTTGGATACATTGAGCTACCTTGCTATGCAAATTCAGAAATAATTTTTAGACTGCATGTATGTCAAAGAATATGGACATAGAATGCAGGTAGCTAGATGGATTAAACAAAAATGGCCTTCAAACATTTTTTTTGTGTGTATGTTCTGCATGCACGTGCACTGTGGCACCATTGTTTGAACTAGTCAGTTCCTCCTCAAGATCACTTTAACTTGCCATAATTGATCCATCACAAACGGATCATATACTTGTTTTGCCTTGAGGCTGTAAAGGTGGCATGATGCATGCATTGACCTGTAAGGCAGACTGTCGCATAAAAATGGTTAACTAGCGAGACAGGCAGCTAATGTAGCTAAATACAAGATACATTTCAGGAGAATGTCGTTATTTGTGTTTTGTAACTTTTTGACGGACACCAGACTGAATTACCTCAAAAAGGGGTTGTTTTGGCCTCATACTGGAAGAAATCTATTTGCAACCTAACTAGCAAGCCATGCTTAATAAAAACGACCAGCAGAACAGATAACGTTACCTAGGCGTACAACAAGCCTGGATTTAGCCGACTAGGTAGCTAACGTTATCTAGACAACAATAAGTTTGGCCTGGAAAAACACACAACTGTTTATTTACTTGTGCTGCATATCTACCTACCATAATGTCACAGTTACTGGCTTAAAATCAAACGACATTAAATACCTGGATGCCATTTCAGAGCCAATTTCCTATAGGCCCTTTTCAAATCGTCGTCATTAGCATCCCTTTTGGCTCCCAGCACCTCGTAATGACACTTCATGTTGACGTTTACAGTGATCCGACAATTGTTCTGTGCCCGGCAAGATGATCTTTAACGCACTGTAAGAAAGACAGTTCGTGGAAGAACAGCAGCCTAGTTAGCCGGATAGCTATCTAGATATCAATGGAACTCAATGGATTCTGTCCACCTGGCTTACACCTCGCATGTGGCTAACGTTAGCTAACCGGCTGGTTATGTGGCAAACCGTAAGTCACAAGTCTGATTCTTCATAGCTATATTTCTGTCGCGTTATTAGCCACTAATGTCTATACTTTGCGTGGATAAAACACGCCAACTAGCTACCGAGTTCAATCGCACGAAACGACGCTTAAAAGTCAACTTTATCTGTTGATCACGTCTCTCACTCTTGCTTTGCACTGCATGAGGCGACTAGTACTGCCGGTATGCGCTTTAATATGACGTCAGTTCGAGAAATTTGGTTGCGAAATGGGTAGACGAGCAGAGGGCCAAATTACATTAAACAATTTTGGAAATAATGTGAAGCATCACTTTTGAATACTGCCTGTTTAATTGGGGTGAATTGATGGGTCTCAACTGGCATCATTTTGACCACAATAATTTGAACTCCACCCCTTGTTTCTCACAATTCAGTATAATCTGCTAGGTAAAAGAATTGATTCCGGAAAGTGGGCCGAAGACTGTAACCTCGGTCAAGTCGAGGGGTGTTTGCTGACCATAGACATTACAACATTAGAAACCAAATGAGCAGGTAATGGTAATTAATGTTGTAACTTGTGATACCCTAAAGGTTGCTGCCTGCCTTGCTAGCTATATCGAGCTAACATTGGCTCCCATTACCTGACGTGGAAGAAGGTGTCCTATGTATTTCATTATATATGTACAAACAGTTAATTATAAACAGCTGATTTTAAACAAGCAAGAAACTCCCTGCTCAGTATAACAGTATATAGCCCATCTATTCCATAAGTTGTTGTGCAGCATCCAATTACAAAGCTAGCAACTTGTTTTGGTATAAAAACCACAATATTTTCATGAATGGCTGATGGAAAATTTAACATGACCTACAGTATATTCTTTCCAAATGTCATAACAGCAAATGGAGTTGGACACAGAGGATAAGAATGTCAATACTAAGTACTGGGCTCTTCAAGTTATCAGGTACTCTGCTAAGTGATTTTAACAGCTGCATTTAGAAAACATTTTTCTTAACTGTAATAAGCTGTGGTAACTGTGGTAATCATATTCATCATTAAAAAAAAACAGTACTATTGCACTAGCTGAAGAACTGTCAAGACTTATCTACTGCGAGCTAGCAAACTGCTCTGTAATTTAAAGATCTTCAAAAATATTTTAATGATTAATTTGCTGACTGTCTAATAAAGTCCGTTAATAAAAGCAGAAATGGTGCTCTGTCTTTTCAAGGTTTTCACATTCTTTGTTTTGCATGAAAATCAAATGTGTGCTTATCCTCTACAAAAAGAACTTTTGATTGTATGTGGGAAAATCACCCTGAAGCAAAAGTCACTTCAGACTAACTTCATTTTGGATAAAACTGAAATTTACAAAATAACATTGAGAGATTAGATGGGATTAAGATTCAAGATGTTTATATAATCAAGGCAGTTTGCAATACATCCTATTTTATGTAGTAATGGCCCCTGAATACTTAACTGCTGTACAATACTGCCACAGTGACAGCTAACATATATGGGTAACACGTAATGATACAGGTAAATAAAGCAGGTCAACCTGGATAACAGAGTCTGCAAAGAAAATACACATTATTAGTGTATGTATGTCATTTCTACATTCTACTTGTAAGAAACAATAAGATAATTGTTTTTGTGCCAAAGAAATGATTACCATTGAATTCTAAGGGAAGGTACTTCATAACACATAATATAAATGTTCAAAACGATAACAGGTATGCATTAGAAAATTGGTTTCAAAAATGTTTTACCCAGACATTTTATTGGATACATTTCTTTCTTGAATATTTAGAAACAGCACATTACTGTGCACTTTATGCAGAATCCATCAAAAAACAGGTTAAGAAAAAAAAAAGACTGGATCAGACAAAACAATGTTTAGGGTAAGCATTTACCATTAGACAGAAAGAACAAATTCTAGCACTCAGTTCTCTGTTCCTTCACAAGTGTCAGAGACAGATATCAGGTAAAAACTGAATGGTGTTGCACTCTGGTACCCTTGAATATTCATGTATTCTTGCGCCGGTTGACTGCACATGTGGTTCACCACTCCCGATTTCAGGGTCCAATTAGAAGAGGCAGTGAAACACTGAAGAAACCATCTTATGGTGGGAACCAGTTACAGTTTCTTGCTATTCAGCTGCCTCTGCCGTTTGAACTCCTTGTTTTTCTTCTTCTTTGCAAATTTGGGTGCTGGGGGCTCCAGTTCTATTTCGTCTGGTTTTTCCTCAGCAGGTGTCGCAAATACGTCATCCGTGACGTCTTGGGTCACCGCCTCTTTCTGTTCTATCCTCTTCATTTTCTGCAGCTCCTTCACCATCTGTTTCTCCCGCAGCTTGGCAGCTGTGGCCAGCCGAATCATTCTCCGGTGCTGCAGAAGGGAGAGAAATGATTAATCTATGCAAACAATGAATGCACCAAACCAGCGAGACACTGACTGCGACTTGACGTCAATTTCCAATAATACGCATAGACTTTCAGGTTAAATATCTTACTTAACATATCATACCAATCTTATTATCACAATGCATTCTCTCCACAACCACAAAATCACCAATTACAGACACACTGCAAACTTCAATAATGTTAATTTTATCCCAGGGCGTGGATGGTGGACCCATGAATAGTTTAAAGGTAACCTAAGTGTTAATTGGAAAGAAATACTTCAGCAATTACCCTTGGTGTAGTAGCTCGGTAGTTTTTACAACCAAAGTCCTGACACTGTGGGCATTTAAGACCCCACTGGCACCAGTCATAAAAAGTAAGAGTTCCCTGGCGTTCTGGCTAGATTTCCAATCCACAGTTTATTTGTCTTAATAATTCCCTCCCTCTCCAACACAGCTGATGTACCGGTACATACCCGGTGCAAAATGGCTGCCAATCATTACCCAGAAGGGTGCAACACCTTGGCGGTGGCCGAGACCCACCCTACACCGTAAAGCTCACTGAAAACCTTGAAAGGTGCTAGATGCAATCCAGCAATAGTAATATGTCAAATTCAATATAATTACCATATTGGGAGACTGGAAATGTGGGTTCTCGTAGAGCGTGGGGCCACCAAAACTGCCCTGGAATATTTTGATGAGGTTGAGGACAAAGCGGGGCCCAATCTCCACTAGGGATGCATCTTCTTCAATTATCTTTGGAAAAATCAGACAACAAAATTCAGTTTATTAATTTTTGATTTTGTACTATGCTGTCACATGCACCACTTTATATATTGTGGAACAGTTTTTTTAAAGGTTCCTATACATACTTAGAAAATTTGTTAGATAACCGTATGCACTGCATTAAAGTTCTATTGCCCTGGACCTCTTATGCAAATGTGGAATTACGTTCCTGAATAACTGGAATACTATGCTCATACTGTATGAACATCATGGCAGCCAAAAGCAGCCGGAGCAGAAATGAACCAGAACTCACTTGGTAGTTCCTGAACCAAATCCTGTTGTCTGCTATTGTGAACGTGAAGACATGGTCAACAAACGGCTGACTCTTGGGGTGATACTGAGGAGTAGAAAATATCTACAAACAAAGAATGACAGCGTTAATACCTTTTTCAAATGATAACAAGTGACATAACAATGAACAGGTGAGCACACTATCAAACCTTAAAAAATGAATCCAAATATGCACAGGGGCCATAGTTACAATGGAAAAACAAAATGAAACACCTTGTCAGACATCTGACAGATGATAAAAAATGTAAACAGTAATCAAAAGGATGTAAATCTCAGTTGAATGTATTTGATAGTTACGTACACAAGCAATTATGGCTGTTAAATAGCATATTGTAATTATTAAGAACAACAACTCATACACTAAAGACAGTCACCATAGATGTACACGTAAGGATATGGTTTTACAAACCTGGATGAACAGCTCCTTAAGCAGGGCATAGTGGGGTTCCTTCTCAAATTTCTGTAAAATTAAAGAGATTACTTGCAACAACTGTCAATGAAGTCACTGCATATGATTACAAACATAATTAGAAAAAAAACATCACATTAAATAGGTTCCTGTGAGGAATGTTTTGCTTTCTGATGAAATCTCTGGAATTTCACTGGTGATTGCATCCACAGTGAACAAAACAATCTCTTAAGACATATGCAAGTTTACTACCTTACTATAGGTGGGTCTACTGCAATACTTACAGGGTCAAATGAAAGCAACGGTCTGGACCCTTTCAGGCAATTTCCAGTCATTTTGAGTTCGGCCAGAGTATGAACTTCAAGAGAAAGAAAAGAGTGGGTTAAAAACTGCTGACCAAAACAACAGCTGAAGATAGTAAAGTCAGCTTTTACTTTTGTTTGTTGTTGTTACAGCAAGACTTAAACCCCATCAAACTGCATTCTTAAACTGTGGAATTTATGTTCCTTGAATCAAACTTACTGTTCTGAACCAAAAATTTAGCTGATGGACCGTGGGGAACATTGGAAATCCTGCAAGAGACAAACCAGTTCAATGAGATTTGGACGTTGAGGTCAACATGTATTGATCAGCAGTTATGCAACTCAACTGATACTTTTCAATGTGGGGAAATAAACTGGAAATCATCACTGAACAGCTGTAGCTTTTAGAACTATGGCTCAGATATCTGGTGCTCTGAAAGGATTCAAGGGGGTGAATTTCACCCTTGTCTGCAAAGTAAAATTTTCTTGTTTGTTGAACAAACCACTACACAACAGACACAAAGCCCCATAATGAATAGGCTGTGAATGCACATCAATAGCTGCCAACAGGTAGTAGTTATATATATATGCACTCAGTTGCTGCGGTGTTATTCTTACTCAAAACTGTCAGCACTATTTCACAACAGCCCTGAAAACTAGTCCTCATCAGTGTTTGCTATTTTTATATTTAGATAATTACTGTGTAAATAAAAGCTACCTCAAATGCTTATTTCATCATACCAAGCACCTATAAACGTACCTTGCATGGGGCACATGAAGTACAAGCTCCCTTGGATTTCATTTAGCACAGAAAACTTTAATTACATCTACATGTTAAATGATACATTAGATATGAACTACAGATTTCCCCCCACTTCCCCCCTAGGTCCCCTTTAAAAGAATGTAAACGCATGAATGGCAAATCGGCAAATGTGTAGCAACAACAACACTCACCACATGTAGAGATCCTGCTTCTTTTTGGCTTCAAAAAATATGCACTTGTTGCAGTTTTTCATTTCACAGACCTGAGAAACGAGATACATTAAGGTTACACTGTTGCTGGCTCGATATTTAGACAAAAAGACAACTGCACATGGCAGAACTATCTCACTGCCTTACCTCGTTTATGACGAAAAGTTTATCTTTTCTATCCATTTTTGTATCTGTGTGAAGGAAGAAAGGAATACTTTTCATCTTAAACGACAGAAATGTATTGCATTTTTGACAAGGCCTGCTGCTAGATAAGGCTACCTGCTTTTGTATGTGGCATCATGGTTCTAAGGTCCTGCATCAAATGCCTCGTTCTGAAGTTGATACCTCTCGAAGAGAACACGAGAACCCGTTCTTTGTTCTTCCACTTCCCCTAATTAATGTCAAAACAATAAAAATCGGTTAATGCACACATAACGAACAACAACGTCCAGCGCACCTTGCCAACTGCTACCTAACAGATACAAGCGTCTTAGTTTGTCATTAGGCTGAAAGCTAGCTGACCAGCTCCCAATTGTAGCCAGGTAATCCAGGTCGCCTTTGCATTCAGAAAATATTATCCGATTCCCTTACTAATCACAGGTACCTTATTCAGAAGCTGCAAGAGGGGATCAGTACTATCTTTAGTAACTAGCAATTAACGCAGCCACTGCTCCAATTTATCCTGAGCCGGGCAGGCTAGAGCTAGCTAACTGGACAAGCAGTTAGGTATAATTGGACATACCATTGAAACTGGAGCTGGAACACTATATTCATTCTTCTGTTCCTGGTCCGACTCTGTCTTCTGTTTTTGAGTTCCATTTTCGGCGAATTTCACTTTTTTTGCTGCTTTGGCACCTCCAGCATTTCCCCCACGTTTTCTCTTGAGCGCCGACATTTTACAGATTTGTGATGCCATCTGACGTGCACGCTAGCCAAAGACAACCAACGTGGGAGGTGGGACTCTTTATAAATCAAGCGCCACCTGGTGGACTGGAGGGCACACCAGGTTCGTGGATCCCACACAGGACTGAATGATTTGAGTGCTTCGCTACAGTAGTACTGCGTGCAGAAAGCAAAGACGATTTACTATTGAGAGCAAGAGAGCCAACCCACAGGTACTTGCTTGCTTTAAGCACAGTGAATAAGAACCAGGATCTGCAGAGGAGAGCATTTCTCTTCTGTGTTGCAGTGAATTAAAGATTGTGGGAGGCTGTCCATACCACTATTTCCTCTACGTTAAGAGCCTGATTAACTGCACAGTATTTTATATTCTTTGTGAATCCCCTATCCATCATAATATGGAGCAAAATATCTAAAACCCCCAAATGTTCCACAATGATATTTACTGTGCTTATACAATTCTGTAGAATATAATGTCAAGATCAAACAAAATCAAAATTGGTACTATTTAGATATTCAGGTTTGCTTACAAGTCAGAAATGAACTGTGTCAATGCTCAACAAAATTTACCAACACACACAAAAAGACTGTATTCACATTTTAAAGGATGACAGGGAAGGCACATTGCAAACATTTAAGCAACAATATCACAAAACGATTCAGAACATGAAGAAGCAATGTTGCCTCTGTTTGAAACATTACAAATGAATGTGCCAACTTGCAAAAAAATCATAAAGGCTCATGCCAAAGGTGGCCCCTTTCACAGAGAATGAGCCTAAACACGAAAGTAACATTTGAGGACATCATTTTGTTCAGTATTAATAACAGACTTCGATACTTAAGGGTTCATACAAAAAAACGTCAGTGCTCTTCAGTGTTTTCTTACAAAAATAATTTAATTAAGCCACATATTTTACATGCTACAATGTAGGTAACAATTCACCAATTTATGCTCTGAAATAACAATACATAAACAATCAGAGCAACATCGCCACCCAAAACCCCATGACACATCCCTCTTAATCTGTGCAGAAAAAAATGTACATCATTACTGCATTAAAATAACACCTAAGGTTACACAGAAATCTATTACAATCTTCTTTCTGGTAACTGGTGGATGCGAACCTCCAAATGGAGAAAATGTAAAACAAAGTCTGTGTTTGGGATTAAAATGCAAGTCCGATTATCTTTGCAGGATCAGACTATTCTTCCTCCACCTCTTCATCAGGGCAGCAGTAGTACTCCACAAAACAGATCTGTCCGTCATCATTCCTCACCAAGTACTGAAGGGACAAGAACCCTCGGGTGTCCGTCCTGACTGATACCTTGCAGGACAGAGCCAACGCTTTAGTGGAGGGTTTCAGAAGGGACATCTTATATCTGCAGAGACAACCCAGAAACAGACGATAAACATACAAGCCAATGCTAAACTCCAATTACTGTCAAAAGAAGGTGGATGTGATAGTCCAATTAAAAGTATCATATCATAATACATGTACAAGGAGAGGACAAAAAATGAAAACAACCACTAGCACTGCATGGTATTGTTCTAAAGGGATCTGGCACTTTTCCTCCACAAGAACCTTTGTTTAACCAGGCACTCAAGTCACCACAGCCGCAAATGTTCAGGTATTACGAAGCACTTTGTGCACAACAACTTGGCTATGGTGGCAAACTTAGGGAAGATCCTTCTGGGCGATTCTGATGGTATCGCAGACTGCACTCAGAACAGTTTGTCTGCTGTTGCTCATGTTTAACTTGCAGCCGGTGTGTCACTCTTTTGGAGTGCGTGCCTTCCAGTCCAGCCTTTGTCACTTGAGCCGCTGCCAAACTCACATATATTATCACTGATGTTTCCTCTTGCCCGTCATAATGGCTTAGAATGTTGGGCCTGAGGGTGCTTCCACATATACAAAGAAAGGACTACTGGAAAGAAATGAACTTCTTTCATGCACTAGTCATGTATATCAGGCATCCAATCACTTTCCACACATGTTATAAGTGCCTTACACTCTGGTATTTCCATTTCTTGCCTACTACCTGTACATTCTTATTTCACTTGTTTACCAACCTATTTGTCTGAGTCTTTGTGCACTGAAAAAGCTCCATCATATCCGAGTCCTTGGGATAGTCATAGTGGGCATTCCCAGCATTTCCAAATGTAGAAAGCCTAGAAGTTGACGACAAGAACAAACAAATGTTAACCACACTGTAAAATACAGAGATGAAAAGGATGCAGCAAATCTGTTAAGTGAAGATAGGATTCAATAAATTTTCTTATACATGAGAGGCCAACACTCAGTACACACAACAGCTTAAAATGTACCTGACAAAGACAATTTACCTTGTAAACATTTCTCATTTGCCACTTTTCATGATGCAACTCACTACCTAAATTTACACACTTTCTTTTCAATCAATCTTTATACACAATTAAACAGTTTCACTGATTTTATCACAACTAGGCACTAATCTAATATAGTGCACGCTCATTCATATTGTAACTCATCAATGCATTTGAATTCAATATTTACATCAAACCAGTACAAATGGATCAAAATGAGAACTACTGATATGTTTTATATGCAAAACTGACTGGTCCAAGTGGGGTATTAACAAATGGCTGAAAAGTACAAGTGAGTGCATATAGTAAAGCCAAAGCATCACCTGAAGTAGGGCTGGCTGGGTGACATGGTGATCTGCAGGATCTCGCTGGTCATGTCCAGCTCAGAGAAGGCCTCCTTAAGGCTGTCAGACTGCAGGATCACCTTGTTTGTGACATTGGTACTGCAGAATTCAAAGTCTATGGGCTCCTCTGGCTCCTGTGTGTTGATCTTGCACACAGTCACCACTCCTCCTTCCTCAAGAAAGAGGGTCAGGGGATAACCATAGCCATTGTAGCACATTCGAAGGGCAGTCGTCACTCCTTTTCAGAAGAAACCGAGAGGGCCACATTAACTCTATTAACGCGTTTTTTTAAACTGTATCAGACATTTCTTTTACATTATGAGGAGGAGTTAATGTATTACAGATTTCATGAACCATACATTCTGCTATGCTGGTTGTTTTGAAGACTATTACCTGGCACAGTGCTTCCCCCAAAAATGGTGAGACAGTCCAGGAGAACTGTCAGATTGACTTGGAAACACACTGAATCTTCCTGAATGGTGAATTCCTGGAATATTTCTGCCTGGAAGAACAAATTGATGGACCGTGTTCATAAAAAATAAATACTACACATATCAACAGAACTACCTTGGCCATGTAACTTAATGTTGTGATTATATTGAGTTACCACTGACCTGGATGAAGGCATTTGCTTGAAGACATTTTGAGTCCTCTACTGTGACTTTTAAACCATTCCGTGTAGCATTAAACAGTGCATGATCTTTGAAAGCGATGGCTTTAAGGATATTGGACAGGTTTCTAACATTGTCCAGGCTTGCCACTAACACGTACTGGTCATCTCCCCCCTGAGACTGAGTGGACAACGGCATACTTCCTGTCAGACACCAGCCCAACAGAAAAGAATCACTGGCATTGACACAGGATATACAGCTAATCTAGCTACAACAGCTAACGTTAGAAAGCAACGTCATCATGTTTTCATTACTTTTTTCCACAACTACCGGTTCAATATTTTTAAAATGTAAAAACTGGTACATGCATAACGAGAGAAAACCAGCTACAAAATATTATCCCCAGCGATTGTCATGTTCTTGCTAGCTCGAAGCCAGCTAAGCAATACTGGTAGCAACTACAACTAACTGGCTATTTGCAGACAATGATTTCCGACAGTCTACACTCTACATTATCTAAAATAGTCTTGCCAGCTACGTTAAACTAGTTACCTAGACTGGCTACCCCAGGTACCCAGCAAGCATTATGTAATTCAGTAATTCAGCACACATTCAGAGCGATTTGCCACTTTGTTTTGTCTTGGTAAACTAGACCTGCTTTCCTAATTTCACACTCCAGCGAGTTCAAAGTTATGGTCATCTAACCAACAACGTACAAAACTGTTACATATTATGACAGTCAATAATGCTATGCTTGCTTATACTTACTCGAGTCGTAAGTTAACTCACTGATTTGTTGTTTACCTTGCTAAGCACAGTGAATGTTTTTTTACAGATTATTTTTCGCGCACACTTTTCGAAGGAAAGACTCATTGGATCACCCGGATGAACTCTCTCTAGCCTAAAGACGTAGCCGGCTGTGTCACCGTGATACTTCCGGGTGTAGTTTTTCAAAATCGAAGTACCTATTCGTAGCTTTAAGTTCGGGTCCGTCTCACTAAACGCGACGTTGTGCAATTGTTTTCATCAAAAACAAATTAAAATATCGTAAAATGTGACTGGACTTATCACTTTAAAATACACATAATCAAGAAAAATCTGGGTATGTATAAAGACACATTTTGCATGAGCCATACAAACCTCTGCTCTATGGAACAGATGTTGCAGTGAAAGTGGGGTAAAATCGACAGCTTCAACCCACTAGTAATAGAAACAAATTAAACAAACCATTAAAATTTATTTTTCCAATTCACATTTTTTTGTGATATCAACCTTCCTCTGACCATGCAGATCCATTTTAGGTGTTCTAAGGGCACCTGTGTTACATGAATCATTGGATGGATATTACTTCAACTGAAGAACTTCAGCATCAAATTTCTGAGTAGTAATTGGACTTCAGTCTGTTGTCTAAACTTTAATGCATATTTAGATGGGAAATTTAGGTTAAAGATGTCAGAGTAATACATCGAGATGACAGATGGTACATATGGCCTTACCACATGGTATCATACAGTATGTAGTCGCATCAAGTCTTCAAAACAGCTCTAATCACTTTTGAGGGTCTACTGGACAGTCAATGTGGAATCAAAATGGAACTGAGTTATAAGTATGTGTCTGGAAGTTTCAGTCAAATATTGGTTCTGTGGAGACATTGGCCACTCAAGGATAGGGAAAGACACTCATGCTTGGTACACCGTGCAGGCCAGACACCTGGGTGGAGAGGGGTACTGTCACTACAGCCATGGCACACAGCACTGACAACACAAACACCTGACTTTTCCCTTCATGAACACAATTACCAAGAAGCATCAGAGCCATATAGCTACCTCTTATAAACAAACCGGTCATTATGTGAACTGAATGCCCTGGTTCTTTGTGCAGAATAAGAAGGCAGGTATGCCCACACCTGTGAAAGAGGCATTTGACAAGCCACCTTAAGAGAAAACTTTTTGAATTTCAACTGGATTGAATTAGGAATGAGAATTTTGTTTCAATCCTTGGGCTGAATTAATAGCTAAAGAAAGAATTGCAGTAATGCGTATGGCCAATAGTCACTGATTGTATATGTTCTTTATCAGTTAGCAAAGGAATTGTTTGTTAGACTCTGAGAAAAGCTAAACACTTTATTTTTCTGGTCTCATACTGAAGTGCTTGTTTTCTGCATGTTTTATCATCACTGGATTAGTACTTCTTTTAATGAACCACCAGAGATGTGACTGTTTAGAAAACTTCACATTACATTATTCGCATTTAGCAGACACTCTTATCCAGAGCAACTTACATCAGTTACAGTGTTCCCCCCCCAATGTTATCTATTTATACAGCTGGATATTTACTAAGGCAATTGTGGGTTAACAGCCTTGCCCAAGGATACAGCAGCAGTGCCCCAGCTGGGAACCAAACCGGCAACCTTTCAGTTACAAGTCCAGCTCCTTAACCTTTAAGCTACATTTCCACCCTACATTGCTCAACTGCTGACTGTCATCTGGAAACTATATCTTCATGAGATAAAAATAAAAACAAAACATGAGAATACATTTGAAATCTTTTAATGAATATTATCACTTATCACAAGACACTATTATATTTACCTCCAAATCTTACAATTCATTTTTTTTCTCAAAGAATCCATAACAAATGAAATTTAAAAAACAAAGAATTGCATAATCTCATACCATGTACACTTCCAGAAATAATTTAAATGGGCATTGAAAAGCACAACTATTACAGAATGAAAGCTGTGTTTGTTAGCCCTATGCACATCAGTGGTTGCAGCGCTGATGTTCTTGGCTGTTTGCTGAGACTTCTACTTTGGGCGGAGCAGCTCTCTTTCCTTTTGCATCTTCTCCAGCTGCTCCTGCCTTTCCTTGGCCTTCTTCTTCTCTCTCTCCAGGTCTTGCGTCAATTCCACTAATTTTATCTGGGCGTTTAGGCGCAGCAGGCTATAATTCTGCATCTCCTGACTGAGCTGTCTCTCCAAATACTTATTCACCTTCCTGCCCTGTTCATTCTCCTTCTCTAGTGCCGAGATTTTGGCTGTCTGCTGCTTGGCTTCAGTTAGTAGTTGAGTGTGTTCAAGCTCCATGTGCTGCAATGAGTCTTCCAACTGCTTGATAGTCTTATCGCTAACTGCTCCTGTCAGCAGGTCCTCCTGCAGCTGCTGGGAGGAGTCAACTCCCTCATGCTCCTTGTCACCCAGGGTGTTTTTCTGTTTATGGATGTAGAGCTCCGGTTGGATGCACTCATCTTTGCTCCCATCCCTTGTAACAAGCAGCTCTGCCTCCATTTTTTCCATCTTCGGTTGTTTTTGTTCTATCTTATCAGTATTGCGTGGCATAAAGTTATGCTCTGTAACTGCCAGAGCCACAGCAATGCAGCAACTCTTCAACTGTGCATTGACCTTGACATAACAGTATTGACTGTGACATCAAAATGCTTTGGGATTCTACTAGTATGAACACTCTAAGAGGCAGAATTCCACACATCTGCCCACTATGACTGGTGTGGGTAGTAGGAATAGCACAGGATGGGGGACAGCCCACCCATACTCAGAAATCCTTTCCAACCCAGCTGCTTTTACTGACACTCCAATGTCATGGTCATCTTACCAGCATCAAAAGTATAGAATAGTGTCATATATCATTACAGTCAATAACATGTTATACAGTATTTCCTCCAGATGTAACTAATTCACTAATTGGCTGTAAACCTAACGAAGGACAATAGTGAAAAACTGTAGTCACCGTGACAGTAACAGTAGATACCTCCAGTAGGAGTTTTTCCAAAACAAAAGTTTGTAATTGTGTTTCTCATTTTCTATATATAAATGGTTTCCACTGAAAGCAAATGAAAATGTAAGAAGTGAGTGGAATTATCACTTAAAAATACAGATAAGTATGGTAAGTATAATACAGATAAGTACTGTAAAAACTGGGTATGTATAAAGGCACATATTGGATCAGATATTGCAAAATAAATGTGGGGTAAAGCTGACAGCTTCAGACCTTTAGTACTAGATACATATGAGCATCACTTCAGATTTACTCTATGGAATATTGCTGTGACTTGTTAGATTTTGAGGGAGCTGGCCAATGCTTCTTAGAAAACTGAACAGAAAGAACAAACTCACAACAGGAAAAAACCCAAATAATTTATTTTTAAACTGCAAAGCAAAGAACCCCAGCCTTGGCTACAAGCTGCTCTCAAGAGTCTTGTAGTAGCACCAACACACCTGTATTTAATGTGTCTAATCAGGCTCTTGTGGTCAATTAACCAGTGGGTTGGCTTCACATGCACATCAACCAATTACAATGACAAACAGGAAAACAATGAACAATTAACAGTCTTTGATGCAATTGATGAAATATGATCTGCTATTGGTAGGCTTGAATTGGATAACAGAAAAGGACCCTTGAACTTTTCACATTTTAACGATCAACAAAAACTAACAATTAATATGCTTTTTTTCAATTTACAATTTTTGATTTTTGCCAGCTGTTGGCAATGTTGACCTCATTCTCAGCATGGATGTCAAATTCAGTTCTACTAGAGGCATCTGTATATATGAATAACTGGATAGATATTCAACGTGAAGAACTTCAGCATCAGAGTGTTAATATGAACTTCAATCTGTCGGCTCAACTTTCTTAAATTCAGTAAACCTAAATACATTTTATGCTGTAATTTTAGGTTAAAGGTGTGGGAGTAATGAATCAATGGTATCTAATGACATATGGCCTTATCACATGCTGTCAAACGTGGTATTCAAAACAGCTTCAACCCCTTTAGAGAGTCTACCACATGGTTGAAGTGGAGGTGATCGAAGAGTATGTGGCATGTTTCAGCCAAATGTTAGCTCTGATGCGATGCTGGCAACACCAGTTAGGGGACAAGACTCTCACCAGGTACATTGTGCAGACAGACACCAGCAAGGTGAGGAGCACCACCACTGCAGCAACACCACACAACAGACATCACAAAAACACAATTACCAAGAAGCATTAGTCTCATAGCTATCTGTCCTTGGCAACAAGGTAAATCTGTGGACTGAATGCCCTGGTTCTTTGTACGGTATGAGCAGACGGATGTGCACAGCCAGTGACTGAAGCATTTGAAGCAAGCCACCTTAAGAGAAAACATTTTGAATTTTAACAGGATTGACTTGGAAACGTGAATTGTATTTTGCACCCTGGACCAAATTAATACCCAAAGAAAGAACTGTATTGTAATACATCTGCCCACCTTGTCATTACTTTTTATTGTATACAATTGTATACAATTTATATATACATTGCATTGTATATGTTGTTTATCATAGTTAGCAGAGAAATTCTTTGTTAGGCTCTGAGAAAAACTAGACACTTTATTTTCATTTTCTCACACTGTGCTTTTTTCCTGCACATTTTGTTATTACTGGGTTAGTACTATTTTTAATGAACCAACTGACATGAAAGTATTTAGAAAATTTGCTCATTTGCTGTCAGTCGTCCTAGAACCAGAAGATAAAAAAATAAAATGTAAGGGTTTTTTAATGTTTAATGGATAGTATCAATTCTTACCGACACCAATACATTTACATTCAAATACTTAAATCTGTAATATATGTAGAACGCATAACAAAATCACTTTTAACTTTCAATCAAGGAACTACATAATCTCAAACCATGCACCCTTCCAGGAATAGTTTAAATACACAACTAAACACACAACTAATATAGAACGAAAGCTGAGTTTTTCAGCACTGTCCAAATCAGCAGCACAGGGCTTCTGATATTGATAGGGAGTTTTTCCTTGCCACTGTTGCCTTGTTGGCTTGCTCTCAGGGGGTCTCAGGCCTGGGAACAATGTAAAGCTGCTTTGTGACAACTTGTGTTGTAAAAAGCGCTATACAAATAAAAATGAATTGAATTGAATTGAATTGATATTGGCCACTTCTACACCAATAAAACAGAGAGAAGTGGCAGCATGTCCTAAACTGTTAACGTATTGCTACTGGGAATTGCATGTCCTTATATAGCATTGCACTTTTAGGCTGACTTGTTTGATTTTCACCAGGTAGCATAAATTGCAAGGACATTTTGGTGTCATGCATGTGATTCTGCCTGTTAATATTCTTCACTGAGTGAGGAGAGGGTAAATGGTCATTGTGTTGATACAACTGCTGCACTTGGGGGGACAGAAAAGTCAAACCTATTTGGATTTATAAAGGTATCAGCTTTAACTAAACAATACCTAAAAAGTTTAATCTTCAAGTAAATGTTCTTGTGTCTGAAATGCCCTGTCAATTCTGGAATTACTGCTTAAGTCACTGGTGGCGATTGACATAATTGCCATTGAAGAGATGCTGTGCATTCTTCAAAAATGTCTAGGTCTCAAAAATGAAATTGGTATGCATGGATAAGTAATTACTGTGATGCTATTAATGTACACATTATGAGGGAAGCTCAGGTTTTTAATCCTTTGGGGTTTTTTAGAGAACAGTAAGATGTAAAAAAGTCAGTAACTTACATTACATGATCAAATGCAGTGCAGTGTCTTAACAGACCAGCAGATGGCAGTTTGTCCTCCAGTGACTTCATAAAAATATACTGCTAGTTCCAATGCAATACATTTGTGGAGGGAGAGCAGTGAAGGTGCAGTTACTGGTTGACAAGGTAGTCTAAATCATGAATGATTTACCTTTCTCTTTGGAAGGACCCTATATTTTGGGTTTTTGGATTTAGCTCCACATGGTGCTGTGTGACAAAGTAACTACAATTTGCCTCCTCACTTGTGCCTTCTAACTCTTCCTGTGCCATTCCAAAAATCTGAAAGTCTTTAGACTGTCACTTTCTTTCTGTGGGTGTCCCTCCCCAGCAGTATAAGTGGTAGTTATTCCAATTAGTGGCCCTGCTCCATTCTGTACATTTTAAGGACATGCTCACGTCCAAGGTCATACAGCAGCTGGTGGACCCTCTCGATCGATTTTCAGACAGTCAAGCCATCTGAGTCCAGTCAGACAGTCAAGTCAGATGGTGCTCTGGGCTCTAAATATTTCATACCAAAGCAGAACATACCTCCAGTAGTAAGCATGATCTAATCTGTAAACCAAAAAAAGTTTCAGCAAAGAACTAGCTTCAGCTCTATTGTATGTTAGCATAGCTCCAGTAGTGCAGCAGAGAGACAGATATTTCAAGATAGAAAACCTCTTTATATGTTCTAGTTTCTTATCATTATATACCTGGTTTGACAATTTTAAAAGGACAAAAATTAATACTACATTATGAAGTCATCAAATCTTGTCAAATAGAAACATAATTGAAAAGCAATATATCATTTGTAATGAGAACATTGTGGCACACCAAATCATTCCAATCAAAATTATCTTGAGCCACAGGAGACATAAACACAGAATATCTGTGAGTCTTGCCTCTTTTAGACAGGAATGTCATAACAAGTGTGAACAAAAGATTTCTTGCTAAAATATACAGTATGTAATACCTGGAGTGAAAAGGGACATTCAGTACCTGGTCCCACTGCTTTTAAAAGACTACATTTTTAAATACTACCCCTGTCTATGTTTTTAACGTAGCCAGACTTGCTTTGGATATTTCAGTGAACAAATATAAACAACATGGACTGTCAATATGCAATAATTGATTGACCTGCTTAGGTTGTGACTTTGTGAATGTGTGCAAGACCGGGCTCATATTTATGGGATCCAAGGTATGCCATGGCTGCAGGCCATGTAGACATCAGTTGTTGGTTGTGTGTTCATATCTGGGATACCAAGGATGACTGTGGCATTATCCTGGTCCCAACAAACTATTTATATATTAAACTGACTGAGCCATAACAGAGTGGAGCACAGGCCTTAAATCAAGTTTTACAAATTATTTTTCATGGATATTAGCACCAATTCAGTGCTTGATCCTCTTTTCTCTGATTATCTAAAGATATAATATTCATCATTTAATGACAAAAGGTCAACTGTCAACAATCCTAACAGAACTCACAATAAAGAAGAAATGACCTTAAAAAATTATGAAAAGCTGTCCCTGCAGTCATCAATTATCCACAATCATGCATTCAGAAACTCACATATAAATCTGCTGTAATGACTACATTTTTTGTAAATGCATCTACCCAGTGGTGATCAGGGGATCAAAAGTTGTTCTTATTATCAGTTCAAGAAAACAAATTACTAAAAAAAAGTTTTACCTTGCCTCATATGTATCACATGAGGTCTTTCACCTGAATACTCTAATAAGGCAGACATTACACATTTGACTTGTTCAGATGTGGTTGATTTTCTGGTTCTAGCATCAACATGTCACGTAAGGAGAACCACACAAACTTTTCCACTACGACAAGATTCAAGCTCATCTTGAGGAATCTCCTTGAAGTGCTCGAAGGCTTTCAGAGGGAGAGCAATTTAATCTCTTGGGATCTCTACGCAGTGAGATTTTTACCGAAAAGTTCTGAAGGTAGGTAGCCTTCTAGGGCCATCCTTTTGAGATGCCCAAACCCTCTTAACTGGGCCCTCAGGGTCCAAGGTCTTCCACAGCTTTGTCAGTACATGCAGCTCCTCTGCATATCATAGACAGCAAGCTCAGTATCCCCGCAGAGGAGCCTCATATCTGCTTCTTATGCACTCATCCTTTTGCTCCCCTGGAAGGAGTCTGCTGTTCTGTATGGATATCTGTTACCTTTGATTTTACGGTGCCACGAGACTCTCAGACACATGTCAAAGATCAAAGATTGATGAGTAAATATCTTAGCAACAAATGAGACACACCCTTGTTTCAGAGAAGCTCCACCCTAAACATACATCTCCATAACCTGCCGCTTAAGTTGCCATGGCAGAATTTGCTCAGTGGTAATGGAGCAACTGAACCAGCTGACCTTAAATCACATTTGGAGGTTATCAAGGGGTACTGTGGGTGCTGTGTATCATTCAAGTATCAATTGAGCTTAACCCTTTGGAGGAATGCGATTCCTTCACATGTAGACATTACAACAAATACATCTCTGCCTCATCATAACGCTTCCTGTGACAGACAGGAAGACTTTGTGTACAAATTTCTACAATCTGTTACATTGTATGCATGCTGGGATGAGCAAAGCATCTCTAAGAAACTGGGTCAGATTTTTGATGAACTCATCACAAGACTTTTATTAGGATACCCACAGCTGAGAAGAAACCTACACCATCCACGATCACTGGTTATTCAAAGATGCTATTGTCTGCAGCCACCACTTGAAGGAGTCTGTTCTGTTTCCTCCCTGCATGACATGACAAGGGCTGGTTTGTTTTCTTCTGCAGTGTTTTTTCAGTTCACTCCCCCATTAAGAGAAACACTACCTAACCTTTGACCTACAACAATGAGCTTTTCAACTTTACCCCTGATGTCCGTAAAATGAATCCTTGGTTATAAATCCAAGTCTGACTGAATGTCCGCCACATTCATTCAATAGCACTGCTCAGAAGTAGTTGGGATTGTTGACTCTCCATGGTTTTAACATAAAATTCTTTAATGTTAGGCAATAATGATGTTTTCAGTAATAAATTACATGTGTAAAAGTTTAATATCACCAGTGCTGCCTTACATCATCATCATGTTGGAATAAACACCACTGAAGTTTGAGCTGCTAACACAGAGACACATGTTTTCAAACAAAATGTCCAGGTAGGTGTCCATGTTTCCCTTGATTCTAACAAATGTAAGAGGACCAGTGGATGTAAAACTACTCAAAGTGAAACTGAAGTACTTCAACATTTGACAGGGGAGATGACAGTCCCCTCGATGTGAGCTGTACCTTTTCAGTGCCAAATATACAGTATCTTTGATGAGCATGCAGATGATGAGCATCTTGAGCATCATGAGCAAATTTCTCTTTATTATTACCACAAAAATGGCATAAAGGTGCCATAAAGATCTTTTCATTTGTGGATCCTGAAGTGGCTTCCAACTTTCAACCCTCCCCCTCCAGACTTCTGAAAGTCAATGACCCTTTACGTTGAAATTTCAGACAGGTCTTTGTCTTTGACGATAAATGCTACTAAACGATTGCTTACCCTATGTGCATAAAATCCTTTTATATTTCTGTTGAGCTTTTGGTAACTTCCAGATAATGTCTTCATGCAGCATTACCTTCATAAAGTCATCAAGTCTTAACATACTATTTACAACCTAAAATTGTCTAACATAACATGGCCCAGTGTTAGTATCAAAATTCATCAACCCCTCCAACAATAGTTACACTAATATTTATTCTGTTACAATTTCTTCTATTAAATGCTTGTTTTGTCTGAGTTCATGAAAGGTATGAACAAGGTTGCAGGGGACAATGAATTTTATTTGTCAACACAATTACCTTCTTTCTTCCTTAAAGGCATCTAAATTTATGTTACAATCTATGGGTGTTTTTAATTAACACTTTGGCACTAATATGGTTTCAATTATTGATAAAGCTACATTTTCACAGATGCCATAGATGCCTGTGAACCTAAGAAAATGCTGTCATAATAAGTGCAAGCGTAAGTTGCAATTAGGACAAACTAAAGAGAAATTGCATGGTTCATTTCAAATGGAAAGCAAAACATTACTTAAAATGTGGGTGTGTCATTTCCTAAGAGGTTCACACTTGGTAAAAAATGATCTCTAAGAGTGTGGGAGCGTAGGCTATAGGCTTAGGTATGTTACTGATGAGTAATAACAAGTTGCAACTTGGGACACTTGTTAGCACTATGTGAGGTGTTCTTGTTTGTCCCTTTGGGGGATCTCTTCCTTTATAGGTTTGTTTATAACCAGCTGCCCAGGTGCAGTAGTAGTTGGTTGGAACAGGCCGGTGGCAGGATTCAAGCTTGGGCAAGAACTGCGCTCTGCTGATACTGGGTGACTGAAACAGGCACTGGCAATATGTGCACATTGCAGACACCAAAAGCAGATCTGTCCAAAAAGGGACATTCATTCAATAAGTTCTATCCGGACAAATTTACTTCAGCTTAGTGTGAAAAGTTGGGACTGGGCTTAATGAGGGGTTAGTCACATCCATGAGCACGATTGCTTTGGATAAGATTACTTTTTTGGACAGATCTGCTTGAGTGATGACATTATGATTACCTTAGTGCGGGTACCTTGGACAATCGAGGGAGGGACAGTAATCATTACAGCAGATGGTTGTATCTACAAAATAGGTGAATGGAATGACCTATTGGTTATCAGGTCAGTGGGTGGAACAGATGCATCCCTGGAGATTATAGCTAGTTGGTAAATGTTGCGCTGTTTCAGCTGCAGCAGGTGCGAGGCCATTGGGAGCAGAGGCAAACACTCAAGTCTATGGAGATAAGACATGCTTTTATTACAGACAGGAGCTCTGAGTATGGAGGCTGGAGCCTCTCTGTGCACCCTGTTTGACACAAAAGGAATATCTTGTTGCTTTGACAGATTCTGTATCTAATATACCTGTATATGTTGGGTCTCACAGAATTCGATTCTTGCCCCCCTACTCTTCTTGCTGTTCTCCCCTTAGGCAGAATCAAATCAATTTCTGATTGTTCTTTTCTGCCTGCATTCCCGGTAACATGCTGACTGTAATTTCCTCCCTGCAGAGAGATACTATGAAGAGCACACAGACTCAGACCTGGCCAATGACCACAAACAGAGAAGGGACCTAAACTCAGACATGTAGCCTGTAGCAATTAATCAATTAATGCCATGGTTGTCAAGTAATTTTGTACCAGAGGTGACGCAAGAAAAGGTCCTCATCATTTTTACAATTTAGTTTCTGCAGGAGTTATTATTGAATAAATGTATTAACTTCTAGATATTAATAAGTCATTGGAAAAATACAAATAGCTACTAAGCTAGCAACACAGGTTTGACATAACAGAGCCGTGTTTCCACAGTAACAAGGTAAATTAACCAGCATGTGCCTCTTTCTTACCTTTCTGCACCGAGGCAATGCCAGAAAAACACAAGACTACAACAGTGAAGTCTGAATCGTTGTTAATGGCTTCAATATACCGTATCTGCGAATTAGTTGTAAGCTAGTTGGGCAAGTAACAATAGAAAATATTTCCCTGCAAAGCTGATTAGAAAATTAGAAAATGAATACCGAATATAAACATAAACAACTAAATGAGTATATTAGAAACAAGTTATTATATAAATGAAGAGCTTTGCAAATATTGAAAAATATGTAACGTTAACTACCTACAGAACAAACAATGTTTGTACAAAAGGTAACCATCTTTTGGAATGTCGGAATATTCAAGTGTATGATGATGTTAGGTTTAATCACGCACATATTTAGCCTGACAATTCCACGATGTTTCATATCACTACATACCATTGTGGAATAAACCTTACATATGACCTGCAGTTTTATCCCAACAGTGCTTTACTAGCACATTTCATTTGGATGTTCTATAAAATTAAGTGGGTCTGAACCTTCTTGATCTTCTGTTATTTACAAGTGAGGAGGAACGCATCGGAGTAGGATAAACGTTATCAACCCATGTAATACTATTACGTAGTAAACTGTTTCCAGAATCCCCACAATCAGGAAAGAAATCACTGGTAGTGGTCAGCTTACTTTTACGGACAAACTGCACTCTTTCTGTGAATTACAAGTTATCTTTATGTCTACCGTATCAATGTAGGCTGGCCAGCAGGGCAATCGTAACTGTAATCGAGGTAATCGTAACTACTACACTGAACAAGGTATTTTCACTACCCCGCTGTCGCATCGAGAAAAAAAAAATATTATTTTAAAATGAAAAGTGTTTCATTTTTTAAAAGCGCTGTTTGCGACATTGTTACACATAATGAGCGTTTTAAAACGCCCCCCGGGACACTACCTTGCTTGTTTGCTCTCCGCTCCCTCTTCCACCCCTCCTCCCTATCAGGATTGATATCACTGGCGAAATGGGATTTTTTTGAATCCGAGCAGCAGAACAGCCGCCATGCTGGGAGAGACAAGCTTGTCACACTTTATTACTAGCTCCCTGCGCCTTTAACTACCAGAAGGAACGGCAAAGTTTCTTCATTCGGTGAGTACCGTCTAAAACTCGTGGATCTGTTTCACCTGGAGCAGTTTTTTGGGGATTCCGGCGTGCAAAGTTTAATTGTTCTTCAAACTTTATCTCAGAGAGCAACTGCAGTTGTAACTTGCTAGATCGGAGTTTTGCGTGCGGTCATGCTTTGCCCTCTATAGCGGCAGACGTTTAGCTCTGCACTTGTTAGCTAACTAGGGAATTCAACAGGTTTGTTCGTGTGCATCAGGATAGCTCCTAGCTTTACGTTTAAAAATACGTTGTTGGAGGTTTTTCACAGTCCTGTTGTTTCAAGATTTTCGTTTATAATAGAAAGCAATTGCATTCATGATTTAACAAAGTCGCCGGCCAGCTCGATGGTGCTCAGCCAGCGAACTTTTGCTAGCTGGATGGCTAACTAGTTAGCCAATTAATTAGCTTGTCAGCCATCTAAAATGTTTTCAGTTAACTGTGTTTTAAAATTTGAATATACGTTTACATTGAATTGTGGATTTCATTGTGGTTTCTTCATTAATTTGTCGTACGATAATGCAGCATACCGGCGACCTAAAGCAAATCACTTGTATGAATATCTAGTTTAATTTGACTTTAATGATCAGTTTTTGGTAAGAAAAGCATTTGGACGAAGCGTTCTCACACTAAGCCCTTGTCCTATGCTTTAATGTTTTCACGCAGTCTGTTGCATCCAGGGGTCATCTAGGGGTTGCGATCTGTAGCACGCAAGCATAAATCAAGAGCGCTACAACAAACCTGCATGTTGAAATGGGAGGGAAATATCCCCGTAACTAAGAGCGAGCGAAAGTCCAACTAAGCGAGACTGAAGTGCGCAACGGGTTGGGTTAAAAAAAAAGTTGGTAACAGACAAGCAAGGTTAAATCACACGCTCTCTTGCGCTTCTCGATTAGAGGTATTCTGTGCAGAAAGGTGAAAGTATTATATGGAAATAGATGTTAATATAGTATATAAGATCTGTGTTGACAATAACACATATCCTTTGCCATTTGTTCAGCTAGTAAGAAAAACAGATTTTGGTGAAATCCCGTTGATTCACTTTGGAGGGATGAATTCTAAATTAGAGAGACTTGAGACTTCTGTAACCCTTATCACATTCACGTTTTAGCGCACTGATGTTCCCTTTATTTTGGTCTGTTTGAGCTTCCCCATGCCGTATACTGAGAATCTGGAAACTGACGATATATTCAAAATAGTATTTAATAGCTTTTACTGTCTGCTTAACTCTCAACATATCTTTTGATGATCGACTTATTTGTAACACTCTATACATTAGTTATTGGATCTTCAGTCAATAATTCGTTTGGAGTTCACCGCATTATTTCGGCATATGCCGTTTCATAAGGAGCTTTTGCCTGAGGTGTCAACAAGTAATTTATGCTTGTCAGTTTAGATCATTGTCCTCCGATGGGTCAAAGCATGGTAGCCACCCATGCCTTGTCAATATAATTGTAAGCTTTCACTTCAAACTCGCACGTCTGCATGGCAGAATCATGTCACGCATGCCTTCGGGCACTGTGTTGGTTAAGTACAAGATATAATCATGAACATGTCTAGCACAAGAGGACAATTTATAGGGTGAGCCAAAAGCAATTTCTTCTCTCATTAATAATACTTAGAAAGTGCTATTGGGTATGTGAGTATGGTATTTACAGTTAGTACATTTTAGTATTTATATTTATTTATTTGTACAGATGTTAGCCTCTGTTTAGAAATATCCACTTCTAGGACAACATACAATGCATGAGGGGATTCCAGCAAATGAATCTTAAAATGCATTTTGGTAGATAAACAACATGTCAGGTGTGTTCAGAGAATGAAAATATATAAAATACCTAAAACGCTTAAGATTGAATAAATACATTTCAGACAGATGCCTGTTTCGAGGAAGAATGACAGATGTGTGTCTCATAAGAGGGAATCATGAGGGAATAGATGCTGAAGCTTCTTGACAACAGTGATGACTCATGAGAAATTGATTCAGTTTAGGCATCGGGTCTGTGATATTAGTCTTCTGAGACACCTTGATACCTTTTATTTAGTTTAAAGGGTCAAGGAAGGGAGAAGACCCAGGCACAGTAGTTACACCTTATAAACCATAGAGTTCTCTCCATCATTGAGCTTCTCTCAGATGGCTCTAAAGCCTGTCATTAAGACTTAGATGATTTGCATGAAATGTTTTTTTTTTTTTTTTTTTTCCTTTTTCAGGCAGATCACTAACAAACCTCTCTGTTGTATAAAACACTGCCACCATAGAGTTTGCGTAGACAAAAATGGACCTGTTTAGGGGACCTGGATATCAGACTACAACGCTCCGTTTTCTCACCAAACAAGTACAGTGAGGCCTTGTTTACAGCTGCCAAGAGCTTTCAGACTTGACAAAGAGAGGACAAAGAACTTGAAGGAGGGCTGGTCGAACTGTACCTTTACCAAAATACAGCCCTAGGTTTGTGAGAGCTGGCCTGATCTGTAGCAGAAACGGGTGTTGCGTCTTTGGCAATGAATTGTGTTTGTAGAAGCCAAAGGCTCCTGGAGTTTGTGTAACTTTTTGGAGTGGCAGCAGACAAAAAGCTATTCCAGCTTGTGGATTTACGTACCAGTAATTCCCCGCTCCTTATTACCCATGCTTTTTCACTTTTCTGCAAATCACATTCTAAATCCATAATTATGTGCATTAGAAAATGGTTAGATCTGAAATCATTTTGTTTGGCCAAAATTACTTTAAAAATCATTTTCAGTACAAAAAGCCCTTGATCTGACTGTGTTGCCCTTTAAAAATAAAGGTTCCTTAAAAATTAAAAAAAAAAAAAAATGACTCCTCAGGCACAATTAGTACTTGTTCACAAGCAGTTCTGTTAAACTTAAGCAGTAATCATTGATAATACTAAGACTACAGTGTTAAAAAAGATTGATACTTGCTTTTGCAAAAACAGAATGGAAAGAGCATGATCCTTTTGTATGTTTCCCCCCTTTTCCAGGCTGATTGTGACATTGACAATTGTGCGTTAAGCTTGCCTCACTGTCACAACCTCTACACTCATGCAGGAGCACTGAAGCATGGTGACTGCAATCCTTTGATACACTCACGATACACTCATACAGCCAACGGCTGTTTTTCACACTACAAGTCCCACAGTGCACCACAGAAAAATTTGAATGCCACCGGAGGATAGCTGTACCCCTCACAGACATTAGCTGAGCAACTCATCTGACAAGGTATTTGGTGGGTCACTTAAGGGTGCCAGTGATTGGTGCAATGATGGGACCCTAGAGAGAGCCAATTATGTTTTGCTGTTGCTAAACCCCCAGTCATTATCAACCAGTGACTCAGCTCAGATTCAAACTTTTAGTGGACTATAAGGATGAACCTGCACTTGAAACTTTCTGACTGAACCATTCAGGACTCTACCATGGCAGCATTTTTTTGCAAAGTCTCAAGCTGCCAAGTTTTTGCACAGACAGGAGAGTTACATCCATACATCTGTTATACTTCACATAGATTGCATGTATAGCTCTATTAGTTGAGTATAGCTGCCTTGTCTTGAACATATTTGGCATCTGAGCCCTATATGAAGCTTTATTTGAATGGATATTTGGTTTATCAGATGCATTGTGTTTGTTCAGTCAGAATTTGCTTATTGCTGGCAGATGATAATCCTGAGAAGTAACTACCAAGCAGGCATTAGTCATTTCCCCTGTGACTGTCAGATGGGTGAGTTCAGCTGTGTCACTGGTGTGTAGATGGTTTATCACCAGCTATGGAATTCAGTCCTGTTAGAGGAGTTGGGGAAATACATACTAGTCCCATGAGAATGTTATACGTATTGAATGTATGATATCTGAAGGAGGGCTTGATTTTGTTAGCAAGTTGAAATAATGTACTGTATTCCTGTCGGTGCGATCAGTTTCTCACAAGTGCAAAACTATTTTGAACTTTGGAATATTTTGACTGTAAATTTGAAAAACTAATTAAAAAATGAATACAATAAAACTGATTTGACATTGCAGTCATTTTAGGCTAAATTACCTGACCTTTTTCAATCCCATGTCAGACCAAGCAAAACTGTTTTCACATCTGGGACTTGTGTCAGTCTTCTAGGGTTAAGCAACAGGATAGCCTTACCTTGAAGAATCACAGGGATGTCATAAAAAAGTTTCTTTCATCTTAACTTTTGTCTGTTGAAAATATGAGTGTTCCTGGCTCTCTGGATTTTATCTCTTACTGCTCACACCACATATTTTTCCTCTCTGAAGTCTCATCACCAGATGCCCTCCCTCTGGTAACCTTTGACCATGCTCTGCCCTTTTTTATTTGGCTGCATCTCTACTGGTCTGCTTCAGGCCATGCCCAGGTGAATGCTCAGTACACACCTAATGATCTTATCTGTAATTTAGCTCTTAATTGTCCTCGCAAGTTTGCCACAAGTCTACTGTGATTTCTTGTGAGACACCGTGTACATGTATCTTAGCACTTTAGATTATGTAGTGTGTCAGGCCATTTAAGTACTGTATGAGCCGCAAGTGGGTATCAAGAAATCTTGATATTTTAGCTGATTCCTGTTTAGAGCCAGGTGGTGTGAACAGTGAGGGACTGCCAGAAGTCAATGAAAAATAACCATTCAGTACAAAGATAATGTTGCAAAACTATACATTTTCCCTGGGTATTTCTTGAAAAACTACAGCAAAAAGCAGCAAGAGGCGGTGAATAAGAAAGATAAAATGCGAAAGAAGGATTGCCAGCCCAATGATGAACCTGTAGCAGATGAGAAATTTGTTAGCCTCTGGAAAAAGCATGAAGGTTTAATCTGTCTGCAAACGGCAACCACTACAAACAATTAATAGCACAGTAAATGGAATACAATAGCCAGGTGGCTGGTTGGAAGCAGGTGGTGACTTTTTGTGTCCTGGAGTTATGGTAAGTGCTTTACGACCCTGAAAGGCAGCATCACCTGGCCATTGGGCAGCACTGCTTGAGTCCTGTGGTGGTGACACACTGTGTGTTTCACCAGTTTCAAAACTTGTCAGCCTTGGCTTCCCCAATTTTACAATAGCCTAGTTGTAATCGTTGTTTGGTCCATTCACATTCCGCTCACCAATGACTTTTAAGCATTGTAGAAATGTGTAATGGGTTTGATTGTGCTGACCATGGTTCCCATGAAGTGGGGTTACTGAAAGCTCCTCTTACCTTTACATCATAAATCATTGTGAGAGTCACTTTCCTGACTTAATATCTGAGAAGCTCTGAAAACAAGGATGAAAGCTGTGGTTTGGATCAGCAGTTTAAAGGAAGACCAGTTATAAACATTGTCTAAGTGCCATTAAGTTTTATATTGTATATTTTTGTAGACTCTCAGTAGAATCATTTCAGTTCATGTCTTGCATAATTTATATTCCAGTATCATTGTTGACACATGTTTTCTTTACAAACATATTGCCTAATTTTGTGAGGCTTATTAAAACTGAAAGTTTGGAATGCTGTGAATTGCATCAGTGTTAAAGATTCAATTTGAAGCACAAGATTACCATTAGACTTGATGGAATTATGTGAAAAATCTATGCACAGCTTTTTTTAGCATGTAGCCCAGCCCCCTCAGTCATTCCAAAGGTAAATTCGTTTATGGCTTGAGATAAATGAGCCTCGATTTAGACAGTTTAGATGAAAGGGGTTTCTTTGTTGACTGAAATTACTCACAAAAAAACCTTGTCTTCTCCTACAAGCCTTGAATTAGTAGCAGGGTTGTGTGTTTGTGCCTAACTCCTGACTTGACAATAGCAAAATGTGTGGGATTGATTGGAATATGATTCCAGTCATATTGGAATATGATTGCAGTTGTGTTTGAAGAATTTAAATTGGACCCTGATGAAAGCTTGTCTGTCAGGCTATAGGTTTGGGGATTGATACTGCATTTCAGGCTTTGAATTTTGATTTTCTACAAACATTCATATATAAAAAAAAACTCCCCGTACACTGAGTAGAGACACCTGAAGTGTTAATTTTTTGATACTGAAGTGCAAAATCATGACAACCACCATTATGAAACTGAAATGGCTCTTGTTCATTTTATTGGTTAAGATACATGTGAAAGTACCTGGTGATGGATCTTTGTTTTTTATTCTTATCATAAGTGATTAAAACAGTGTCTTTGTTAATGGATGCACGGTGTTCGTGACAAGGTTGAATTTCTCTCAGCTAATGTAGTGCAGAAGCTAACATTGAATTAGTTAGACCTTCTTTTTGTATAGTGGTAAGGGTGAACAGTGTGGTCAGGATGATGTTATTCTGGGCATATAGTCTACAAAGCAAAACAAAAAAACCTTACAATGAAGCTTTTTCACTATGTCATAAACAGCTGTAATGGCCAGGTGCATGTTAAGAGCTGTGTGGGAAATGGCATTGTTTGTATGCTTCAAGAATGTGCTGTATTAGCAGCGATGGTGTAGGCATCTGAAACATGACCCAAGGAGGGCTGGGAACAGCTTGAGACAGGGTCTGCATTATTCTGTCATGGCATATTTATGTGATAATGATACGCCAACTGAGCTGTTAGTGATACAGTTATTCCTCTTAGTGTAAACGTGGCATTGGCTGTTCAGAAAAGGTCAGGGAGGAGGGTTTGGCCTCACGCCTTGTGAAGATTGGTAGAAGTACTGGGTGAATCTCCCCATTCTCTTTAAACCATATGACCACACCATATGGTCTCATTTGAGGATGGCTGGAGAACAAGGTCATCCTTTGTTGTCAGACTGGGACAGTGAAATGGCCTGAGATGGTCGGCTCTCTGCTTTCTTGTGTGGAAAGGCACTGTAAACGGTGCTTTGCTTTGAGCCATTTACAGGAACTGAGGATTTTTTTTTCTTTTCATGGAGATGATTGTGATGTTGATGGTGGTTCCGCCATGTCTGGAGAAAACCCCCCAGCATCCCAAGGCTTGAATTTCCCATCAGACCTGGAAGTAGACAACCACATCTGCAATCGATGGAAGCTCCAGGCTGGTGTGCATTCAAGACTTCTCCAGTAATATAGCTGCCATAACGGGGAGGAATATTTGGCTTTTTTTTTAATTGTCTGATAACATGTGGCGAAGATGTCTAGTTAATGAGATTTAGACCATACTTGGGTTAAAGGTTGGTCCTTTGCTGTGGTTTTAGAAGACTATTTGGCATATTCTGTCACGCCGTCTTAAATGTCTCAACTGAAAGTCTTGTGACAATGTTTATATTATTAATCTAATAACCATGTGACCATTGGCTGTGTGGCCTGTGTGTTTCTCCAAACCACTACCACACCCATCCAATAGGAAACTTTTGCTGGGCATAATAGTATACTGTATCTTGTTAATAGTGTTTACAGCTGATTTATGTATCATCTGGCTCAATTTCCTGATATAAAACAGTGCAGTTATAATTTGTTTTAATTAGTTAATTTGTAAGATAATTACAGCAGTGCTATATTCAGATGTCCAAATGGTATAAGAGTTAGTACGCTTTATCTTTTGTGTCGTTTAAAATCTTGAAAATATTGTTGCAAATTGTCCCACTGACCTTAAAGCTACGTAAACAATCCACAATCCTCTGAATCTTTCAAATACCGCTGTATGCCAGGGTCTTTGCTCAGTGGTCCAGACAGATTATTGAGGGAAAAGGGAGAGCTTATTATTTTAAATTGAGCCTGATCCTGGTACTGCAGGAGTAGGATAAGGTGAATGCTAGGAGCACACGAGTGCATATGCAGGAAATAAACATTGTAGAAACGTAATGGTAAACCAAATAAAACTGTGAAATTTTAAATAAATGCAGAGTTGGTGACATGTGCAAAGGCATATGTACACTGCACCCATTAATTTCTGCAAATTTGAACTATTGGTAATAAAACATGAAAACATGTATAAACTGATAAGCAGGCAGTCTGCAGTGTCATATTGTAAACAAGTGAAGCATCACAATAAAGTGCTCTTGACAGTTTTATGTTTTATTTGTGCTAAAATGTTCCCTCACCTCCACTCTGTGAAACTGGGGCTGCATACAGCACATACTGTCGCGGGGATGCGCATCATGCCCCACAGCTGACGAGCACATCATATCCCCATACCTGAGGTTAATCTCAGACAAGAGTTTGGCACGACGTCCCGCTCCCCGAGTTTTTTTGCCATCCATCTCGGCCTGCTCCCACGGCAGGTCTGTCTGCTCTGCTGTGAACGGTTGTAAATTTGCTTTGTATTTGCATGACGTGGGCAAACCCTGGCTTTTTCGCCGTGCGGAGCCCCTCGAGGGTGGAAGCAGTCCCAGCTGGATCACGCAGCCCTGCACCTTGGGCCACAGTGTGATTTACCGCTGCGCTGAAAAACGGGGCAGCTGGGATACTGGGATTCATTCACTCTGCCAAAGGAGTGCAGAGCAGCCTTGTAAACAATAGTCCTCCCCGTCCCCCCACCCCCCTCCTCCTTTTGCAGGAATTGTGTGCATTGATGCTTTCCAGACACGATATTTCAGTGCTATCGCTCTCCCAATAAGCGGGGTTGACTGCCAGGACAGAGAGGAGCATATCTCCAGTTTTCTAATGTTGCCAAAGAGCTAAGACTGGTCTTCCCACCATATGCAGGGTGAGTTATGATGTGATATAATGATTTTTCTTCTCCTCCTGCTCCTCTCCTGTCCCTTTTTTGGACAGGCTGGCTTTAATAATTAATTGTTGCTGGGGAGAGGGAGAGGAGGGGGAGATGACTTTGCCTGTGATCTGAGCTTTTAATTTCTTGTCATGATTGCCGGTGCTTTTTAGAGGCCATGACTCCTCAGTTGGAGGCTTTGGGAGCGGAGCTTCCTCAGGCTGCCTTGGCCCGGAGAAACATTTGAGATTGCCTCAGCGTTTGGTAAGGGTGTGCTCTCATCCTAATTGTATTTGACTCCATGTGGCTGCATGAGGAGGGCTGCAAAATTGAGGCGGGAGCAACATGGATTATTCCACCGGGCAGTATGCTGCGATGTGAGGTTTAACTGTGTAGAGATACTTTCAGTCTGCAAGTCAATTTAATTTCACTGGGAGGATGACAGGAAGTTTGTAGTTGGATGTCTGTGGCGTTGTTTTGTTTTGCAAGTGAGTAAACAAGACCCTTACCTCTGATTTTCTGCTTGTTTTTCTTGCATGTTTCAGGCAACAAGGATTTCAGAAATCTGTGCGTTTAAATGTTAATGCGCTTATGAGCATTTAAAAAAAAAAAAAATTCACAATGTTTGGTGCGTGACCTATTGTTTGTAATGTGTAGTAGTATTATGCATATTCTTCTGTGTCTACCTGTATATTTTTTTTCCCTAGTGAAAAATATTCAGGTTCATTTCAGTATAATTTTGCTGCAGCAGGTTTTAACACCTGAAGAAAATCTGTTGTGGAAATATGTAGTGCTTTTCGTAATATGTTTGAGAGGGAACATGAACAAATGGTGTGTGTGACAGTTAGGATTGATGGTTTCGTGTTGGAACATGCAGCAGTTGTACCTCAATACTGTGCCGGGTGGTTTCAAACCTGCTTTGGAAAAACTAGTCAGTAACGTAGAAATGTCCTCCTTGGTCATTGTTGAAACTGTCAGTGGCTTCTTCTCATGAGAGTGGTTTGTTGTTGCTTTTTATTTTAGACTTCAGGTCACTCCTGTCACAAGCATGTGAAGTTAGTGGCTCTTTGAGAAAGGCTCAGCTCTTTCTGGAGCAAGCGTTCCCTCCATGAGATCAAAGCCCACTAACATGTGTTTTCAAGTGCTGTCGGACAACTTCAAAGCCTGTCTGCTCGTGCCTAGGAGCTCTCAATTCCTCATAGTCAGTTGTGTAGTTTAGTGGTGGAGCCTTTTGTCATTACAGTGCAATCTTTAAACTCAACTGATGAGTGGAAACATGATTTAACACCTGCTTATTATTCTTCTATGAAAATGAACTGCTGCATGCTAGATTTATCTACATAATGCAGAAAATGTGATCTTCCATAGCAGTCTTTATGCACTATGATTTTGTCTTTCTTTTTAATTCACCTCCTTTTTCATGAGTCATTGTAAAGACTAGTTTTTCCCTCAGTGACATGAGTCAGTGAGGAGGTGGTTTTTGTGTGTGTTTGGGACTGTTCTGTATCGCTTGCATTTAGCCTTGACCACCTGCCCAAACTTTTTTCCACATGTGTCGGGATTGTGTTATTAGGAGCAAAAAGTTTTAAGTACTTCATGCTATTAGTATTAGTTGTAACACTTACTTAGTACTTAGTGATCAATATGAAACAAAAAGCACAGAAATATAAGGTATAAATGATGTACTAAATGATCTCCATATACATGAATAAAGGTTTCTTACACTATATTAACTGCATTACTACTTAAATATTGTGCACGGTTATTCTCTTGCCTTAAATTGAAATGTTTACCAGAGTTGTTTCTCTGACTGTCTGTGTTGTTTCCACTTAACTCCCATCTTACTCTTATGTTTTATGCTCTTCTCCCATAATTTCTGAGTCAGCTGCATTTTAGAATGATGAATGTTGGACTTTAAATTACACAGCCAACCACACATTGTTGTGTACTTCTGCACGAATCTCAGGAGCTCTGTTGAACTCACATGAGCAGGGACAGGAGAATTATTCTGTGCATGTGGCACATTCACAAACAGGGTCACAGGGATTAAGGAGTAAAGTCCAAAAGCTGCAAATACTGGCACATTCTTAATGGCCACATTCAAGTATACTTGGCATGTACTGTTCTGCTTTGAAATGTTCAGAGAGGCCATTCAAGCTTAATTTCTGCAGGTACAGACATTCTTGATAGCAACACACTGCCTGTCTCTGATTTCCTTTATCATGTACATCCATAGTCTTGAAGTTGTTTTCGTCAGTACTGTGTCCGACTCATTAGCGTCCTGTTTTTTTTTCCAGTATAATGCAGTTTACGAAACCTCAAGTTTATGCTGAGCGGTCTGTCCTCCAAGATTCCTCAGAGTTGGTGCAGTTATGCAAGCTTCATGGAATTTTACCTCAAAAAGATGATACAGTGTAACAGGAGACTTACGCTCCATTTCCACAATCTGCGCTGATCATTTCACCAGTTGGATAAACGACTGGGTTATTTACTGTGGCTGAAAACTGCAGAAATTCCAGGAGTTTCCATTCTGTCATGTCGTGTTTGCTTAAACTTAACATACATCCTGGAAGAAATAGATTACTTTATTTTACTGTCCTCTATCTCTGTCTTTCTCTTTTTCTCACCTCTCTTTCTCCATTCTCCACTCTGTCTATCAAACTACCATGCAGTTTAGAAATGTTAGTTGAATTTGTAAAGACAGAGAAAAATAAGTGTGACATTAAGTGAAGGGGTAGTAGCCAGATTCTTCCTCTGCCTTATTATTTTAGGGGTACTGTCAGTGCCACACTGTTGAGCAGTCCACAGCTTTTTTATGGTCTGCTGTTTTAAGGTCTCCAATAGCAGCAGAAAGTACTCAATCACACCCTCTCTCAATTGAATTATTAGAAGATTTATCATTTCCAGTGCATCTGCATTCCTGGAAGGCTATAAATTAGAGGTCAATATAACCACCTGTGTGAATGCACAGACATCAGTTTTAAGTGTTGTACATCCATGTTGTTTTTAAGTATCATGTAGGAGTAATAGGTTTTTTGAAGCAAGATTCACAGTAAGAAAATGCTGATCAACTACACATCTCCCCATATTCTGTTTAAAAGTATGTTTGAAATGTGTAAGTGCACCATTCCATTGTAGAGAGATTAATGGGAGATTCCTCTGGTTCACTCCACGCTCCATACTGTATCAAAAGTGGTTTGATTTTAACACAGGAATTCTTCATAGATTATTTGTGCAGGAAGTGCACAAATGGCAGTAAGCCACAGAAGAATACAGAGACAAATTAATAGCAGAGTCAGATATACTAAAATTGCCTG
Organism: Megalops cyprinoides; assembly: GCF_013368585.1. Taxonomy (NCBI): domain Eukaryota; kingdom Metazoa; phylum Chordata; class Actinopteri; order Elopiformes; family Megalopidae; genus Megalops; species Megalops cyprinoides. Next base: position 12,388,111 of record NC_050587.1, read on the forward strand.
CAGGAAAGGTTTATCTCTGTACAGTATGTTTAAAGAAATAAATCTGTCAGTGTGCACCTGTTGTGTTATAAAAACATCTTCACAAGTGAAACATTTGTTTCATTTTTGCGTGTGTCTGTTAGTTAATGGAAATTTTGAGCCATGAATGATACAAAAACATAGGGCTGTTGTTACATATATACTTTTTTTTTTTCCCCTAAACCTAAGATTCCTTTGTGGGCAAACGAACCACTTATTCTCATGCCCAGTACTACTTTAACTAGGTCATCATATAGCCAGCATGAAAGGATCTCAGACTGCAAGCTGTTGTCACATGGTTCCCAACAAATATTTGCTGTGACATTTTTTTTTGAAACTGCAATTATCACATTAGCACATCAAAAAGGGAAGAAAGATCACTGAGTGATGTGAAATAAATCTAGCCACCCTGGGTAAAGCAGAGTTTGTGGATAACGCTTCTGAATGTGATGGAATGCAGCTTTTTTTAAGACAGTGAAAATCACTGCTGTATGCATGTGATAAAATACACTTTATTAAACAGTGGGGCAATTACCAGCTTACTACATTTCACCAGAGCTGCCATCTTTAAAGAGAACTGGTAGACATGGTAAACTGTAATTAAGTTGTTGCATTTGATCACATTATCTGAATAATCCAGACATTATCATTCCAAGGAAATGAAGAATCTGTGAATGGCTTTCTATGTGGAGGGAATTATAGCTGTAGATAGCTGCAGTGTTTGCACACTGCTGCAACGGTAGGTCAGAGAAGCCTAGAATGACAAAGGGTACACCAGTTTGACTTATTAACAGTAATGCATGTTTCTGCTGTGCAGTGTTCATTTTAAATGACCAGTTCCCCATAAATTTAAAATTTAATATTGTTCCTGATGTATTCCGTATGTTCCATATGTATTCATATTGAAAAGCCCTTCATTTGTTTTGAAGATTATGAGCACTAGCTCATTTGAATATCTTTCGTGATTTTTTTTTAAGCAGCCTGAGGCTAACTAACCCACATACAAAGCCCAGAATGCACTGGTGCACCCCTCCTTCTCATGAGGTTGTAGCTGGTTACATTTGCATATCACATTGTTGTCATTTAAACAGGCTATGCACAACACTGGTTTCTCCTGTTCATTATTTTTCATTAGTATGTAATTACAGGGCCCCATTGCTTGGCTAAGCTGTAGATGTAGTCTGCTGTTTTTTGATAAGATGGTCTGGGATTTATATCCATTTTTGCAGTGCTCTAGCCTCTTGCTATATGCAACCAGCTTAACGGATAATTCTAAAGACTGGATGCACATGGGAACAAATTGAGAGCGATAACAATTTTTAAGGAACATCAACATTTCATAAAACAAATAGCTTCAATATTTCATGCCAGCCATTTGTGTATTCTTTGAAGGCACATGAAGATTAGTAAAGAAACAGCGCTTGATGTATGCATTGTACATCAGATCAATCCCACAGAGGGACAAAATGACGTGATGCCATATTTATTTCCAGTGTTAAAGGTATATGTCATGTATTAATGAACCTTGGGCATGATAAAACTGTGACGACATCTTTGCAACTATTTGCAACATAACACAACACTCCTATGTAGATATTTGAGTTTCTTCCACCTTCCTCAAATATATTTAACCCTATTATACTGTACATATTACCCTATTTAACCCTATTATACTCACCATTTGCTTTAGGTAGTACACACCTCCTATGTATCTGCAGTAATCTGTTTACTTCAAAGTGACATTTCAGTGGTAGATAACATTTCAGCTCCTTCCATCTCCGTTGTTGAACAATATAGGCTGTCTAGACATGTTCAGTATTTAATGTTGCTAAATGCAGGAGATTGCACTGTTTACTTGCTGTTGTACACGGCAACTTCTTCCTCTGTTAGTTCTGTAAACACACCTACCTGTGCCACATTTAGTACTAGGTAGAGAAATGAACCTAGATGTTATCCATGTCCACCCCACTAACAGGCTGGGCATAGGTGGAAACAGCCTTATAAGGCTGCCTTCAAATGCACACTGATAGAGGTGAGTGGAAAGGGGTTTAAGCTTGCCTCTTCCTTAGACTGCATGCTAAATGCCCTCTGTACAAGTAAAGCTGCCCTGCCCCCTGAAACCTGGTCCTCCAAATAACCCAGGGAATGACCAGTCTCAAAACCTATATCAGAAGAGGTCATTTGATGCATATCAATGAAATATTCTCTTTGGTACAGAAGGGTGGATCCACTCCATTCACACAAGCACATGATTTTAAGCAATGCTAAGTTTAGATGAAAATTTGTCTTAGAATAATGCATGATAGCTATGGGCAATCTGTGTGCTGTTGGTGTTAACCCATTATGGCTGCAAAATTTTAAAACCTAGTTCCTGTACAGTCCATTGCACATCTAAAAAGAAAACAGTGACCTCGTATGGGGAACCTTGGAAGGGTACCTTTAGTATTGATTTAGTTTTTAGCTCGTGAAACCTAAAGTGAAAAATATAAATCTTTTTGTGATAGTGTTTATTATATGTTAATCCTTAAAATCCCAATATTTATAATTCTGTGACATAATTGGGTGTTGTTTGACAGACTCTAGCAATCTCTGTTGGTTCATGAAATCTGTGTTGGCTCACCTCTTAATTTAATAGTAGGGGACCCCCCATACTATTTATAGGAGGAAGGCAGACTTTCCCTATGCGCATACTTCAGTCTATGGTCTGAGATTACACTCCACGGTGTTGTGTACAGAAAGGCACTACGATGATGGAGGGAAACGCACGGCCCAGCAAATTAGGCAGACAGGAATGTGATCCAGGATCTGTGAGTTCTCCCTAGAGACACTGACGCAGGCTCCAAGGCAAGTGGCTGTCTGGAAGCCTGCACAGTTGTCGCTGCAGACAGATGCTGTCGGCAAAGGAGCATTGTTCTTTTTCCTCCCCCTTCTTAATTCAGCTTTGATCATGCTTGTAGGATAACATAGTGTTTGTAGACATGATCTGTAGGCATGTTTGCATTGTTGCCAGTATATGCCCAATCATTTTGGCTATTCCATTTAAAGAAATGGAAAGGCATTTGTAGAAGAGAACAAAGAGGAATCACTATGTTTTGTTATAAAACAGTAATCTGTATTATTCTGTCTTTGTAGTAGTCTGTAAAGCAAAGATTCATAACTAAATGGCCTGTTGAAGGAAGGGTGTCTGAAATCAGTAGCCTGATGATACATTCAGGCTGGGTGAGATTTGATTTACTCTCTTAACTAAAATATATTCCAATATTCAGACAATATTATGGAAGGTAGTGCTATTATTTCTCAGATAAAATGAGTTTATGAAGCATTTGACAGAGGCAAACTGCCACAGTGAACTGTCAACAAACATGATTACTCAGCGATTAGTATAATGGGTAAATGAGTGCAATTGTATGTGAATTTCTGCTTGTAGCTGTTTGTGACAAACTTCACTTGCAGTGTAATGGCCGGCATTGAAATTAGTTCTCTGTGACTCCATTCATGGCTGAATCCATGTCCAATGATATGGTAATGCCACATTGTCAGATTGTGATAAGCAGAGCAACTGGTTTTTATTGTTTAGCAGTGGTTGCAGTGGAAGACCTCACATTTCCCAGCTGAAGCATTGCTGGTTAGTTGGATTTCTCTATGCAGGCACTTCACTCCCAGGGGCTCTTTGGGTAGCCATGACAACAGTTTCCCCCACAAAGCTGGCGACTGCTCCTCCTCATCTTGTAATTGTGAGCAAGTCAGGCATGGCTGCAAGCTATCCTGGGTTGTTTAAATGTTCTTTGTGAGCAAACACAGGGGGTTGTGTTTTGTTCATGTGTTGCAAACTACATAACGATGGGGCTTCTTCCATTTACTTATCTGGTGTATTTAAGAATAATGTCAGTGGAACTACAGGCAAACTTTAGGATGTGGTCAAAAATGACGAAATACAAATTTGAGTAATTTGAAGTGATTTATTGACCGGTTCCACTGACAAATGTTCATCCAGCCAAGTGATGGACAGGGCATAAAATTATTCATCACCACAAAATTGCATCTGTCACGATTTGTGTGAGATGGAAGATAAGAATTTCAAAACAAACAACTTGGGTGGTAAAAAACTGAAGCTATATAACATATTTTCTGAAATTTTTTGAGTTTTGCGAGCTGTTTACTGAAGATACATGTTTAAATGTTAATTGTAGAAATTCTCAAATAAGCAAAATAACAGCAGTACACTTTATCTAAATAGAGAAAAAATAGTTTGCCACAAAAAAACAACCGCAATTAAAATATATTCATTCAAGTAAACAATTCCACTTTGTTTAAAATTGTTTAAAATATATATAAACTGATGCTGGTCATAATTATACACTTTCTAGAATTCACCATGATTGCTGAAATATCCATAATAAATTGTGATAGTTCTGTATGCTAGTCATCATGGTCTGCTCTAGTGAAATATGAGGAACCTTTAATAACTTATGTCAGTTGTTCTCTTCGTATCACTGGATATTAAGGTTTGTCGGCATGTTCTTTAGGCTGTGTTCTACAGGCTGTAGTTTTAGGTAACTGTTGCCAACATGTTTCTATTTGGAACTCTTTCAAGAGTTTGGAAAACTGAAGAGTTTGGCTAAAACTAAAACTAGAATTAAAAACTGCTATGGCAAGGTAGCAGGAATGAGGAAACGTGTTGCTTCCTACCTAGCCATCTAACATTATGCAACATTACCTGCAGCTGACACTCAGCTAGTTATGTAGACATAACTTCAAACAGATCCATCTGCATTCATCTTTATAGTAGCTGACTGGTCACTCCTCTGTTTAATGTTTTAGTCAAAAAAAGCTCGCTAACATGTGTAGCTAGCTAACTCTTTTACGAAACACAACTCATCCTCAAAAATGCACAATAAGCAGGCTAACCTGACATAAAATATACACTATATGGACAAAAGTATTTGGCCACACCTGTTTTTCAGGGTTTGGGCTAGGCCCCTTATCTCCAGTGAAGGGCAATCTTAATGCTTCAGCATACCAAGACAAAGTTGGAATGCTATGCTTCCAACTTTGTGGCGACAGTTTGGGGAAGGCTCTTTTCTATTCCAACATGACTGTGCCCCAGTGCACAAAGCAAGGAATACAAAGACATGGTTTGATGACTTCGGTGTGGAAGAACTTGACTGGCCCGCACAGAGCCCTGACCTCAACCCCATCGAGCACCTTTGGGACGGAAATTGCGAGCCAGGCCTTCTCGTCCAACATCATTACCTGACCTCATAAATGCTCTACAGAATGAATGGGCACAAATTCCCACAGAAACACTCCAAAATCTTGTGGAAAGCCTTCCAAGAAGAGTGGAAGCTGTTATAGCTGCAAAAGGGGGACCAACTCCACATTAAAGTATATGTATTTGAATACAATGTCATTATAATGTAATGGTCAGGCGTCGGAATACTTTTGTCCATATAGTGTAGCTGTCTGTCATGTAATGATATCATGATGCAATCTGTCATGTAATTAAGCAACTCACATTTGAAAGACTATGAATGTCATTGATAACATTTACGTTAATGGTTGTTAGACTGACTAGATTTACAGAAATGTAGCCTGTTTCAATTTATATTGTGTAGAGAGACTGAAGAAAAAAGAGAGATTGAAAGCTGTGTATTGAAAGATAGACAGAGCAAAGGTAACTTTGTAGCTGTCTGGCTAACTAGCTAATGAAAACATTCAACTAATCAATGCTTGGAGTTTGATCACAGCAGACTGATGTTGATTTTTTGCAAATGTAACTCTTTGGAATGGATTTTACACAGAATAACAAATTGTTCAAAGTACAGCTCATCACTAGAAGTTCTAGTTCTTTGTAACAAGAATTAAGCTAACAGTGTATCATACAATATTTAAGTGGTTTAGACATCTCCTCTACCTGCTGATGTAAAAACTGGAAGAAAATTAGAAGGCAGGACTGGTGGTGGGGGCCACATTGTGGCAAGGCATTTGGCAAGGCATGTCATCTGAGTACACAGCTCCCTGGCTACAGCCAGATACCTGCCAATTACACACATTTTCAAATGAAGTGAGAAAATTAACTTTTTGCAGCAAAATCATAGGGCAGAAGCCAATGTACATTTGAGGACAGAGCAAATATTTTCTTGGGAGTGCAACTGACAACACCTACTACACTCTTATGAAACCTGAAAGAAGACCAGACAGACTTTGCATTATATTAGAAAGGATGAGGCCACAAATAATGAAAGATACCCCAGATACCTCAGTTACTCTCTGAGAGATTAAACAAATAAGCCAAATATTGCGGTCATGTTAATAAACTGACAACAAAAATCTTGAAGAACTCTGTATTTTCAGTCCACAGAAAGTCATCTAACACCAAGCATCTCTTGCCTTAGGCGTTGGTGTTGGATGCTAGTACAGGAAGTGGTCCCTTCTTGACCTGGGAGGGAATGCAAGTTCCTCTGCTTGTTGACTGGCAGACATTTGCACTATTTCCTTGCATGCAAGGTTTGAATAGTCCCCGTGAACATCAAGTGATTGTAGTCAGGATTCCAGTCATTCCAAGGGAAGAGTTCTAGGAACTCTTGGTTCGTCCCTGATGACACCAGTACCTTCTCCTTCAGCTGTTCATAATGAGGCAAAGTGAGCATACTGTTGATTAATAGGGAAATGCCAGTCAAGCTGTTGCTGCACTCCTCAACAATGTGGTTCATTCTTTAATGCAGCTGGATGTATGAAGGTTGCTGGTTTGATTTCTGGGTGGGGTGTTGCTTTTGTGACCTTCAGCTAATATGCTTAACTCAAATTGCCTCAGTAAACATCCAGCTATATAAATGATGTGTAAGCTATGTAGGTTGCTATGGAGAAGAGTGCTTGTAAACTATCTATTATGATACTCCATTTGAGCCTCTGAAATGTCCACAACAATGAGGCGAATGGCCATCTGCACTTGTCCTTTTTGTGCATTTGTATTGATTTTTTTATGGTGAATGTATTGCTAATTCACATTTGTCCACTGGGAAGTTGTAAACATTAATAGCTGTTAGTTTCATTTCACCAGAAAACAGTCTTTATTATTAGCAATAGTAACGCATGTTTTTTTCAGTAAACCTATTTTGCTAAATACAAAATGTTTGCAAACTAAGAGAGTTGGGTACACTACATGAAATGTGTTCAAATTTGATGTTCACAGCTCTTGCAAGTATAACTACAGTTCACGTGTAACATGTGTAACAGTAGCTGGACTGAAAAATAAATGCTTGACATAACCATAATACTAATAATTTTTTCCATATTATTTGATTTCTCATGTTTGTGCCTTTTTAGAGTGTTTTCTAAAATTACTCAAAATGTTCAGTCCTAGCTGCAATATAGATGAGTGGAACATACTGGTGAGCATGCAGACTAAGTCTGAAACAACTGCAGGTTAAAATCCCATATGAGTGTAAGCAAGAAGCCAAGAATATCAGTGAATTTTTCATATTTTTAAAGTCTTAAAATATGTTTTACTGTAGTTCAGTCTGCAATTAAAATAATTACATGTAATCCTTTACCTCAAACCCACAATGTTTATCTTTGATGAAAAGTTTCAAAATTGCTGTGAATAGTATGATTAGATGTGAAGGTGAATGCATCAGATATTGTTTGTGTGTGTGTGGTTTGAATGTTTCTCTAGTTGAATTGTATTTCTCTACTTACAGGTGAGTTGGAATTATCCTCAGCTGCATTCATCTATCTCGGAGTCTGCTGAAAAATTTCATGAATCCGTATTCATTAGCTGAAGTCATGACGGACAAGTAAGTTGGTGCTTTATTTCTTCCAAGCTGGTACATTGACATGATACAGTATGCTCAATCCCTGTGTTGGTGTCCGTTAACCTGAAGCATTTTGCACGACGATACTACGCAACTACGACAATATCATTTTCAGGGGGCTTCTACACCCTTCCCAGACCCTCAGGCATAGAGGAGCAGAGGGGATATAAAGAGTCTTTTTTTTTTTTTTTTTGGTCCCTGTGAGATGCATGTCATTTGCATGAGGCTTCATTTGCATGCTCATTTACTCTGGTATGTTTGCTGTTGCTGCTGACTGCCTTTTGTTTTGCTGGCAGAGTTATTCATTTGGAAAGATTGAACCCATGCCACCAGCTCGTAGCTTGTTCCTGGGAGTTGGGAGTTCTCAGAGCAAACAATGAGCAAAAAATAGGCCATAGAAATTAGTGCAAGTTGCAACTCCATTGTGGCATGCAGCTAATTGGGAATTGAAACGACAGAAACGTGCAGATGCATGTTGGGCAATCTAGTGCAGTGCACATTGTCTAATTGGTGTAATTGACTGAATAGTCCACATTAAAGGCTTGTTTGGAATAATTACAATGGAGCTGAAGCAAAGCATTGTTTATATATTCTAACATTGTCTTCCATATGTCAGCCACATACATGTTGCATGTTTGCATTTCTTTTATTTTTTATTGTATTAGCTGTGCCTCTAAACTGGATACTGAATCAAACAGTCAAACAAGCTTTCGCAGTGGTATGAGAGAAGCAGCCCACTCACATTCGGGATTTGATTCCGTAGCAGCTCTACAGCAGTCCAGTTCCTTACCCTCCACACAACAACTGTATTGCTTAACATTTATGAGATGCATTCTTGTCTTCAAGCTGATTGTCTATTTACAATTAAGTTATAGTTCCACGAAAGTCTCTTTGTTGACAAAGGGGGCGGTTGTCATAATGACAACAGTTGGCAGAGTAGGATGAGTCTGTATTTTTGCCCTCTGACAGTCAGCTGATCACGTCCATGTCCCAGACTGCTGGAACAGGCGCATGGCAATACGCTGTGCACTCAGTGGTGCATTTCTCAATGGCTAGCTGTGTGGAGCCCTGTCAGCACAGTCCAGTCCAGCAACACACTGGGCTGCACCTGTTCCACGCTCAAACATAAAGGGGCATTAACCCTTAAGTGTAACGGCACTCTTGTAAGGGCAAGGTGAAGAAATCTTGTCTGGTGCCATTCACAATCAAACTTTAATTTGCAGGGTTTGTGGAGTGCTGGCCACACTGAATATTTTGGAACTTAAATAACTTTTAGAAATTAGACGTTCACATTTGAGGCATTGGGGGTGGGGGAACAACAACTACCTCAAATCAGTCCTCTTCAAAGTCTGAAATCACATTTATTTAGTATGTAAAATTAATTCTTGTCAAATGTATTTTGTGCTTGCTTCCAACTAACATTAACTTTATGCTTTAAACCTACTACGAAAAAAGTTTCTCCCAAGTCCTCACTAGTGATTAATCCAACTGTTTTTTTATATAATCTCTAGGAATCTTTATCTTTACAAATGAAACACAAATTCATGGTTAGATTTTAAATAAGTGATGAGCCCTTTGACAAGCTGTCTGAAGGATCAAAGGTATCCTAGCAACCATTGCAGGGGGTGATGGAGGCCCCGATTTAGTTGTCCATTGTTCTGCCTGTGCTTGTCAGTGTTGTTGCACAATTGTTCGTCTGGAAGAATGATAAATGTTCTGCCAAAAGGAAGTGAAGAGAAACACAGAACCTGACCCCATCACTGGCACAATGCCTTCCTCAACGTGGTACTACTTAAGATTCATGCTGCTTGTGGTCCGTTCTGCAGGCCCTCTCAGTTTTTGCATACCATGTTTGGATTTCGGAGTAAGAGTTTACATAGAAAAGTAGCTTTATTAGTCTTGGCTAGTGTTGAAAATTTCAGTGTCACAGTGTCTTAAAAATATGATGTACAGATTAACAGCATGCACCATTGGAATAAAACATTAAATATTTCTCTCTCAAAAGCTATCCTAAGTGCATGGTACTATGAGGAAAAAAATATGTATAATAAAGAAAAATGTGTGTATTTGTGTGCATATCAGTAAGAAGTTACATATTGTTGCACTTAGGGTTGGGTATCGTTTGGGTTTTTTCCAATACCGGTGCTAAAGAGATACTTTTAAAATGGTACCGGTGCCTAAACGGTGCCTGAACCGATACTTAAAAAAGCACAAAAAGACGGTCGATGACATTAAAGAATGTCTTTTTTTTTATTGCTAAGGCAAATTTGAACTTGAAATTGAACAATATACTAACTGTTAACAGTTTAAGGTATACTTAAATATATAGATATAAATAAATACAAAACACGTAACAAATGTTTTCACTCTTTGTCTTTTGTTGCCATTTTTTTCTGTCTACCACATGGAAGCAGCATAGTTCCGTTGCTGTGATATCAACATCGAATAGATACGAGTGGTGTTTTTTTCCCCAGAAGCATTTCACGGGGCCTCGGAAAACTGGAGATGTGCTCCCACATCAGATATAACTAAAGGGAAAAAAATACGGGAAGAAACCTAGCACCTTAACAACCCTTTCGCACGTAACTTATTTTTTATGTAACGCGCGTGTTACATTACATGGTTCGTTGTTTTCATTAGCATTATTAAGCGTCACAGTTTTCAGTTAACATTTGCTATATTTTTAGAGTTAAATCGCTGTTTCCTCAAAGCTAAAATTAGCTACAATTTCTCCAATTTAGTGCTCTAATCGCACCAGTTTTAGCATACATGCTAAACGGCTAATCACACCGGTGATTAGCTGGTCATGGTGTGACCGTATGCGCGAAAGGGTTAAGTGGCACTGAAATCTGCGTTGCACTTCGGTCCGGTAGATACCGGTCGTATAGGAATCGGTGCCCACCCCTAGTTGCTCTTCTGCCTTTTTTTTCCCCCATACTAAATTAAATTTAACAGTTGGTTGTCACAGCAGAACATTTAATGAATACTTTCATGCTTTCACTGCATTTCTGCTTTACTTAAAAGGGCAGGGATGGAGATTATCATTATAATTCCATTATTAATGCTGTTATAAGGTGTTAATGGTATGTAGCTGGCTGGGTCACAGCTCAACATAGTGTGACTGGCTAGCTACTGTAGACAAGACTGGCATCCATGTCATGCACCCCGTTTTTTCCAGTCTTTAGCTAGCTGAAATTTTGACACAATAATGCTGTTCACACATGCAGTCATACACTGTGTACGATATGCTTAAGAACATTAAATTGATGTACGCATTTCATTTTCATTATTTGAAATCTGTATTTGTCATTGTTTGCTGCCCTTCTGTCTTAAACATGGTCTCATCTGGACAAGTGCTGGGGAGCATTGGCTTGGCTTCTTTAGAACAATTGGCACTTGAGATGGAATCCAAAAGCTTAAATTTGCATATGATGTAAAATGGTTTTCACTTGAGATCCATTTATTTGAACATTAGGAAATGGGTCATGGTGGCGAAAGCTATATCTTTAAAACAAATGTCATTGAAATGCTTAAGTAGTAGTGACAGTAACTGTTTCTAGAAAGGGCACCACGGACACCTTTCCCTGCCATTTCAGATGGTCATGGAACAGTGGAACTGTGAGGGGAAACCATTTGAAACTGATCTGGTTTCATCATTTAAGGATTGTAAATACAGGGGGGCTATTGTATGGATTTTTTTTCCTGTAGGGGTGCAATGGTCCGAGTGCCAGATTTGAGGTTTAAATCTTGTAGACGGGGATTCTTTCTGTTGCAGTTCAAGCTTTTATAATCCTTTTTGCTCCACATTGCAGAAACAAGCCTCATTCCGTGTATGGTTCTGTGTGGAGAATTTGCAGGAATTTCATTTTTTTGTCAAGAAAAGGGGTTTACTGTGGTAGCAATGGGGTAAGTAGGGCAGAAGGGCTTACATGATTAACCAGAGAGTACATGGTGTTAGTTACATAGTGGATACCATTAACCAAAAAGTACACTGATTTACAAACTGGGTAGCAGTCTCATCTTGAGCATAAAGCTGTAAAATTGTGCAACTGCTTGGAAAAAGTGGGTGAGCTGAATTTTACTAATCTCTGATGTCACTCCAAATACGATATCCATTTCAAATGACTGCTTTTTAAACAAGCTGATGTTTCTGATTTCGAGGTTTGCTGCATTGCCAAGGCGACCAACATACTCGGAGTGATAAAAGTGTGGTTTCCATTGAGTTGCTTTTTTACGTCAGCCGTCCCTTATGATCAGATGATCTGGGGCATCCATGTCTGCATCACCATTCAAAAACCAATTTCTTTAATATTTTCCCCCGGATTGCATCCTCAACCATTTTCATCACAGCACGCTATATCACATGCAGCACTCATCTGCACTAGATTTGCATCAAATATATACACACAGCAGGCTTTTGACCTCGGCTGTGTGTGCAGTGCACTTATCTCTCGTGCATGTGGCGTGGATGTCCCTACCTCTGGAAATGGTTTAGGGAATGTTTGTTGAAATTTGATACACAGCTGTTTCCATTTTTGCAAACTTGCAAACAGACTAAAAAGAAAAAAAGTGATTCAGACTATGATTATAAGTTGACATTAAAAGTGGTGATGGAGAAACACCCTTAGTGGGACAGACCCCTCTCTGTCCTCTCCCTTGCCCTCCCGCATCGTGCGGTCGGGTCTGTCATGGTGGTGGGATATTTCCAGATGTGGACCATGACAGGAGCAGAATGCAGAAGGTCTTTGCAGAGAAGGCCACACGGCAGGGCGGTTCTCGGCCCACTTTTGTGACAGTCGCTGACTGAGGGGGCGAGGAGCTCAACCACATACCGAGAGTTCAGAGTTCAAGAGGCTGTCGCAGCAGAGAGCCGCTGGGTACAGCGTTCCTGTGTCTCTGGACAACCGGAATCCAGTCATGTTCCAAAGGCACTTTGGAGGCTGGATGTTTGTGGTTTTCATTACAGGATGGTTGTTTTCATATTGATGTTTGAATACTTGGAGACATGAATGTGGAGCAGTGAATTGTTCTTTCTTGAACTAATTGGATCCAAGTTCAAGGGGAAGTCATTATTCTGAATAATCATCCACTGAAAATATTCAGTATCAATCAGATGTTATTTGGAAAGGATCGTGGCCACATCCCATGCAGTGTCCTCAATTTATCGGGCATCGTCGACAGTTGTTTCCTTTTCAATGAGATTATGAGATGTCTGGACTACTTTGCCTGTCATCTGGACTTCCTCAGCTCTGGCAGAGCTCTCTGTTGGAGATGCTGCGTCTGTCACGCATCATTGAATTGAGATGTCCTGGATGCTGAGATCACATTTTTGAGTCAAGTGAAGTCAAATCGAGCCACTTCCTCAGTCTGTAAAGGATGCCATGACCTTTGAACCTTTGCCCATCTGTTTTGAGCATTGTCATCCCCTCGCATCTTTTGAGGTTCCGACTAACCAACATCAAGTATTCTGCTGTCATTGAGCAGGGATTGAGGGATCTGTTTGTGCAGCCTCTCCTCCAGCCAAACATTTGCATCGCTACAAGAGTGCTCTCTCCATTATGTGTCGGCTTTATGAGCAGTACCTTGCATATAAGCCAAAATCGGAAGGATAAACCAAACATTTAATAATGTTAAAGCCATGGAAAATGTAAGCCTAACTGATATTCAGGTTTATCTGCCAAATTCAGTGACCTCGTTTGTGATGCACGAATGTTGAGGAATACTCCTGTTTGTCCTCATATCAGCGTTGCTCTTTGTCTTGTAAGTAGCGTCCTCTTTCAGAATCTTTATTTTTGAATAAGTCATGTGGGCAAATGTTTGTATGTATGTATCTATGTAGTACAAACGTTGTATAACGTTTAAATTGAATGGTGTGTATTGTGTATGAAACATTTTCAAAATGGCTTTTAGACTGATGTGGTGTAATTTGATGTTGCTCCTTTAAAAATGCAAATTTAAACAATCTAAGGGGGGCTTTTATGTGACCTAAATATGGATTATATCCCTTCTATAGAATAACAATGGCTCAGCAGGGTGTCTAATTTTTTTTTCTAATCTCAGTTTAGAATTTTCACATTGGAATCATTTGTATCAAATTCCCAAACTGCAGACACCGGCAAGTGTACTTTGCTTTTTGTTCTTAGTGTCATGTATTGCTTTTAGCTTTGTAGTCTTTATTCCGCATCTTCTGCTTTTAGCAAGTTTGCATTTAAAAAGAAAATGCGGATGACTTTGCAGCCGGTGCATGTCTGTAGTGGTGGATTTGTTAAGAGTTAAAGTCTTGGGCATTCGCCCCCTCTGTCCCCCCCCCCCTTTGAGCGAAGGCCTTTCATCCTTTTGAAGTGCTTTAATTTTGCGTGGGGAAGCACACTGACAGATAGGAAAGGGGTCTGAAAGGAGGGCCGGCCATCTGTCACTCGGATTCTGAGAGAGTGATGTCCTTTCCTGCCTCTCGTCATTTTTGCTCTCACTCCAGGAAGCTGAGTGAAAAGGGCCAAATTGTGCTCCTTGATTGATATTTCAGCGAATCGTGGATTGAGACGTTTTACGTTTTTTAACGTATGGTTTAAGGAAAGTTATGTTCCTGCTAATTGCCTGCGATGTGTAAGAACAAACAAATATGTCAGTGCTGTGCAACAAGTGCTCTTGTGATTCAGACCACTTCTATGGTGCACAGTATTGCTTTTTGTCTCAAGTTGTACAGAATATTGAAGTCACATTTCAGCTCATTGGGCATACAACAGCTGGATGAGATTGTTAAATGTGTGGCAAGCACGCTTCATGTATAGGCCCTATAACATTTTCTGTGAAGACCAATGGTGCCCATTTTGTGGGTTTGTAGCCTTCCTGTGTGCTTGAACTTTTTTCCGTGCAGCCACTGTATTACCAGATACAAATTTAGCCCTGCCAGAGAGAAGTAAAAGTCTATTTTCTGAATCAAAACATAATTTGTTCCTACTTTATATGGACGCTTTGGTTTGTTTCATAAATTTATGATGCTGGAGTAACTGACAGTTGTTCTTGTAAGCTTAGTTTTGATTAGTGGGTATATTCCTTTGAACCCAAGTACCACAAGCCATTTGGATGACCTCATGTTAGAAGTTAATATGTAATTTTCATGTTCATTGTGTTCCTGCAAGTGTTCTTGGGTCTTATTGGCCTGCCAGAGCTGAAGCTTGTGCTTTTCAGTTGCCTTTCTCGGTGGCCTTTGGACCTGTGAGGATTATTTGAATGGAGAGTAATAGCCTTGCTATGTGTTAAAAGCCCTACAGCTGTTGGTAGATAGAGGCAGGTGCAGAGAGTACAGAGTGACTTTTTTGTTTGGGGGGGAAAAAGGGTTATATCTGAAGGTGGGAATGTTATTTCTCCTTTGTATTAGTAAACACTTGTTATGAGCAGACAGTGCTGAGTCTTAAGAGTATTATTGAATTTTTATGGCTACAGGTTCATAGTGTTTGTGTTGTATATTTCCAACAACTGATATTTCAAATCCATGCAAAATACCAGTACAGTACAGCTGAAGTAGGCTTGTAGTGGGCAATGAAGAAAACAGGAAGCCTCTTTAGTTACAGTCTTGCTGCTGGCTATTAGGAGTTGTTCATTAATCACTTGTCTCTGAAGTTGAGTCAAAATATGGTTGCAGTTATGTGCAGTTATGTTTATGTTCACAATATTTACACCTAAAGATAAGGGTGATATGATGATAAAGCAGTGTGACCGCTCCAAAACAAAAAGTTGCAAACACAATGATAACTGTCATTTTTGTCTTTTTCCATAGCATGAGAATTTTGTAATTCTCCCTGAAGAAAGAGCCCTCCGTCTAGTAGAGCTTCGTGGAAGAGCCACAGGTCAGACGAACGCTGCCCGGATGAGTGTGGGCTTTGCATGCTGCTACACAAATGCTGCATGTCTCAGCCTAACCCTTCACAAATGAACCCCCTCATATTTCCTGCATGAAACGGGCCGGATGCTTTCAATTATTTGACCACATATTCTCTCCATCTAAAAAAAAAAAACCCACACTGTTGATTCTTTGGTGATTTGATTAAAGTGCCCTTTTCTCTTACCCTCCTTCAAAGCATTGATCCAGGCTGGGGCAGCCTATCTTCAGGGTATGCTGAAATGTGCCTGATGCATGACTGTAGTCCATTAAATTCAAATTCGTTTCAATTGTGGTGCAATATGTGTATTATATAATGTATAATTATATATAATTATACATTGTATAATGTATAATACTTAGTGTCCTGTAAATCCGAAATCCTGTAGTGTCCGAAACAGTGTTGAGTGCACATAGCATGTATATTTTTGGGGGATGGGGTGGTGAGGTGGGGGTGGCGGTGGGGTTGGGGGGGGAGTTCAAATTGCCATAATGGTTTATAGTTAACTTTGTATCTTAGGCAAAAACCTTTGAGAAAATGTAAAAGTTTATCTTCACAAAGAAACTGTAGATTCAGCAGTAGGATTTTTGAACCTCAGAACCTTATTCAGAATTATGTTAGTAGTATTGCTGTAAGACTGTAAAGAAAAATAGGAATCATTGCCAGTGTTATTGCAGTGAAATCAGCTGCTTCTGAGTCATAAAATTTTTATGAAATTTTTATGAAATAAAGTCTTTCTTGTATTTGGAGAAAAGTAGGGAAAGTAGAGAAAGTACCATCTGTAATTGCAGCGCATGAGCACATTTGCAGACACCTGGGCAGGTGGTAATCTTTCCTGACAATTAAGGCACTTCACTTCTGCTCATTATTATGAGTTACTATACCAAATGGATTACCAGACAAAATCTAGCGCATAATTATCTTCAAATGAAATTAATAACCAGATAAAACATGCTGAATGCTTTTCAATCAGATGGTGTGAGAAAGGTGTGGTTACATTAAATTGGGCATGAATAAGAAGAAATCGGAGAGTGGAGGGAAAACTGAGAAGAGGTGTTTAGAGGTGTGTCTTTAGGGGCGACATAATGGAAGACAATAGGAGTCTGGGAGTCTGTGAGCTGGCAGTTGAGTCCAGGACTAGGGTACTAGAAAAAAGAGGGTGGGACCGTGAAGAGATTGAAGAAATTCTGCATTGTAAGTGAAATTCCAAATTACGGAAGGCCGTCACGGGACATGAGAGGGAGGGAGACATGGTAAAGGAGTGGAATGATGAAACCCTATCCAGAGGAAAGGTTGCAAAGCAAATTGGAGAAGCAACAGGCAGCCGTTGAAGGAAACTGATCAATGAAGGTTCATGAGGGAAGTGAGTGAGGAAGAATATGGGAAGCAGCAGAAAAATGTTATTGTTGAATCCGTACAGTACAAGAGGGAAGTCCAGCAAGAAACCCCATTGTGTCAAGCAGAATATATGAAGTGCATTCATTCTTCTTGTGGCATGTATATGACATATACACTTTTAACGTTGAAATTCTTTTAATGTCAAAGATACAGAGCGTTTGCCAATATTAGTTGAAGGAATTGGTGGAATGCATTGACACCAATTGTCTTTTTTTCAGTTTCTTTACCAGAGGAGTGAAATCTGTATTTTAGCCATGTGTGCCAAGTTCAAGGGCACAGGCTGGAAGTGTTCAAGTGCCAGTGGGTGGTGTGAGTTTTCACAGGGGACTCCAAAGGGTTTTTTGTCTCCACTAAACTAAATCAGACCATGAAATCGGTGCCATGCTAAAGATAGCTTGCAGTAACAACAAGGAGCCCTCTCTAGGACGCGCTGTACCCAGCGCAGATCTGTGAGAACGTGGGGTTTTGGCTGTGAATTTCTCGCATCATGCAAAAAGCTCATGTGAATGCTCATGAGAAACTGCCAGAAGCAAGTAGGGGCCTAATCTTCTATGCACAGAGTCCCTGGAGCTAGAATGCTTGATTTCTACAGGTGTTTGGTTGGTTGACTGAAATTAATCTCACTTAAAGATTTCCCCCCTTGTCAAATGTAATTGGACATAATATTAAGGATCCTGTTTTTTTTTGTCTTTTATTTCTTTATTTCTATACCCTGTGATCAAAAAGAACTGCTCCATAAACAGGCATTGTCTGGATTCACCTTTGTTTTCAAATGTCTGCCCCAACTATGTACATTTTCTTTGTAGTTTAGTAGCTAATGACTGAGGTAAGGGCAGTTTTCACAGCCTCTGCTCTACATTGCTTTGTTGCTTATGATAATAAGCCAAATTGTTTCAGTTGTTTATTCAGTGGTATGTAATAGTCAATTGAAATTTCAGCAAGACTAGTAACCTACCCCATATGTAGTTAATCTGTCAAGGTTAGTTATTTTTTGATGTGTGAAATTAATTTCTTTTAAGCATATTGGATGAAAAAAATATTAATAGGAATGTTCTCTGGCTGATGTGTGCAAGTTGACCCTGCTGCTTGGATATGGACAGATCATTGTTATGGTCAGCATATCTGATCATAGTGGCTGTAACTTTTGTCTCTGCTACGGAGCCTGTGGGAATTGAAGTCCTCAGCTTTGTCACATTTCATATGGACCACAAAACATTCCTGGCTTATCAGCACGAAGTAGGGTAGTGACAGCGGGGTTGTAAACGATCCATCCCACCAAGGTTAAACTGGATACCCTCCTGTGAATACGTCCGTCCCAGCCATGGTCCTCCAGGCACCTGCCTCTGGATATCACGAGTAACTGCAACAGAAGGCCCTAAAATTGCCTCTGCTCTTTCATGTCTCCCAAAATAGTCAGGGAGTCGCATGCTCAAGTTCTGCATAATAGATCATATTTACTTAAAGAAAACACATACTGTAAAGCTTAATTTGTACCGGCATGCGTTCCATAAACATTTCTGACTAGACTTGAGCGCTCCATTAACTGAATCGTAATCCGTGAACCTGATGCTCTGTGGTTGTTTATTCTTCTCCTGGAAATACTGTTTTTATCAAATAGTTTGTTCGTGTAGTGTTGAATGTCTCTTTTTGCTAGTGCTTTTCCAAGCCTGTGTGTGTGTGTGGCTTTTCATGTAAGTGTCCACCATACGTGTAAAGCAAATTCAGTTTTGTAAATTTGGGCACATTGGAGCACATGGTCCACATGAAGAGTATGATGAAAAGCGTCTTTTATTAGAAGTTTTAATGCCTATAAGGTGCCTCCTGTGAACCTCCAGTTGTGCCTATTTCAAATCACTGTGGATAAAAACATCACCCTGCTGTATGACTGCTTCATGTGAACAGTGTTTTCCATGCGAGTTGTTTTGGTGCAGCAAACGTCACTTTTTCTGTCCACCGGTTAGGATTTCTTTTTTCCAGGAAGCACAAATAGACGGATGTTGATGCTAACTTGTTTTTGTGTTATTTCAACCTGCAACATCTTCCATCTCACTTTGGAAAACACTGGCGGTGGCCATCTGCCAATATTTGCCTCCACAAGTGTGTTTCTTGACGGAGAGTAGTATTTATACACAAGCAAACTGTACCATTTCGGTGTTTTTTCCCCGCTCGCTTCAGGTCATGTGACCTGCATAGGGTGGGTTGTTTTGAAAAGCACTCCATCACCAGTTAAGTATATCCTTTTACTGGGGCTGACCCTTAATTTCTCTTTTGTGTGGTCACTTTAGGTTTAGTTGCTAGCTCAGCATCTATCCTGCATGTAGTAATTATGTCTGAGACTATCCATTTTGTGTCCTTTGCATAGTGTTGGCTTTGCCCAACTCTTCCTGTCTTAGTCCATGATTTCCTTGCCCCCTCCAGCCTTTAAAGCAGAGTTGGTGTGAAATGATTCTAACCAGTCTGGGTTTAACATGCTCAGAGTGTTGAGCAGAAGCACAGAGGCTTAAAGTGAACCCACTTTCTTGTGAGTTGCACTGTAATCAGTGATATATAATTTTTGCTTGTTTTCATACACAGTGTACTGGTTGGGTTGTTTAGACTTGGATCATATTGGCATTACGTAACTGACAGCTGCTGAATTTACTACCTTTACCATCTTTTACTATTTTTAGCACTACTGATTGTTAAGCAGCTTGATTTGACACAGCTATGATTTGCTTGTCATAAAAGTTCATGTTACACGGTTGAGTAATTAAGATGTTTTCATTTGAGTCTGTTTAAGAAAATAGGAGAGCACTTCCTTAGGAAAGGTTATTTTCCTGAAGGAAATCCCTTACAAGCATTATGTGCGATGTTGTTTAGGAAGGGCGGATCGATTCAGTCCACCACACAAAGTAAGGATCCAGCTTCTCTGATGATCGTGGTGTATGATGTCATTTTGAAATAGTCAAATCCAGTGCCAGACCGCAAACTTTTGGATTGACATTATTTATAGTTCATCAGACATCTGTCATCATCACGGAGCTGCTGCGGTCTGAGTATCGGGTTTCAAGGAAGCCTGACACAAGCTACGAAATACCACATATGTCGCAGCGTAGGGCAGTTTATGGCCTTAAGCACAGATGCTGGAGTAATGCTGCAAATATCCACATGGAAATGCTTCAGTCTTTCCTTTCATTGAGCGTAATCTCATGGTCACAGGATATCTGATTTAACTTGCGTGCTTGGGAAAGGTCTTTTTGATTTTTTCATTTTTAGTGCCTGGAGGCCCCCAGTGCGCTGAACAGTGTGATTAACTAAAAGCAATTGAATGTATCGATTGCAGTGTACTGTGCAAACACACCCACTGATCTGCAGACTGGGGGCAAAAAGAAAAAAAAAGTGGGGCGCAGGCTCAGACTTGGTTGGCCTGTCGGGTAAAAATGAAGTTTGTCTTGACGACCTTGGCATTGGCAAACCTCTGAAAGAAAGCATTTGATGCTCCAGAAATGAAGTGACCCATCTGTGTAGGGGAACGAAAGGGTGAGATTGTCGTCAATGGGCAGGACAGGAAAAAAGGACGATTCCGGCAGGATGGCACTCAGGGAGAGCATGTGTATTGATGTCTAATCAATGAGTTACAGCAGCTGGTGCCAGCAAGAGAGCTGGGTTGGCGGCGTTGGCAGGCGCTGAATATCCCAGCTACACACACAGCCTTCCAGCGGGCAGACCGCCAGCGTTCGCCACCCCCCTGCTACTTGGGCACTGTTAACCCAGAGCACTGAGCAGGTGTCGCAATGCACACGCGGGGCTGGAGGGGTAAAAGCAGGGTACGGTCAAAGGGCTGTATGGCAGCACAGCACTCTGAAGTCTCTGAGTGGATTGTTGACTTAGGTGTTACCAGAAGCTGTCAATTTCGTCCTTGCTAACACAAAAAAAATCTAATTGAAGACGTTAATATAAGTCGTGTCTTTGTAGGAGATGTCTTTCTGAAATGAGATGTCTGGAAAAAATAGACCTATAAGCAGCTATGCATCTCATTCTCCTCAGTAGGTCACACACTTATTCACAGTAATCCTGCGTTCAGGCGGATTTACTCTGACAATTCTGGGAAAGCACAGCTGGGAACTGCAGTTGTGAATCCCAGCAAGTTTTGGCCCACTTTTGCTAATCTAGTCTGGCATGTGAATTGGCAGTGTGGAGGGCCAAAATTGCACACTCTGACTGGGTGACACGAATGGGAATGGGAATGAATTACGGGGTATGAGAAGGAAGTGTGTCAGAGCCTGCTGCTGTGTTGCTGGTTGCTGCTGTTGATTTTCTGTGTGAAATGCATCATGGGAGTGGGAGTTACCCTGTTCTTTCTGAAGCTTAACAAAAAATGCTTGAATGCTATGGACCACTCCACCAGAGCTAAGCAATGTATAATTAATTTGAAGTTGTCTTAAAACATTAATGCATCAGACATGAATTTTACCCACACCACAGCCTCAGTAAAATATTGTGTGCCCTTATGTTGGATCAGAGTGCAAAAAAGTAGCATTTGTTGCCTTAGAAAATGGTAACGGCCTCATTCTCAGATGAGAATTGAATTGAAATTAAATAAATTACTCCTCTCCAGCCATTTCCTAGAGTTTCCACACCCCTCACTGTTTGTTTTTGCATTCAGTCTACTTGTTCCTTATCGAACATGTGAGAAAGCAATACAGCTGCTTCGTGGTATATCCATGGCTTGAAAAGAGGAATTTAAAAGGGGCTTAAATTCCTTCATATTTATCTCCCCCAGATCTCTCAGGGCTTTATGTCTTATGAGAGGAAGCGTTGTATAAAAGCAGTTCCATGGTCCAGTTCAGCAGTTTTCACGGGTAGGTAAACCTACATCATGTGGTAAGATGGTGACCGTTTATGTTGACGTTAAAACCTCTGTCGTCATGTTACCCCAGGCATAGTTTGTTAGTTTGTATGTGCGTCCGGGACGCACTTTTCTTTGGGAATGGCATTTGCATTGTGCTTGGTGCTGAAAAGTGCGTGACAGTGTTCCTGTGCGAAGTATGAAGTAAACACCTGCCACGAGAAGCATTTGTTTCCCTTTTGTAGCTCTGAGGCATGACGGTAAATGGAAAAATCCAGCAAATATATACCTTTACGTAACTGTTGGGTAACTTTTGTTCCCTCTGCTTCTCCTCTGCTTTGCATTGGGGCTGCCCAAACAGCCAGACGGAGTTTGTTGTATCCACGGAGCCTGAAGCACCTGCTTTCACTGAGGTATCGTTTTCTCGCTGCGGCACTTCAGGGCCCTCAATAAATAAAGCACGAGTCACTGTCTGCCCATGACTTATTCACATCCACCATGTGCCCATGAGCTAAGCTGATATGGCATGACCTGTTCGTTTTTACTTCTCTCTTCAATGCTCCGTCTAATTGCAGATGGGGCATCACGCAATTTCCTCCCATCCGAGGTCTGAACGAAACTCTTTTGTTCAGAGCTTCTGATGTCTTTTAACTGAAAATGCTCAAGGTGTGAAGGTGTGTTGATGGTTTGAAAATGAGCTGCTGCAAGAACAGACAATGGATTTGAATTATTAACATTGAATAACTCTTCAAATTTTGTTCTTAATCCCACATCTGGTTGATGCACTTTGACACAAGCTGTTAAGGACACTTAGACAAGTCGTATCCTTGCCATTACACTATGTCTTGTAGGATAATCCACAAAGCAGGTTTAAAGAAGGGACTAAATAAAGCTTCTGTCAGGCAGAAAAAGACAGAAAAAAGTGCAGAGTAATTTTTCCTCCCTCAAATGAAGGTTCATTTTCCCAGACATAGATGGTGATTGGTTGAGGGTTCTGAACCCAGTCCCAAAGTCTTCTGATGCAATTTTCCCTCAATTATGGTTTGAAAATGGAAAGTTGCTACTTGATCTTACATCGCCAGAGTTCATGTGATTCTGAAACTCAGTAAAATTTTGCACCTGTGTTTGGCTTTTTAAGTCAAATTCAGGGAGTGCAGCAATTTCTCAGTGCTGAGTTAAATAGTTATATTTGATATATAATAGTTAATTGAGCCTTGTGAGAATGAGCTGAAGATACTTGCTGTTCTTGGGTTGTGGGTCATGTCAGCCATGTGGGATACTGTTTTGACAGGTTTAGCTTTTTTCCCTCCCTTCATGGCAAGAGCAGAGAACCTCAACATTCAAGTGACAAGTCAGATCAATGAGATAATTTAGTCTGGGTTTAACGTTCAGTTGACCTGTAAAATTGCTCATCGGTGAAAGTCATTATTGTATTTTGGCTTCACATCCTGTATGTGGGGCGACAGTGTAGCATAGTGGCAAGGAGCAGGGCTTATAACCGAAAGGTTGCTGCTTCGATTCCCCACTGGGGCACTGCTGCTGTACCCTTGGGCAAGGTACTGAACCTGGAATTACCTCAATAAATATCTAGCTGTATAAATGGCTAAGATGTAAAACATGTTAACTATGTAAGTCGCTCTGGATAAGAGCGTAACGGACAAGAATGTAATGTAACGTACGGGACATGAATGTATGCTGAAAATTGCACACTGTACACAATTTTAAAAATTTTGAGGTGGTTTTAAACAATGAAAATGCTAAGTTGCTAACATTATTGCAGTCTTGTTGTGAAGAGCTCATGTTGAGGTCTGCACATGAGTATCTTACACATTTTTCAGGATGGTTTGCCCCACCACAGACGCACGTTGGTCATTTGTCTGCACATCTGTGTTAGTTGTTAGCACAGAGCGTGTGCCCTGACATCATGGCTACTGATCAAACTGAAATCAGCCATTGTTGTATCTGAATTGAAGTGTCCCGGAACGCTTCCGTCTGCGAGGTTGTTTCTTCTGTGAGCTAACATGGAAGTTTGGGTTGCCGTGTAAATGTTCGGTTTTTAAATGTCAGCTTCCGATGACACTGTTGAAAATGTGGTTGTGGGAAAAGACAAGTTGTTCGGGGCTTTATGTTCACGTCTCACATTCACAAAGTAAAGTCAGTGTTTAACCAAACCAGAGTGCAAATCGAAAACCTCCCTCACACAGAAGGGTGTATGAGTGTTTTGTACCTTTGAGCTCTACAAAGCATGAGAAATTTCAGTTCAGGCCTGTGCTCCAAAACAACATAGGCAAATATGCAGAAAGTTTAAGAAACAGGCTATCCAAGCACCGTGATTCAACTTGTAGGCTTTTGCCCTTTAGGGGTATTATAAAACAGAAGCATATCTGTTCTCTACTTGTGTTATGAAAACAACATGACATTTGTGTTCAAGTTGGCCCGATTAATCCTCTACCACCATTGATTCTGAATGAATTCTTTTCTTTCTCAGAAGGCTAATTAAAGCCGGAATAAAAGAATTCTTTACAAAAGGGGATAGTGCATGGAAGGGACACCAAGTGTTGTGAATCGATACACACTGAATCTCCAGATTGCTGGGACTGGGTGGCGGGTGAGTAAAGGAGCGGGTTCCCTAGCAAGTCAGGGGGAAGAAATGCATGCCTTTCCCTGTATCCTTCAAAACACAGCCGTTCCAGGTGATGTGAGATTGAGTGCGACAGTGCATGATGCAGCTCCAGCGATCAGCGGCCCCGCCACAGGGACTGCACGCACTCTCCCCTGCTCTCTGGTGGAAAGGTTTTTAGGCCTCGTCAGATCAAGTCAGAGTATGTCGCCTGGCTTGCACAACGTTGACCTCCCTCCCTGCCCGAAGCCAAGGAATTCCAGTGTCACTGTTGCGCCCATGTTTTGGAGTGGGCGTTTCACTTTCAGCTGCTTCCTGGTAGCATGTCAAAGGTTGCGTTTTTTTTGTCGCCCTTCAGCTTGTTGGCAGTTGTTTTCAGCCACCAACGTAACGGTGTCCAGTCTTGACCTTTTTGTACTTCTCATTAAAATGGATTCCAGAGGCTGTTAGGGGCAGGGGCAGTGCTTTTGATACCGCACTTGATGATGCAATGTTCTGTTTTCTTTCCACCGAATTCCTAGGGTTGAATGGAGTCAGTGTTTTTATGGGGCCTTGTTTTCAGGCAGGGCTTGTCTCCTCTCAGCAATACCTTGCTCCCTCTTTGGTAGCTGAGAGTAGTTGCACTCAGCGACGGTGATACTCCCCAGCAGCTGTATTGTGATTCAGTACTGATTAATCGATTCAGACAAACATGACTCAGACTGGGTGGTGACTGTTCATTGTCAAGGGAACTGTTTACTGCGTTCCTGAATGGAAAAACCTATGTCCTTGTCCCTTTGTCTGTAGTTGTCATTCAGTATTCTAATCAGGTGGCAGTTGTGGGCTCTTTCCTTTATCAAAGACATTTTAGTGTAGGGCTAATGAGAAGCTCTCAATGTGCTAAAAGCGCACCTTGCTGTGTCTCTCAACAGTACTATTCTTGTGCTGGCTTTTTTTCTATTTGCTTCAGAAAGGATGATGTGGTTGTAACTTCTGTCAGAACAAAGAGGAAGTTAGTGAAGGTAGCTGGGGCTTTGTTGGGTTTCTCAGACTGTGATCTAGTGCACGCTTGTAAGCGCGCTCTCTCTCATATTCTCTCATCAAGTCTCTTGTCTCAAGTCTCAAGTCTTTTATTTTTTTTTCTTTTCAAATCAGAGGAAACCTCACAGTGCCGAAGATCCCGGAGTCCAACATGGCGTTCAGTGTCCTTGGGGTGTTCTTGGGGCTGCTCCTGGAGGTGTCAACACATGGCCCCACCAGCATTCCCAGGATGTCCTGGAAACACCAGGGTAAGATCAGCGCTCCCTCTCATTTTACTTCTGTGTGCATTGTCACATCTTTGAACAGACTTAAATAGAAGAAGTCCTGAAACAGGAATGCTATTTTAAAGTTATATCACTGATGATTTTTTTTTCCCCAGGGTGCAGTGTACCGCAGTTGTGCTAAGTCCGTTCACGTTGCGTTGTGTTAGTTTTTTTGTTTACTCTCACGATATACTTTTTTTTAAATCAAATTTTAATGAAAATATAAGAAGGGTGGTTCTTTTCCTCAAGGATAGCTTGAGCCTTGAGGATAACCAGCAGCAGAATCCACAGTAAATTTCGGCATAAACCCTGTATATGGTGCTGAAAACCTGAGCAAACACCATAGCAGCAAGTACTGCAACTTTGGTAGTGGTGAAAGATTCTGTGCCCTCATCAAAGGGCTTTTTTTGTGCAAGGGAGGAAGTTTAGTGCATATTCATCCGCTCACTGAACCATGGCAGGATGGTTATGACTAAGATGCACAATCCAACTGCAAACGTGTCTTAAAAGAAGAGCTGCAATCAGGGGTTTGGCTTTCATCTTGGGCCAGTTTATGCAAGTACACCCGCAACTTGAGCTTCTCATAGCTGACACGATCGCTGCCAGACATTCGACCAAACGCAAACTATTGCCAGATCTGCAGTAAATCACTCACCCTCTAAAAACAGCCTAGCGACAGAGGCAATGGGAGGACAGATGGATGCTGGTTCAGGAGTCAAGTCTCCAATATATTCTCAATGGACTATGCTGGAGCCTTGTCTTTAAACCTGAAAACGAATTTGGTTCCTCTTGTTTCATCAGCTGTCGAAAGCTGTGGCAGATATGTCTAGGGGAGCCTGGGGTTAGAGCCTTACAACCACAGAATCTGAAGTTGGAGCACGCTACCATGCACCATTAGTTTCAGAAGACAGCAGCTAGTTCAAAATTAAGTTTTGTCTTTTAAAGCTGGGCTCTTTCCATTTATTTTCAGTGAGACAATTGCACAAGCCTGTCAAAAGCTTCCGTAATTTTTTTCATTGTGAAATGTCATGAGATATAAGAATAGCCATTGTACAGTGGAATAATTGAAAGGTTATTTGTGTGCTGTTTATTCACTTGCAAGAAAATGAACCAGTTATCCTGTCTCAGCCAATATGTGCATGCCCGTTGATTTTATCCACAGACGTCAATTTGATAGAGTTCTCGGAACCGGGAATCTTCAACTATTCCACTCTGTTGCTCAGCGAGGACAAAGAAGTCCTGTATGTCGGTGCCAGAGAAGCCATCTTTGAGCTGAGCATGAGAAATGTGTCAGTCAGAGCCAATAAGGTAAATCGTACTTGTGACATGAGTTTAATGTGAGTACTTGAGTTCAGCAACATTATCACTAATGATTCCCCTAAAGGAATGATTATATAATCACCCCAGAATGGTTCAATTCATTTGTTCAGTGTTTATCACAATGACTTTGTAATCATTGTAAAATTTGTAACAATGTAAAATTTAGTTTTGATAGAAATTGGCACAGTGGTAAACCAAATACAAATTGTGTTGCAAAACTGCTTTTCTTAGACCTTTGTGATTTTTCAGACCACCAGCATTTATTAAATGTGTCATGAATATCACATGAGCAAGGTGAATTTCCATATTATTATTGTTTGGTATTACAGGTGATGTGGAAAGTTCCTGAAAACCACATGACAATGTGTATTTTAAAAGGAAAATCTAAAGAGGTATGTTGGAAATGTCATTCAGCCTGCAACTCAAAAAATCAGCTAAGTTTTTTTTTTTTTTTTTTTCAAAGAAAATACAGTAGTTATCAAGAATTATATATAAATTGTACAAATTACAGTGTTTATAGCATACTGAAAACAGGTGTACAGCTGCATGTTTTGGTATGTGTTACAGACGGACTGCCTAAACTACATTCGGGTTCTACAAGTGCTGGATGATGACAGTCTGTACGTCTGTGGGACGCATGCCTTTCAGCCTCAGTGTGACTATCTGGTAAGTGCAATGCTCCTGGAGACTCAGGGTCCCAGAGCCGTTTTCCTCTCACTCCTGCTTTACTCATGACGATGTCTCTGTGATCATAGACTCTCAAGGATTTCAAACTGCAAGAGAAACAGGAGGATGGCAGAGGCAGGTGCTCCTTTGACCCGGCGCAGAGTTTTACCACAGTCATGGTTGGTAAGTTGACTCCCCGTGCCCGCATGGCTTGGTCGGCACAAAAAAAAGCAGATAATCCTGGTTATCCTACATCCACAGAGAGAAATGGAACAGTTGACAAAAAGCTGTTACGCTGTAATGTTTTTGATTGAGTCCCACTGTGTGAACCTGCCCTTTTTTCCTCAGATGGAGAACTTTACTCTGGAACTGCGTACAACTTCTTAGGAAGCGAGCCGATCATTTCCAGATACTCCCTTTCACAAAGTTTGCTGCGCACAGAGTATTCCACATCTTGGCTGAATGGTAGGCATGAGAACAGTTTGTGTTCCATAGGAAAGACTTTTAACAGTGTAAGAGCATGAAGTGTAACTGCACTTTATGTGTAGGAAAAGTGTCAAACTGCATTTGGACTGAAATTGAGAACTTTTCCCTTCAATACTATCATAATATTCTCTTGTATTGTGAATTTATGTCTAGCAAGCCAATGACCATTGTCCCCTGAATGTTAGCATATCTCCTCCTGTGTTTATGGGTCACAGTAAGGAGTCCTGGATATTAACAGTAACCTTCTTGTATTGTCCCCACCACCCCCAGAGCCCAGTTTTGTTTTTGCGGATGTCATCAGAGAAGGGAAGAACAGTGCAGACGGGGAGGATGATAAGATCTACTACTTCTTCACTGAGGTGTCTGTGGAGTATGAGTTTTTTGGCAAGTTGCTGATACCCAGGATAGCCCGAGTCTGCAAGGTAGGAGCACTTCAGCCTCAGACTGCTTGAATTCACCTCTGAATGAATAAACTATGTGACCACCAATCTCACCATATTCTTATAATGCATCTGGTGAGTTTTGGAAAAGTGCATTTCAGACACTTTCTGTCCTTTTCACCAGGGTGACCTGGGTGGACAGAGGACCCTGCAGAAGAAGTGGACCTCCTTTCTCAAGGCCAAGCTAGTCTGCTCCATGCCTGAGCTTAACTTTGTCTTCAACGTGGTCCATGACGTGTTCATCCTGAAGACGGCAGACTGGAAAGACACGGTCATCTATGGCGTTTTCACATCGCAGTGGTGCGTAGCGCTGGCGGGGTGTTTTGCTGAGGAGGAGAAAGTGCAAGAAAGTTTAGGGGGAAGGGTTTTTTGACCATACTTCTCGTCTGCTTTAGGGGAAACGTCGGTTTGTCTGCGGTGTGCGCCTACAACATGACTTCAGTGGAGGAAGTGTTCTCAAAGGGAAAGTACATGCAGAAGGCCACAGTGGAGCAGTCACACACCAAGTGGGTGAGGTACAACGGCATCACCCCAAGCCCTCGTCCAGGAGCGGTAAGCATCTTATGCATTCTGAGTTCTTCTGATTTCCTCAGATATAAATATGAGCTACAGCTTGTGATTTTCCAGAAGAAGGTTTCTCTGAGGTTTTCAGACTACTCACTACGGCTTGACTTCCCCATTTGGTCTCCAGTTCAAAACCAAAAACTAAATAGGTGTTCTGCCTTAAATAGATGTCCTGGTCTTCTGTGTTCTGGTTCTGTGTTAAATAAATGTTCTGTCAGCTGCAACACAGGAGTCTTAACTAAACTAACAGGTGTACAGAGATGAGGCACAGAAAAGTATGATGTGAAAGAGATGTTGTGGTATGGTGCAAACTCCTCAGAAGGCTATGTGGATGAAGCATCATGTGTCATTTCTTCCATAGTGTCTCATTTTTTAAACCCCACCCCTTTCACCTGCAGTGCATCAACAACCACTATCGGCTCCAGAACATCAACAACTCACTTCACCTGCCAGATAAAACCTTGCAGTTTGTGAAGGACCACCCTCTGTTGGAAGATCCTGTCCTTCCCATTGGCAACGGGCCAAAACTTATCACCAAGGATGTAAACTACACCCAGATAGCTGTAGAGAGGGTCCAGGCCCTCGACAATAACATGTATGACATCATATTTACAGGGACAGGTAAGGGGACCCCAGGTGTTAGATGTAGTATCTGCCTTTAGTTTGCCTAAGGGTGTATTGTTATATACAATACACAGAACATCCTGGAAGCCTAACTGAAACATATGTTAGTGCAAGGTTTTTGTATTTATACAGTTTTGAATGTGTGTTTTCTGTTTGCCTTTAGATAAAGGGGTCTTGCACAAATCCGTGGTCTATGAAGGCGTAGTGCACACCATTGAAGAGATACAACTTCTCAGCAATGCTGAACCTATAAAGACCTTGCTTCTCTCATCTCAGGGGGTGAGTGAAACCTTTAAACCTTTGGCCTTCTTCCCCTTTTGTGAAACTTCTTGAAGCTTGCAGTACGCTTACAGTCACTGCTCAGGCAGCCAGTACTTTGACACTATGACAGTTCATTCAAATGGGTAAATCATTGACATGTTAAAAGGGTAAAACTACCGGAAAACTGATTTTACATGTTTGTTAGGCATCAGATGTGTGGACTCAACCATGGAAATGCAGTTTGGGAGCATATTAACGGAAATTACACATTTGTGCCGACATTGACTTACTATAAATGTTGAAAATTGTTGAAACACACAAAAATGTAAATTAGGACACAAACACATTACATTAATGAGAGTGAAGAAATAAGTAAAATGCAAAAATACATTCAGCCAAATAATCCAATTGAAAGTCAGGAACAGATATTTTTATTAAATATAAACATACATAGCAATGGAGAACTGGTGTAATGCTGCCAGATTTTATATATCCACTACTTAGTTTTTCCCCACAAAGCTCAGATGTCTCCACTATGAATCACGTTAAAGCTCAGCTGCTGTTTCACTTTGTGGAAAGGGGGAACTTCCAGGCAGAGACAAGGAGTCTGCTCCAAAAAGGAACTGCAGCTTGTTCCTCCTTTGAGCAGCGCTTAAGCACTTACTTTTTGATTGACTTCAAATTTGCTGATAATACTTTTTCATATAAACACTGAAATCTGATTTTTTTTTTTTTTTGATATTTACAGTCCAGGTTCCTTTTCGCTGGATCAGACTCTGGAGTGGTGCAGTCCCCTACAGCCTTCTGTCACAAGTACCCCTCATGCGAGGACTGTATTCTGGCCCGGGACCCCTACTGCGCTTGGGACCCTGAATCTATGGTCTGCCGCATCATATTCCAGGACCAGGATATTATACGAAGGTACACTAGCCAATCGATCACATAATATCCAATCAGTCATGTGGCTCTCGACTCGGTCTGCAGTGGCATACAGTTTCTTTAGTGATGATCTGTGAAAGTTCAGGAAGCAAGTTAATTATTGAGAGTCAGGCTTTCATATTTAGCCCTCAGAGATGGGGCAGTTCACATTATCAGTTGCTCGGCTGTCATATTTTTAGCTGGTGTCAAATATGCCACAGACAGCAGAAATAACTGACTGCTGCAGTTACTTAGAAATGCTGGCTCGTCTCGTGTTACCAGTTAACACAGAAGACACACTGAACATTTTCACAAAGAGCAGGTAATCATCACTACAAACCCTGCTAATATTATGCTGAATGCACAAAACTCACGCATGCTTCATGGCAGTTGTGACCATAAACACTGTCCATCCTCATAATTTCAGTTCTCATTTGTTGATGTGACAATACATAATTGGGGCTTTTCTTGAAGTCCTGCATTTGTCTAAACCACTGATTAGAAGAGTATTTTTTTAAATACATTAATGAAGGTAGTTTTGTTTTGTATCTATCAAAATGGTTCACAGACTCAATGTAATAAGAGCCATGTGGAAATCATTAGGCTTTAAATTGATGTCTGTATACTGAATGTTAATTTATATTTTTTAATGTATTTTGTAGCGAATTGATACAAAGCCTTAACGGTGATGCGAGCAAGTGTCCCAAAGGTATGTACCAGAATAATGTAAATCTGATTCGATGTGAATTACTAAAATAAATGAATGTTATTGTGGATGTGGATATGGATGTGTTCAGTGCTAACTTGTCATGTTGGTGTTCAGTATCAGTTGTTTAAGAACCTCATGTATACATTGTACGGTGTAACTGCTGAAGTTCTGGTGTCACTGTGTGATTCTCACTTGCTTACCACAGCAGACGGCCTGCCCAGAGAGCAGTACCACCAGGTGTCGGTGAAGCCGGGGAGGTCCGTCGAGCTGCCGTGCCACGTGGTGTCGAACCTGGCGCAAGCGGTGTGGACGGTCAACGGCAGCGCGCTGACAGAGGCGTCCCGGTTCCACCTCCTGGGCGAGGCTGGGCTGCTCATCTACAGCGTGGCCCCCGAGGACCAGGGCCGCTACGAGTGCTGGTCCCTGGAGTGGGCCAGCGGCAAGAACTTCACCCGGCTGGTCACCGGCTACGACCTCAGTCTGTTTTCAGCCAAGAGGCCGACCACGTCCGGCCCCTCCACCGCCCGCACCTCCACCACCGCCCACAGGTCCACTGCGGCCCCTGAAGGTAACGGCAATGCTGCGGGACCCCCACTAACCTCAGCCCCTCCCAGTGCCAGCACCTCCCCCTCCCCGCCCCAGCCCGAAACCTCACTAACCCCGCCCATCAGCAGCACGGTCAAGCTCCTGCAGCACTCGCTCCCTAGCTCGGACCCCCCGTCGCTGGAGACCCGCGACCCGGCTGCTGAGTACCTCCAGCACGACAACAGCAGCGCCCTTCTCTTCCTCTTCCTCCTCTTCTTCCTGCTCTTCCTGGCCGTGCTCGGCTACAACTGCTACATGCAGTACCTGCCGGCGCCCTGTTTGAAGGTGCGCGCCGCCCTGCTGGGCAGCAAGAAGAAGCCGCAGCCAGAGTACCTGGCATGTGAGGCGGGCCTGATGGAGCCCATGACAGAGAAGCCCGAGCCCGCCGAGCAGCACCAGCAGAACGGCGCCCAGCAGAAGGCCCTGAGGGACACCGGCTACGAGACCGAACCTGAGTGTGGCAACGGCAGGATCCCCTCCCCGGGGTACAGCGACAGCGGCCTGCCCAAGGAGAAGCCGTTCGACGTCGAGTGCGAGTCGCAGCCCATCGAATACGCTGATGCTGACGTGCCCTACTGATAGCCATGTGATCCTCCCTTTTAACTCCTTTCACCTTAATGCTGTTTAGAGATGAAGTTCTACTCTACCTGCACAGTGCATATATGGGTCTTTCTCTTGCTCTTTCGCACAAAGGCATGCATACATATGCATTATGGACAATATATGCCTAGTTTAACGTCTCTTTTTGATTAATTTTTAAGGTGATTTTTAAGGCGATTCGTTCTTGTCTAGGCCCTTATAGTTAGCGCTCCTTTCATCTTTATTAATGTTGAGGACCTACTAAAAATTTTTTAAATATAATTCCTAGATTTGCGCAAATCTGCATGATACTCAGCATTGTTTAGTATATAAATCGGTTTTAATTCCAAATTGGAAACAATTTGGTTTACCAAATTGGTAAGTTGACTGTATGTTTTCCAAATTGGAGTAAGTTACTTTTTGATATTTTGTTGGTAGTTGTCAGGATATTTGTACGTTCCAAGTGACCATTTCATAAAGCCGTCATGTGACGTAGGTTGACCGCTCTCTCTCTCTCTCTTTCTCTCTGTCATTATATCTGTTGTTAATTCTCAGGGACGTGACATTCTTCACCCTGTTTCTCTTTGCATTACTAAATACCGTAAATTTCACCCGCAGTCGCTTAATCATGTGTTCGTACTCTGGAGAAGTAAGAGCACATGCCGAAAGACCAAAGTGACAGGCCAAACTGGGAATACAGAAAGATGAGACCGAGTGTGCTGAGAAATATTTTAAGAAAGTGTCAAAGCAAACATGGACAAAAGATGCAGGTTATAATGGCCAGTCTGAGCCAAGTGATCATGAAGAGGTACCTTTTTTTTCTGTGAAACAGAACTGTGGAGTTTTGAACCCCAAAACTGGATTAATCCTAAAGAGCCATTCAACCGTGATCTCACTGGGCACCTTGGAGCTGGGGGTGGACCACACAGTGGTAGCGTTACATAGTGTACATTTAGTGGCAGTGGCTATCGAGACCTTTTGTAGCAGCGTTATGGAGCGTGACCCGGCAGAGGGAAACACTGGACAACTGGACTGCTGTCGCAGGACACCAACAGGTTCTTCCAGAACCACAGGACTTTGCCCAGCTTGCGGTTCTGTTTTTTTCTTTCATTTAAATAACGTTCCACCGTATGAAAATGACTGAGGAAATATTTGAATGGCAAAAAAATGCACAGCCATGTTAACTTGTGTATGAATTATTTTTTGTGTGGATTTCTGTATATATGTATGTATATGATGAAGCATCTTTAACAAGTCATGCTATAATTATAGAATGGAAAGTGAGAAGGCATCATTTTTTTTTTTTATTACTTTGAGGCAATGCTTTAAGATTTCAGATTTTAAGAGAAGTGTTATTTAAATGTTTTAGGATAGCCATGACATTTTTAATGTCATTTTTATTCATTGCATTGTTTTGTTTTTTTTTTTTTTTCCTTCAACTGGGACGAACTCAAATTGGTTGAACCTGTCTTACCCAAAGCCTTTAAGAAAGGCTGCACTTACTCCTCCTCTGTCTTACAATGCCACACATTCCGCTCCTTCCTGGCCTTGATCCTCTTTCTCTCCATCCCCCCCACAGCCTCTACTGTACCTGTTTCTCCTGTCGACACCTCATCCCTGTCCACTGTGGGGAGTGCCCCCTCTGTGTCCCCCTCCTCTTCATCTTCCCCATCTTCCTCCTCCTCCTCCACCACCTCCACCACTTCCTCCTCCTCCTCCTCCTCCTCCTCCTCCTCTCCCGAGTGGTGGGCCGGTGCGGGGGTACGGCTGTTGCCCCCGCTGCTGAGTGAGCAGGCGTGGGGGGTTCAGTCCCAGGAGGCGTTTCTGCTCTTCTGCCTGGCTTTGGGTGAGTGGTGTGTGAGACACCCCCTCCCCTCACCTCCTGAATTGTGCATGCAGCCTTCCCTTCCCTCTCAGTTCCCTCCTTTTAACATGGACCTCTTCCGTGTGTTTGAGTTCTCTCTGGTTTTTGTAAAAATCTCATTTCAATGGCTGACGGTACAAAACTGGACCTTAAGTGGACCTGAAGTTAGAGTAAGAAACAAAGTGGTTCGTTTTAAGGCACATTAAAATTTCATTTTGTTGAGTTGAACATTTGTTTAAAATAAAAAAATCATGAACAGGCCGTTATTCAAAAGTGTTAGCCCAGTGAACATAATCTACTTCCTTGCTAGATTTGCACCCTTGTTGTTTTTCTGTTGTCAGAGGGTTTGACCTTTTACCTGTGTTAGGCCTGTAAATGGACTGAATTTAATGTTGGGGCAGTTGGCACAAAAAAGGTCAAAAGCTAACTAACTGTTCAACTTACTGAAGGTGAGAATTGAATGCCTGCGACACGAAACATGGGACTGTGTATGGTACTTCAGGCTCATTGTGTAATTCTGATTGGTTTCATTACCTGTGTCAGAGCCTGTGATTGTACAGTGTAAATATGTGTATATGGTATATACTTTGAAAGATGTACATAGGTGCTTATAGACATTTGGGTCTACTGTTGGTAGGGGGATTAAATAAATCTTGATTTCAATTGAAATTCAGTTGAAAAAAGTGTTTCTTTGTTGAAATATTAGTAACTCCATTGAAAGAATTTGGTAAGTTGAGTCATGGATAATATTTGTGTGTACCTTACATATTTGTGTTTTAAACACTCATTTTTTTAATGTTACATTAACAATGTCATTTTTGAGAAGGTGTAACAAGTAACGGGTAACGCATCTGGTACAATTATAACAAACTTGATTTGGCAGCGGAACGGGGTAATTAAGTTTATTAAGCAGCTTATATACACATATATAATTTGTGTGCAAAGTTTTCATTCTTACCAGAAAATTTTCTTGCTGTTTACTTACTAAGAACTTACTGGGTTTCTAAACTATATGTAGTTTGTAGAAATATTGTACATAGGATTTAATCATCTTGATTTGGTTATAAGTATTAGCATTTGAACATGGTCTCCTACAATGTTTTTGTTCTATATGTATCCATGCAAGTCAATTTTCTTTGAACAACCAACCCTTTGATAACATTTGTATACACATGAAAAGCTCCATATGCCATTAATTTAATATAACTTCACATTCATGACATGAATCAATAGGCATGTAGATTGTAGACTATATTTTAGATGGGAAACTGCATACAGTCAGTATCTAATCTGGATTTAGGAACTCCAGGGGCAACTTGCCAAGTTGTGCATAAGCCTATAGCCTACTTTATACATTGCTGTAACACACGTCTGATATACTGGTGTATCACTTGTATGTCTAAAAAAATCCTTGTTTCCTCTTGCAATGAGCAGTCTGTTAACTAAAAGCTGTGGACATAAAATACAATGACATGAATGAATATATATATATATATATATATATATATATATATATATATATATATATATTCATGACAGATACAGTATTTGTGTTGGTTTCCACCATTGTCACATCCAGTGAAAATGTTAACGTTATTTGGCATTATTTATTATAGTTTATTTGCAGGTGATGGTATCTATCTCTTTAAATACCAGCAATCCCAAACTCTTTCAAATCAAACATGTCAGTTTTTATGTCACAGAGAAAGAAATATTTTAATAAACAGATATATTTGGTACATGCTTCAATACAAGTTGTGTAAGGGACCATGCAGTCTCACAATCAGCTAAGTATCCAAATAGTGCATCTGCAAAGCTGAAAGGTTAGTGGCATTTCTCAGGGATGTCACAAACAGGGATGGTCCCTGAAATTACCTTGAAAAGCTGAGAATAAGCATACAGATACACTGATAGTCACTCACACATACACTTATGCTTATGCTCTGTCCAATGTTTCTAATTTGCCTTTGAACACATTCACCAAAATGGAGGGAGACAGTTGTATTAGCTGTATATTCCCATATTATAATCATTATTTTCAGTCTTGGATGTGATTGGGTAGTCACAGCCAATAACAGATATATTTCGAAGTTCACTCTGAGGAATTTTTTCACCTAAGTTAATGGATCTTCAACAAACCACTGTAAAAGCAACATGCTCAAAGCAAACATTCATTCACACATTCACACAATCATTTATTTACATTCATCCATTTGTTCCTGGTTTTATCTGCTCTCTCATCCTGTGAGGGAGCAAATGACATCAAGAACAAATAAATGAAATAGACAGGGCGCACACTGTAATTGGAGGTCCCGTTTGTGACTGGAGTTTTGGATACTGCAACCTCTCCTGACACTGAGTTTCTAAGGGCCATATGAAGTGCCTCTCATCCCCCCTAGGTCCAAGCGACCTCCACATTCGCTGGGAGGTGAACGGGCAGAGTCTCAAGACCCCTGTCACCGAGTACAGACATGCCCTGACCGCGGGGGGAGTGTTCATGAGCAGCTGGGTGAGGGAGGAGGGCCTGGCGAAAGACACCCATTATCAGTGCATCGCCACGTCCCACGCGGGAAACGAGACCTCCAAAATCCTCATCAGCCTCAACAGCAAAGGTAGGATGTTGGTTTTGGCTAATTCTAATTAAAATTCCCCTAGAAGTAAGAGAATTCTATTTAACATGGGGGTTCTCGGGGGAGGAAAAACACCTGTATTGTGTTAGGTAAACTAATCCAGAACAAGGGTTAGTACTGATCTACAAAAGTGCCATTGTAGTCATTGTTGAGCCGGAGGAAGGAGCATTGACACAGCAATGTGCAGGCTATGAAGCTGGTGCCTGTTCATTAACAGATGAAGATAGTGTTCCATCGGGAGACTTGAATCAATGGAGAAGTGCACTGACAGACCATGAAAAACTGCTACAGAGCTGGAAGAAAGCATGGGTAGGTTTGCATCTTTATTAATCCTATCTAATATTTTTCACTGTATTACTCATGCAACACGCTGAGGTTGCCATCCTCACAGCTTTGTCAAAAATGTACATTTCTGTTATATTTGCTCAACATATGCTCTTACCCAGAGTGACTTAGTTTACAGCTTTTACATGCAATCCAACAGCTGCCGTCTACTGGATTTCAAACCAGCAGCCCTTTCTGGATTGCACGCTGTA
The DNA here is from genome assembly GCF_013368585.1 of Megalops cyprinoides. Classification (NCBI taxonomy): domain Eukaryota; kingdom Metazoa; phylum Chordata; class Actinopteri; order Elopiformes; family Megalopidae; genus Megalops; species Megalops cyprinoides. Next base: position 12,426,134 of record NC_050587.1, read on the forward strand.
CTCCTTCAAACTATGCCACAATGCATAATACTGCGGCAGTGTAGCATAGTCGTAAGGAGCATGGCTCATAACCAAAAAGTTACTGGTCTGATTCCCTGCTGGGGCACTGCTGCTGTACCCTTGGGCAAGGTACTTACCCCTGAATTGCCTCAGTGAATATCCAGCTGAATAAATGGATAACATGAAAAAATTGTAACCAGTGTAAGTCACTCTGCATAAAAGCATCTGCTAAATGCTAATAATGTAATGTAATGCAATGTACTACCCATTTAAAGAATGTTACCATAGTTCAAAAACTTTTTTAAACAGTATTTTCTGAGCATGTCTGTGCCCATACTTTTTCTGGTATGTCTGATTTTAATGTGGAGCTGATTTACACTTAACTTTTTGCCAGTCTTGTGTAAATGCTTTATGTGCCAGTGACTGTTTGCTGTTCAGCTTTGGTTGAGATGAGGTTTGAATGTGTTTTCATTTTTTTTAATGACCTCAATACATGCACAGCAGCAGTGCAAAGAAGCAGGTGCGAGGAAACCACAGCCAGGAAGCTAGATCAGTGACAGGCACAAGTCTGTGATTTTCAGCTCAATATGTCATTTGCACGCTCACTGCAAACTCTACAAAATGTTTATGTTTATGTTCAAGCTTTCCTCTGGATTGGAACGGCAAATGGTCACAATTATTCTAATGAAACAAACACAACGTATTCACTTAAAACAGTACAGACCAAAGATATTGTATGTCTGACTGAGTACTAAACATAATCCAACTTTAAAGGTAAAGATTCAGTCGACAGCAAACCCAGGCACTGCACCACTGACTTTGCCAAATCAAAGCAGTGAACTGAAACTTCTTAACTTAATCTTAAAATCACAGTGGAACAGGTACAATGAATGTGAAAGGCGAGGACTTTTATGACCACTTTCTGTAACGGCAGACCAGCTTCTGGCTCCATCGGCGCTTTGAGGGCTGACTTGGAGCAGGTTGTTGTTGTGAGCAGGTCTGACACAGAAGGATGATTGATGCCTTTATAACCTCTGTGGTCCCATTCTGTCCTTGTCAGTGAGACAGGGCATTGTTCTCGCCCTGGCGGAGTGCAATTCTAGCAGCTTGAAGCTTTGTGTGGAATTCGTAGGCCACCAGCTGCCATAAGCAGCTCCAAGAAAGGTGTCCCTTCAGTCATCCGCAGACTAAACTGGAGCCTGGAAGAGGGTCGTGCTGAGTGCCGTGTGCAGTGCAATAATCATACACATTATATAATTCCAGTCCTATGCCGAAAGCATGCTGCAGATCAAGACTAACATTTCAGCATATTGCTTTTTTCGGTGAAATGGCTGATGGCAACCTTTTGAAACCTCCCGGGAGAACACCACCATAATTACAGAGGGATTACCAGTCGGTTACTCCTGGTGACATTTTGGCACTGCATTGAAGAATTTGCACTGTCCCCTCCAACCATTCTTGCAGCTGTGCTGCACTGTTCTCTACAAGCTTTTGTAGCCTCAGGAGGAGTCAGCCAAGATACAGCCCACCCACAGTCTCCAGTGACTTCAGCCAGTATTCCTGGGGCTCCTTTGCAGCACTCAAAGTACACAGGGCTACTGTGACCTTGTGGTCGGTTTTCAGAGAGTCCCATGCTGACGACTTCTCTATATATTCAAAGAGTTACAGGGAGCCCCTATAGCTGGCTCTTTGGCGTTGCAGTTAAAGCTGCAGTTTGGTACCCCGTAGACCTGTGTTCGAGGCCGGGTGGGGTGACTACTCTCGCCCTTTGCTACATATCGTGTTGGCAGTGGGGTGGCTTGCCGCGAGGCTATCGGAGGCGTGCCCAGTGTGTGAGCCGTATGAGGGACCCACAGGTTAGGTTGACCCTGGTGTGAGGGATCTCAGAGATGGGTGAAGCATCACTGAACGGGGTACCCTGGGATGGGAGAAGTACAGTGGGGGGGTGCGCGAGGGACGCCTTGGTGCGTGAAGCGCATGGGCGCACTTCCTGAAGGGGAGGGCAGTGTGACAGAGCGCTGTCACCACGGTTGAGTATGCGCTGTGACTGCCATACCAACGAGCCTGGTTCTTTCTTTCTTCTTGCGGTCAAGCTGCAGGATTGGTACCCCGTAGACCCAGGTTCGAGGCCAGGTGGGGGTGACTTCTCTTGCCCTTCACTACACCCCCAGTCAGTGCATGCATGGAATGCAGCAAACATTGCAAATGTCTTCAAATTCTTCTGCTAGGTCTGCAGTACAAAGGTGTCTCTGGTCTAGCACCTTGCAGTCATGAGAAGACCACAGAACAAGCAATGCTCAATAATGAAGACCCTGTGAAAGTAAGCGAAAGTGTCAGTGTGCACAACTGACATGGATGTGGTTGCATTGACATGGGTGCAACATCTTAACATCCCCAAGCTGGGGATTGCCTTTGGAAGTGAGAGGAACATCCAGTTCTTATCAGCTTCTTATAAATTGGCCAACCCGTTGAGCACTATCAAAAGTGTTGCTTTATCAAAGATCCACGCATTCAGTAGGTGTTACACAGTCACTGTTTAGAAGTATAGGGAACAATATTACAGTGGACTCTTGAAGAACCACTGGTGCGCTTTATGATTTCTGTGTATGACCATGCAAAGAGGGAGGAGTACATCTACCCAACCAGCAAAGCTAAAAAGCTAAAAGGCACTTCACCCAGAAGGGCAGAACCTTTGGATCTTTTCTCTACAAAAGCAACACTCCTTGGGTACACAAGAAGGGTAACATACCAAAGCTGTTCTTTTCTTGCTCCCAAGTGTCCCCCTCTGGGTGTGGGTGGGGCTGGAGGAAGGAACAACGAAAGTAATTGTCAGTCAGACACAACCTGGACAACAGCCTCCTGAGGCTACAAAAGCTTGAGAACAACCTCTGATGTAGCTGCAAGAAAAGCTTCAGAAGGTAGTGTGAAAGTTCCAAGACTGCTCTATGCTGTGGAAACCTGATAGGATTCATGCTTAAATGCACAATCTGTTCACTTAATCAGTTGGCTTTCAGCAATTAAAAATTGATTGCATATCATAGTGATTTGCAGGTTGTAAGTATGGCCCAAAGACCCTTGCCACAATTTCTTTTTTTTTCCCCATCAGTGGTTTGGTCATGAAAATGATATTTCTTTTTTGTCAGGTTTCAGCTTGTCTGACCTTGGGGTTGAATCTTTACCTGTCCTCAAAACTCCTGACTAACAATATTTTTGGCAAGCTACTTACTGTATTTTAATCTTTATGTATGTTTAATTGAGGATCCCTTGTGTTCGTTAATGTCCATTTTCCCATATTTCCATCTGTATTCCATCAAGTACATTTGAAACAGGATGACTGTAATTGTCAGCGTGATTGTAATTGTATGAATGAATATGACAGCAATTGGTTAATGAGCTGCACATTAATCAGCAGACTTTAAAGCAGATGTTTCCCAGCTGGTAGGGAGTGAGTTTCTAAGTTGATCATTATCTGTGGCCCTGACAAGGCTTGTTCCTGTGTTGTGTTTTAAACTATATTTGATTTTTCGACTTTTCCTCCTGCTATTTTATATGTAGTGCATCAGCCACTGACTTGCAAGTCCACAAAGACATGACTAACCAAATGTGCTTGTATATTACTCATTCTCAGGAAAGCTGCGATGGAGAGGGAGTTCTCTGAAGCTCACTGGATGTCCAAGGCATCAAGTGTGTCCAAGTTCCTTTCCAGATGGAACTTAACTTGGTCTGATGATGTCACATAAAGTCACAGGCTTCACGGTTTGACCTGTGACACAAAACCAGCTAAGAGAAACCGGCGCCTGCAGTGTTTACCTGTTGTCCTGGTAACATAGGCCTTTCCCATTGGGTCTCGTTGATTAGAGAAATGAGAGGTGTGTTCCTCTCAGCCTTGGGAAGGTGTAAATTCTGCAAGAGTATGCACAAGAAAAAAAATCACTGGATGGAAGGGTATCAGAAACCTGTTGTGGATGAATGATATTCTGCTCCAGTAGATTGTTTGCACTTTTCTTACGATGATGGTAGATGTCCATCTGTGTATTTTCCCTACCCCAGCACTTGAATAAAAGCCACATCTTTTAGTGTATTTTAAGATGAACGTTTACCCTAGTCTTTCTTTTATTTTTGAACTGTTCTTTTTTTCCTGTCCTGTTATGATTTTATTTACACTTTGTATTTTTGTGACTAGTTCATACAAATCGGGTCCTACAATTTTTAATTTTTTACATTTGGAATCTGAAGGCATGTTAAAAAAAATCTCTATATATTTCCAAAATCAGCTTTTTTGTCCCACCCCTTGCCAATATACAGAAAAACTGTAAGGAAAGGTTCTTATACTACATGCTGAGTAACTTCACTTTTTACTGAATGTGCTGAATTTAGCCCGTTGCTAAGAAAGGCATGTCTTCAAATCAATAAAGCCTTTCAAATGTTGCATTCTATTTGGAATAGTGTGAATGTGAATGGGGAAAATAAAAAAATACATCTTTTGTAATATTATTCTATTTTTATTTTGTATATTAAAATTTTAAAGTCACAATTTCAATTAGAACTCTTTGTAGCCATGCTAACCACTGTATGTTAGCATTGGTTCAGCTGATTCAATTATAATTGCTCTACGCTTGTGATTTTTTTTTTTTTTTTTTTTTTTTTTAGAATTTTCTTATTATATGTGATATTTTGCTATGCTACAGTTGTGTCACTCTACAAATAGTGTTGATTTTATTTAAAATTCAGTTTAAGTGTTAGTACTGTTGTAAATCATGAGATATGGATGAAGAGTCTATCAAAGATGTCTACTTGAAGTAACCTACCAAAAGCTTGAAGAGTATTTCTCTATCTCATATTTCTTTAGCTCTTCATGCTGTTTGAACTGTGCAGTTTGTCCATATATGGTAACCATGCATTATTTGACTGTGACAGGGAATCAAAGCCGACAGTATATATTTGTTTGTTTTGAGTCTTTTCAAGACAATCTTGAGGAAAATTAACGAAAGTTTCCTCTTTAGTGAGTGGTTTGCAATTTTCTAAGTAAAACTCATGAGTGTTAATATTTTTATTAAAAGAAAGCATAACACATATATTAAAATTACTGATTAAGTCATGCTATTAAATACACTTCTCTAAAGCACGAGTAGTTACAATTAACATCTGTTGAGTGCCATTTTCAAACTATGCTTCTTTTGAAGAATTATTTTCATAAAATGAGTGCTGTTTAAAATGTTTAGATGTGGATTTTTCTATATACTCTCTTAAACTGTCCTTATGTATTTTCTTTTTTTGTTGAATATATTGGGAACAGAATGTTGACTGAATGCATTTTCTGAAGGAAGTTTGGGGCGAGGTTACTTTTATTGTTTACATTCAGAAGACTGTCTGCATTGAAACAATTCACTCTCTCTGTCTTGTGGCCACTTTCTTGTGCCTACATGCACTGGCATTTATCTAGTTGGCCTGTAAAAACCTCTTCCGCTTTGTGAGGTTATGCTTGCAGGCAGGTATGGGGGCTGCAGGAAGTTAAGGGGGTCCTTACTGGCTCTATTGCCTAAAATAGTGTGCTGAGATTATAAAATGAAAATACACAAATCTCATCCTCCACCAAATTCAGTAGGTCCCCCAACAATGTCTGTCAGTACCACAGATTAGGTCAACTGCATGGACTATGCTGCTGCAAAAGACTCACAATAAGACCTGTTACAAAAGACAGTAACTATTTCAAATGTATTATGGCTATGTGTTCTATTGGACACAAAAATAATATAACAAATGTTTGTGAGAGGAAAGACCAGGAAGAATTTTCTGTGCCAGTACCTAAAAGAGGAGACAATAAAGGAATGTACAAGTCTTGACATTCCACCTGTTAGGGTCTCTACTCTACTGAGCAAAGTGTCAACAAGTTGACAAGGGTTTGTAATGTTGGCATGTCTTTGAGGATCCAAGTAAGATCAAGCATGAGAGTTGGCACATTTCAGACTAGATCTTAAAATATCACCAAAAAAAAAAGTCAATTTGTTACATTATTGGCAGACACTCTTACCCAGAGTGACTTACATCAATTACAAGGTTACCCATTCATACAGTTGGATATTACTGAGGTAATTTGGGGTTAAGTATGTTGCCCAAGGGTACAACAGCAGTGCCCTAGTAGGGAATTGAACCAGCAACCTTTTGGTCACGAGTCCTGCGCCATAACCACTATGCTGCCCTGCCACCCCTATGTCACCTCAACAACGTTATCTCCATCTTGTCCACTTTTTTTGCTCCTCCTTTAAATGTAATGTAATGTAGGTGGTTGATTTGATGTTGGAGATGCAGATATATTTTCTTCTTCATAGCCTCACTTGTGAGTAGGTTTTATGAGGCTGTTTGAATGTTTGTGATTGACTGTTCCCTTATGTTGGATTGTACACCATAATTTGTCAACAGAGTTCATCCTATTAAAATGTGCACAAATTTCTTTCCTTTTTATGCTTTATGCAGGCCCCTCTTTTAGCAATTAGCAATTGGATATATTAGGCTTCTCTCACCTCAATGATCACTGCACCCTTGGAAGAGCGCTCAGGTGTAGCGAATGCAATCCTCCAACTCTCAATTGTCCAAACTATTTTTCATGCAGTGCACTCCAGCACCAAATACACTACAATGAGTTAAGCACCTGTTGAAGGCTGGCCGTGACTTCACTGATGTTTTTCTGAACAACCTATGGTGCCTGATGCCCAACACCAGCAGGCCGAGGAAAATCCTGCTGACATACCCACCTCTATCCCAAGGAGAATGAAACCAATTAGTTATACCATTGTGGGCTGCGAGTCATCATCACCTTATGACCCGGCTGGGATCCAGCCCAGGCCATAGGACTCAGCTTGTGTTCAGGATAAATGCCTTAACCACTGAAGCACTGGGATGCCTCTTCTATTGACATGTTAATCAGGCACCTGTGAGGGGGGTGATGGCTGAGGCCAATGACTGGCCATTATCAGCTCACATTCACTGTCTTTTGTCTCTGGTCAAGGTGACTGAGCCAGGCTGACGATGACTCCATTACTCCCCAGGGAGGTGACAGACCTGTGGAAAGTGAGGAAGGCTCATAGGACTTTATAAGGGGTGGAATCAGCAGGAGGGAGAGACAGTCTTGACACGGAGCACTGGGTGGTTTGAAGGTCATATAGTGTGTGCAGGACATCTGTGGGACTTTCAGGCAGGAGGGGATCAGGACCTGTGGTGGTAACCGAGTAGCAGATCTTTAAAATTTTGGACATGATCGCTTGGCAAAGACAGCTGCTAAGGTCTTGGTCCAGTTTAAATTTTATAGCATGTCTGGCACTGAGAGGCTGCTGGGAAATGATCCAGGAGAGGAGATAAGCTGGTCAAGCTGATACTCCTGAAGAGATCTGCAGAGGGAGGAAGAGGGAAAGATTTGAGACTTAAACTATAAGTGAGAAGTGAGGAGCCAGAAGAGGCTATGAGAAGCCCAAGGAATCTGGTGTAGAGAAATCAGAATAGTATATTGATTGTAATTCAATAGATGGTAATTAGACCAGCACAGATGAACTTTAATACAGTATGCCAATTAAATGTATACAAAATTAAGTGGAGTTAGTTTAACTGTACCTGAATAGGTACAGTTAAAGTGCTGCTTTCACTCTCTAATGGGCTGGTACATTACATTAAATTACCTTACATCATTTAGCAGATGCTGGTATCATTGGATTATATCCTGTCAAAATCACACCCCACTCGTGACTCAAAAAATAAAGAATTGCAACTCCTTTACAGGAAAAAATAGTAAATCATATTATAACTTCATGGTCACATACCCTTTTAAAATATAAAGAAAACTGCACACTGCTGATTAATTCTTCCAAATCATTGGAGTTATGATTACAAATCATACTGGATCTCAAGCTAGATTGAATTCTTTTTTTACCATTCAAACTCATTCCTGTGTTTTAACAAGTTGCTTTGAAATGCCGCATCAAAAGGCAACTTTGGGAAAAAAAAAAGTTCAAATCCGTAACTGGTTTTGGTGACATTTAATATTTATAAAGGACAAAGTCATGCCTCTAGATTGCTGTTTTCTCTGCCCACGCATCCATTAAACCTCTGAGCTTTTTTTTTTTTCCATGACATCAAAGGGAATGCGGCCACAGCAACAGCTTCTGAGGCTTTAATTATTAACAGGCACCTGTGGGTGACCCTAACCATGCCTGTGCCACGGGTTAAGATGCCCGCTGGGCTGATGGGCACTGCTTTGTTGATTCAGCGCATTATGAAAAAGGGCACAGACACAGACCGCTTCCTGATCGTGGTGCACTGGTTGTGGTGCTGTGCTGAGCTTTGTTCAAAGCACCTGTTTGCAAAACAGTAAACAAAAACTCAGAGCTGGATGGTAACAAATAGGTAGATTACATATACCCGCAGACCACTGGGGTTAATTTAAATAAGGTTATGTAAGAGGGAACACTCACTACAACAATTTGTATCATTGAGTAATAAATGTCTTTCTGAAAAACAAATTCAGAGTTTAAATGAATGGTGCTTAGGAGGCGAGGTTTTCTGGTAATGCTATTGTGCTGTCAATTAAGGGTGACTAAACCTATGGGCAGGATGTGCTCACAGCAGGGGAGATAATGACACACTTGGCCTTTTCAGCTGACCAATCATGAACAGGCTCTGAATGGTTCATACTAGATCTTACAGAATGAAAGGATAGATGACTAGATGTGTAGTCAGCCTACAGGGGAAACTCCTAAAATTTAAACGCTCCTCTAACTAGATTAGATCCCATATGAAAAAATGATGACAGACATGAATAGTTATGCTTATGCATGTGAATGCCTCATGTGGTCCTTATACAGTACCACAGGAAAGTTTGGACACACCTACTCATCAAAGAGTTTTTCTTTATTTTTACTATTTTCTACATTTTAGAATAATAGTAAAGGCATCAACTATGAGATAACACAAATAGCCTTATGCAGTGATGGAAGTGTTAAATCAAAACAAATCAAAATATTTTAGATTCTTCAAAGTAGCCAAAATATATTTTTAATTAAAAAAAAGAAATTCATTCATAGGCATCAACTTCAAATTTCAAGCATTTAAGCATAAGTCTTTAGCTCAAAATGTCTTTGAATGCATGTTTCATATTACCTTAATCAGATGTGTCCAAACTTTTGACTGGTACTATACATATACTATTTGGTAGCCATGCTCACCCACAACTCATTAACATGAGATACACTTGTGCTCTGCTCTTGGAAAAGTTGGGACTACAAGTTATACAGCATGTGTTACTCAATTCCCTGCAGTAGATTGAAGTGTGCACAGCCTCCACTGCCCTCCCCAACCAGATTGGCCTCTATTCAATAAATATATGTCATGAATGGACTTATCTTCTGTCAAATCTGTCTAGGCACTGTACTATATGCACAGGGTGATGGTAAGGCTGGCTATTATTAACATTTTTACTATGTAAAAAATAAAACAAAACAGCTTTTAAATTGCATATTTAGCCATGTGTTGCAATGTGTAAAGTTAAATCTATGAACTTTGAGTTATTTCTAAAAAAGCTAGACCAACATATGGCCACTGCCATTTTTTGTTTATAGTCATCGTGTCCATGGTTGCAAAAATACAAATTAATAAGGTTGGCATTATAATGAAGAAGATATTATCCTGCACTCTTGCGCAACCTAATGTGGATTGTTCTCAGAAAATCAGAACTAATCCATAGCTCCACGAGGACAAGAGGAAAAATGTTTGTATGCATGTGTATTAAAACATTTATACGACTAAGTGTTTAATTTAATGTTGTTGAGTGTGGTATCGGGAATAAGAAGAAAATGCAATTTGCCTGCACTCCTACCTAATTTGAAAAGCATTGCATACATCGCTAACTGTGAATGTACTGCATCTTTAACCGTCAACTAGAGTTCTGGAATTCCGTCAATTCACGTGCCCAGACTGTTTTTTTTAGTCAAACATATACTACACTGGTCACCAGTGAAGATAAGGATAGTGATGCCCATTTGATGATTTTTTTCCAAGTGCACTCCACAGCATTGCTTTTTTTGAATACCTGAAACGCACCCCCTGCACTTACCGTGATCCTGTTTGAATGCTTTGTGATATGAAGCCAAATCACAAAGTGAGAGGAGTCATTCAGAGGGAAAATGAAATTGGTCCCTTAAAAGAAACAATGCTCTCCTGTCCCCTGAACATTTACATTTATTCATTTGGCATGCACTTTTTTTACATGTATTCATTGAACATGTCTCTACTAATCCTTGACTGACCTCTGCTGGTCACAAAATGCACCACACATCACTCAGAGTGGTAAATAGGTCACTGCCATATAGTCTAAGGCTCTAAGCCTAAGGAATGAATACCTGCAGTTTTTATTTACAACAGATAAACTATGTGGTATCTTTGGTTATCTCTGCTGTTGCTCCAATAAATGAAGGAACAAAAATAACGTTTAATGTAACGTAATGTTTTCTACAGTGAATATTGCTGCTTTTCATCTCTTTAGCCTGAAGCCAAGGACTGTTCCACAGCAATCTTGTCTTTTTCACCAGGGTCAGCAAGATACAGCAGATGCCTTGCAGATTCAGGTCTGTATATTGTGTAAATGTGGTTATCCATTAGTGTCTACTACCAGCTCACCCTCATGACATAAAGACCAGCTGACCTGTGCATGGCCTACTCCAAGTTTTGCTTGTGAACAAGCAGTATGATCCAACATGGCACAGCAATCAGTTCTGGAGCATATTTAATGCAATATCAATTCTGCACATATACCTGTGTTTGATATTTACCTTTCTAGGTAAATGGTAACGTGGCTTCCATTTTGTGAGCATTTCCAACCTGAAAGAGCTATTTATCTTGAGGGGAGCAACCAGATCTTAACACTTATGAAAAAGCACTGGACATGCAACCTAATAATGACCTTCAGCTTGGCATAGTCTTTGGTAGGGTGTATTTTGCAATACTTTTGCCAGAAATGTAGTTTCAAACCCAAACATAAACATATTGTTCACTGAACTATTTTGTAGAAAAATGTCATGCCTTTGAAAAGAATTCCAAGACTAGTTTTACAGCACGTTACTAACCTTTTCAAAACAATGAAAATTCAAGAATTCTTCCACTGTTCATTAAAAAAACATTCACTGAGAAAGCCAGTATAAACCATTTTAATTGCCATATGTAAATGGAATATTCAGAAGATACTTTCTCCTACATTATTTTGTGACAAATCAGAATATTGCATTCTCAAGTGATGTGGTAAAACCTGAAAATCCTTTGTGGGAGTGTGTATGTAATTGTCATCAATAAAATCCCATATTTACCTCAAGATGATCACTCAGCTTGTTACAAAACCTGTGTCCACACATTTACTTATTTTTATTAGGCCTCTCAGCAGCAAAGTCTTATCTGAACCTGCTTGCAGCTTATGACCTCAATACAAAGTTCTGCATGCATTCAAGAATACGTAACTCAATGCATTCATTTAAATGTTCCTTGACAGGTATGTGCACATATGACTAGTACAAAATACAACTTCCATGAATTACCAGACTGAACTCTTTATTTACAATTATTATTGATCCACTATATGATTATGTAAATTCACAGATTAAGCCTGAAAAAATCTGAAGCTACTGCACTACTTCTAAGTTCAGTCTGTTAAGGCTGTTTTTTGGTATGTTTATAAAGCTGGCATACAACCTCTCAAGTGTTTACATGGTATTTTATGAACAAACATAAAGCATCGCTTTTCAATGTACTTGCATTTAACCACTTCCATTTAACATGCATGATGCACACAATTCAAGTGTTTTTTTAACCCAATGTCAATGATTCAGTTTACTACTGGACCCTGTCTACTCAGTTTTCCCTGAAATCATCAGTCTATATACAGTTTAATTCCTTGTGATACAATCCTCAGAAACGGAACAAGATTATTCCTTTTAAAAGTAAGGACATGAAACAGGATAATAGTTTTCATGTTTGTTTCATTTGGCACATTCAAGGGGAAGCCACCAAGTATCTACATATTTACACCTTTGATGCAAAAAGAACTTTATTCTAAAGACTTGGGTAAAAAAAAAACAATATAACAATAGGCACTTTAATAATAATCATCATGTTCACATTATACACCCCGTTACATATTCACATAGGAGAATTTCCATTTCTCTTAATAGTCTGAGCGTTGTTGCTGTGAGGAATACAGCTCAAGCACAGGAGTTCACCACTTGTAGGCTTGCAAGTACATTCTGAATACCAGATGAATACACGTGGATGTCCTAGAAAATTCCAGAATTTCACGTCAGTGTTTTGGAAGCGGTCTTCGGAACAGGAGAATGTGCGGTTCTGAAAGACATAACGCAGAATTTAGTTTCTACTTTCTCAGCATGTGGCAAGTTGTGGATTTGACGCTGCATCCCACCATGCACACCAAAAAAATATTTTGGTGCAGAGTACGCGCAGAGAAACTACAGCTAGTCAGTTCAACAACACTTCATATGCCTCATCAACACACCGTCTTAGTCTGTGCTGCAAACTTTTGCATGCATTTCCGACGCCCGACGCCCCGGTTCGCCATCTACTGCACGTTTGTAACAATTTATAACTCCGGCATGCTGCGCATCAAATTACATCTGCAGTAACATCTGTTTGTTACAAACCAGGTTCGTGGATCATATAGTGCACCCATCCGAGACTCTGCTGCACCCCAAGTCGCCTCCACTCGTCCTCCGACATCAGGTGAGATTTGGGCACTTGTTTTGCCAGTTCCCGCGGTAGCACGACATGCCTAATGTAATTTCAGAGAAAACAATGCATTTCAAAAAAAAAATCATCTCACAAATGACAATATCTTAAGATAGTAATCTAACGACTCCCTTTCTGCTAGCTAGATAATACGTGACAGGCACCGGTGTTGATGACCTAGGTAACGATAGCTAGCCAGAAGAAAAAGTGAAGATTTGGGTCAGCAACAGATGAATCCACTCCAACCACTTTAAAGACTTGATATTCTAACGTCATTTTTTCCAGTCACGGGAAAACGACAAGGGTTGCATAAAAAAACATAGCTACAAAGTTTAAATAAATATAAATCAAAGTTTAACAAGCTAGCAAGCGAAAATGTGGACAGGCAGATATTTTATTTGTTTTCTTCAGAAACAAAATTAACGTTACGTAGTCAGCTCGAACGCCAGGCCACTACCGAGAAAACCGCGTGTTATTTACATAGCCATCGTCACGCAGCTATTTTAATGTATTTCTTTCTAAGATGCTAGCGAACACGAGGATAGCACTTGCAAGATACACATCATTTCAACAGCACTTAAAAACTAATTAGATGTGTAAACTAGTGGCGTGGAAATGATAAAAGTGCAAATCTGACAAGCTAACAAGCTATGCTAACATTAGCGAAGTTATCGAATAACTTAGCCTGTACCTGTATTCATAGTGCTCATCGTTGTATTTGTCTGAATAATAGATCTGTTTGTGCGCCATTCCTCTTTGGTCAGGAAGTTTTTTGATGTTAAATTTGAAGCTATAACAGCTCTCTCAAAGTTATTTTCCTTGCTGCACGCCTCCCTTTTTTCGCTCGCTAACCGATACAGTTTTGAACGTTAAGTCGAACAAAGGTTGCTGAACACTGATTGGACACAAATTTCATGTGACCAGAACTAACCATCACACAGGACGGGGGTTTCACCAGAGATAGTTAATGACCAGCGAGACGACAAACTGAAAATAATGAGTTCCGGTAAAAACAAGACCTGCTGTACACATAAAATTCCGGTTTCCGCTGCGATTACAATAAAAGAATTTTCAATGTAAAGTGTAGCATCTCGCATCGTGATTTTTCATAGAATATTATCTTTGCTATAGTCACTGTTCACTGCGATGACGTCACGTTTCATGCCCCTACTGCAAGGAAAAAAATCTGTTTTTCTTTCACTAATCAGATTTTCAGTGTCTTTATTTTGCTTTCTAGAATACTAATGTTATCCTGCAGGAAAGCTCTAATATGTATCTACCTCGATAACTAGGTCTCTATGTAATATGTTTTTTTTAACAAGTAAAACACAGGTGGACAAGGACAACAGATTTTACAACTAGCATTTTTACATAGTCACATCATAGCTGGTGACATCCAGAAAGGATGACAAAAGACTAATTAGGAGATTTATAAACTTCCTGGGGATTAGTAACACACCTTGACAACACATACTAGATAGTGAGTTTAGACTATGTATGTTGCAGCTATATCTTATCTCGTGTAATATTAGCTATTTCATTCACATGTTCAGCTGTGATAATGTGTGAGCTTAACATTAATTGTCTTTGTAAATCACCAAGCACCACGAAGTAAAACTGTAGTTGAGCAACACCATGAACATACAAAGGTATAGGTATGTCACTTTGAGCTTTATCTATTTGTAATTGCCATATGTAACTGGAATATTCAGAGTAGAAGTTACCCAATACAGTAACAAAGTGGAAAAGTCACACAATGGGTTATCTTAAAAGTAGGGTTTCAGATACGTCTTCTTTTAGTGTAGATTATTTTTTTGTTAGTGTAGATGATATTATACTGTATGTATATACGCACACATATCCATATACATGTATACACACACGTGTGTGTGTGTGTGTGTGTGTGTGTGTGTGTATAAATGGCAAAACGGAATACTGAATATTTTCACTGTGCCATCGATTGAACAGACTCAGTGACAGAGGTTTGGTGGGATTAGTGAGGCTTGCGTCATTAATTTGTCATTTGTCATATGAGTCAGTTGACTCATTCTGCTGGACCTTTAAACACACAGACATCAAAGTTTAAAGGCTCTTAATTGGTGAACCTATGATTAATCTATCGCTTACCCTCAGTATGGATAACCTATACAGTAGGACGTTTTTAATTTCCTCCCAGCAGTAGTCTGTGACTCATTTGTTTGTGGTTTGTTAACCCCCATGTAAAAATACAGAAATGTCACTAATGATTTGGTTCAGCAAAACAGAATCAACAAACGAATGTATGCACACTGATAAAACAGAGGGAAGTGAAATACCTTTCTCCTTAATGAAATATCTTACATGTCTAATTGCGTGTCAAACAGATGGACTTGCTGAGTCCAGCAAGAGATACAAGCATTTTGTCACGACGATTGTAGTGTTTAAAGTGGAAGCTTTCAGAATTTAGGAAAGCAGCAAGGAGAGCTACTCGGCGTTAATTCATGGAATACATGGAGAAAACCTGCTTTTAACTGTAACCTAGTAACACATTTCTGAGTGTCATTCCCATCCCCTGGCATCACACACGCATGTAACCTGAAATCGGTAAGGAGGGCATGCACACAAACATACCGAGTTGCAGTTCAGCATCCCTCTATGAGCTCGTCTCACAGGAGCCAATGGCGTTTGCCGGGTTTAGACTGTCAATCTTTTCAGCCAGCCCCCTCACCCCATTCTTGTTGCTATGCTGTCTTTGAAACTATGGTTACGGTAAAGGTGCCTTTAGGGAATGAGCTTCCTGTCGTGACTTACCTCATTTCTGCGTCCAATCATGGGGGATTGATTGTGTTTTAGACTGGAAATGTCCAGTTTAGTGCAGTATCAAAGATGGGTCACAAAATATTTAGCTTTATCATTATACATTTTTATAGTGGATAATGAATCTTGTGATGCGGAATTCTACAGCAGTGATGATGACGACATACCAATTTTTACTCCATATTTGATATATAAAGACAGGGGTGAATAGGTTTATGGAGCTCATGATCCAGCATCATGAGTAATTTAGGATGCCCATTACTTTATTAATTTATTTTTTATGCCAGTGTTGTTTTAACCTTGGGGTAAAATTGCAAGCATTTTTTGCCTGTGAAACAACTGCAATCAGGTCGAATGCTCAAAAAATCATTTTTGATATTTGATATTAAACAATGAAAAAACACATTATTAAACTTGTGGGCTTTTAACTTGAACGTACAGTAGTCCTTTTATGACTATTGTCACAGGAAGTAAAGAAGACATTTTTCTGAAGACTTTTTTTTTCCCTACCAGCATATGTGATCATTGTTGCCACTGTTGTTCCCACTGCCATTTTGTCACTGTCGTGTGATTTTTCACTACTGTCATGTAAGACAGCGTGTTCCATGTTTTTTTTCCCATGGAGAGAAGCTGAGACTTTAACACCTGTGTATACATTCTCCTTTTCAGGGCAACCCAATTAATTTTGTACATGAAAGCTACTGTATGCATTATTCCCTTATTTCTAACCTAAACCATGAGTGGCAAGTGGCCAATAATGCTTGATTATATTAATATTTCCTGAATGCCAATGTTTGATCTTGTAGTAAGACTCAAAAGCCCTCATTTTCACCTTGATCACTGCTGTCCATATCAGAAAAAACTCTTCAGCACTTGATTTATGTCATGCTTAATCTGAACAACTAGCCTCAGCTCTGCTGATACAGAGCTAGGATTTCATGGTTCCCTTTGCTGGAGATGCATGACAGCTCAGATACTGAGAGCATCAAACCATGTATTTGACACTACACCTGTCGCTTCACATAGTGAGTAAAGCACATGTAATAAAAATGAAAACTTGCTTTGGTTTTTCCATTTACTTCACATAAATAAAATCTTATTTTAAGGCTGATATCATGACAATACCTCATAAGAGATTAAGAACACAGATTTAATCATAGGCTGAGATGAAACATCTACAGCTGTTCCCATTCTTTTGTTCTTTTATAGGAAGATGGAAATGGATGAATCAGGAAGCAGGGCTAAATGGCAGGTAACAGTATTCACTGTTTCCAAATAAAGACAGCTTACAAAACCACCAAAAGATTATAGCCATTACTTCCATTTATGGTTAGTGCAAGTGAGTGGGAGACACACAACACCCATCACTCATGTATGCTAGGTGGACAAGGTTTACTGCTTAATTGTTCATTTTAATTGTTTTAATGAATACCCACATTTCGTGTAGTCACATGTCTGGCTCCTCCTAAATGTTTTACTGGGTCATCTTTTCTTGTCATGTAGGAGTCATTGCAAGAGTCATTGCAAAGGCCAATAAAACCATTTTATGTGGGTACGAGGACAATGGGACTCCACACTCGCTCATAGACACCATGGCCTGAATATAGCTTGCCTCCTCCACTTAAGGATCCGGTATATTTTAAGGTTTTAAAGGTTTTAACCTTCTTCCCTGGCTCTGTAAGAATGTGGTGCTGAACCATTGTTGGTCTACTGAATAGGGTGGAGAATACACATCAGTTCTGGACAATTAATCCCCCAAATTCTGCTGGAAACCCCTGCTCCATGTGGGAAGATTACAACTTGTGTTTATGTTTTATAAAATTCCAAACCGAATAACTCTTTAAAAATCAAAAGGCGAGAGACATTTATTACTGCTTAAGCAATAGGATGCAATATAACGGGGCAATCGTTCAGTGAAAAATCACTGTCATTGGCTACAACATCTGGCCTTCTGCAGAATACCTCTTTACAGCTCAGGAAAATCATTTATTTATTGTGATAATTCACTTGACTAATGGGACTTTTCCTTTAAAAGGATGTCAGTTTTTATTGAAGAAAACAATCTGGCCACACAGAAGCCAGCTATTTGTTACTGTATATGGCACCTAGTATATTCTGTAAAATAATGTGTCTCTCCTGCACCAACAGAATTAGCTACCTGCCCTGTGTACAGCAAGATAATATAAGATAGCTTGATATAAACCAGCCAATATAACCAGTTAGCTTGATACTTCATTGTACATTTCAAGTTGGTGCTATTTGGTTTATGGTGCGTTTGTCTATAAACCAAATGATAATTAAAAACCTTATCTTTGTCAGCTTATGTTAGCTAACTGAATTGCATTTGATAGCCTCTTAAATGAATCTGTACATAATAGCTAGCAAGTTAGCTAGGGTCTTGTGTTGTGTTCTGTATGTTTATATTTTTTGTCTGTTTACAAACACACATAACCAGTAAAATAAGAATATTTACCTGATATTTAGCTAGCCAGCTAGCTGATTTTCTAAATACACAGCTTCTGTTTTGCAATTTGTTGATATTGACAGGCCTTTGCCTGAACACCAGCGGCTGTTCTCCACATTAACATTCCTAGCTAACTACTTACCTAGCTAGCCAACTACTAAACTAGCTAGATAACTTTTCTTTGTTTAATGACATCAACCACGACCATTGCAAAATGAGGTTTCTAATTTTTTTCATGAGCTAGGGATAAAACAAATTACACATTATGTATTTCAGCTAAATTTTGATAATCTACAGCTTCAGTGTTACAGTATATCTAATGCTAATAGTGTTAATTGGCCAGCCAGCAAGAGTCAAAAACTTAAAAAGGGAAAAAATAGATTAGCTGGCTAGCTATATGCAGTATGTCAAAATTATGTGTATTTATCAACTAATGTATAAGCTAGGATACATCATGATGATGACATACTCAATGCATCAATTCTGACAACACTTGTTCTCCTCATTTTTTGGCATAACAATACAATTGCTACACATACACCAGTCTGCATATTGTGCTCTGGCTGACCTTGTAACTGCAAGTAACTACTACGTTTTACCCACAATGTTTAGTATTTACAAAATCAGAGACATAATAGATAGTGAACATGAAGGTGGCAATTTACTGCTTGCGCCTTGGAATTGTGAGAACTGTGGTTAGGTTTCTCTTCATAACTTGTATGTTTGGTACCTGGAACCAGCATTGTCACCCTTCTGTGCACTTTTTCTATATAGCTTCTACATCACTATATAGACACATTAGTGTAAATGTGGTTGAAATAATGTATGTGATGCTCAATATTTCTGCTGTATATCCCAGAATCGTATTCACTAACATCTAGGATTTAACATGTTAAATTTTATTTGGCATGTGTCTTCCTAGTTCTTGACCCTATTTACATCTTCTTAAGTCTCATTTGGAATGCATTTTGAAAACAATAACTTGGGATTTCTGACATCTCTATTTTCTAATATGTATAATTATAGCATCGGAATATGACCTGTAACAGAGGAAATAACATGTGCAATAAATGTGAAGAAACTGTGTAATAATTGTGAAGAGACTGAAGACTATGTATTATTAGATATTTAATTAAAACTATTGCATAAGCCCTTGAGGCAATCTACTGAGACCATTCTCAGTTTTCAAGGTGGTTGGAAATATTGAGAAAATGCATTAATATATGAGGGCAAAAAATATAATCATGTTGATGATTTTCAGTATTTTAACTTTTGTGATACAGTAGACAACTGTGGATTTATGCTGCTTTACTTGGAGTTCCAGATAACCAAATAAAATATGTAAAACTGAGCAAATAATGAAACTGTCATAGAAAGGGAACAGAATAATAAATTGAAATTAAATGGAGAATTATTGTTTCAGAATGAAACCAAGGTCAAAATATTGATGAACTATTTATGGCTAAAATTAAATGTCATTGAATATTTGTATTTTTTAAGGAATTAGTTAATAAATAAATAATACAGAAATGAATTGTACAGAAAATCGGGGGATTCTAAGCATACCTCTTGTGAGGATGATATACAGTGGCTCTGACTGAATCTTCTCTCTCCCTCTCAATGGATGCTGAAAGTGTCTATTATGGTGCAAGTCACGTTGCAGTGAGCAAGCAAGATTGCAGGAATTGTAGCCTTTGTTCGGTGATTGGCTGAAAAGGATTGCCCTCCACACCTACACAGAGTACACCCAATCTCCAGGACTTCCTGCTACCTTAATTAGCTATCCTTGGAGAGCGTTGACAGATCCTAGTCACGATTATGTAGATTATCTCTCAGGGCCTTGTACTGTAGTGTGTTGCCAACAGGAAATACTTGTCTATTCTCACTCCTCTCTCAGTAAGCTGTTGAGCCTTTTAGTGTGTATGCTTATTGCTTTTGTCTTGCATAACTGTGCATGTTGTCAATGAACTGCACATATATTTTCAACATTTTTACACCAAGATAAATAACTCATGGTATGTTCCAGTGGCATAATGTGAATGTTAAATTTCTTCATACAGTTTGGTGCCTCTAATTGGAGCAATTGCAGAAATTAAAAGTGCAGTAGGTTAAGCCTTCATTAACAGGGGGATGAAGGTTCTGGGCCTTTTTTCCGAAACAGACCATTCTGTAAGATTAAACAAAAATTTACATCTGAATGCTTGCTTCCTTAACAGGATTTAATCCAAGTATGCTATGGATTGCACTAAATGATCAATTTTTAATCTTATTTTGATTTGATGTGATGTCGGATGTATGAATGATTCTTCCCCTTAGTATTTCATGACTACTGTTCTAATTATTATATGCAGTGGTCATAGGAAAAGCAATTCTAATTCTAATTCTAATTCTGATTTGTTTCTTATTTCTTAAAATTGTATGGGCCTATTTGTTTTTGATACATTAAGCAACATCTTTATAAGAAATATTAAATGAAATTAGTATGGATTAATATGGATTCATTAATATCTGAATAATACATCATACATAGTATTTTAAAGTTCTTTGCTCTTGCATGTGGTAAGCATATTGCAACAGAGTCAAGCATCTCCAGTAATCTTCTTTTAGGGGCTAAACAGTACCTATTATTTATTTTTGTGGAATGCCAGTATTTTATTGTAGTTAACTGATTAATTGCTTCCACATGTCTCCTCTTGTATAAAATGCAGGAAAAAATCATTTGCAAAGTGTTTTAGTTTCATTTAGTCAGATGTGTGTAATTAAAATTGATGACTACTAATTTATTTAAGATTCCTCCCTGACGTGTCCTGTCAATATATGTTATGAAGGTTTTAAATGTATTTATCCAATGTGGTTGTTGTGCCTTGCTCTGTGTAGGTGTACCCCTGTGATGATGCATATTTAGTATGATAATAATGATAGGTCAGGCATATCAGTTGTCTGCTGATTGCTGTGTCTGGAGAAATGAAGATGTACTGTGCTATCATATGGTGGAGCTCCCCGACATGCCAAATAACTGATGGATGTGCAACAAACATTTGAATGACATTCTATGTTAACTCGTATTTAAAAATATACAAATATGATAAACTGGTGCATTCTGTCTGGTTTATTTGGGGTACATTTGTTTTTCTATGTTAGACCTACAGTTTTTGGCCACCTGGTACGGTATGAATCATGCAATTGCTGCATTGACCATTTTCATCTGCACTCAGGATCTCTACTCTGGATATACCATTGTTGAAATATACTGTAGTCCTGGGGAGCCTCACAACTCCTGAATTCCACACAATGAGATCACTACAACAAAATGCACAATCATGTTTTTGGTCAGGGTACAGAACCGACTTGTTGACATGATTACAATTTAAAATATGCCATGTGTGTATTGCTCCAATCAGACCAATGTAAAAATGGAACTGTGGGAGAGAGCCCTTTGAAGTTACTGTCATAACATTATAATTTTTACATAAATTTGAGTGATACAAGTTGAACAGTAAACCAAAATACTGGCATCCTTTGAACCATTAATATGTGTATTCTGTATTTGCATCTGTCGACTGAGGAGGGTCATGGTCCAGCTTTGGTGGACAGTCATGCCCTGTGTAAGAATGAACAATTCCCAGATATCAAACCCATATGTGGCACAGCCCCAAAGCCAGTAGCGTAGTGTTGGGTTATGTGTATACTACGATGGAAGTCAGCACTTAGTCATAGCAATGTCTCATACAGTGATGTAATAGTTTACTTTATAATCCCATAATTCTGCAGCCTTGTACCAAAAAACCAGCACGAGTGCTTAACCTTGCTGGTGGTTGTCGATTCTTATGAAACATTCATTATAGTAGCACAGTGCTGTCAAGTCCAGAGTGGAATTAATTTTCACCCTACCTTAAGCAAGTCAATAGAGTGATATTTACTGGGACATTCTGTGGTCTGTATTGCAGCACATGAATCCTTCCCTTTTTCCCCTCTTTTGTTATTAATAAGCTTGACATTTCTAGTAAGGATCCTTATTTACGGTACATATTTCCTTACTTGCATAGTAAATACTTGTAGTATGTATTTTCATTTTTGTATATCAACACAGAGGTTAACTTTGTAATTCAAAATTAATTTAGTGTGCTGTTCTGGTAATGTGTAAGACTATCGTCATCATCCATACAAAAAATCACATACTAGCAAGTGGTGCATATGCGTATACATTACCATTCATATTTATTCATACCCCAGATTAAACTGGAGCAAAAATATGACAGAACAGTAATATGTATATATTAGATTAGTTTTTTCTTCTTCGGAATGCTTTCCAATGTTTAAATAATAGTAATATCTTTATAGTGTTTAATCTTAATGGTACTGCACATGACAAAGCAATATTGCTTACAAGTAAAGAATTTTATTCCTGAAAACACCAGGGTCACAATTATTCACACCCTTTTGTATTTTGTAAACCCGCAACACACTTACAACACACCACAACTCACAACACACTTAATATAAGGCATATTCTGACACTTCTGACCATTTCTGACCATTCCACCATTGTTCTAGGTTCTTCGGATCTTTTGGTTGTCATATTGTAAATAATCAAAAATGAGTTGCTTCACCTCATTGAAACGGGTTCTCTACATCAGCTGCACTGGATGAGTTTCAGATTCTGTGTAAATTGCTCACAGATGCCTTGTAAAAATGCTATAGAAAACTGCCATGGAAAATAGTCTAACAATTACAGGACATTTCAATTTATTTTGTGATTTTGTTGTTTTCTTCCCATTGTTGTTATTCTGAGTCTAAAATATAAAGCTTACATGACACCACTCATCATCAAAGGCCTGTCTTCCTCTTTACAGTGTGAACTGAAACAGAATTTCTAATATGTGGAATCTTTTATGAAACATCTTGTAAAAATATAAACCAATGACAGCTTGCTGAGAATCTGCCATCAGTTGAATTTTGGAAGATTTCCAGACCTGCAGTGCTGAAGTTCCTAGAAGACCCATTAAAACCTGGTGGGAACACTGGAAACAAACCATTTGGGATTAATACCTTCACTATATATTATTCAAACATTGTAGAAAATATAAATACAGCACAAAATGATTTTTTTCCACCTCACTTTCATCAGAACCACACAAATTTGGCAACTCAGGTCATAATTGCGAGGTAACTGTCAAAGTTAATTCCTCACAAAGACCTTGTACAAAACAGCCATCTAGTGTTTTCCCTGACTTGTTTTGGATTTGACGTCCAGTGTACAGGATTTTTGCTTTGTAACACATCTCATCATAATAGGTGTTTTTTTTTTTAATTTGAATCTTAACCAGTTGTTTATATTTAGTAGTGCCAATAAGTGGTAGGGAGCAGCATTACTTGACCAAAGACCAAGCTGGATGCTGAAAGGAAATTATACTTATATACTTACATACTCTCTTGGTGTATACTATACTCTCTTGGTGTGCATTTCATATGCCAAGCATTTCAGTGTCTGTTTCCAGCTAATATGTAAATATTCACTGTGGAAACACACAGCTGCCTCATTGTTTCCTGATGTATTTCCTATCTGCTGTCTGGAGAGGCATATTTATTAATGGTTCAAAGGTTTTTTACCACATCAAATCCTATCAACCCCCCCCCTCACAGTTTTAATACAGGTCTATTTATATAACAATTCCAAGTGGTGCAGTTGTGCTTGATGGAAGTGACCATTAACCAGAACTGTTTTAAGATATTAACCTGCTTGGCTGGAGATGGAGCCTAAGGCATAGTGGGAAACTACATATCTGAAAGCCAGTCCATACAGTTCCTGTTAGCAGGGCAGTAGGATTGAATCCTCGAGAGACTATGTTTGGGGTGTCTTTTCACTGCTCTTTTCTTATTGACAGCAAAAAATTTAAACTAACAGATGAGTGAAAAGGACTGAAAATGAACAAATCTTCCTCCTCCCCCTTCCTCATTGCTCTATCTTTAATAAACCTGAAGAGGACAAACTTGCAGTCTGCCTCTCCCTCTATACTGCAGAGACATTAAATCCAAGGTTGCTTAGATTGAAGCTCACTGAATTTATAAATATTTCCGAATGATAGAATAATGGCAGAAATGGTAGAGAATGTGGTTTTGGTGTTATATGTGAGCCTGCAGCTTTTAAAGCTTTTCCCCCATTTAAATAGGTAATGAAAAAAAAATCACTGATAATGTCTGTCACAGTTCTATTTTAAAAGGACAATATACATTTACAGACCTAAAGCCACAGACACAATACATGATTCACAATCATTTTCACCGTGCCAATTGCCATGCAGAACACTCAGAGGGCTGGACAAATAGATCGTATGTTCTTATGATCAGCATTCATGTGAATGAGAACAATGGAAAAATGAGCAAGACAGAGAGAGAGAGAGAGAGAGAGAGAGAGAGAGAGAGAGAGAGAGGCAGACAGAGAGAGAGCGAGAGAGAGAAATACATGCATCATCAGCCTGTTTCAAATTATACCTGTTTTCCAGATTTGAAAATTCAGATGTAACAGATTTTTAAAAAAGACAAATCCCAATTAACAAAGGAGCTGACAGGGAAAATGTCATTTGAAATCCTTTAAGGGGAAAAAAACCTGCACCTGCGAAAGGAATGGACTCTTCCACTATTCTGCAAGCCTTCCCTGAATGACTCATCCAGCTCTTTTCTTATTGGATACGACCATTCGATCCCAAGGGATTGCCTTGCAGAGGCATAGAGGCCTCGCTCCATTCACAGAAACATTGGTATGCAAGCCTGCTATTTCATTCACATAAAACGAAAATATTATTTGCATTCATTTTCCAGGATTTTTCCTTTTTTTCCTCCAGCACAGCCTAAACAAGGAGCTCTCATTCATCCTTTTGTCTTTTGCTTTCATGTCTGAGAAAAGAACAAATGTGCTTTTTGTGTTTTCCAGGCAGCAAGGCAGTTTTTAACAAGATATTGGGAGGGACTGCACTGCGAAATCTGTAGCAGGATGTGAGAAGCCTTATATGAATGACTGTCAATCACCAGCTCCTCGCTCCTCTGGACATTGCGATGAATGGTTTTTGCTCTGTGTATTTTCTGCGCAGACAGCTTTCTCTTCAAGGGATTAGGAATATTTCTGCTCTAAGGGTCTGATGATTGTCGTTCAGTCGGTCTCTGTTTAGCGTGTGCACATCTTTGAATTATAGTTGTGTGTTTATTAATAATTCAGCAAGACAATTCAGGACAGGAGCTAAATTAGGCTTGGTAATTTTCTAAGCAGTAAGAATACATGAGCCTCAGAAAGAGTTGGTGCATTTGTGACTGCCTTCCTGCGGATATGATGTTTACAAGAAAGACAGAGCTTGAAATTTAGATGGTCTGTTGCGTGTTATTCTATTTATTTTTAAAAAATGAAGCAAGATTTACAAGAAATGTGCATGCGTATTATTTGGATATGTTATTTGTGATACCCTCCAAAACAAGGTGGAGAATGACAATGTATTCATCTTTGTTGAAATTATGAGAAATTATTTCCTGTCTGTAAACAATTTATTTCTATCAGCTCTCCCATTCTGATATTACAGAGATTATCTTTATTTCTCTTTCATAGTGATAAAAAGCTGAAAAAATCCTTGTAATGCAGCTAATCTAACATAGATCTGTATGTCGCATATATTACATGAAATATGTATGCCTTTATGTTTTAATTAGACTAGATTAAAAAAGAGTTACCCTGTAGCAGCTGTAACTACTGGGAACACCCATAATTAACAAAAATACAATTTGTATTTGCTGTTATGAACTGCACATTTTATAGTATATTTTAAATAATCTGGTTTAGGCTGTCAAATGCATATTATTATTACTGGATGATTTACAAGCATGTACTTATTCACTATTCACCTCCTATTGTTAAGTTGTTAATAAGTATAAGAGAATGTTATTCCTTCTTCAAAATCATAAACAGGAGATCTTGCTAAATGCTACAAGGGAAGAGATTTTATGAGTAGGAAAGACAAGACAGAAGCAGATTGATCAATTTTGGATTAAAAAGTGTTTGCTCTCGTTTAGTGCTTTTTCTGTGATTTTCCTTCCTTTCCTACTGATGGACTATGAAAGGATAGCATTCCTGCGGTGGAGAGGAAATATCAGTCTAGGAAATTTGAGAATTGATTGGTTCTAGTGTGCTGTAAGTGGGAGGATTTTTTTTGCTACAGGAAGTGATTTGCAGTGTTCACTGAGCCTTTTGTTGAAAAGGGTCTTCTCAGATCTGTGAGTCATGCTTTTGCTGCGAGCGGGTAGGCAACTGTGAGAGGGCTTCAGGATCTCAACCATATTCCACCTCTCCGTCTCTGGACCTCGCTGACGGAAGACAGCATCCTGGCAGCTTTTTGAAGCCTTTCCCCCCCCTTTCATGTTCTGCTTTAATGGATTGTGTGTTTTTCTTTCCTTTTTTTAACCACTAAAACTGGATTGCATCTCTGGTTTCCTCATAGCAACAACGACCTAAACCAGAACCGCAGCAGGAAAAAATTACATCGGACTGCCCGTGATTGCTATGAGGCATTTGCTATGTTAAAGGAGGGGATAATTAGCTTGGCATCACATCTGCCAGTGCGCATGTAAGGCAGGCAGATAGAAGGGCATGCTTCACCGTACCAAATACAACCGCTTCAGGAATGAGTCTGTGACGTCCGTCGATGAGCTTCTCCACAATCTCTCCATGAACCCCAAGGTTTCGGCAGCCCCCACAGCCTCTGCCGAGCCCCCGTACTCCCCGCCGGCCGAGGTGCTCCACGCCGACCCCGAGGATGGCGGCACCACCCTCTGCACCCTCATCAACAAGGTGTCCAACCTGAAATTCGCCAACACCGGCAGCCTGCTGGGCATCAAGAGCCTCCCCTCCGCAGTCAAAGACCTGGCGGCGTCCAAGCTGCAAGGAGGGAGCGGTGGCGGCGGCACTGGCAGCCCTGGTCCCACGTCCACTGCAGCAGCGTCCAGCAGCACTGCCTGCAGCCCCGCCACCGGCCCTCTGTGCTCGCAACAGGACCCGGGCGGCATGAGTGCGGCGGGCGCGGGGAAGAAGAGCCGGCTGGAGGAGGCACACCTGGGGGGAGAGGACTGGAATCCCAGCGGCAATGTTGTGAATAAACCCCCCAGAGGGTGGCTGCACTCCAGCGAGAAGATCTCTGGACCTGGCGTGACGTACATCGTAAAGGTTGGTCTCCCGTTTCCCTTTCTTTCTGCCCATTCTCTCTTTTCCCTCAATGACTGAGGTGTGAAAAAAAAGGCACGGCTGCCTCTGTTTGTGACAACGCACGGGGGTAAATGTGGAAGGAGAGGGGAAGAAAAGCAGGCAGTAAATAATGCATGCAACAGGGGAAGGTCACCGTTATAAAATTGGAGAAATCTGGATTGCAAAACAAAAGCATGCGTCTTCATCTTTTGTGTGAAGAGTGTTGTGTTGTTGTGTCCATTTTTTTTTTCTCGGTTTGTGTTTTTCTCTCTCTCTCTCTCTCTCTCTCTCTCCTGAATGTTCTCATTTTGTCTACAGGTCTGTTTTTATCCCTGTGTTGCATGTATATATGGCATACAGTATGTCAGAAATGTTTGTTTTTTTCAAGCCAATGGCTTCTTTGCCTCATGGTACTGATACAAGAAAACAGTCATCAGAAATTCAGCACACTGCCTCTCTCCACCTCCATTCTATGACTGCTGCAATGTACCAGTATATTCAGTCTCTGTGTTCTGACAGACCACATAGATACAGTCATATGGTATATGAATAACTTAGTGGGGTTAAGCATACATCGTAGATATATT
Source organism: Megalops cyprinoides (assembly GCF_013368585.1). Lineage (NCBI taxonomy): Eukaryota > Metazoa > Chordata > Actinopteri > Elopiformes > Megalopidae > Megalops > Megalops cyprinoides. The sequence continues at coordinate 12,453,972 of NC_050587.1, forward strand.
TACAGTAAGCCTATTCTGTAAAAAAGGAAGACACACAGATGAACTGTTAAAGCTGTGTAGGAAATGGTCGTATATGTACCCATGATATGTGCATGCAGTATGTGTAAGCCATAGTTCCTACAATGTATATGATTTGGATGAAGTATTTTTAGATTATATTGTATGTGTCCAATTTAGATGCTATTTCCATCTAAAGTAGATTACGTTCTACATCATTTAAAATAAAATGGAGTAATCATAGTGCTTTTTGGTACCATACGTACATCGAAGCTGTTCGAAATGGACGTTCTTAAGAAATCAGCATCATGAAGCTAAACAGACAGTAGCTACCTGTATTTGTTTGGTGCATCCAATGAACATCAAAACAATGTGATGAGAATCTGAGGAAAACTGACAAACATACGTATATTATATATTTTGAGTTTAACTATTGGTCATAGCAGTAATATTATAACTTCTAATCAAAATGGACACCACATGCAAATAGACAAGAAAGAAAATATCACTTATATATGATATAAGTTGAAATTTGTATTCTACACCTATTGTTAATGTAAAATCTATGCTAACACTAGATAAGGCTATTTGTGAATAGTTACAAAACCAAACCAGATCAGAGAGACAGTTCAGTAAATCAAAACACTGATTAGTTGGAATGTTAGGGGAGTCTCTACTTTTACAACATCCTCACTCATACAACAGTGTGAGCGCAGTCCCAACATTATCAACAATTAGGCACTGGGGCAGTGTGCATTTGACATGCCCAGTCGATACACTGAAAATGGACCCAGTCTGGAGCACACTCTCACCAAGCTTTCTCATGGCTGTGCACTGAGTTCAATGTGCAATTCCGCTTGCAGCACTTTTAATTAGTGTCATGTGCCTGGCCATACACATCATGCACCATTAGGTTAAGAAGACCATGATGGAAATCGACAGTCTTCTCTATCTCTTATCCTGTAGGCAGAGAAACTGTGCCTGAGAACTTACTGTTTTGGCAGTATATCTTTGTGTATTTCGGCACATCCTGTATGTGCCATTGTTTTAATCATCAGAGGTGTATTGGTTTTATTTAACTCTTGTGCTTTTTGCCATTGCGCTGTGTGTCTAGTGTCACGTAACTAATGTTACATACAAACAATATTCGATCTGCAAATTCTCAAAGGCGTTTGTGTGTGCTGGTGCTGTAAATACATATCTAAAATACATATCTAAACTAACAGTTTTCTGGAGAAACAATTTGAATTGAAATTATGTGGATTATTTGTGCAGAATACTGTAGGGAAAAAAATAATTGCTGTTGCTGTACATGGATGTTTAATGAAAATGGCAAAAAAAAAAAAAAAACAGCTCATGATCAGCTCAAGATAATGTGTGTCACTTAGCTTTTATGGTTAAATAAACAAATTTATGATTAATATGATTGTATTAACTTGAACCTAGATAATTCAAGCAATGCAGTATTCAAACAGCAACAAAGTATGAAATCAATAAAAAAGACCTTGTGTAATTTAAATTTACACAATTTGTGTTAGAGCTCTCATAGTATGAAATATTATCATGATTCACCTTGTTTTAAATAATGAATTATTTTCACAGAACATTTTTCATTAATTGATAGTTTTTTAATTCTTAATAAGTTTTTTCACAGAAAATGTTAATTTCTTGAGTGAGTGTCATAGCTAGATGTTTATGTTATTGAAATCAACGTGTATGTGAATCCACCACAGGCACAGACGTCACCCTCCTGAGTCATAATAAGACCTCCAGTAGTTTCACATGTGAATTTCCTGGGTCTTTTGTGCAGTGAGCTAATGGTGTCTCTTGTCAGGAGTTGTACCATGTGGTTCGGAAGGTCGCATGCTCAGTCTCAACTTGGACTACACTGATTACACTGGTTCCATGACTTGGATACATGGCACTGAGGTAGGGGTGGGCAATATGGATTTAAAATGGTAGCTATTTATTGTGATATTGTGTTATTGTTCTATTTAACAAAAATACAGCGTGACGATTAAAACATCAGAGGTAAAGGTTAACATACACAGTACACAAGCTTGTGCATGAAAAACAGAAAGATTCAAACCACACAACAGAATTTTCTTCTAAAAAAGAAAATAACAAAAATAAAGAAGCATAGCATCAGACAATAGTCTTAATACTTGGTGTCACGATTTTCTGTCAAGGGGAACCATCCTAGTCATTCCTGCTGGCCTCAGTGCTACCAGTAATTTTCTCAGATGGTGAATCCATGGATGGAATGGCACAAATTTTTATTTCTGTCCAAAATTACATGTTCTGAACAAGAAAGCTATTTCACATATCTGCACATTTTTGTTATCAGAGTATGAAGGTGCATATCCTTATGATCTATTCGCATTTAGCTGATAGATCTACAGTCCTGATACATCTACCAAGTGAATTTCAGATTGCATGCCTTTTGTCCACCACATATCACTCATTTATAAACAGTAATTTGAGATTATATATATTTTTCAGAGAAAAGATAATTTGGATTAATTTGATTTACAAGGAATTTTATAATAGAAAGTAGTTTATGGGACAGGTTTTGTCGTATTTCGTATACTTATTTTGTAAGTATAAAGTAGCAAATACAGTTGATAATTTAAAAAGGACACTTCTCAGCTGCAACTATGTTTGATTTCATTTGCCCCAGTAAATGCAATTAAAATGGATAGAGAAGGTTAGGATATCCCCAACAAAATGTACATTAGTTGTCATGAAACTAGGAAAAATGACTGCCTGGTGTAGTGTTAAATGGGCACTCCTTATTCGTGGGGAATATTGTATGAGAACTCGGCTCATTAAGAAGAAACATGCCAATCCAATCTGCACCTAAACACAGACAGACAAGTCCCAGACCCAAACAATATCATATGTGAAATTTATATGAATACTATACATTTTATTACAGTATTACTAGTTTAAACAACTACAGTTAAACTGGTTCCAATGAAAGTCTTTCCGGTGACTGGGGATGCTGTGTGTTTAGAGAAGGACAACGTTGCATGTGAACAAGAGCCTGCGACGAGCAGTGACGTCACAACCTTGAGTCATAAAAGCTTGATAAGTCCCTCTATGCCAGGTAAAGTGTTTTGCAAGGTGTGCCAGCCATGTCTGTGATTGGGAGTTGCATCATCATTATGAAGGTCACAGGTTCTATCCCAAATAGGCCCACACCCACTACACCAGGAAAACAGAACTGACATGGTGTAAAGGGCAAATTTATATGTGACACTATTTAACATGTTCATGAATTTAGCTGGCAATTCATAAATTATTATTTTGGACTGCTGACCAATAAAGCCTCGCCAGGATGACTTGATTTCACAAATCTCCAGTCTCGCAAACTAGTGCCTTACCAGTGAAACAGCCCATGACAAAATAGTTTGACATGTTTGTGGTGACACTTCCTATTCCAAAAATAACTTCAAAGTTAATGAAGCTGCAGCTCAAAGGGTTTTCATTTCAAATCAAGATTTGTTCTTTATGGCCTGGATTTGTGAAAAGATAATTAAGACTATTGAAAATATACTATTCCATATATTTCATCACAGAACAGATAACCACAAACCACCAAGGAATGCAGACAAAGTGTATGTATAGGCTATATGGAAAACAAAATACTTGCAAACAAGTATGAATGTTAAAAAGGGATTTTAATTTGAATGTTTAGTTATACCTGTAAGTTAGATGCAAAACATCATCACGGTAGAGTAGAAAATCCCTGCAGCCAAGTATTTGATGTGGGACATCAAAAAAATCTTTGTCAAGTGAGAACCTCCAGGCCAAGGCTTTCAAAAATATATTCAAATATACACCTCTGACTGAAAATATTACGTCATACAGTAATTCTTCTAAATGCATTGAGTTCAAGTAAAACAATGACAATACAATTTAAATTACAATTTAAATTACAATTAATACCTAATACATTACTCTACATTTAAGGATACTTTACTACCAAGTTAGAAATGAAAAAGCAAAGTAATAAAAACAAAGCTAAATGAAATACACTTCATGTGAGTTTTGGCATTAACAAGTCATACAAAATGAAACAAAGCAAATGAATTGTCCTCCTCTGAATTGCTTTAAGATGCACAGACATGCATTGCTTTCCACTGTCATCATTTTCATTTCACTTCAGTTGCTTACACTTGTATTTCCATGTACAGTGTTCAATTATGTATTAAATAACATAACCTTTTTAATTTGCATCATTTTAGTTGTCTTTTTTTTCTAGATACCATATATTTTAATTGCTGGGTCTTGGAGTGTGGCTGACTCCCACAGAGTGGGTTGCAATTTTTTTCATAAGAAGATCATGGAATGTTTGTATATGTTTCATTCAGTCCTTTGGAGGTCCAATTCAAGTCGAATGGCCAATTTTGTACACAAAATCAGAAATGACTTTTTTTTTTGTCATGGTAGATGTGAACTTTAATTTGGTGTAGAGGATTAAGATTCATAGAAGATATAAGATAAAATGTCATAAAAATACGGAGGGTAGAGCTTAGGCTAGATTAGCCTAATTATAGGCAACTCTAACTAACTCTCACTAGTTATTGCCTATATTTTTTTCTCATGCCATGCTGATATTATTACTGCCTGCAGGAATCTAGCTATTTGCTGACTCATACTGATTTCTCTGTAGCTAGCTAGATATCACCTTTTAAAGGTCCATGTTCAAGATGCTGTGTATCGGCCTCATAAAACAACAGCAATGAAGTTTGCAGAGTGTCAAGAGCAGGAGAGGTACATTCAGTTGTTCTAGCACAGAGTCAGTGTGCTTCCCTCAGTAAGCCAAGCAAGTTTTTATGAGCAGTGATTTTAAACCCACATTATATAAATTACAAAAAAAAAAAAAAATGAACATGTAAAAAAGTGAGTGAGGCTCATCTCTTTGTATGTAATAGGGATAGGTCTGCTCTCCTTTGATCTGTCCATAGTGGACAGATCTGTTGCTTTGAGTGGCCTGTAATTGCTTTGTAATACTCACATCATGAATATGGATGTAAAAACATACAGCCAATTTTCATAGCTAGGTAACTGACCAACAAAATAGATGAAAATTTGATGAGTGAGCCACCTTGCTAGATGAGTCTTGCACCCCATAATAATATTGCTTCAGGAGAGAAAAATACATGTAGCTAGCCAGCTCAGAAATATTTGTGCTATATTTAGTTTAAGCCTACACATCTCATTTTTAATAGTATATTTTCTTTTGTCCTCAGGTCATCTATTAGTTTCTGTCTATTATCAATCATTTTACTTGAACTAGACATACAAAGGCTACAGCAGAGGTCAGCTCCTTAGTGACAGATATTGACAGAGTATTACTCGTGACACAAAAAGCTATTAACAATAACGCAATGAAACTTCACTAGCACATAAGTGAAAAAAATAAAGCCATTTAGAATCTGAATTCATTTCTCTTTCAAATGTGTTTCTTGCACTAATTACAGAAGCACTTACCACAGACAATATATGGAGAAAAAGTTGTGCTGCTAGGACCATGAATGTATTCAATTTAGTGCCTGTTGTGTTCAGTTTAGTTTCCGGATGCCAGTTGGCACAGCAAGAAGCACTGCTTTCTTTAGTCTTGCCATACAGGTATCTTAAGGAGATGCAGCTATGTAGCAGGAATTCCATAGTCTACACTGTCTAAGGTTCAACAAGGGTATCATAAGAATCTTGGTGAAGGAGGGGAAATGAATGTAAACAATTTATAGAGTATCATTATATTATGCATATTTGCCTTAATTCTGTATTTACTTAGATTTTTTAATGAAAATTTTAACTCTAGCCTGTGCTCATGAACACACAAACATGATGGATTCATCCCTGCGCGGAAATAGTAGTTTTTATGTTTCCTTAGTGACTTATCTTTTTTTAAGAATGCAAGTGGTAGTTTGGTCTTTGTCTTTTTTACTTTTCAGAATGTTAACCTTGTGTAGAATGTAGACTTTATTTTGGCCTTATAATGTCATGATTTCTTTTTTCTTTTTTGGCTGGCAAATGATGTCAGTTTGGTTTGGGATTTTGAAATAAAGCTGGCAACTGTGTGAGTGTAGGGGTATGAAAGTACTTTGTTCCTGTAGCAAGATACTAGCAAAAGGATGTTTCGCACATTAATGATACTGTAAAACAGTCACGCTATTCCTCTATGAAAACTCTGATCAATCTCACAAGATCAGTGCTTTTGCCACATATTTTAAAAGCCAAAACTAAAATAAACAGTTACTGTACAATTGGCAAGAAACAAAGGCTTGTCATCCTTAATGTGGGTGATCTACCAATTAGGACATCACTTTTTCTGTGGATTTATTGTTGGTGGATTAGCAGTTCCCTCCTACCTGCTGTAACAGCACCTGTCCAAAATCCTGGTGTGTCTTTTTAGCTCTCAACAGTAACTCTGTGTGGTGTATGCAAATATATTTTACACTATGGATGTATGATGAGGGTGGATCTGGGTTTGGATGGCCAGTTTAATAAGTAATAAATAGGCATATTAGAGTACCAGCACTCTGGCATGAGATCTGACAAGTGACATAAAGCCTGAACCCCCTATGAAATAAGCACAGTACAATAGCTAATGATGCCTGACCTGACTTTAACTCATATGCATATACACAAAAATTCATTTGCCACCATGCCCATAACCAGCTATGAGGTCACCGAGGTCCGGACCTCAGTAATGTTTTTAGAGCTAAAAATAAAATTTGAAGCTAAATACAATTGGATAAAAAAAATCAGTGTTTGAGAACTTCTCCGAGATGAGTGCATGCTTAATTCAGTTTAGAATTGTTATTTAGTGTCCGCTGTGTGTGAGTTGTGAGAGAGGGTGCGAGCGCAGCCCCTTGAATCATTAGCACTTCCACTGACAGCAGCAATTGGAATTTACGCACGTTGGCAGCAGCAGGTGGCTTGTGTGTGCACTGGCAGCATACCGTTCGGTAAGACAAAGCAATGATGGTTATGCCATTATCTGTAAGAAACGTTCAAAACAGTAACCTGATACAGCGTCCAGAGTAAAGGCAATTGTATGAAACATACATACATACTCTGGCCATGATGAAGGCTAGGCTATTTCTTTCATATTAGTAGGCTAGCTAACGTTTCACACAACGCCATTGATTGAAAAACAGCTTATGTAGTTAATGGTATCAATAATAGTAGGCCTACAAAACATTTCAAAGCCAAATTTGGCTAATAAGTGTATAATGACGTTAGCTTGTAATGGCGTTACTCTCAAGCATCTTTTATTTTTATAGCTAGCTAAGGTTTCTATGTATGTAATGTTTACATGTGTAATTTTGACAAAGTCTAAACCCCCCAGGTCACATGGTATTGGGACAAACCATTTTTTAAGTTGCAGGGGGGGAGTTCTGTTATAAGATATTTAAATTATTTATATTTAAAAAATATTATTATATTATTTTTGTTTAGTATTTAGTCTTTTGAAATAAATAAAAAATAGTTGTTGTTGTTGATTGATTGTTGTTGTTGGTTTTTATTCATTATTTTGGAACCAAGACACCCTCAACTGAAAAACAGACATGACAAAAACTGTCAATATAGGAACATCATGACAAATTTCAAGTTAAATGAAGCATAGGATGCACATAATGTTTGTGTGATATTATAACATGCTTTCCGTTAATAGGAAAAATATGATATTTTTGAAGAAAATAGTTACAATAAATATAATTGTCATCAATGGACATGGAATGTACCCCAAATTATAGAATGACTACGTTTTTGTCAGATGTTAGCAAACTTGCCACGAAGCTAAATAAATGTGTGTCTAACCAGCTACACACTGCATTTGACTAGTTAGCTAAATAACATTACTGGTTAAGGTTCCATTAAGTTGATTTTTTTAAACTCTGAAACTGAGGTTAGCTGAATAGTTAGCTGGTAAAGTAGCTAATATTGTCTGTTAGTATTTGTGTATTTGCAGATACAGTACTATGACATAACTTTATGCTGTACATTACAGTGCTTACTACTTGTTGGCTAGCTAGCTAGCTATATTAGCCAGCTAGCTAGTACGCAAGTAATGGAAGGAAAACAAACACAATAAGAATTGCGCATATATCAATAACGTAATGCAAGTTATGTAATTAATTAAATCAGTAATAATAAAATATTGCGCATGCTGAGAGCTACAGTGCCCTTCATATTCATTCATACTTCTGACTAACAAAAGCACAATATACAAATGTACAAAATGTATGAAAATGGTTATTTTCCATCTTCAACATGTTATATTTCACTATTATTGGAATTACATACAGCAATTGTACTCAGCTGTTACCTATGTTCTGGAGATACAGGGGATTAGGAAGTCCAGCATGTACCATTACATTCTGACCACTCTAGTTTCTTTTGCCACGTAGGTTAAGATTGACCAAAAACAAACATTCTAGCATGACAATGATCCTAAACATCCATCCAAATCCACACAAACAACAACACAAAATAAATGTTCTCAACAGGTCATCTGAATCGCCAGCACTCAATCCAAAGAAAAGTGTGCGGTTTAACTTAAGAAAGCCATACACGAATAAAAACGGACCTGCAAATCTAAATATGAAATATTGAAGCCTAATTTTGAACCTTGGTACCTAATCAGTGTTGACATATAAGGCCATACAGTTGGCAAATCAAAATGAAAGATAATTTATTTTAAACACGTTTTTGCTGACCACTGAGGTTATGCTGCCATATTAGCATTTTAGGTATTAGCTTAGTTAGCTACCTAGCTTTCATGCACAACTATGATGGCAGCCATCTCTTTGATAAAGGTCAGAAAGTCACTTCACAGGCAGATTTTTGGCTAAATATTAATATTAACCAATGGTAGGAAGTATAAATTCCAGAGAGTTGATGTAATATGATAATAATATGGTAAGACTAGGAAGCATAAACAGAAAACAAGGAAGAAAGGACAAATGGTCCAGGTGTTTTGGCACTTTTGGCATCATGTGGCCATGCGAGATTGTATGTGCATGTGGAGACGGATAAAATCAGAAATGCCATTTTCAGTCATGCACGAGACCAAGGAGGTAGTACTTATACAACAAATTATGTAGGTTTTCAGCTTACTGGTTAGTCTCCTCAAATGTATTGTTTTAATATGATACAGTTGAGCTAGATCTTTAAAAGAGACAATAATTTGTAAAAATTATTAAAATTTTATATATATGTTTTTTATTTTTTTATATTTTTGTATTATTATTAAAATATTATATTTCTTGTAGCTAATGTCCTTTTTCCGGTGCCCCCCCCCCCCCTTTTTTTTAAACTTTTACTTGAACTTTTTGCTTGACATCCAGGGTAACAGAATCATGACATCCAGGATAACAGAATCACTGTGAGCAAAATACAGCCCCTTACCCAACTAATGAATACTTGTGAATGGACATGTTTGATGGACATGTTCATTTCTGAGGTCATAGTCCAGGGGTGAATTCCAGACAGCCTTTTTCTCACTTGTCTGAAGCTCTTCTTGAAATGGTTCTTGTCACAAATTAGAGTTGGTCCCAATCCAGAAGGAGGAACATTCACTCACCCTCGAATGCTCCATGTATACATGCTTCACATTGATTGGACTCCACCTAAATCATCTGTTTTTTTATGATGTTCAGATTAGGTATACAATAAGTTAATGCTAACATTAGCACGTGGGCTTGCTGTGTTCTTGCTTAGGTTAATGGCTGTTTTTCCTGATCCAAAGTGAATGAACTATGTTAGACCTTGATGAGTTTTTTTTTTGGACACTTTCCCTTTTTGCACAATATTACCTCCTTTGTTGATATTTGGTGACAGTTTTAGAAATGTAGCTCAGAGCTTCACCTGATGCATGGCAGACACCTAAAAATCAGTGGAATACTACATCAGCATCATCTACAGCAACAGCAACTATGCTCCAGCTAAGCAATGAAGTGTCTACATTCAGCTCCTGTAGACATTAACATTTGTAAGTATGTTAAAACAATAATACATGATACTACTTCATTTCTGGCATAAAAACCTGCGAATAATGCAACCCTATATAGTCTCAGGGATAATTACCTTTCCATCATTTTCAGGCTAGCTGAATTTACCCTGTGATCTCACACTGTAGCTGAGCACACAAGAGCAAGATGCTCACCAAAATCCCTGAGTGCAATTCTGTGTAACATGCAGCTCAGGGTAAGAAACACACTGAACAGTTTGTGTAGCTGGATGACAGTGGATGACCTGGGTGATTGTTAACCAACCAGGTAGTTAACCACAGTTAGCCAGCCTGTCAGAAATTGATTTTATTGTTACTTGTGCTTATTTTGGTGTCTGAGCATTCAAGTAGAGGACAAGCAATCTGTTAAATTCTCATTCTGAGCCTAAAATTGAGTGCTGAGCTACTTAACATTATACAGATTATACAGATAAATTACAATGGTAGTCAAGGAAGATGAAAATGCAGCAAATTATATTTTATAGTATAGTAAGTTGTCCTACACTAAAAGAAAAACATAATTTATGCAATATAATATTATTTCATTAAAAAAATCAGCATTTCATAGAATAAAATAAATGTCATCCATACAACGTCATCCATCTTCCAGCCTCTCCCCTTTCTTCTGGATGTTGTACCTTTTAAATGTGACTGTATTCAGGATATACCAGCCTGTCGTGCCTTATTGCATTAGTACATGTATATACTGTGAAAAACATTAATAAACAAACTGGTTTGAGTATCCTGCTAAGACTGAAAATCAGCACTGACAGCACTGCCCTGACTTCATGTGAAACAAGTATGCCTGTTTTTGTCTTCCCTATTTATACTCTAATAACTAGATGGTCAGTGCTTTAAAAACCAATTTATAGTGACCTACAGTATATAGGCTTGTACAGCCCACAAAACATCAAAACATCACAGGGTAATTTTAGGGGGAAATCTTTAAGGAAGTAACTGCATCTTTCACAATAACAAGTACATTAACTGAAGGCAACTTCAAGGTTTGGTTTGGAAGGGCTACATTCAAATTTATTCCAATATACGGAAACAAATATGCACAAAGAATTGTTTTGGTTTATTTTATTTTGTATAATAAATTAAGTAATGCACAGATGTGTGGTATTTTCAAACTATTTTGCATAAGCGTAATGTAATGTAAATGGTTTGAATGTTGCAGATGCTTTAACTCAGATTTTGGTGTGTATAGTTTTGTTCTTGTGTAGGGGGTTGCAAACCAGGTTTTAGGTAAGGAATACTGGTTAGCTTCAGGTGCCCATTTTGACAAATGTAGGGATACTTAAAGACTAGCCAGCGTAAATGAAATTAAGCAACTATTTGGTGAGATTCCTGGAATGAGAACCTAGATTTTCCAAAGGAATTTCAGTGAGGAAAGTGTGCCGTGACATTGGGTCATCAGTTGAAATTCATTCATCCTAACAGACATTTTAAAGAGGCCTTTTCCACAAATCATTTATTTGGTTTTACAGTCATTACACTGTAGATAAGATAGTTAGCTAGCTAACCTGACTAGCTCAGCTCGTAAACTCCTCTAGTTTGATCACAGTTTATCTTGATAGGCTAACCATTGAATTATCATGCACAATATGCTAAGTGGTCCAATTAGTGTTGTCCTGCAACAGTGAACATTTGGAGAGTTGAAATACTGTTTTAGGAAGTATACCTGATGAGCTATGGAAAAGAAAAATACTGTAGCTTTTATATTACTTGGAGTATATTTGCTATACTTGTACTTTAAAAATCATTGGGTTATCAGGTGTTTTATGCTATTTATGCTACCAAGTGTTTTAGGTAAGACTATTTGGTTATCACATAACTAGTAAGTGACAGTGATTTCTTTCTCAGTAGAGCCAAACTGAGACCCAGATTGGGTGTTATGAGATAACACCCTGCCCATGTTGTAAGGACCATAAGTTGGGAAAATAAAATATGGATGGAGGAAAAATGTTGAGTAGGAAATTATGTCAGATGTCACTCAAACGGCAATATCCTGGGTTGAGTACTTCATTCTGGGTTGAATATTATTATAGGCTGCAAGGCAAGTGACCATAATATAAGTAGGGAGGCATGATGATCTCAAATGATGACTAAATTGCAGGGCACATGTATGGTACGATTATTGTTCCAGCTACTGCCATTCAGCTTTAAGGTACAGCAAGGTTTTCATGCAAAATCATAAGCCGCTATGACACCGTATGCAACATATTTCGCAAATGATTCATTTCACACTCTCCTCTGTCTTTATTGCCTTGCTTTTAATCCTAATACACTGAAGGTTTGGATATGTTTATTTTCAAACCGTGGATCAGTTCAGCAGAAATGAAAATGCTGAAACACATACGCTACTGATACAGTCTTACTGAAGTCAAGTGAACTGTAGTGGCTTACAGTACTCAACCAGCTGGTCATCATTATATACATTTTAGTCATGACACCTTTAAATGTATTATAACGCCTGCTTTTATTACTCCAGAGAAAGAGAGAAAACACTTCTTCCTTTCTGTCAACACCAAATTGTTTAAATTCTTTAATACCACATTACATAGTATGTAGTAGAATTGGGAGTAAAGTTATGGGTATGTGATGAGTTTACAATACACCTGCTTCTGTTTGTTTTGGGAGTTAGAGCATGAGTCTGGGTAAGAGAAGCACATCTTTTTTCCCAGAACAAAATGTTCCCAGCTTGTGATATTAGTCAGAGAGAAAGTGTGGGTGGTTATTTTACTGCATGGGATAGGGGCACAATTAGATTAATTGGATCATACTGCGCTGACAGGTGTGTCTTGGTAAGAGCAAATTACCTCTCATTCTTCTAGGTCACTGTACTTGCATCATCTTGTCCAACTCAGTGTTATTCCACTTAGCTTGAAGTCTATAACCAGATACAAGAAAACCCTGGGTGTTTATCAGGGGGGTTTCAGTTGGCAGCTCTGGGTATATTACATAATGTTAATAGTGTCATTCAATATTTGTTATATTTGTACTGACACTGATGCTGTCAATGTTGCACAAATAAGTCTGAGGTGAAAAAATCAGTTAACCCAATGGTGGAGATCAAGATATGTCTTTGAGTACGTGTGCGCTTGTAGAAAACTATTTAAATGTGTAAAGTCGGAGAAGCTGCCTTTTAAAGGTCAAAATGCTGTTGGAAGGTAATGCTGTACAACAATATATATATACACACAAATTAATGTTGTTGTTGTTGTTGTTGTGTGTGTGTGTCTGTGTATGTGTGTGTGTGACAGAGAGAGAGAGAGAGAGAGAGAGAGAGAGAGACAGACAGACAGACAGAGAGAGAGAGTATTTTTCACTCACTATAAGCTGCCAGCCACAGAAATTTATTTCACTTGTGCAAATTACATCACATCAAAGATATAAAAGATATTTTAGTAATATATCAAAGATATTTTAGTAATATATTTTAGTGATAATTACTTTGATGTGATTCATGGGTGAATTACACTCATTTTTCGCAGCAATACGTTGGTACAATCGGCATTTTGGATGTCATACTTCATCACACTTCATTTACATGAAAATGGGACACTGCACAAGAGAAAAACATACAGTTAAATTTGAGGAAAGTTTTCACCCCCGGCATGAACTACACATAATGATTATTACCCCCACATTGAGCGTATTGAATTCAGCTCTGTATTTTTATCTGTCTGTCGGTCTGCCTACATTAAAAGGGCACAGTAACTGTGATTTACCAGTAAAGGTTGAAGTTCGATCAATGGGGGAGGGTTTCATTGCACCTGTTTGACTTGAAACATTAAAACAGAAATGAGAAAAACAGTGTTGTGTGATGTAACGCTATTGTTTTTCTTCTCTTTCAGTATTTGGGATGTATAGAGGTTCTTCGCTCGATGAGATCACTAGATTTCAATACACGATCACAAATAACAAGGTGAGAAATCAATGGGATGTTAATGTATTGTTCTATTATGTAAAACCGAAGGTGGAAGTGTTTGACCACAAAATGAGAGAAAGAAGCACAGCATTTGCTGTGGTTGTTTATTGAACAGCTAGGCAATCTGGACAGGACAGCTCTGAGGCAGGGACGAGCCTGAATACAGTATGTCACATTCAGTTTTCTGCTTCAGTTACTGGAGTCAGTGGCATTAACATGTGCCCAGGGCCCCTCGATATGGCTCTCCATTGATTACAGAGAACTGTGCCAGGCTATTGACTCTGGTAATTGACTTCCTTTGCAGTGAGAATAAAAAACATACTTTATCTGCATTTATTTTAAAACACACCTGAAAGTGACTGTTTTCATCTCTTCACCAAGAATTGCAGTTGAAAGGGGGCAACCAAAACTGAGAAAGAGGTAGAAGTGATGTGAAAGCATTGTATGAACTTGTCTTGCAGTGCCTCCATGCTGAAATGTGTTGGCCTGGACCTACAGTTGGGAGAACATTTTGTATTACATACACCCAATCATTTTGGTCTTGTTATTTTAAAGCTACTGGCATTTATCATGTTTTAGTTTAAATAGGAGAATTTTTTTCTGAAAATTCATTTCAGGAGGAAATCAGGATTTAAAAAAAGAGAAAGCTGCACCTTTGATGCACAGGCCAACCATAGTGCTGGTTTAGAGTTTTCATCATGACGAGTATCTCATTATATATCACAATTTATGTAAGGCCCCTTCTGCTGTCTAAAAACTTGGTAACCAAGAGGCCCATTACAGTCAATTGTTGGACAATTGACTATAAATTAGCTAGCAAGCTGTATTTCCAGCGAAAGGTAGTCTGTTAGTTAGCTATTTAACTCAAGTCTGAAGACACTTATTATGTTTTAATTTAGCTATCTAGCCCTTGTTTTAGCTTTTTTTCTCAGTAATGTAGTCATGTTATGTCTTTGACATTTTCAGGAAAATTTATAAACCCACACAAACTACACTAGAGAAATTTCAGACAGTCCATGTGAAAACCAACAGCACAAAGCATGTACCAATTTTCTGAGCGCATCTTGTTAATTGCTATTGCTCTTGTCCCACTTGTTCTCTTCCTTAAGACAATGGTGTCTAAACTGTATTGCACTGTAACAGTTTGTTCTAAGAAGATTCTGTAGTTATCCCTGATTTGTTCCAGTGCTTTCAATTGAATCCTTGTGTTTTCCCACACGGTCACAAGCAGATCTTTGTTTCCTCCCAGTTTTGTTAGTACTTTTAATTGGACTGTACACAACTTGCGCATACACTTTGCCACAAAAACCAGATGTGACTGTTAAGTTGTACAGTCAAATTAAAAGTGCTGACAAAATTAGGAGAAAACAAAAATCTCTCTGTGAATGTGTTGAAGAGTACAGGGAATATGCATATGATATGCGTCACACATACGTGCTGTCTTTCAGATCACATCAGTAGAGGACACTGTTTACCACATAAATACACATACTCATTAGTTTAATTTAAAATGTCAGTCTTTTTTTAAAGAACAGGGCATGGCTTTTATGGTCTTAAAAGGGTTCAAGGACATGATTACGGCAAAAAGATCATAAACATCTGCATATTAGTGGGTGTGAAATCATTTGCAAGAACACTGATCAAAATAAATAAAATGACATTTTTTTCCCTGAGATGTACCACAAATAAAGTACCTTTTCACTTGCTGCAGTTGATATGATTTACTGTATATCTATTGGCATTACTCTGTGTGAGAATGTGAAAGAGCTACCTTCCTTGTACACACTTAGAATCATTTGCACAATATGGCTTTCCTCAAATTTGAAAATGATAAATTCTAAATTGAGGTTTGTTAGTTTGCTATCATTCTTTAAGCAGGGTTTGTATGTTTTTACAGCACCATTGGTAGGTTCACTGAGAGTTGAATTTTTTGGGGGTAAACAATGCTAGTGGAGTCTTGTTTCTATTGAGAGGAAAGAGGATCCATTCACATACAGTGTGGTGGCTTTGCACGCCACAGAAAGTGTTTATGTTCTGCTTGCCACACGTTTGTTGCCTAAACGTGAATGAGCTGCACTGTTAACGTTAACCGCTTTCGTTCTGGATGGCAGATCTCAGCACCCTTCTCCCTCTCTCTGTCCCCAGGGAGGCCATCAGTTTGGTGTGCGAGGCTGTCCCAGGTGCCAAAGGAGTGTTTCGTAAGCGCAAGGTACACAGAGAGTGTGTCTGACGGTAACATGCTGTTCCGCGGGGGGCTGTGGTGTGTGGGACTGCGTGGGCGTAGATGCGGCCTACAACTCAAAGGCTGGGAATGCACACAGTGTGCCCAGTGAGTCATGCAGTGCAGAATATCACTAATCAAAGGCAGAATTCGGAATCAGGGTCTGGCAGTGTTTTCAGCCGTTCGGGATCTGTTGTGTGGCACAGCATTGTGCAATACTGATTAGGAGTCTGGCCTCGAAGGGGGCCATGGGTTCAGATCCCAAGCACACCATTGCTACGTCCCTTTAACAAAGCATCTTTAACACCATAAGTTGCCATACAGGTACCATCACTTCCGTTGAAATGGAACATATGAAATATATGCAGTAGGTCACTTTTTGTAAAGGTAACAGCCAAGTGAGTAATGGTAATAATAGAATGCCAGAGGTTGTAACATCGCTGCTCCTGTCTCCAGCCCCCTACTAAGGCTCTGTCCAGTATCCTCGGGAAGAGCAACTTACAGTTCGCCGGAATGAGCATCAACCTGAACATCTCAACCAGCAGCCTGAATCTGATGACACCTGACTCCAAACAGGTAGCTTATCTTTTTAACTGATCGTCTCACTCCTGATTACAGGTCATAGTCTTCACCCTTTGCCAGCCTTAAAAATATGAAACTAAAGCTATTTTGTATTCTTTGAGGGGAAGTATAACACTTACAATAATAATAACAATAAGAAAACATTTTACTGTGCTTGACTAAAATGTTGTCAAATTCCAACATGGCTGTTAAAGATAGGTAAACCTATCTGCAAAATATAGAGTTACACATAGCACAATAGTTAGTAATATTTTATTATTAACAAAAACTGGTATCATGCTTTGTGTTTATGTGACTAAGTTAAATAAAATGTTAAAAACGCATTGACGCACTTGATTGATTATTTCTGTTCTCATGTCTCATTCCACAGATAATAGCAAATCATCACATGCAGTCTATTTCCTTTGCATCTGGTGGGGATCCGGTAAGACCTTCCTGACACAGGTGGAAGTTACAGGGTGTTGGGGAGGCGGGGTGGCATGCTGTTCAGTTAAAGGTGTTCCTACTGTCTTTCTGGTTTATCCATTGAATTGCATTCACATTTAGGCTTGAATCGCATGTACCAGTTATGGTGATCAGTTATGCTGCATACAGTACTGAAATCCAGTATTGAAGGCCTAGTTCTTAGTTTGTCCTTCATTGCTATATTTTTGATTATATAGTATACAATATTATTTGAGAGATTCAAACTTATTCCAAGATCTATAAAGCACCCCAGTAATGCTACTTTGATAAACTGTGAGAAACCCTTGCCATCTGTTTGTAAAGCTTCAGCCAATTTGTGCTCACCATCTGTTTTTACCATATTATTAAATGTATTCTATCTAAGAGCTTTTGTTCTGTATTCCCTCACAATTATTGGTCCAATAGCGTTTAGGGCAGTACATATTGCCAGTATTGCATGAAATGTTGGATATATTGTGTTTTTCAAACTACTCATAAAAATCCTTTTGCATCTCTTAATCGAGTCCCTTGATGGTCATCTCACATTTTAAAGCGTATTTTTCATTTTGTGCATATTTTGATTTTAATAAAACAACCTCTAGTACATTGACCAAGTATTATTATCATCATCATTGATAACAATCACTGTCTTAAAGTAGCTTACATGTTTAAACCATATTAGGATTTCATTAAAACCACAGCCTTACAAACAAATAGTGGAGCTTATGAAAATGTTAAGTGATGGTGGGATAGCTGCCGGTTGAGATTTGTGCCAGACTGTCATGTTTTTGGGTGGCTGCACATGGACACGGGGGCTAAGAATGTACCAGACACACAGTGTCTGGCATTTCTTTTGGTTTTGAAATGCCGAATGTCAAAGACCATGATCCAATAGCAAATTGATTCTCCTGTCACTATGTATTTGCTTAAGTTGAGACAGTGCTGTGTATTAGTGAAGGAGGTGGGCTGTGACCCAGTGGATTCAGGTTCAGTTCCCAGGTGGTGCACTGTTGCTGTGCCCTTTAAAAAATGTGAGCTCAGAAGTAACCCTGGATAGGGACATCGGCTAAGTGAAAAGAATATTTGAAATGTGCATAACAATAGCAACACTAAGTCTTATCATGCTTAAACCGAAAAGCAACAGTAACAAGTGTTTTGACTGATATGTAATGAGATTATAATGAGGGCTGCAGTAAAAACAAGAAATATATTGCCTTTCATTATTTTTTTAATTGTGGCAAAAATCTGATTGGTATTTTGGCAGCTGTCTTAATGTAGAGTAACCTAGCTCTCTAAGTTAGCTTAGCTCTATTAGCTGTATAACAGAGTATGCATTTTGTCTGAATTTTATGACATTTGATTGCACATAGTGGATTGTTATATATAATTATACTGTATATACTGCCATGTGCTGCACATAAATTTCATTATTACTTCTGCTGTCTTACAGATACAAAACACTGATTTATACAGTATGCAACATGCCCCTGTGTGACTTTTGCTCACTTGTCTTTCTCTCATTTCAGGACACTACTGATTATGTTGCCTATGTAGCTAAAGATCCTGTTAACAGAAGAGGTATGTTTTGCTGCCCAGTGGGAAACCTATTTATTTCGTTTACTACACTACTTTGGGTTCATGGGCATACACTCAGTGTGGATTTGCAAAACGTGGACATTACCCATCATGCCGGTAATACATGTATAATAATTAATAATTATAATTATTGGTGTCAATAAAATTAAATCTTGTCTACCTAAAGGTAACTTTGTTAAAGCAAAATTGTCTGCTCATCATAAAAAGTTTGCTAACATGTTCACTCATATGTGTACATGTTTGTTTTGGTATTGCACAGGTTTATGAGTACGAAAGACTGTGCTAGCAAACAAGAACAATTCCTTTTTGCCATGTGATGGTGAGGCAGTAGTTGCCTTTGGTTCTGTCATAGATTCCCCAATAATCTCAAAAGCCTCAGAGCTAAGGCTCCTGGATACTTTGGTTAGAGCAAAGCAAGACACGGGTCACACTGAAATCATTGTTTAAGTTGACTTCAGAGGGATGTAGTCCCTCTCAGGACATTGTTATGTGAAGTATCACAAGGTTGCATTCACCTCCGTACATTTTTGTTGTAATTTTTTTGTTGAGTCTGCTATGTATACATAGGGATCGGACAGAGATAGCAACATGCTAGTTTCCTTACACAGTGGCCATTCATTACATAAATTGGGGAAAAACTATTAATCACTTGCCCTGAAAAAGGATCTTTCATTGCAGCTAGGTCAGCCATGTGACATGGTGGGGCATCAAAGGTGGCCTCTATTCAACCCCGTGTTCCAAGTCTGTAGCACGCATTCAACATGTCTTTAAAGGGATTTAAGCACGGGTTTTCCTTTTTGTAGAGATCCACTCAAAGCAGCTGGAAATTGCAACTTTAAGGAAACTTTATACACAGAATAGTTAAGTGTGGCAACTATGTTAGTAATGGATGGTACTCCCATATCACACCGTGATGCAGCTGGTCAAGATGCTTTCAATGATGCAGCTGTAGAAGTTGCTGAGGATCTGTGGTGACATGCCAAATTTCCTCAGCCTCCTCAGGAAATACAGCCGCTGTTGTGCCTTTTTGACCAGCTGGGTGATGTTAAGTGTCAAAGTGAGGTCATCACAGATGTAGACGCCCAGGAATTTGAAACTGCTCACCCTCTCCACCTCAAGCCTATGGATGTTCAGTGGCTGATGAGTTTTCTTCTCCTTTCTCATGTCCACGATCCTTTTCTAAAGCGTGTCATATTCTGGAGTGCTCTGATGGTCTGGCTCAGGATGTCATCAGCACCATTGGTCAGGCATTTGATCTCCGCTTCCAACAGTACCTGCAGTGTCCCTCCAGCAAACTTCCCACGTTACACGATAGGTGGGTCTTACATGCCTCTTTTTGCTCTAACACCTTTAAAAATCCTTGGATTCATTATTTCAATAGATGAGATTAATCATTTCAATATATGTCTTTTTTATTTTTGATACAAATGTTATCATATGTGTAGATAGCGTAGTATGACTGGTAAAAAAATCTTTTATTATGTTTTACAAAATTTAATTGGAATTGGCTGTCTGCTTTGAATCAATGAAAAATCATTTCAAAAACTGTTGTAAAAATTGTTATTTTACATTTGCACATCTTTCTGCATTAAATGCGATGTAAGAAGGTGCACAGGTCTAACCAACCAACCACGACCAGCATCAGGTTTATAATTTGGCATAAGTCAGTGAATTGAGGGTCTAATTTAGTCCAGCCCTAAACTGGACGCCATGTGCAGGCATTGTTTACATATAGCTTTTTGTGTGAAAGGATGCTGAATATGGAGGAGACCCCGTGGACGGAGGAAGAGGAGGAAGCCGCTGAGCATCCATACTACAACAACATACCGGGGAAGATGCCACCGCCTGGGGGGTTCATTGACACAAGACTGAAGAGCCAGACGTCTGGACCAGCAGAGGGCAGTCAGGTGCATAAATTCACACTATGTTAAAAGTCCAGTGCAGTCATTTTATTTCTAGCATGAGGTGGAAAATAATAATAATATCCAAACCCAACTGCACAGTAAAGGCATACAGACTGTGTTTGAAGAATGACACATCATTCCACTTGTGTAGGAAGACTGCTTGAAGGGGAGGTGCTGGTTAGTCATTGCCGTTCATCATATAGGTGCTGACAGACACATTGAAGAGTCATCAGAGTGCTGCATATAAGATGGGATACTTGAACATTTGCTCTTTTTAAAACATCTTCAAGAACAATAATACAGCACATTGGTCCACAGTGGTGAAATTCAACTTGCAGCATGTTACAATAAGGCCCCTGGCCAAAACCAAGACAGAAAAAGAAAAATATTTATTTAGACACAGCACAATGGCTTTGCACTGTTATTATAAATTCATAAAACTTGACTTTAAGTGACCTATTAAAAGGCAGATTTGACATACTTAATATTGTAGACTTGAATTATCAATAAGCAAAAGGACAGAAACACTTTACACACACACACACACACGTTAAAAGGTACCTCTGAATAGTCTTGTCTCACTCTTCTCCTGGTTGTGCTCCTCCGTAGTCGAGTCCAGTGGCTGGACTAGACCAAACCTATTACCAGGGGAGACACTGTGGAGAGAGCTGGAGTGAGGAGAGGAGGACCTTGCCTGTTCGACAGGGTAAGCTTTCTTTCACCATAGCGGGTGATATATTCAACATGACGAATGGGAAGCACAGAGAGTATTGTCAAATACTCTTGTCAAACAAGTGGCAATTTTGATAACTTTAGGGTAGACAACATACAATTAGGGACAGAGGTTGTGAACAGAGGTTACTGGGACATGGAGGAATTGAGATAGTCACCTTAAAGCCATACTGAAGCTGTTGTTTCACTTGTCTTAATTCGAATAATGACGTCACAATGTGTAGCGTAAGCTTAGCAGTGAATATTAAAAACAAAAATTTCACAAATACAATAAATGGTCTCTTACTATTCTGTCTGTGTGGAGATAATGTCATATTGTATCCTGGTTAGCTTAATTTCAATTTTTCTTAATGAGGCATTACCCAGTGAACTCATTACATTCACTTAACATTGCAGTGACAACAATTGAAAGTATATGTCAGCTCTCAGGCAGGGACTCAGGCACAGATAGAGATGGAGGATGCACAAAAGATTTATTTCAGTCCAATTCAAAATCCAGAAAACGGGGTCAAAAAAAAAATCAAAAAGGCAGGAAAACACAGCGAACAGTACCAAAATCAGATCCGGAAATCGTGGTCAGGAAAACGGGCAAGGTCAACAACAACAACAACAACAACAACAACAACAACAACAACAACTGGCAGGCAGAACAGGGGAAAAAGGGTGGTGGCAGAGCAGGAAAAACTGAGACGAACTTGCAACAAGACAGAGACAAGCAGGGTAGATATAGGGCTGGTCTGATGAGGAGATGGGATGCAGGTGGGCAGGCAGGGAGGTGGAGGCGATCAGGTGATCAGGTGGGCGGGGACTGGGCGGAGAGCGGGGCATGGCTGGAACGCAAGGAAACAGTAAACAAGAGCACATGGACAGGGAAAACAAAAACAAACCGGCTACGATGCCGCAGTACTGACAGTATAAATATTTCATGCTTGCTGACCCAGTTTTAATGAGGAGCTCACCTTTTGCCTGTTGCATCACATACATCAGCTATAACAACGATTACATGAAAAATGTGCTTTGAAAGGTATGTCTTTCTGTGAACTAAACTTTGCTTGTGTTTATTCTCATTTACTTGTTCTGTGTGTAGGTTCAAGTGACATATACAGTCTACCTGAAGGTAAAAGTCAAGTACCAAAAATGGGGGACGTCCCCACTTATGTCAACACCCAGAACATCGACGTCCAGATGCTGGCGGCGCTGCAGGCGGAGTCTGACACTGTGACGGATGGGTCCGCGGGGGTGGCCAAAGATAGTCCCAGGAAAGATCTATTTGATATGAGTAAGAACCGCTGTTAACACTACCACGAGCCAATTAAAGTTCATGCAGCATAATTACAGAGATGTGACAGTTATTGTTTCTGCTCTTTGTGCGCATTTTATTATATCATTTCAGCAAAGGGGCAAAAGGGGTTGGACTTGTCAAAGCACAGCTCTTTCTCGGAGGGATAAATTTAGACTTTTCAACGGCACATGCTGTGGCCTTGGACTTTTAAGTATATGCCATCTTGCCCTACTGTATGGATAATTTAGAGAAGCAAAATCCTGAACATGTATGACATGCCTCCTTTGGGGGCTAAATGCAGGCTCTATTTTTGGACCATACCCAATTAAAGAAACATTAGTGTCATTAAACAATGTATATTTTACATTGCTTAGCTAAGGTATTGCTAAGAAACCACCAGGCCAATACGGCGTAAATAACCAAAGGAAATGAAACTCTGTCATTGTACTCAGAGCCCTTCGAAGACGCCATCCTTACTCAGACCCCAGTCCCTGCGCTCAGCAAGGCCGCGTCGGTGGACAACTCCAGCCCGCTGCTGGTCCGAGCTGCCGCCTTCAAAGCCCATGAGGAGCTGGAGGGACAACCGTGGTACCATCGGGAGATGAGCCGCAAGGAGGCAGAGAAGCTGCTGCGGGAGGACGGCGACTTCCTTGTGCGCAAGAGCGCCACCAACCCGGGCTCCTACGTGCTGACGGGCATGCACAATGGGCTGACCAAGCACCTGCTGCTGGTGGACCCGGAGGGCACGGTGAGTGACGGGGGGCGGGGGAGGCGCGTGTGCGTGTTCTGTCATCTCTCAGAAACTTTGTCATATGTGTGTCACCAAGATTGGGGGCTGGGTTGAAGGCACTGCTACTTACTTTCCTGTCTTGTAGATATAAGAAAATGGTGGAGCCCTGAGAGCTGGTGGTTGAAACAGAATGTATTCAAATGCAAAGGCCATGATCATAGAGCAGGGGCAGGGATAAGATGCAAATGCATTCCTTTTCAGAATGATGGTCATAAAGTCAATCAAAATATCATGTTCATCAAGGCATGAAGCCTCGTTTTATCATTCAAGTCAGTTGGTTGTTCCACTACTTATATACTTGCCTGCGCAACATTATAAAGCTGTTGCCCTGTCTGAAAGAAAATAGTCCTTGTACTGAAAAGTAAACTCACTGTAAAACTAACAACTGACTAAAGCTAGCAACTACACTAAAAAAACACTAGAAATGTCAGCAAACAGACAGCTCAACATTAGCCATCAAAAGTGGAAATCAAAGAAGTTATCTTAGCTAGCCACTAACACTGAGTTCTGGGTTTAATTATTTCATTCTGCTATGATTTAGACTTTAGCTCCTGAAGTTAAAAACCCATGCAAAGTTTTAAGGGAGTGATCCAATTCCTTGACACGTCTTCATCAAAATAACTACATTTTTCAGTAACAACAAAAACAAATGATGTCCATGATGACAGACATATTACTGTCTCAAACCTCTAATACCTGTCAGTCTTTTTTGTCTGATATAAAGCAGTGTTTTGTCTCTCTCATTCTTAAAGGTACGGACAAAAGATCACATATTTGACAGCATCACCCACCTAATTAGCCATCACCGCGACAACAACTTGCCCATAGTCTCTGCCGGGAGTGAACTGTGTCTTAAACAGCCTGTAGCAAGGAAAGAGTGAAAGGTTCTCACGCTGCAATGGAGGAAACAATCTTACTCCTTTCAAACTTGAAACTTGAAGAATACAGAGAATATATTATTGTCACAGATTACTAAAGATGACACTTCCTTTGGAATGTGTATCTGGGCATCTTTTGGCTGCTTGGGAAGGCGGGAAGAGATTTGTTTCAACTGACACGTGATTTATAGAACTACTCTTATTTTGTTGTGATGATTGAAATTCTATATTTTTTGAGGACATAGGTTTAATGAATAGATGTTTATTTGGTGTTTTAAAACAAAAGAGCAACTGTTAATTGTTTAGATTATTTGCAAATTGACCTCAAGGAGGCAAAAAATATTTTAGAATAACCTAATGTTCTAGTTTTGTCTATGAAGCACAACCAGATTTACAGTTGTTGGTAAGACTTAGAGGAAACAAATATTTGAAAAAGATACTCAAGTTAGTATTTAAATATTTTAGGATCTATCTTTTATTGCAGCTAGCGTAACAGTTCATTTGGTAACATTCTATCAAATCACTGTTGAATATGCTTTCACAGAGATGTATATCTGTTTGCTTTACAGTAGTCACAGAATTTTGGGACATGTCTATTTGCTCCCCGCAGTGCTGTGGATGTGGTTTTAAAAAAAGTGAATTTTTTCTATTCAGTACACTCATTTATCACTGCGGTCGCATGACTTGAAAAATAAACTGTTCTTGTGGTCATTGTTTGTAGACCTTTAACCCTTTGAGAGGTGCTTGTGTATACTCACAGTATTACGCTTTTGAAAACATCTCTGTATCTGGTCTGAAATCCCTCTATAAACCTGTATAGTTAATTAGGTCAGGGCTGAATTCATGTCACGGTTATTGATCTCATGGTTAGCCTCGACAGCTTTAATTGTGGGCTTTAAAACAGGACATACATTGTTATTTGACAAATATTTACCAATGAATAGCACAATCAAACTATGTGTATGTGTATTTACCATGTATGGTCCATGATTTAATGACATATTTTTGCATAATCACTATGTTCAAGGGGGTAGATTGAAAAAAAAATTGATTTCTTTAGACACAACCTCTTGGTTCACAAAATTGGATCACTTTTTAAAATGTTACATATTGAAAACAAGTAATGGTAATATGTGAAAATAGATCCAATTTGCCAATTTTTTTAGGTATTTATTTTTTGAGGTTTCTAGGTCTCCATATAATTCCACAAAACTGTATGTATATGCTCACAGTTTATATAAGTAGGACCTATGTAATTGCACTGTAGTGAAGTAATTACTGTGGAACTGCAAGCAAGTTCACAGTGCTACATGTACATAGCTAGGATGGGTGTGGGGGTAGAGCTGAATGATGGGCAGGGGTAGATAGGTTTATTAAAATAACGTGTAGCTTGATATTGTATTTATCAATACAAAATTGTGTTTCACAGAAGCAACTGTGCAACAAAGTGCACGTAGTACATAGTAACCGTAGCTGCACAGTAGTTACAATGAAATTACATAGGTAAAAATTGCCAGCTAATGTACACTTACCCTATGTACTTATATGGGGCAGTTGACAAAAATGATTTTTGGATGTCCATTGTATTTTACTATAAGAAAAACCTAAAAATGAGAATAATACAAATGACCACAATAATTCTTTTCACACATAAGTATTGCATTTTTTGCACAATATTAGTTCAAACTCGTGAAATGTCCACCAGTGAGACTGTATGGGTAAATAACTCAAGATGTAAAACTATGTTAATGTTCTTGGCATGATTTAAAATATATATACTTTTTCACATGAAAGAAACAAAATCTACTCAGTCTATTTCTGAACTGTACCTGTTTCATCCAACTTGTCTTAAAAAAATAATGTCCTTTGGTATGACATAAGATTGTGTTCAAAGAATATTTTTTCACTTGGATGGCTATCTTGATATTGATGATACATTCATACAGTCTAAAAGAATTGCATTGAAGCAGAATGTACTGTACTACAGACAGAAGAACCCCCATTGTTTATGCAGTAAGAAATTGCTGGGCCACACATTTAAACAATAAAGAATCTTAAAATGGTGAGCAGGCTGTTGTGAGACCTGCTGAAGTAAAGGCAAGTGTGGTATATGTAGGACATGTGTGGTATCACACCAAAGCCCCCATTCATGGCCACTGAGAAGAAAAAAAATATTGTAACCCTCATGCACTAATTACTTAACAATGGTATCAAAAAGACTGCATTTGACCTTATCTTGGATAGAGGTGAAATGAATCAGAAAAATGGGCTAATTATGCATTTGTCATCTTCTGAGGACAAAAATGATACAATGTTTACAGAAAAAAAAAAATTATATGAAAAGAAATACATACACAAAGTTTGGGTTTGTATGCTATTAACCTGATTTTGGTACAAAGCAGTGTCTTGCATGTGGTTTGTAGTGTGAACTGTCTTTTCACTAACTAACAAATTGAACCAAAAGGACAGAGACACAGTGGGATATCTTATCACACCCACAAAAAACATACGTTATAAACCTGATATTGTGTTTCTAAAATATATAGTCATGGTATATGTTTTTAAGAAACACCTTTTTAAATTGCACACTTGACTCTTCTTTTGATTGTACATTGAATTATCAATAATATTACTGTTCACGTCAGATGAATTTTCTGATAAACTGCACACAAGTGTGTGAAGTAAGTTACACTGACGTACCTACTGTACTGCACATTGATTGTTTAGATCATTGGTAGGGTCCAAAATTCAAATCTATGGAACTGAATGTTTTTTTTTCCTTTCTTTCTTTGCATTTTGTAATCTGATGAGGATAGATAAAAATATGTATATATCATTATGAAAATGAACTGAATCTTAACTGAAACAAAAAGGAAATAAAATGTGAAGATCAAAATAAAAATAGGTACCTCTTTCTCTGGCACGCAGCCTTTTTGTTAAAACACAGCATTATCTTATCCACTGTGTCAAACGTGCAGCCTACGTACATTTAACAGTTACCCCAGAAAAACTTTGAGATGCAGTAACCACAAAGGTACGAAACCTGAGGGTCCAGACAAACAATTTTAACTTTGAGAAGGCAAAATGGAAATAAAATTCTCCAATTGTTAGCTATTGTGACTTTATTGTATGTCCTCAATTAAGGACATGTATACACAGGATTAAACAATGATTTAACGATACTTCACTTTGCTTGATGACATTCACTACATTTGAATTTGATAGGGTTGTGGTTTCCCTTTTTTCATATATTTAATGTGTAGGAAGATTCCCAGTTTTTTTTTTTCAATATTATCTGAGATAGAAGATGTTTCTGTCTGTTTCCAATTGTTTTTCATGGGAACCTGAACTCTGACATCTAGCTTTTATTGCAAAAAATGTACAAATCTTGCACTTAATACAGCATTCAATACATTCATACAGGCCACTGCAAAGAAACTATAGAACACTGAATGGGAAATAATTTGAGGAACATAAGTCAATACAATAATCTAAGGTTGTAATGGTGCAACCTCTACCCACCCTGAAAGATTCTGATCTCTGCAAACACATTTCAAATGAAGTTCTTCATTCTAACTTGAGAGATTTTGTTTCTTTATAAGTAGGGAATATAATGAAAATGTAATATGATGCCACTAAGTTGTAGAAGATTAGATATTTTCCTTGCACTTTGAACTTGAAAGCAGGCATCTAGTCAAGATTAAAAACTAAATGACTGGGGTAGTGGCAGATTATGTAATAAAACTGTCAAAACTTTTTTCATCAAAGGTTTTCATACAGCTCTGTAAAATGGACAAAGGAAGTATGGTAAAACCCTCTCTTGGACTCTTCTCAGCTGATACACAAGTTAATTTGCATAACAATTAACAATTAACATATT
This sequence comes from Megalops cyprinoides, assembly GCF_013368585.1. Taxonomy (NCBI): domain Eukaryota; kingdom Metazoa; phylum Chordata; class Actinopteri; order Elopiformes; family Megalopidae; genus Megalops; species Megalops cyprinoides. Next base: position 12,482,239 of record NC_050587.1, read on the forward strand.
GATTCAACAGATTTGTCTTATAGGAGCAAATGCATCCCTGTGTTTACTTGTATGAGGCAGTCAAAGTTACATTGCTTTGCCAGATTTCTGTCCTTGAAAATGTGCCTTTTCATTGTATCAATGGTGTTTGTTCTTTTAAGTGCAATAGCCATACCTTTGGTGAAGTTCTTCAGCGGCATGTCCGTTCATTTAAGGTTGTGCTTTGCAATGCTAAAATATTGCTGCTTGAGATTCAACAGTCCAGTCCATTTTTTTTCATTCAGAATTTGTTTGTTCTGAACTTGAACAACAGTGAACAGCATCACTCTCACATTGTTTGGAATTAAAAAGTGGTCATTTCCAGAAGATGTTTACAAATTTAATCTTTGGTTGTATGAATTTTCATCACTCTGTAAGACTGTTGGCAATAAAAACAGTGAATGTGTACTTTTCTCTGATGTCATTTGTGTTCTTGTGGTTTTATACTCAGATTTGTCCTACAAATATCCACATATATTCATAGAAAATATATATTTACAAAAATGCAAAATGCCCTAAAGGGACTGGTTGGAATTCAATTTGTACTCTGTGGGTTTGCCATATATTTGATAACAACTTGTTACTAAATATTTCTGAATATTTCAGTTGACATTGAACAAAAAATGCACTGCATCTGGATTCAGCAATCACAAATGCACAAAAAAACATGGTTTATTAAAGCATCATAATGTCTTTACAACATGTACTGTATAAACTGAACATCCAGTCTTGAAAAGGGCTTGAAATTCAGTCTTGAATAAGATGTCTGCCTTGCCAGACACATACAAAGACCTTGAATGCAGGTGTCCAATGTCATTTATCTAATTAATGCCATTTCCTGGAACACAGCAGGGGAAGTAAAGATGCAACTAAGAATTCAGTAACAAATCTATGACAGTTGAAGTATTAACCCAACCCATATAATTTCAGCTCTTACATAAATACAGTCCAGTTCTAAACCCTATTTACTTCATTATTGAAACAATCCTGTGATTGTTTTCTTAAATATGTAAGCCTGAACTTTATTTGATCTATTTTTTGTTCTGCTGAGTGACTTAGCTTTTATTTTCGTAGTTTTTTTTTTTTTTTTAGTTCAGTAGACTACAAAAACTTGGAAGTTTGCTAGAAAGTTAACATACTAAGTGTCAAATGAAACTTTTCACCAAATTAATGCATATGCTGTGTAGCTTTCTTCCAATGAAATGTGACAAGAACATCTCATGCAGTCATCAGACACACTTCAAGGGGCCCAGCACATTAAATTGTTTGATCTGCATTGCTGTTTGGATGTTACCCTATAGATCAGCATAGATTAAAATCTGACCATACTCCAGCCATAGTGTCTCATAGATTTCTTTTGCAACAGCAACCTTGAAATTCAAAAATGACTTTTATTGAAGTTTCATTGTGATGTGTGGCTTGCAGGTTCAGTTGAAATAACAACAAACAATCTGTTGGAAAAATGTAAGGTCAGTAAGTTGCCAATGATTTAAACCTACAGACAAATGTGTTTTGACTAAGTCCTTTTCAGACAGATGTCTGAACAGGCATTCCATCATAAACAGGAAGGATGCTGGCTCAGGGAGTTTGGGGACATGACTGTTGATAACCATACCATAACTTGAGATACTACATGCACAAATGATGAGCAATCAAAAGTAGCAGGAAATACATTCATATCTCATTGAAATGAGATGTCTGTTTAACTGATAGGCCAATTCACCGTAAGATGCAGCCCAGAACGCTGATGATTTCCTTTTGATTGCCTGTTCATTGTTTGTCTTAACCGTCTGCTAAGTGACAAGCACAACACTTATCTGAAGATCTGAGATGATAGTTTTGGGGCTGTTTTGAGAAATGTATCTATCCCAAATGTGATGTCATTCATGAAATCCATCCAAAAGCTTCCTCTCAGTCTTTGCCAAACCAGACATATTGGCCTACATTAGTTTCTTGTTATTCACTGTAAAATATAAATAATATTGCTTGCACTATCTTACAGTAAACCCATCAATAAATATTTCTGGATGCTTTTAAGCCTTTACAGCTAGGTGTTCTACAAGCAATTAAGTCATGCCATCACTTGGATCATGGCTGGTTTTGAAAACAAGGGACAAGTGGGTAACATGCAACTTTGAAATTATGTGTGGTCCATGTATACTCAGTTTAGTGCACAGTCGTCATAACATGAGAGGTTGGAAAAGTTATAAACAGCTTAATGTTAACAACCCCCATAGCGAGTGACAGTGTTCTTACTCTGACATACATACATACCAAACCGAGTTTTCACTTATTGTGGTATAGGCTAGCCAGCATTCCTAGCAAAGAGACCCCCTCACCTGGTCATTAGAACAAAAACATGCAATAACTCCACTAAGACATGTGGTCCTAATATTCCCCATCATCTAAATGCAGACAGAACATGCTAGGAGATCCTGTGAAGGATTTTTGTGCCAAACAGTGCCTATCCCTGGAATGGACTGGATTTTAGTTAAATGATTTTTGATTGTTTTATGTATCTGTGTATGTTAATGTAAATAGTACTGTTTATGTGAATGTTAATGGAGGATCCTTGTCTCCAATTAAAATTGTCCAGCAAGAGGCCTGTTTCAACCAATTGCATTTCAAAATATTGTTATTGTATTATATATAATGCAATATTATATATTATATTATTATTGTTTTATTGTCTCTGTCTGTTTAATTGTGCACGTGAGGCCAACTATGAGATAATAAGCTTCACTTGTGCCATTTACCACTTAGCCTGGGATGAAATACAAGTGTGTGGCTGGAGACAATGTCATGCTTTTCAGTAGTTTGTTTGCTGTGGCTGTGTTCAGACTGAAGCCCTTGTTTAGTGTTGTACTAAATCATTTGTTATTTATAAATTCTTCTCCCTGTGGTTTATACTGTATGTGTGATGTATCGGCCAGAGTGCTGGTCCAGTGTAAACTTTCTGTGTTGTAATACTTACCTTAAGGATTATGACATATGAGGCAAAGCTGATCGTGGATCAGCTTTTTAAAATGATGTTTTGTTTAGCCTAACAGTTATTGGGGAAATACTGTGAGGGTGCAAAGTCATTGTTCACTTGCAAAGAAGGGTATGTTTGCATTTACTGCACTTACTTTTCTTGTCTTTCATCAGACTTACTTAACAGTTTATATCATGTCATCATCTGAATTCAGCAACCTCAGCCAAATAATAATAATAATAATAATAATAATAATATCTGCACTGTCCGAAAAGATTTTACCAGTTCCAAAAATATGTATATTGTTATTTATTTGTTATATATACCTCTCAAAAAAATCATTCAACCACTAGGCACAATAAGATTGACCATCGATTAACAGAAAAATAGTGTCATTTTGCTACTAAAAATAGCAAGAAAATATAGTATAGTATAAAAATATACAAAAAAATACTTGTCACTTTTCTTGTTAGACACAACTTTCTGAACTGCTTCAAGTTAGTATAACTTGTAATCCCCCTTTTTTTCAAACTGACCAAAATAAAATAAACGTTCATTGGATGGCATTATTTTTCATTCACTTTAAGTGTATGGGGCCTTAACCTAGATACAATGAACCTCTGTACTGTTCAAATACATGAGAATGTTCCAGTTTTGAAACATATTGCAATGCATTGCTTTCTCTTTTCATTTATTCTGACATCTCTGTGACTACTGAGAACATCTTTTTCTTTTTTGAAGAAAATTGACTTTATTGTAAAAGTGCATACAATCATCATTTAACATTCATGCATTAAAAATACCCATATGCATATTTCCATCCAAGGCATCACTTTTGTATTGAATTACTTTATATGAAACCTTTACAGCTTTGGTGCCAAGGCTGAAAATTAGGTTTTTATTATATTTATGATTACGAGTAACTGAAAAAATGTTTTCCCTCACAAAAATCTTGCCACTTACGGATGAATTAAGATTATAATAACAGGGAGAAATCAGAGCAAGGGCTATACAGTACATCTCCACACTGGCTCCAGTAACAACAGTTTTTTTTTCAATATCAGTTGTATAAGTAACATTACAGAACACTGGAATCTGCCTTGCTCGTATGTATATTCAGTTTCAAATGCACAAAGAGCTTCTTACATGAGCCAGGAACAATGCCAATATAAAAAGTTTTGAAAATTATTTCCCTTTCATTCTACTCCTATACACAACATTTTTATATCATCACATTTACACATATACATGCATATATAGTCACAAGCATATATACATAATTATAATAATTATAATAGTATAATAGTAGTTGACCCCTCACTTTTACAAAGCTGCATGCCCTTCCAATCCTTGTATTTTCCTAACTCTACATTTATACTATCTTAACAATCTGTTCCTGTGAGACAGGAGTAAATTCTGCTGGATCTGAAGTTTTTCTCCTCCCTCCTGTTTTAAATGTTTTCACTTATATAGTGATTTTTGAAATGAGGACTGGCTTTTGTTTTGGGCAATGCTTGTATATTCTCAGCTGCATAATGAGAAGTGAGTTCACTGCTTCTTCCAGATCACACTCTCAATGTAGCTGAGTCAAGTCATTTAAAATTATGATTTACAATTGCTTAAAGTCTATTTTTGTCAAATTAGTTACAATATCAATTTAGATTTCATCCATTCATCACTTAAATATAGATGAATTTGTTAAATTAAAATGTTGAAATACTGGGACCTAACACACACACACACACACACACACACACACACGACTGCAAAAAAAAAAACCTCCTCATACTTTATCTATCAATGTGCAAATGGCACCATTATTCCACATGTATTAACAGTCAAGCTATCATATGTATAACTACTGCAGTGATAGAGCATACTGTTCCTAAGTGTAGGTCGATATCCATTTCCCTGAGATCTATTTTTTTTTTGGAACAGCAAATTGTCAATGCCCAATTCTGACAGTACTGCTCTGACAGTTATTCTGTGCCTTAAACCCTATTATGATAGTGACAGAAGGCAATGCCGCTGCTTAGAGATAGACCTTGTTTTTTTTTTTCTCCAGCACAGTGAACTATGCCACTCATGTAGAATAAGGAAATTACTATGTATACATACTAGTTATTTAATTTAGTGCTATAACTGAAATTGTTTTTTACACGTGTTATAAATACATTACAATTTATTACACACTACATTATAAAGAACACCTCTATTTTTTGTTATACATAAGAGAATGCAATAATTCCCCATGAAATCTGCAGTCATAACATTTAAAGTATTAGTTAAGTTGTAACACAGTAACAGATTAATCTGTTGAGCTAGAAATAACCAGACATGGTGGACAGAATGATGCTTGGTTGCCTACCTGTGTAGCTGTCAGGAAGACAGTCAATCTGCATGAATAGTATTGAGTATTTTCTCATTTAAAAAGCTGCCCTGCGTATATGGTAAAGAATTATTCATATTTAAAAACATGTAATAAATGTACTAAATTGTCATGGAATGTTTTGCCAACTTGGTGAAAGTCTCAGTTTACAACAGTAAGTACAAAGGTGAGATGTTTCAGGTGACCAGTGACCTGCAATTGCTATTATTATTTTTTTTTTTTACCCTTGACATAGTTATTACTATAATGCGCCACATGAAATAGAACTCCTATACATTTGAACAGAAAGTACATTTTATCTTATTACATAGGGCACTAAATCTATTGAAATACAGTCCCAAGTAATAATCATAGCTTTTACAACATAAATAAAACAATGGTGAAATATTGTGAAATGTTTATAGAGATAAGTTCCTAACCTCATCTTAAATCACAAGACCATAGCAATATGTAAACTGTAGTATTTCATTTGCTGTGATAACCTAAGATGAGTTTTGCCTTTTTATATATTGTCCACACCATATACAACAGATATCCAAATAATTCAAAATATCACAGTATGATTGAATCAGCATATAACGAAATAATAAATTGTATTCACAAGAATGCAATTAATCCTTATTGTTTTAATGTGCGGTATATTTATATCCCATCCAATGTAATTCTAACCTACTGGAATGAACAATGTGTAGCCTCAGGAGAGCATAATGCCTGTTCCTTTCCCATGCCCTTCCGCCAAAACAAGTAAAGCTAGTATTTGTTCATGGCTACCATTCCAGATGCAGTCAGATATCCAGATATCCATCTTCTGTAATTTTGTAGCCACAAGTTAAGAACTGCCTGCTCCTCCACCCCTGTCAACATTCTCTGGGGGATTATGGGGATTTTTGAGACGTGGGGGACGCCACAATCTCCGGGTTCTCCTTGTCCTGTTTCTGGCAGTGGCTGCTGCTGGATTTGCTCCTGCTGTTTTCGAAGCCGGGCTGCAGCACAGCGCGAGCGGCCTTGGTCCTGACCAGGCAGCCGCAGACCAGGCCGAAGAAGGCGCGCCTCATCTCCTTGCTGGCCAGCGTGTAGATGACCGGGTTCATCGCCGAGTTCAGCACCGCCAGTGCGATGAACCAGTCGGCCTTGAAGAGGACTGGGCACTGCTTGTGCTTGCAGGCCACATCAATCAGAAGGAGCACAAAGATGGGCGTCCAGCAGGCGATGAAAACCCCCACCACGATGACGACCGTCCGCAGCAGGGCCATGGAGCGCTCCGAGTTGCTGTGCTTGGTGACCTTGCGGCTGCTGGACTTCACAAGCGTGTAGATGCGGGCGTACAGCACGCAGATGGCCAGCAGCAAGGCCATGAAGATCGTAATGCAAAAGGCCACGTACTTCTTGGTGTAGAGAGGTAAGACAGTGGAACAGTCGGGCAGATTGTCCAGACAGTTCCACCCCATGATTGGCAAAGCTCCCAATAAAATGGCTATCAGCCAACAGGCACCGATGAGCAGGAACACTCTGTATTTCTTGTTTGCGTCGTAAGGCCTCATTTTAATCATGGTCATGTGTCTCTCAATGGCAATTGCAAGCAAACTGAAGGTGGAGGCGCCCAGTGCAACAAACATGCTCCCTTCTCGTACAAACCAAATAGCAGGAGACAGCTGGAGTGTCCTCTCACCTGACATGAGCAAGTTGACTATATAGGTCACTCCTGCCAGCAAGTCACAGAGTGCCAGATTCGCAATGAAGAAATACATGCGGTTGTGGAATTTGTGGTTTTTCAATATTGCCACCAGCACTATGAAGTTCTCTAGGACTATACAGCAGCATATAATTAGGAATACCACAGTTTTAGCATCTATAGCGCCACTTTCTTCCTTACGATTGTCCAGTTTTCCCGTGTAGTTGTAATGAAGAGAAATCCGGCTGTTCATCTTTCAGATTTATTCAGAATTCAGACTTTCAGAGGTATTCAGTATCTTTCCAGCAGGGGGAGGCCTAGTACAAGGAAACAGCTCCTAGTGGTTGAGCAGACCTTTCTGAAGTGACTGGCCATACATGGCTACTGTTTCCTTTTCTCTTGAGGGCACAGTGATGTTGCAGCGTTCATCACTGACTTTGCTTAGAAGAAAAAAGAAGCGCCATTAATCCTCGTTTGTTTGGATTGAAATCTTGTGCATTTTACAGTCGATATATACTTTTGTATAATGTGAGAATTTTTTTTCAATATTAGGACAGCTGCATTATACAGCAAAACTGACTATTTTTGGACCTTTGCCTCATGACCTTTTACCATTGGGGAACAAAATCAAAGCTTTAATCACAGCAAGGCTCAGAAAATGTTAATAGACAAAATACATGATATTTAGCCCCCTATTCAAGAGGAATAATTTTGCATTAATTTGTTAGTTACTATAGTTACTTTATAGCTTTATGTATAATTCTACCATTACTACCACTGATACTATTACTATACTATTACAGCTGCAATGGGGCCTAAACATCATGATTAATATAATGCCCATTACCAGAGGTGGACACCACGGTTTCAGAAAGTAAAAGTCCTGCCACGTATTTGTTCTAGCCATTCACTAAACAAGGTGATTTCACTAATTAGTTCCTCTACCTGGCTGAGGAGTTGTGCTAATTAAATTCAACTGGTGTAATGAATGGCTAGAACAAACATATGGCAGGACTTTTACTTTCTGAAGCCGGGGTATCCACTTCTGCCCATTACACCCCAAACCACAAGATATATAATATAACAACAATCTTAATTTTGAGATCTATATCAAAAAGATGTTATATTGCCCCATATTAACTTTCATACATTCACTTCAGTTTCATATTACTAATAACATCTTGAAAATGCATTATAGGTAGCTATTTACTTACCCTTCTTGTACAAACTTAAAACTGCAAAAAGAAATTATTTATACGCCCTTTGAAAACGTGTATATAGAATAATATATAGTATATTGAATAAAGAAACATGTCCCCTCTCCGAAGTAATCGAAGTTCTTTTACTTGTCATATATTTATTTATTTATTCACATTACCAAAGCTCTTTGGTTGCTTTGGGACTTATCTTTATGTTTAGCTCGTGTGTGCAAATTTTCCTCCGCTTTAAATTAATTAATTAATTTTTATGGTGCCACGAGCTTACATATCAGCCACCAACTGGAAAAAGAAAACATGTTAACAAGTTTACTTACCGTTTCATTTTCCAGATAGAATAACGGTGATGCTGCAGCAGTTTTAACTTTAGACTTAGGGTATACATGCACTTCAGTTTCATCCACTGAATATCCACTGACAAGACTTCTGAAACGGAGAGCTATGTCGTTTAAAGCATTGTTTTAAATTAAATGTTCTGCAAGATCTTGTCGTCTACGTGCCCTTTCAATAGCATTTTCTGCATCTGTTTCCTCTTAGTTCTGTGAGAGGACCACTGCAACTTTCCGCAATACCAATCGACCGCCCATTTCCTTCACATGGGCAGTCAAACACGCCTTCCACTGACAGAGCCGGAGCTGAAAGTCTGACAGTGGATGGGGGAGGGGTGGTATGCTGTTATGTGTCTGTTCACCATCTCATTTAATCCGATTGAAATTGCTAAATTAAACTATATGAAGACGTGTAATAATGCTGTGTCTCTAGTAACCGTTCAAATACACTGTAGTTGACTGTAACACCACTCATATGGAGGTTTAAACTTGTAAAAATGAAATAAATTAAGGGCAGTTGTTGAAATAAATACTTAAATTGTGAAATTTGCCAATTTAATTTATCTCAAGCTCAATTTAGCTTGGAAAGGTACAAAACTACAGTAACAAGCCCTGTTCTAAGCATACTGAAAAGCAATGTTGCGCTAAACTAGCTAGCTGGGTGGCTAGCTTGCTAAATGACAACTAGTCTGAGCCCTAATCTGTTCTTTTGTTATGTTTCGTTTCTGCGACTAAAACATCTGCCTTCTCTCAAAATTTGTGCCTTCTGCATTCTACTTCAGTATCCAATTATGAAGACATTACTTTTTGTTTGACTTCATTTTTGTCATCTGCAAATTGTTTAATGAGACAAGATCAAATTGTTGGATTGATAACTAGTTAGGCAGCTGACCATGGTGTTTGAGGCTGACCTTAGTTTCAGATGGCAGGCAAATTCAGTTCAATTCAGTTGTCACATAGGGAATTCATGTCCTTTGTGGCCATTTTGGACATTAAATATCAACATGAGTTGGAATACTTTCATCCTAACCTGCTAGATAGTCATCAATAGCCAACTGAAGCCAACAACTAAACAGACAGAAGCCAAAAAATTGCTAGCAAGAGAAAAATCTAAAGCATCTAAATGCTTTTACTGGATGTAACAGCAGAAGGATGCTGTTCCTACAGTGTTGAGCAACAGCTTTCCTTAATCCATAGGTATTACTTATGGACTGCTGTTGCACAATATAGATAAAGAAATTCAATTAAATCCTCTTGCATTTCACTGTCTATTTTACAATTTCAGTATTAATGTATATATTCATTTCACAGGGTGCCTGAGAGGAGTGAGATGAGGAACCTCTGGCTGACATACCCACTCCTATTCTTGGTGGAATGAAGCCAGCTTGGCTGTGGGTTCCTGGTCATTGCCTTACAGCCAGTTTTGAACCAATGCCATAGGGCTCAGGTTACAGTCAAGGCAAGCGGTTTTCTGAGTGAGCTACTCTGGAATACCAAGTACATGCCATACAATTGGATTCAATTCTCAAATTCTTCAAGTTTTTCTGAATGCCAAGGTCAAAGTAGACAATTATGTGATATTGTAACAGTGAGGTAAAGATGGGCAGTGGCTAAAGGTACCCTTAAATCCTCATCTCAAGTAAGGCATACTTCAGTCACTGGTGGAGCTTCTCCTTTGGTGAATCACTGAGATATTGCAGTGGTGGTGTGTACCAAAGTGGGTCAGTGGGTGTGTTGTGTACTCCCACATGTGTGTTCATGTACTGTATGTTCAAGTGATTGTTAAGCTGCTGAAAATGCTGAAATGGGAATGAAACCTCCAATCTGCAGAAATGAACATTCAGGAAATCAGCGCAAAAACATATTATAACGTGGCTTTGAAATAGCCATCTGGGTTTGCTGCATCAGGCTTTTGCTTTACTTAGTGGCAAAGGCGTGTAACTTTGGCTGGGACATGCCCTGGTTGTGGCAAATGAAACAGGAGTTTGTTTGTGTGTGAGTGTGTGCTGTACTTGCTTCTGTTTCGTACCATAGCTTGGATAAATAATTTTAAATATCTTTAAATATCTTAAATGAATTTAAGAATTTTAGTGGTGGAGCTTGCGATTTTGCTAAGCTGGGAAGAAAAGAAACATGGAAGAAAAGATGGAACGCCAACCCAAAAAAGAAACAATCAAAAGGAAACAGAAAGAATGAGATCTGTGTCGAGTTTTTATCAAAAACGATGCTGGCTTGGCTGAATTAGAGACTGAACAGGCAAATCCTTCAGCATTATACACTTCTGTGCCCTTGACCCAGTGGTGTGCACAACATTGGGCTGTGGGTGGGTCATTGCCAATGTGAAATACTCAATGGCACACACTTGCAGAGCTGATCTTGGTGCTGCAAGGGTAGTATGGAGTTTATCATTAATTTTGAATGAGCTTTGGCATTTCATCCAAGGCATGATAATATAGCTTTTCCAGTGGTGTACTGAAAAATCCTAGGCCCTCCCAGGAAAATTTTGGAAGGGGTCCTTTGCAGGATGAATGTTTTTTTCTAACCATGTTGATTGGCCCTTAGTGAGCTAGGTACAGTTATGATATGTTCAATTTCAACAAGTGGAGCAAAGCCATCTCTTTTTTTTCAACCCAAGCCAACTCACTGCATACGAGTGCCTCATAAATTAAACTGACCTTCAAGAATTAGTTACCCAAAATGATTTTCTAGGTCGACATCCTTAGTATCAATTCAGTAAGAGAAGAAACAGCATCCAGAGTTACAGGTAATGGACTGGATTGCATTAGAAAACAAACTCAGTGAGAGCATGACAGGAGACATAATAAATTATTATGGATAATGGGGGATTTTGGTGCAAATTACAGTTGAAGCAGAGATATGAAAACTCATAGCTACAGAAGTACAAGTAAAACAACAGGCCTTATTCTTCATACTGATGCTTTCATTTTGCTTCATATTGCTTCAGTGAGATAAGCATAATACCCATTTCACAAGGACAAGAAATTCTAGGATGACTGAAATGAAGGGAATTTACTAGTGGAAAGGTACAGCATTAAATGAATGAGAAGCAGATCTGCCAGGATCCTTAGCTTGACTTTGACTCCAGTCCTCCAGGGAGACAAGCACATTAGCACAGCCATTGGACGGTGCTGAGACCTTGAGCAGTAGGGGCCGGTTCTGGCCATAGGCACAAGGACAGCAGAGCCCTGGATTCAACCAGCAAAAGGGTGAAAGCCGGGCAGAAGACTACTGAAAACTGCCCAGGATGGAGACCTGCAGGTAGGAGGAGAGGAACAAAAGGAGAGGGGAGGAGGCAGATTCTGCAAACAGCTGATGCACCAGGATGGAGAGGTTAGTAGGCACTTTAACTACATCATTTGTTGGCTGGAATTGGTTTGGGGAAAGTCCTGAAGTCCTTTTTTTTAGATTAATCTTATGCTAGCCATGTTAGCTGCTATTTTCTAGGAAAAGCTACTTTCCCTGACAATTGATGCTGGGAGCCAGCGAGGACAGCTAACAACAAGTTGTGTTAAAATCGAGGGGGAGATTTTGACCATGTCAGAGATAATTACCCATGTTACAGCTCAGACACCACATCTGTAGCATGTGGTGTCTGAGCCAGAATAATGAAGGGACAGACAACTCATTTAAAAGGTTTCATTGACATCATCAAGGAGTATAAAATGTTTTCAGAATCAAATCATTAACTTGCTAAGGTTTTGTGTGTCCCTAAAGCACCCTAATTATTTTTCTCTGGAAATGACTGAGAAGGTTATATATTAGACCCCCACTACAGCATTTTCCTTTGCATAGCATGTCTGAGAAATGGTGTGGTCTGGACTAAGTCATTGTGGCATTCATGGCCACTTCCTGGAAGTCACAGGTCTAGATCTGGGAAAATCTATAATCACAGAAAAATTTTCCTATTCATCACAGAGTTCTAAGGGTAATTACAGACTCAAAAGCCAAAAGGTCATTAGCCATGAAACAGAAGGAGGATAGCATGAATTGTTCAATGTAACCTGGTCAGAGCATAGCTTAGAAAACTGGGCAAAATTCTCACCCAAAAGAAAGTTTCAGGCAAACTCATGTCAACACATACATGTTCTGTGAGTTCAACTCCTATGGGATCACTCTTGTCATTTGTATCAGCATCTAAAAACTTACCATTCAGTTGTTTTACTGGAGCTGTTTAACTTCAGTCTTAGGGCAATCTTACATTATCAAAGCTTTACACAGTGCATTTCTCTCTGAGATCTATTTCTGAACCAAAACCTCCAAACTACAGCCTTTCATTAAACTGCCTTCAAGTCATGTCCCAGCGGTAGCTCACTTACAGCTGTGAATGCTATCTATTGCTTGTGATGACGGATTTCCACGTTTTCCAGTTAGACTTTACAGACTCCCCACTAGCAATTACTCCAGGCTGTGCATGACTTACAGTTCGTCAAGGGTTGAAATCGCATCCTCTCTCATGGTCTCCCTGCAAATTTCTTCAGTGGGGTCACTTTTACCCTTGTGATTGCCATTATATGTGATTCTTGACATCCTACAGCAAACCGTTCATTTGACTAAAGAGTATGGGGATAGAGGTGTGGTTACAAATATACAATTATGAGAAAGCACTGCCTTTAATTTGCCTACTCTCTTTTAAACCAGCACTCCATGAGTTGCGCCTGCAAATATGAAGCAGGACGGTCTTCACTGGTGGCTTTGTGGTTGGAACAGCCCCTGGAGGCCCTGCAGTCCCCACTGCATCCGTCTGTCTCCGGGTGGGCAGTGTTTCCTGGCGTTTTGAGAACGTCAGTTTCACAAAGAACAATCACATTAGAGAAACCAGCTTCTTGCTGGAAACATAAATAAGGTTTTGTTCTTTCAAAAAAAAAAAAAAAAATAGTACATGCTTGTTAGGATTAAGGATTTCACAAAAATCCATGTGGTATGTGGTGATTTCTTTTGACTGTTCTGTAGGATGTTTTGATGCAATAATGATGCAATAATGTATGAAAAAGAAGTTTTCCAAAACAGTAGAAAATGTGAATACACTTTGATTAAAATCCCAATTAATTCTAATTAAATACAGATTGTCCCTGCTGCCATAGTACAATTCATTCCTGAAAAACCCTTCGTAAACAGGATACTGGGTAATTGAACCCTGTTTCCCCATAAACACAATGTTATGAGTTAGGGTTAACATTTTCATACACTTAAGTATCACTTATACATACATACACACAAAGTGCACAATAAATATCCAGTTGTGTGATGGTTTGGGAATTATGGGACATGGAGAACAGTTAGACAAAAATCACCCTCATGGCAGAGATATTTATCACGAGGTGAGTGAAACAGGACAGATTCTGCTCTATTCTGTGGCTTTCAACATTTTTAAAATTTTCTTTTTAAAAATAGACTGTCTTAAACCTGGATCATCATGCGTCAGTTGTGACGTCAGTTGTTGTATGTATAAATTATGAATACAAGACTCCTTAATGTTTATGTCTTATTCATATATGTCACATGTTGAAACTATTAAATCTATATTCAGTCTTGATGTTAATATACCTACACTCATCCCATCGGAGATGAGCCCAACCATGGTGTGATGTAAAGACATGGTGTGATGAGTTCGGTGTGGAAGAACTTGACTGGCCCGCACAGATCCCTGACCTCAACCCCATCGAGCACCTTTGGCATGAAATGGAACAGAGATTGCGAGCCAGGCCTTCTCGTCCAACATCAGTGCCTGACCTCATAAATGCTCTACAGAATAAATGGGCACAAATTGCCACAGAAACACTCCAAAATCTTGTGGAAAGCCTTTCAAGAAGAGTGGAAGCTGTTATAGCTGCAAAAGGGGGACCAACTCCATATTAAAATATATGTATTTGAATACAATGTCATTACAGTCCCTGTTGGTGTAATGGTCAGGCGTCCGAATACTTTTATCCATATAGTGTATGTACATTTTTGCAACCATGCAAATGTTTTTAATACCATTAACTCTTTGCAAAGTTAGAGAAAAGTGTACACCTGGTATGTTTGAGAAGTGAAGCTTTCATAAAAAAGAATGCAGCTGTTTACCCTAAAATAATTAAAATATGGGAGATCTTTCGGAATCTCACTTTCAATCTACAAACATACTAAGTTATTCAAAAGTACAAATATATACAGTATACTTCCTATATTATGTCAGTACATATGCATTTGCAAAAATATCTCTGGAACTCAGACGATTGATATCAGTAAAATGGCTGATTACAAGTAAAACATTTGTCCAGTTATATATCAGCCATTAAAGAGGAATTATTCCATATGGATAGTACCCAATATTTCCTCTATTTTTACAAATTAAGATGGGGAAACAGCAGAGGATATGGAAGAAAGTTCAAAATGATCCTAGTTTGACCATTTATTGCTTAGCCATGTGGAGTTTTAAATTTTTGAAATGCAGATTTTATATTTAAATTATATATTTAAAAACCAATTGTATAGTTTAAAAAATTTTACTAGGTGTATAAAGAGGTTTATTTGTGATGCCACTTACATCTAAGAACAAAAGTCTGAGATTTAGTTTAATTCTGGCAAAAGAGTTTGGCACCCCATAGTTAACAGTTCATTCATATAGAAGAATTCAGGTTGGTGGAAATGAAAACCAGCAAATGGGAGCTGGTGTGAGAAACCCTCTAATGGATAATAATCTGAATTATTAAACAGATGTATTTTAACATGTTTATTTGCATCTCCATATAGAGTTGTATTCTCAAAGAGAAATATCGAACCACTGCTTTAAAGAATGGCGTGGAAGTAAAGGAGAGCTCAGCACATGGGAAGTTCCTTTGAAGCTTGCCACTAAAAAAACAAATGCAGCCATGTATTTCCTTTATGCACACTATTTGCAGACCTGCAGAATTTTACCATGACCTTGTCTGTTCTCACATGACCTCACAGTGCGGTTCAGACCCACTTCCCTCAGGTGCTCCAAGACTAATCCTGGCCAGGGTGGTGGGGGGTGGGGGGCTACATACAGCCATTACAGCTGCTAACCACAAGCAACCTACAGCCTACAATTCTTGTTCCAATTTCACTAATGACAGATACAGTACTGTACTACCATTTTATAACCATCATAACGGTTCATGGAAAATACAGGAAGGTTTGTCAAATTGCCACCAGCGTTTCAGTGGTTCCAGGACTGCAATTTTAAACTCTGGAAAGAGACTAATAGAAAGTGTTTCCAGTATTAACTTTACATAGCTGTTTTTTACAGTGTCTTTTTTTCCACGACGATGCACACAAGGGAATGAAAAAATGTGAAAACTTAGTTGTTTTACAACAGTTTCAGAGCAATAGTTTTTTTGTGCACTGCACATTTGTACAACTTTTAACATACTATGCAAGTTTGGCTGTGAAAATGGAATTTGTACATATTTCTCTCTTCTCTATGACTTTCTGTGTATTGGTGGTTTCAGTTTTTTTGTTGTTGTTATGAAACAACCACAAAACAGGCCGTTGGACAGCAATTTGACTAAGTGGGTGTTTCAAATGTCTGCAAAGCTTTTAGTCACAGCAATATCTTTAAAACATCAATAACAAATATAAGCCAGCATAATGTTATCACTGGCACTTTTCACTTGGCAACTAGGTTGAAGTTGTGGATGTGTGTTAAGAAAGAATACGACAGAATATTACAGTACTTTAATGTATGAAGTTATTATATTTCACTAAAAAATGAGAAATAACATCTACTATATCATGTTATTTCATTAGGTTATTACAGATTCTTCAACATAGATTATTCAGTGTTGTGTCAGTGTATAAACCACACTGTAGCTGCAGAATGAGAATGCAGAACTTGAAACTGCCTGTGTTGTAGCATGTGACTGCTATTTCTTTTGAAAAGATGCATCTTTCCAACATCCTGTAATAGATCTAGAATTTACCAGAATTGGCCATACTTAATTTGCCTCCACATGAGAGGGCATAGCATAGCAAGTAAGAAGGCCTAAAGGTACAGAATGCAAGTAACATGTAAAAATGATTCCTGGAAATAATGAATCATACATGGGGGGAGGAGTATCCTGGAATTTCTCTAGGAGTGAAGGTGTAAGAAGGGGCAGGAACATTATAATGCGCAATATTTATGTCTCAGGTTGCCAGACTGTAAAGGAGCATTAATGGGCAAACATTAAGGAGTATCATTTGCTGCCGTGTGTTTTATTTAATGATATGGTGTATTAATTATCACAGTAACTTGATTATTTCTCCAGTGAGTAAGTATGAAGATTGTTCCATGCCACCAAAATGCAACCTCTGATGTGCATATAGGTTGCTTTTTGTTAGACTCCTGCCTTGCTTTCTGTATCTTATATATATGAATAAAAGTTTTTCATATTGTCCTTGTCTGTTCTTGGTTTGATGAAAGTTTTATGCCTTAGTTCCAAAGGAACCCATTCAGTTAATATCAGATTTTGTCTTCAGATTGAAGTAGTGGTAGTGGTAAATGGACATAGGTTAACTCATACTGGTCAACATGCAATCCACATACAGTGTTAATGTTATTATAAATATACACAGGCTGGTAATAATGTTACAATAAACCTGAAAATAACCCAACATTAAAGACAACTACCTGCTAAAAGCAGTTAGTAGATTAATTAGCATTGGAAGCAGGTAGTGAGAATCTTTGAAAAGGCTTTGAAAATTATTATTTTGGGTCATGGATTCTAAACACACAAGCCACAGGAGGCTGCACCTGCACTACCTCACCAATAATGGTGTTGATTGGATAAATAGAAATGTAAACGAAAAGCTTTCCTGATTGATTGTCAACGTCCAGAAGAAAATGGTGATATTCAATGGGATTTGTCCCTTAGAGAGAAACACGTAAACCCAGGAATTTAACACCTATGGTACAGACTGTATCCTGTATGAACTGATCCTGTTTGAATGTCATTGAAGATGAACTGCAATTCCATTAGTATGGGATAAAATCCAATGATGTGTCAGACAATCTGATATTATACAGTTGCTTAAGTAATTCCCAGAATGCAGTCTGTTGGCTGGTCATATAATGTTTAGCAATACTCCATTAATCTCTTGGGCATGAACTGTCTTCTCCTCTCTTTTTAAATCCTTCAACAGTGAGTCCTGGTATCTTTTGGCACTGGTAGTCACACTGTTTTTTTTTCTTGTTAGGTTCAGGGGCTTATGCTGAGATCAGTTAGCCAGTGTGGACAAACCCATGCTTGTAGAGAGAAAATGAATAGCTGTTTAAAGTCTAGCCAGATGAAGCATAATTAATGTAACTGGATGATTTTGGCTAAATTGCAAAAGCATTTCAACATTCTCTCTCACATTCAGACATTTTATTTCACAGATTTCACATCCTGTTTGAGTGCTGTGTTATTTTCTGCAGGCCAGGATACTGTCATGCCCTGCAAACTCAAGTGTGCTTCAGCTGTCTGGTATTGCATCATTGCCAGTGTAACCCTTGACTTCTGCTACTCCTTACCAGTGGTAATCTTATCATCAGACTTCTGAAGTTAAAGGAGAAGTGCTCCTTCACTTCAGCCAAACTGTCATCACCGATTCATCTGCTAGACATTAAACACATTAAAGAGATGTTAAAGAAATATCTACAGATTCAAATTTTTTCTGGCTATTTATGCAATAAAAATGACAGTATAATACTGTACATTTTGTACTGTACCATGTTTCTTTTCCATTTCAACCCCCTTTTCTTCCAGCTTTTTGTTGTGATTGCTAAGTCTATATTAGCTTCACCTCACCACAACACCCTCTGCACTCTCAAGAGACCTCAGGGTGAGGCAAATGCAATCCTCCAATATACGTGTATGCCAATGTGACTGTTTTTCACACTACAAGTCCCACAGTGCACCAAGAAGCGGATATTGTTCAGAAGTTGCTGCACCTGCCCGACATCATCTATGTAACTCACAGGCAAACAAATTGCAAGGTGCCAGAGGCAGTCCAACAAGAACAGCCTGGCTTGACAGAAAAAGGCCAATTTATTCCATACCTGGGGGGTTCCCAGTCATTGTTGGCAGACAACATGACTGATTTGGAACCTGTGGTGTAGGACTCTACCAGCACGTGGCACAAGTGCTTTAACTGTCTGAACCTCCTGGGAGCTGACCATATTTAAAAAAAAAAAGAACCAGTTGTTTTTAAATATGAACCAATGCCTTTTAAAATACATTTTCTTGCACATACAAAACTAGGAATATTTTCTGATAATACTATTTGTAATTTTAGTTAAAAGACACCATAACAAAGTCAAAGAAGGACAATGTCACTGAATAAGAATGAAAAAACCTTTTAGCCTTTTTTAACCTTTTTAAAGTGTGTGTCTCCGAACTGGCCACAGGCATAATCTATTGTCCTGTGAAAGTCAACATCAGGGAAAAAATAACTACTTGGATACAAAACTGCACCAACACAGCATGTATCGTTTCATAGCCAGTTGCAATCAACCTCTTCATTTTCCGAGTGAATGAATCATATCATAGCTTGCATATGTACTGGACAAAATTCACATCAACTTTATGCCAAGAATCAATTATGATGATCAGTCAAAGTGCAGTTCCTGCAAAGGGCCACTGGTCTTCAAGCTGGCTAAAAGCTTTCCTAGATATCCGAGTCAGGCCAATACAGTGTGTTTACTGGATATGATGAGTATCACAAGACTATGTTGACAAAAACAAAAACAAAAAGTTGTTATTTACCAAAGAAAAGGAGTCAGGAAATAGTTATCTTGGATGAATGCAATTGTACTATTCAACCATTCAACAGTCTTCTGTTTTAAGGGAGCTATACACCAGTAGCCACACATCTGAAAACATCTGAAACATTATTACTTTATGTAAGGCAGTGGTACACCAAGATGAAAAAAGATTAACAGCATACAGCAGATCTCTCTCCCTTCGAAATGGATCACAAGGCTGAGCAAGTTCTTACGGGCATACGCATTTATCTTTTTTTATAATTACATTTTTCCTGAGGTCATCATTATCTTGTCCTCACTCTGACTAACTTGCACGAGATTTTTTTTAATATCCTAGATTAAGTGATGCCTAAATTTTTTGACTGTTTAGATGAGGTTTGGTGCAATTTTTTCTATTTGAAAATGGTATTGGCCAGCTCTCACAGGAGAGTTTAAATAGATGTATCAGCTTGATATTTTTGATGGATTGTACATTTTAGGCAAAATGTGGGACATTTTGGTACAAACACAAAAAAAATCTAGTTTGGACTGTATGAGCTGATTTTAAAGCCCAGGTTCACTCACACCACAATACACCTTGCCAATAACTTTGAATAGCTAATTTAATAAAGTGATATATTTTACAATTTCTTGTGTGTTTGAAGTTAATTTTATTGGCCACCATATTCAACAAATTGTGTAAGATAAACATGTAAGATGCACTTAAACATGTTATTCAAACCTGAAAGCAAATCACAATGTGGTGTGAAAAAATACAGTTAAGGCCTTAGATGTTGATTCCTAATTCAGTATATCATCTAACTTCAATAACATTTCAGCCCCTTTGAAGGTTCTGTCTCTCCTTTGCAGTCTTGCAATCATAATGATTTATTTGTGCAGCCCATATACACTTTGGTATAAATTTTTTATATTTCCACATGCATTTCCAGTCTCCTGTCTTGCTCACTGCCTAATGCTTCTATTCCCCACCTCCCTTTTGTCAATAGAGAGATCCTGAGAGCTACAGAATTGTATTTGTGTTTGATATAGCACACAGCACAGGTCATATTAACTCATTGGTCACTGAGACCTGGCAGTTGTGCCTTTCCACTGACGTCTTATTGCAAAATTTCTGCAAGGCTGTGGAATTTGTTTTTGTCCTAAACTGCTGTTTAAAAAAGAAAATGAAGGCTAAAGACTCCTGGAGCACAAAGCTCTGCAAACCGACCACTGGACCCAGTCCAACACAAACAGAAAATAATTATGTCTGAGAGCAAGTTTTATTTTGAGATCACTCACTCAATTGCAATGCAGGCAGAGCCTATGAGTGAAAAATGCTATTATTGTAACACGCATGTCCTTGTATCAGATCCAAGCTAAACAGTGAGACATGGCCTAGCAGTCTGAAGACATTCGCTCTGCAGCAGACCATTGCCTCGTTTACTTTATCCGACTTTATGATGTTGCAACACACTTGAATTTCTGCTCTGGCGATTTCATTTCCAATCTCCAGCTCACATTGTTCCTCTCTACTTCTCCAGTGTTCTTTGAGTCAAGATCTGTAACAATCAAATCAATTTGGCATACACCTTCATTCATTGTAATTTACAGAGATGAAATGGTTCAAATATAGCAATGAAAAAACATGCCCTGACAAGAGAACAAATGTAGTTGAGTCATCATTTTGAAAAACAATGTGTTGTTAATGCTACTGTAACTATTGAAGCTACACCACATAACCACTGCCTTAATTCATTTTTTTGTTTACTTGTGTGAGCAAGAACTGTGAAGAAGTGCTTTCACCTGTCCCCAAGACTCCCAACAAGGAGGTAACTTGTTAATTGTGTAGTGGCCTGTTAAATGTTTAAATATATTAGTGTTAAAGGATCCTCAACTGCCTTTTCAATTTAACATATTAACAATGGACAAATCTGTATTTCATTGAGTACACTTTCAAAACAGTAGTTGCCATTGTGTGTATTGTGTGTCCAATTATGTTAGGCCTGCAATTGGCTAATGAGCCCCACCTGCCTAATCCAAGCACAGCCACACACCTGTACACAACAACACACAACTACTCCTAGGTCAGGCCCTGGTCCTCTCATGCCTGGACCTCTCATGCCTGGACTACTGCAACTTCCTCTCTGCTTGCCTTCCTGTCTATGCAATCAAACCTCTACAAACTTCACTGGCTTCCTGTTATTGCGAACATCAAGTTCGAACATCAAAACCTTGGTGCTGGCATACAGGACAGTGAATGGGACAGCCCCCTCATACCTATGACCCCTCTTCAAACCCTGTGTTCCTTCAAGATCGCTCCACTCTGCATCTACAGGGCAACTGACTGTTCCGGCTCAACAGGGTCACTCTTCCCAGACACAATCCCTGTCTGTACTGGTCCCACAGTGGTGGAGTGAACTCCCCACGGGGGTTAGGACAGCAGAATCACTAGCCATCTTCTGATGCAGACTGAAGACCCACCTCTTCAGACTGCATCTTGATTCCACTTCTATCCCCACTCCCTAGCACCTGCTACTTTTAGTCTTTGATGAAAATTTTGCATGTATTATTGTGATGTGTTTTGATTTTGTGTTCTAGGGACTGTTGTATCATAGTATACTTGGCTTCTGTCAGAGTGCCGAAATTAACAAGATTTGGTAGCGCTTGAATAGTGTTATGATCATACTCACTGGTTTGGGAGTGCTGTTAGCCTGGTCTGACACTGTTACTCGTTTAAATTGAATGGATACACTTATGTTTTATTATGTTGCAAGTCACTCTGGATAACAGCATCTGCCAAATAAATGTAATATAATGTAACACATCTGCAAAATTATTTTATAATTTAATAAAATAATAGAATTTTAATTCACATGTATTACTTCATTTGCAGTAAAAATTTGCAATTGAAACACCACTGACAATCCAAAAGATGAGATTAAAAATATAGTCCTATCAGGTAATGTCAGGGAGGCTTTACTTTATTTAGGTTTTTGTAACTGAATGAAACACAGCATATGCTGTGCATATGTGATAACAGTTACTAATAAAAGACAAATGGAGAACATTTAAAAACGGAATAAATAAACAATTGCTTTCTGTGTTAACCCTAATACATTAAAAGAGGCAAGGGAGAATGTTACGCCCTAGTTTAAAATGCATACAGATAAAACCATTATCCATAGAGTGCTCCGCAGGGCAGAGTGGTCTCTTGTCAATACTTGTAACAGGCATAAAGCCAGCCATGTGGCCCTAAATGTATAAAGCTCAATACAATAGAATAATCTCCGATTTTTACAAACATTAATATGTTGTAGAGAAATACATTGTTCTTATTTGCCAATATTTCCAAACTTGTTTTGAAAAAAAAAAAAACCCTGTTCTGCTGTTTACTGGAACAGATTGAAGGTGGTATTCAGTTAAAAGAACAGTAAGGGAGAGCTAATTGCCTTGGGTCATTGCCTTGGCTCTGGTTTCCATCACAACAGTGTTCTGCTTTCAAGATACACACCTGTCTGGAATAGGACCCAGTGCCTTTAGGAGTGACACTGCAAAGGGAGGGCACATGGTAGAAGTGGAGAACCCACAAAACAACCAAGAATCACAACCATTGGTTAAGCTGTTTCACCATCACCCCGATACCTAGCTTTCTCACAGTACCTGCTATAACGCTGCATTCTGCCTTCTGCTGCTGGTTAAGCTGAGGAGGATGGTGCGTCTGCTAAAGGTGCACTGAAGGGGAACAGCACAGCTGGATCCTGTGCAACAATCCCAAACTTGCATTACATCTGCAGCCATGGGCAAAAGACAAGGACTTGCAAATCATCACAATCTGCAACCTTCCCTTTCACACACTTGCGGCTTCCATACTCCCCCACTCCTCCACAAATACTTAGTATCAAAGCAGAAAGCAGCCATTCAGTCTGATCAGAGGTGGATCACACCATACAGCTTTCCAGGCTTCCATCTTTATCTATGAAGACAGTGGATTGAGAACTTGCCAGGCAATGGTTCTCAGGTACGGCCCATTTCAGTACCATGACCTGAGGCTGAGTGGAACTGTAATTGATGTTATAGCTCCTCAGAAGGGTGCAGGTGAGAGAAATTAGCATTTCCCATTCTGTGCCAGGACAGTGCCTAGGCTTGACTTGCTGACATCTGTGCTGAGGATATAAGTTCTCACCCCCATTTCAATTCCAGTTATACCATCATAAGCCATCTTGCAGATATTGAACACAGATTCATCCAGTCATTCGGTTTTATGGAATAACTGCCATTAAACATAAATCCCCAAAGGAGATATTATGACAAGAGTTTGGCTTGTTTTTCAGTACAAAGTTTGTTCAATACATTCAGATCCTGCTGACAAGGCCAGATGTTGTCTTATCACCATCATTATGTTATGTTAGGTTTACCACAAAGTACTTTTTTTTAGCTTTTTTAATTGGATGAGCACTTACGTACTGTGAACCAGAAATAGAGGACAAGAGTGTAAGACAGGTATAATATTAATGAACCTGCAGTATAATTTTTTGTCAGTAGTCATTCATATTTATTTCATATTTGGCACATTTCTTAGTCATGATCTTCCAAGGTGTTCTTGACAATAATTCAAAGTGAAAAGCCATTTAACCTGAAAGACCTGTGGTTGCCTACAACCTCCAGCTTTAGACTATGTGCTATAACATGTTAGCACCCCTCCAGCTAGGATGAAGTCTCTACCAAACAGAGCAAACATACAACTTAAAGGACTCCATGTGTATATGGATATTATGATTTGCACCAGGTTAAGTGCATATGTGCTTGTCAGAATGTCGACTGATCGAGACCTCATCTGACTTTATTAACAGTGGGTATGGGCCTGTGATTTTTATTCTGCTTCCCTATTCTGCTTCTTGTTGGCACAGTATAGGCTGTAGAACTGAGAAAAGCAGAGGGGAACAGTATGACTGATTGAAGTCTTTAATTCTCTAATTAGAGAAATTTAGAGAATTTTGAGGGCAAATTTATAGAATTGTCATTCTGGGAATCCAACACTCTTTCTTCATCCATGTATCCAGGGCATTTTTGCAACATATCCTCTCCTGCCCATGTTTGTGTAACATGTACAAATGCTCAGGTAAAACTGGGCTCATTCCATTTCATTTCATGGACGTGTGTTACAAATCTGTTGGTAACAGCCAGCGTCTCATGGAGGTCTTTTCAGCCAAGTAGATTATAAAAAAAGTTTCATATTGAGAGGAACTTCCTCAGTTAAATATTTGAAAAGTCCCTGTGCCTGTGTTTTCCCCTGCTGTATAATACTGAGAAGGTAAAGTTGAAATAGCCATGTTTTTACAGTTGTATCTTCAAAGTACCAATTTGCGCTGCCAATAGAAATGTATGTAGAATAGAGTTTTCCTGTTAAACTGAACTATTTAAGATACAGACTGTGTGTGGTGAAAGCAGTACTGCCAATCTCTGACTCCCTCACCCACCCACCCACTCACCCACAGTTTCTATCAGTCCTTTCCACTGTAACGTTAGTGAGCAGCTCCTCCACAGTAACGTCAGCACCTCATACTGCCATTGGAAAACAGGACAAAAAAAAAAAAAACTCTGGGTGGTGCCTGTTCAGGTGCCTGTTCAGGTCTTGTCCAGGAAAAATTGATATTTATAAGCAGACCCCTCAGTTCTTTGGCACCAAGAGGTCAATAAAGCCTTTTCAAAACCATTTGTTAAACAACAACCAAAAAGAAATTCACAGCTGAAAGATACAGTGGGGCTGTCAGGATAATTTTCAAATTGTGAGTGATGGATTATGCAGATATGCTGTCAGATGTTCTGATCAGTTCTACCTTGTTCTTCCATGCAGAAATGAAACATGTTGTAATATATTGAGAAATTGTTTGGCCCAAGAATATACTGCAAATACAATTCAAATATATTCACTCAAATAAGAAATATACTGCAATGTACCAAAATGGGAGTAATTTACATATTATAAATATATTGCTTGAGCTAAAAAAAATCTATACGATACACGTTCAAGATATATGTATATTTTTTTTGTCTGGGCTTATGCAAGTCAGCTGTCCATAAAGATAATTCTGTTGAAGCTGAATGGCTGATGGAATTACACAGCAGTTTATTACATGCTTGATAAAAAAGCATGCAATTATCCACTTTTTCAACAGGAATTAAAATTTCTGATAGGATAATTTTTCATCCATCACAATGACAGCCCTTGAAACCTTTTAAGGGGCGGAGCAACACAGCGTTCACTGTAAATCATATTTAGGGCGTTTTGTGCATCAAAATGGAGGATAGACTGAAAAAATTTCCATCAGTATATCAAGTATATAAAATTCAGTAAATGAGGGGTAATTGTCTGTTAATAGAAACAATGGAGAATATTTACACTTACTATAACATCTGTCAAATCATGAATAACATTCAGCCTTTTCTCAAGGCTGTCTGTACCCCTGTACTTGCTGATGGATAATTCCCCCTCAGCTTCATTGATCTAAGGCTTTGATATTGTGTGTTTTTTGTCATTTTAAGTGCCAGTCTATTATTATCATTATAAATTGCAAACTGTGCAAAATAAATTAAATCTATCTGGGTACAGAGTATCCAGTGGGTAGTGTAGCACTCTATCGTGAAAAGATTTGCACTTTGTTGTGGATGTATGCTTCTTCTATGGCTCCAAGAGCGTCACAATTAGCCACTAATTGTATAATTAGTTAGGTGACTGTGCAGGTTGTTTACACACTACAGATTATTGAGTTTCTACAGTGACACCTAGAGGATAACTAAATTAATGAGTGGGATGTTTTGCTTGTTTTTTAAGCATTTTTCCCCTTATTCAGCCCTAATTTGGAATCGCCAATTGCACATTTAGCAACCACCACTACATTCGCTAAGGAGTGCTGAGCCAGTCCTCTGATGCCCTCACACGCAGCCAATGACTATTATTCACACTGAAAGTCACACATCCCACAACGGTGGAGTGGGCAGTCATTGGAGAGCAGGCTCTCCTCTGCAAACATCATCCCAGCAACTCACAGATGCCTGATGATTCACAGGGTGCCTGACAGTGGTGAGACGAGGAAACCGCGGCTGACCTTTCCACCCTCGTAAAGTTCACATTTTACAAGGTCCTACAGTTCGGCTTGCTTTCAAAGCAAATGCCATGTATGAACTACATATGTAAATGGTAAGGGTAAAAGTTAAAGGTAAAAGGTGCTGATTCAAATTCTTATTTATTTTTGTCTTCATTATTTCTCATGATGTTCATGGTTTTGTCAAATCTTAGAATGAAATGTCTGATTTCTCAGCTGACTCTTTAAGACTCTTTAAGAGTCTTTGGTTTTGAGACATATGACTTGAGATGGCAGTGCTATTCTTTTGCACAAAGCCATGCTTTTTGTCCTGCCATGCTATCTACAACCAGACACTTAGCTAAACTCAACACAATGCAGCAACTGATGAAGGTTGAGTGAATGAATATGCAGATTATATGAATTTAGCATGCAGCAATTAGCTATGCCCTCTCATGTAGCTTAATGTGACAGGGCAGTTTCATTGTCATGTCAGCACCCCACTGAGAAGGGTGCTTCAGATCTACTTTTAAGTTGTTTCAAATTGGTGGTTGTTCAGTTGACATCAATTTATGCCATGTGCGACCTCTGTGACAAAATCATAGGCTGAATCATGATGACTGTTGTGACCTAATTAAACAGGACAGACTGTATCTATCTCTGGTGTAGTAATGTCGATTGTTTTGTATTTGGTTTATATTTGGCATTAAGCAGAAGAATAATGTCATAGTGTCATATCTCCTCCTGCCTGTTATCACCTTGCACCCCTCAAAACTATATAATGGATGCTTTTGAAACCAACTGAAAATAAGTAAGAAACGAAGTAGTCATGACATCACTCAAACTGTATGCTGTGGTTGATTTTCGGCTCAAGTCACACTCCATCAATTTTTCAGTAGCTTGGCTTTGGTGACTGGTGCCTTCCTGTTTCAACTGAGAGATGGAAGGAGTTTTTTTGTGTGTGTGTGTGTGTGTGGGTAGGGGGGGTTCCTTAAAAGACTTCCTGTCTGCAGAAAGCCTGACTAACCAGTGGCACCAGAGCAGTAAACAGGTTGCTTTCACATAAGAATTTAATGGCTGTCTTTAGAGGAGATGCTAGTCTATTACTGTGCTGACTTATTGACTATCGCCTGAGAATATTTAATTCGACTGGAGACGTGAAATAGCCCCCTGATGTCAGGGAAATGGGATTTGCTAAGGCTAAGGGGCATGGCTGCTTATAGACATTAAAAAAGATCTTTAAACAAAACACAACCATTAATTTGTCCATTCAGTTGTTTGGCTGAAAGGGAGACACAAGTACTTTGGGAGTGCAGGGCTAGGGAGGGAAGGGGGTGATGACATCACAGGAAATGTCCTGTTTGTATTTGAACAACTGTCCCCTCATGCTGTGGGAATGAATGACATTTGACAGTTAACCCTGACCCCTGGGAGGATGGAGAGTGAGGTCATCACAGGTGCAGTTTAGGCGCAGATGGGTATTTTGCACATGGTAGCAAACTCATGAAGACAGGCGAAGCACTCTTACAGATACCTAGATACCTAGATACCTCTTAGAGAGTTTCTGCTGCAGCATATTTATACTCTTCATTTGCCTGGCAGACTTCCTTGTTCAGGGGGACTTGCATGTTGCATTCAACATTCATCCATTTGTACAACTGGATATCTACTGACACAATTAAGGTTATATAAAGGTCCCAGGTTCAAGGTTACAGCAGTGGTGTCCCACTTGGAGTCAAACCTGCAACTTTCAGATTACAAATTTAGTTGTGTAACCCTGGGAGCAAGTCTTTTTTGCTTTGAGAAATTTGCAGAGCCACTCTCAATATTCCAGATGACCTCACTGCAATCACGTAATCACGTAATCACTGCAATCACGTAAACTGCCTTCTACTTCTGTTCCAGAATGGATGACTGAGCAAAGGGTTTTTCTTAAAATATTTTAAGTGTGTGTGTCTGTATGCATCTATAAATAATAATGGAGGGGTATGAATAAGGCCTGTTTGGTTGGGGCCAGGAAATGGCAAACAATCCCAGGATTGATCCAGATTCATTATGAATCCCTACAGAGTTCCTTATTTCCTCTTACTGTCCATCTCAATAGAAAACGTTTGTGACCCAAGGTCTCGTTGCATTCAGATGGCTACAAGGCCATTGTATAGAGTTTCCTCAGTCGCTTTTAAAAGAGCCTTGTCAGAATGTCTATGCACTTAGTTGTCCAATAATGAACTCTCCTGAGTTGTAGCCACAGTTTATTGTCATACGTTTCGTGAGAACACGTGCATGTTGAACGATAGTGGCACACTGTTCATGCTGTGAGTTATGCTGCTCACCAGCAATAGGCTGATGACATGAGAACTGAGCCATTACAGCTGCTGTGTGTGCATTCGCATATCATAATTTTACCTACCAGGGTAGCCATTTCTCCTGGCGTTTTGACAGGGGAAACCTTTGTTATAAAATGTGAATTAGAGGAAAAACATAGTAAGTGGAAAAACTCTTCTGTTGAATTCAGCTGAATGTAGTCTTGCAGATTTGAATGCGTTTGTCTGAATTATCATCTGTTGTCACTACTTAGAATGGTTTGTTCTCCTCTGAATCACTGTACTGTATTTTTTGGTGTCCTACTGTGTAACAAATATGAACACCTTTATACGGTTCTCTTGACTTTACCTGGAAGTATACTTTTGATACATTGTGAAAAAAGCAGGAAGTTGTAATATTTTTATGTTGACTGTAATACCCTTATACAGTATCTGGCCTGTCCTTATGCAGTAGTGACTCATCACAGTAGACTATGCAATATACAAACCATTGTAAGGAATAACAAATGACTTGTGTTGATAAATTTAGTTGTTTCACATCTATTGTTAAAAATACACAATTGATACACACACACAAACACATGCACTTTTGGCCATTTTTTTTTTGATAAGGACTGCACACTCAAGAACCGTTAACTGGAAAACTCAGCCTCCCGTTCATGACACATTTAATGGAACAATGCTGGTAACCCGGGAGTCTTTGCGGCCTGCGTCTGAATTTGAATAATGGTATCAGGGCTGTGCAACTCTTCAATGAAGCATGTGAGTGAGGTTTACATGCTTATATCTCAATTCTAAATTGGTCGCATGGTATCAACATATTGAACAACACTGTGTACGAAAAGTCAGTCATACACTGGTGAAACAAAGTAGGGAAGTTATGACAGCCTTGTGGTACACTCACCCAAGTATACTGTTTGTATATTAAAGAGAAAGCAATTTTACATTGGCTATCCTTGTGCACTATAATGCTTCAGAAAGTGCTGAATACATCAAGGGCAGTTTAGAGTTTTGTGGAGCTCCACAACTGAGATCATATAAGGCTTGCTTGCCACCAATGGCGTGGCGCTAGGTGTATGCTTACTCAACTGCCGGTAATCAACAGTTAACCTCCGAGAGCACTCTGGTTTCCTTGCTGGCCACACAGGGGTATTACACATTGAGATGTACAGTATTCTCTTATTATGCCTTGTTGCAGAGGGTTCTTGCTAGTAGC
Organism: Megalops cyprinoides; assembly: GCF_013368585.1. NCBI lineage: Eukaryota > Metazoa > Chordata > Actinopteri > Elopiformes > Megalopidae > Megalops > Megalops cyprinoides. The sequence goes on from NC_050587.1 coordinate 12,512,186, forward strand.
TTGCACGGTTGTCCCTGCCACCTTGGCCCTGGTATACAATTTCTGTGGAGGTGGATCCAATCCTCTGTTGGAAGCTTGTGTATCAGACACCTGTCCAAAATCATTTGTAAATCACATCTCATTTTGCATCCAGTGTTTGCAGCAACAGGACTACACTTCAATCAGTTACATTTGTGACCATATGAAAAGAATGCTTGGACCCCTGTAGATCCATTTGACCCTGCCAAAGGACATCCCTTTGCTGTTGCACCTGAATACAGAGTGCTCCCATAATGTGTTTCTCCCACACCCAAGGGCAGATCAAAAGAATATATAAAGTATATGAAACATATTACATTACACCATTGTCTTTCGGCAGATGCTCTTATCCAGAGTGACTTACATAGGTTGCCGTTTTTACATGTTATCCATTTATACAGCTGAATATTTACTGAGGCAATTGTGGTTTAAGTACCTTGCCCAAGGGTACAGCAGCAGTATCCCAGCGGGGAATTGAACCAGCAACTTTTCTGTTTCGAGCCCTGTGCCTCACCACTATGCTACACTGCTGCTCAGCTATATATCTGTAATGTCTGTGGAGTTGAAATTTTACCTGGCGGTGCCAGTGGGTAGGAACGTACACAGATGGAGGGATTATTAGGGAGTTTGGCACAAGAGAGCTTGATTGTATCACCTGGGTGTATTTAGAGTAATTACCCCTCCCTGTGAGTGTGTGTCAGTGGTGCGGTGATTCCCAGGCTGAGGTCGTGTTTTGTGTGTAAACCCCCCTCCCAGGAAGTAAGCGGTGGTGGTGAACCCGTTGAGAGTAAAGAGAGGGGAGAGCTGACTGTTTGAGGTGGAGGTGGAGAAGCTGCCACTTCAGGGGAGTGCTGAGATGTGCCAGAAGTGGCTCCTGCTTGATGACCCTGCCAAAGCCACTGTGACCTCTTTCCTGAGCTCCAGTGTCCTCTCTTTCCCCTCTCTTTCCCCTCTCTGGAATGATTTACCCCTCAGCATACAGTTAAAGGCCACTAGCTTAACTGTGATTGACTGGGAACTTACATGTGCTTTTTCAGCAGTATCAAATCATGTTAGGAGGTCTTTCTGTCCAAATCCCTCATCCTCAGCCATCTGTATGCAGTGAGTTTACTCAGTTCCTACCTAGAATAGGACAGCTGTGCTCATTTTAGATGTTAAGATCACATTGAGGATTGCACAGTATAAAATATACACAGAATAAAATAAATATTGTCTGCATTTGTGAATGTGTTTCTGTGACAGTGCGGTGGGAAATTTTGACTGGATGGACATTAGATGATCACATTGTAAAACTGACGGCAATGCATTACTCGCTACCTCCATCGATTAAACCATTATACCACTCTAAGGATTAGTACAATGAGTTAATGAGAAAGCTGGTGGTGGGTGTCAGTAAAACATTTGTCTTAATAGCCTCCAACCAAAACCATTGGTGGCCTTCCTTATCAACTTACATTATTCTCCCATGAATCTGAGGTTTGCCACCTTCGTTTTGAGGTTGGACGGTGAAATGCCTTACCAGGTCCTCTCTGACCATTGTGTGCTTTACAGATCTGTAAGTACTGGAGCTTTAGGAGTGCTTTCAGTCTGAGTGCTGAACTGTCTGAGTCTTACCTAACGCACCTAATTGCTTTGGCCCTTTTCCTACTAGTTCTCCTCTGGCGTTTGGAATATCCAACATGTTTGCAGTTGGCACCCACGCAGAGGCTCCTACACATACTTTGAATGTGTCCTAACTTTCCACGCTCAAAATAATCCAGTTTACCAATCTGTAATTAGAGGCTAGAAAGGGCAGTTTATTTCTTACAGTTTTGCTTGGGGGCGCGGGGGGAGAGAGATCAAGTTCAGATACATTCCATTTTGTCAAATAGTCCTGGATCTTCTGTCCTATGTGCCATCTAACAGCCTGTGTAGTCAGTTCTCTACTGAATTGCTACAATAAATGTTGGCAAGTTGGAAAGTCCCCATCTTTACATTTATTTATGACTAGAAAATAGGATTACCACCTGTTAGCAGTACCCTGGCTCCCCCATCTCTGTTGTGATTATAAACACCTTCAAATGTTAGTAGGGTGTTGCCTTTCCCTAGGTAAGAAAAATCTTTTTTATATCAGGTTCGGGCAGGACCAAAGAAGTTTGGGAATGTTATCATCGGTCTAAATTTTGGCAGTGCACTGACGCACCAGCATTGACACGGTGGTTCTAACTATGGATGATCAAGGACATAAGGAACTGGACCAGTGACTGCCCTCTCTGTATCATGACCAAAGGTGCACCTGAGATAAGTACCCCCCTGGTCCCCTTCTTGCCAGCTGGAAGTGGCGGAGATGGACCATCTTTCATTGGAGTGCCCTGGTGATGCCTACCCATAGGTGCTCATTACATTTTATTGTTGCTTAGTGGACACTCTCATCCAGAGAGTATATATGTATATCCATGGTATATGTCCTGTGCCTCAACAGCAACGATAGTGGATCACTGGGGACACAACTGGCAACCTTTGGGTTACAAGACCTGCTCCTCATTACTATACTACACTGCTGCCAGTGTACTTGTGTTTGTGGATTGCTGATTTAAATGTTATAAATAACCATTGTCTTTAAGCATAAGATGAGAGACCCATCTAAGCGGATAATTGATCTGGGGCAGAAGAAAAGCTGTCCCTTTAAAATTGCCCATCAAACAGAATTTTCTGACATGCCCTTCAAAGTGTGTGCTGTCGTTGATATATTTAGGTTAATATTACTCAAATCTTCCAACAGATGGCATACCTGCTATCCCTGTATATGTAGATGCTTATATATGAACACACACCACACACGCAAGCAGACACACATACGCACGCACGTACACACACACACACACACACACATACATGCACACATAGTTTACATGAAACTGTCATGAACCATGACATTTTTTCTTCTTCCTTTCAAATAATGTAGCGTTATTGTCAGAGGGTGACAGCTCTTATCTTACTGTAATGGCCCCTGGCAAAGACTGGGGGCCAATCAATTTTTGTTCTGTGTCATAAATACTGCATGTCGCATCAGCAGGCCAGAATTGACCCTCTGACCTGACAAGATAATTAATAATTTCCCCTTTGCACTTAAAGACAAAGCATGAACCTTCCTGTTTCACATTAAATAAAAGGATGTGGTCACATTTTAAGTGTTATAAATAAACTGTAGATGGTCTGATGTGTTTCAGATGACGTGATCTGTTGATGCAGGGAAGGAAATGTATTTGTTTTAATGTGCTTGCAGACAGATGGTCTTGAGGTGTGTTGCTTACTCATTCTTCACTGCCATGTTGGTTATTTAATGTGCTGATTGTTTGGAGTCAGTGTAATAATTTTCTACAATTTGTTTCCACTTTCTGATATGTTCAATGTATCCCGATAACTCGCCATCTTGGATGTTTCACTTAACCAAACATCGGTTACACTAAAAAAAACAAAATTATGTGAAACAACAAGTCACTGTCTGAGTAAGCAAATGAAAGTGATGACTAGAAACACTGTACTGAAATAAGCAGAGATGACAACGTTTCATTTATCTCACAGAAAATAAATTTTCATTAAATATATTGGAATATGAAACAGTCATCCATGAAAATTAAATAGCAAGGATCAACATATGGTGGGAGAGAAGGAGGAACCAAGCGAATGTCTAAACAGAATAAATCATTTGTATTACCTTTCTGAAACTACAGTATTGTGTCATTACAGCTCCCTCTTGAGGAAATATTGCACAAATGTATTCTTCACTTCAGACGGTGACAACTGCTTTCTCTATGTAAGCTAATACAGTATGTAGCCTCTAAATACCACACTGCTGTGTCTCACTCCACCTTTTTCAGTCACATTGACATTGATTGACATTAATTCCAGCCATTAACCGCCTCTCAAGAGAATACTTTTCTGTATAATAAGTGAGAGCAAAAGGACATACGCAATATGCTGACATAAAAATAAAACTTGTATGGGATTAATGGAGACAGCTAATGATGTTAACAGTGAAGAAGTTACTACAATAGTATGGTGGGTAGTATGCCATAAGTATAGGGTACATTACATGCCTATTATATCTTGGGCATCCTTTGAACATTTAAGCAGTTGGATATTTACTAAGGTATGCTCTGCTTTGGGGTGTTGAGTAACCTGAATACACAGACCGTTGTTACTCCTGGAGTGATAATTCCTATGTCTGTACATTCCGTACATGCCAAAAGCCCCTACTGAGTCTGCTGTTGCTGTTGCTGTTGCTATTTATGCTGTTACCACAGTTTATTCACAATTCTCATAGTGAATGATAAAATGCCTGACATCAAATACGGAAAAACAATAGGTGAATCTGTCCCCTAGCTGAACTGTAACACAGAGGTGTGTAAGCAATGAAAGATTATGACAGACAGCATAAGATGATTGCACTCCAATAAGGAGTACAGACTTCCAAAAATTGCTGAGATATAAAATTATTGAATTTAATTAGGCTTGGCGTGCATGTGCAAAGTGCAAGTGCAGACACTTTGGCCAAGAGGCTGTCTTTGGTGCTTGACCACTTCGAAGGCCTGATGGTGGCCTCTTAGCCAAAACCTCTGCACTTGCATTTTGCACATGCACTTTATGTCTAATTAAATTTAGTGTTTTTTGGTCTCAGCATTTTTTAAGCCTGCACTTCTTGTTAGAGTGTGAGCATCTGTTGTTATTTGCTGTAATCGAATAATAACACCCTGCTGTGGGATAGCAATTGGGAGTTCCCCTCAGTTAGGTCATCATAATCAGCAGGTTCCTGTGTTGTGTTTTGCATTCTGCAAAACTAATTACCTTGTTGTGTTTGGTTATTTTTGCCATTGGCATTGTCCTTCATCAAGTATGACAAAGAGACTGCATATGTGAAGAATTGTTTTTTTTATCTGTTTGTAGATTAAATAGTAATTTCAGATATAGTGCACAAGTGTAACTAGTTCATCATTGATGAAATAACTTTGTTTAAAAAAGGGATACAACGACTATTTTAGACCTCTTTTGATGATTCACTAAAAACTTGTGAGCATTGTTATGATTTCTATCAGAAGTGTCAAATTGGTTGAGCTACAGTTATTTACATGGGTTTGTTCTCATACTATATTTTAGTGGCTGTGTTACTAGCTTGCTTGCTCACTTAACTAGCTTGAGAGCTTTGCTGAAAATCTGCAACAACCTTTGGAAGACAGCAAATAAAATTCACCTTCTAATTTATTTACATAGCACTTTCACAGGCTACCCTGGTGTTAGCACTGTGCTTTCACATACAAATCTGTTTCTGTTTGCTTTGGAATCCACCTTAGGCACTGGTGAAGAATTAATTCTGAAAGAAATGATTTCCAACTTCATACAGTCAGTTCTATGAATCAACTCATCATGAGACAAAAACAACTTGATTCAATGTCAGATTTGATGCCATGCCAAACCATGGAATTGGTTTGATAAATATTGATAGTTTGGGTCTGGCTTCATTGTTTCACCTGACCATCAGTATGAATTCCTTTTAATTCACTCAGAGCTGTTTTAGTTAATGTCTGTCTTAACGTGTCATAACAAGACTGGATGAATGATTGAATCAATGATCTGATGTTTTCTGCCTTTCACGTCTTCATTTGTAAACTAAAACGATTTTTTTCTTGCAATCAGAATTAGACAAGAATAATTTCTAGCATTAACAAATTAACATATTTATGGGCCTAGTCTTAAGGGTCCTTTTTCCTAAACCAGCAGCATTCCCACTTTCTCCTGAAAATAAGCTGACCTGTCATATGTGTATGTGAAGATACAATATTCCCTATGACAAACTGGGTGACAAATTGGCAGTTGTCACCCAATAAGCCATTACAGTATTAGTGTATATGGCTTTGCTTTTCTCATCTTATTATTTGATCTTGACATTAATATGGAATTTAGGTGTACCTTTTCCTGCAAAATGTGGAATTTAGGCCTAGCTTTGTGGAGGCCTGGTGAGAAATTCTCTTCTCAACCAGCAGGCACTGAGAATAAAGAGGATCATAGATGATAGAGCTTTACATGATCAGTTACTTAAAAGATTAATCTTACATTCTTTCTGGAAACACGCTCTTGCACAGGATATGTCCCTTATCAAACATGAGTAAAGAAAGACCCAAATATGGGTTGCCAGACATCAGTCATGGGTATAAGATGAACTTAATATGTCCACTTGTTTTTTTTATGAAGCCTTTTTAGCACTTTATATGGACTACTGTATGTGCAATGCCTAGTGCAAAGAATGGGTATTACCATTTTCTATAGCTAAGTCCTTTGACTGTACGTAGTGGCCAGAGTCACCACAAGATGGCACTAGAAATGTTGTGGGTGTGTAATGTGTATTGTGAATTTATGTTTCAAATGTTTAATGTAAGTTTAAATGATAAACATTGTCATTGCCAAGCCTTTAAAGCATGTGTGACACGTGTCACATTGGTTTATTATGGGATTTTAATGGTTTACATCGCCTTAAAGTCATACTATTTAGTGGTGCGATGCCATACAGTCTTCACATTCAGCAAACTTGCCTAATAGCTGGGTAAAATATAAATTATACATTGATTTCACTTGGTGTAAAGATGTATTTGAAGAAATTATTAGTATAGTAGAAACAGACAAAGGCATGTCAACTGATTGAAAAAAAAGCCATTTTATTTTCTTGAACAGATTTTTATTCATGTAATAATTGTACTGCCATAGCAGCACAGGCACGTCTTTCAGGGATAAAACATTGTGCACATGAAAAATCAAATCAAAACCGAAACTCTGTCTCATGTTAAGACCCATAAAGTGCATAACGTGAGTTTAATATATTCATTCAATTAATTGAAAGTAATGGTGGTAAATTTAAGAACAAGTAACAGTTAAGCATCAAAAGTAATTAGTGCAAGTACACTTTGTTCCACATTTCAGAATACAGTCCATATATACAAGTAAAGTTTTTTGATAGACCTCACTTTGCTGCGAAAAAAAGCAAGAACAATCCATGAAAATGTTCTACACATTGAATAGATTAGATTAGAAAATATGTTATCTCGTCCAGAGAGACATAGATACTGTAGCCTCTGAGCACACTGATTCAATACATTTTGACAAATTTAAATTAACTTCAAATGTTACCAGTCAAAGCTTGAGCTCAATAACATCTTCGTATTGCGATGTAGATGCATAATACCTTTATCTTGGATCAAAATTTGACAGAATGTTTGGCTTAGGCCAAGAGGTTTCATATTCTTAGTGAGAGAAAGTCAACAGTGGCAGATGAAAAATTAATTGGACAGCAACCTCTCTGGTATTGGTCTGTAAACACAGCTAATTTGTATGTTGTTAAGTCCTTCTTCAGGAATGCCCTTTGACCTGTTGATTGGGAATGATGTTTTTACTGTCTCAAAAAAGAATGTCCAGTTCTGTAGGATTCGTACCAAACACATACAAAAAAAGCACATGCTTCCATGGACTGTACATCTTGTAATAGGTCCCAGACCCAAAGGAATATGTTTTTAGTGTCTTTATAAAACATCTTAACAAAATATAGCCAAGGCAAATTTAAATATGCATAAATAGCTAGAAAATATTTTTTCCCCATCTCAATTCAAACCAACATGAATTACACTATTTATATTTAGGTTTTAAAAAGAACAATATGTAAATGAAGGGTCCACAGTGAACCCTTTTTTCATTTGTTACTAAGGCAAACAGTTATACAGAACAAAAGTAGCAATTGCTTTTAAACTTTCATATATATACAAAATACATTTAAAAAATTTACGCTTTTCAAAGAGACACGAAACATAAAACAACACTGTTTCAAGTTTGTGAAGTTTCCCACTTTCCACATCTTTGGATGATTCTCAGTTACAGAAAAAGAGCCCAAACCGCTGTAGACACTGAAGCTGGTTCAAATCATCAAGGTTGAAAACATTTGCCTGTACAAACTGTATATACACTTTTGCAAGCTAGAGCTATACATGTGTGCTTTCACCATTACAATGTTCCTAATAATAATCTTGTAAGATGGGATAAAATTTCAAAAACATTAATATTGTAGCATTTATCATTGGATGTTTTGAGAACTCCCTTTTCTGCTTTCAGCTAAATGCCAGAGACATTAAAGGCAACTGCTGGGTGTATTTGCGTATTTGTGTATGTATTTGCGTGTGAGGGACACTAATCTTTTTTCATATGATCAATTTATGAAGCTGAGTATTAAGTGTGCACCGACAGTCACACGCAGGAATTAAACCTGCAATCTGCTGACAGAAAGTCCGCCTCTGACCCAGATGCCACTTTTTTGTGACAACATGTTCACTATTAGGAATATGTTGATGAAAATATAGTCATTGCAGCCTGTAGTTTGGGCAACATCACATCGTTACTGCAGATGCCATTTTGCAGAAAAACACAATGGCAGTGACGTGCATTATTCAAAAACGTGATACTGAATAAGCCCAGTATCCTCAATGCATCATAGGTTATTCTTTTTTTTTTTTTTTTTTTCAAAAAATCACAAAGGAATTCTAATTTGATGTGACATTGACTGTATTTGCCACATTCACACTTTGTAAATTTGGTGGTAATGTTGCACACTGCCTTGTGTGTCATTCCTAATACACAAAGAACTATTAAATACTGTAACAGAATTATTTTTAAAGTTATTTTTAAGAAAGAAAAGAATTATAAGACTGAGAATTATAAGAATGAGTTCTTATTTCCTCATTATCTGTACATTGCAAGGTCAATGATACATGACAGAAATAGCGAAACCTCCTAAGAAAAATCTGTGTTGGTTGACCAACACTAGGGGGCAGTAGAGGAGCTCTTAAACTGAGGTCTTTTTTGTCTTTCATTTAATTTTGCCATTTACAAAGCTGAGGTTTTCCTAAATTTGCTTTACAAATTTTTTGTGGCCCAACCTAAATAAAACCTTTCTACAACATTCTGAATATCACAGCACCTATACTGTGAAAAACATGGGTCAGAGATCACAAATTAAATGGCACAACATGACCACATGTTAAATGACGAAGATGTGTGAATATCATTCACAGTAAGTCACATCATGCCTTTATTTAAAATTGCCAGAATGTTCATGTTTACATGTTATAATGTTCATGTCTTAGCTTTCCACTTTTTTTGTTTTTTATTTTTTTTTAAAAATTACAGTCTAGCCCTTCCACCAACATAGTGCAACAAGGAATATATTTTGTCAGCTGGGATTTGATTCATGTGGTGTATTTCAGTTTTTATTAGTGCATTATTCTGATTTGTTTTGCTGCTCATTTTGCAGTTATTTAATTTTTCTTTTCATTTGCATCTCTGAAACACTACAGTGAAGCATCCACAGGTATCCCTCTGATTGCTCTTAACCCTTAGCTGTTTGACTGTTTTACTGCAATTCTTTCATTAAAAATGGTCTCGTTGTAGATGCATTTTACACAAAAAGTAAACTGAGGAGAATTAAAGCTGTGTAGAAGTCTTCCTGAGCTTTGAAACAGAATAAAGACAGCAACCCAGAACATGCATTGACTGAATTATTTTGAAAGATGGCACATGTATGAGAAACGTGTTATATATTGATATATCCTTTCACAAGTTATTTTTGTCATGTGTTTTGTGACGGTTACTGTTATTTATGACATATAAGTTGGTATAACCGGAGTGCAATCATATGCAAGAAGAATCAAAGAATTCATCCTGCTCCTATTGGCTGATATCCTCTCCAAGATACCCGCAGCTCAGAGCTTCTATCATAACAACTGAATAGTTCCCATGGAAATACTGCACATTCATATACTGAGGAGAACTGAGTCCACTTCTTGATTTATGTCTTTATGTAAGCAGAGACCTTTAATTAGGAATTAATACTGTGGAGAGACTCATCAATTTTTTCACAACAAATGCTGCAAATTACAGATATGATTGGTTCTTGAACTTGTACGGTGCAACTAGCTTCATGACAATGGATGTAAACATACAGTATATGTTATGCAACATATCAAATTATAATTTTGAACTTCCTTTTTTTTAAAAAATGAATTTTCACCACTATTATGTACTTTCCATTCGAAATATAAAGAAGATAGTTACTAGATGCTAAATGGTGGCATTTCTTGGACAAGCTTTCACATTTATTATTAAGATTCACCTCAACATGTACCTGCCCTAAAACCTTGTGTAAAATGCTAAATGTATATCAAAGCTCCTGAGTAATTTTTTTGATCCTTTTGTGTCTTGTCGCACTGTTAATGCAATGAGAGGAAATTGGTTTTTTTTCAGAGGCCATTTCAAAAATTCAAAAATTGTATTATTTTTTCTTTCATTTAAAATTAAATGATCTTACAGCCCTAGAATTGTCTAATTGTTAGTCTGAGCTACCCATTAATACCAGAATTACATTTTTTAAAATTTTACAAAACCTTCTTACCAATCAAACCCCAAAGGCAACGGGTTAACCATACAAGATGTGCCTGACGAGAGTTTGTTGGTCACATGCTTACCAGTAACAAAGAGTGATCATCCAATGTATTGTTGGCTGCTTGGTCAAAAATGAAAAAGTGAAAACATGGCAGTGCGGAATGACAGAACCAGAGCACACTTGCATGTGTAGCATACAGTCTGGCATGACTTCGGAAGGCCTAAGACCAGATCTCAAATTCTGTCCGTTTATTACAATGTCCCTCAGGGTATTTCATGCAGTTGCCTTGTATGATGTTAATAACCTTTGAGTTTAAAACAAAGGGAGAGAAACTCAAACTGTGAAAACTGTCCAACTGAAAAAGTGTCAAGCTTTTTTTCACAATGTACATTAAATCTGTGTGGTTGGTTTCAGATAGTCATGTAGGGGTGTTCTTCATAAGCATTTCATTGCTCTTAAATGTAACACCTGTGCCACCTGTTTTCACAGAGCAGGAAATTTTACATTAGTTGGAAAATGTCATAATAAATGTTTATGGTGGTAATCTGAGTTTTACAAAAAATACCGTTAGATGTGAGATGCCATCTAACTTGAGTTCTCATCTAGTTACTCCTTTAAAAACAGGTTTTACAGTTAAGGTGCAGTTAATGCTTTATGAATAAAACCCATTTTACCTCAAATGTGACATATCCTGGAGGCGTTTATTGCATACGTGTGTTAACAGTTTAGTTGGTCGCCTCTGGAATGGGTGGGATGTGGTCTAGCCTCAGAGCCCAGGGGTCAGAGGCTGGGGAGTAGAATGGGCGGTGGGAGAGCACGTCCTCGTGGGCTAGGGCGAAGGCGAACACCCCCCTCTTCCTCTCCACCTCTTCCACATGGTTCCGCTCGGACAGCCTGGTCTCCAGACTCTCCCTGCTGTTGCTGTCCAAGTCCTCAAAGCTCAAGTTCCGTCCGCCCAAGTGACGTCTGTCAATGAAGCCGGGGCCGGTGACCCCCCCGTGGCTGGCCACCGGGGGCAGCCTCGGGCCCACGGGGAGACCCTTGTCTTCGTGATGGGCAGCGGGGGGATAGAGGAAGTTGGCGGAGCGCCAGGCAGCGGGCTTGCGGCCGCGGCGCGGGCGGGAGGCACGGCAGCTCTGCCTCTTGATGTGGCGGTGCAGGTGGTCGGAGCGGGTGAAGCTCTTGTAGCAGTGCTCGCACTGGTAGGGCCGCACCCCGGTGTGGATGCGCAGGTGGTTCTTCAGGTCGTAGTTGTGCACAAACTTGGAGTTGCAGTGGAGGCAGATGTAGGGACGCTCTCCTGTATGCTTGCGCATGTGGATCTTCAGCTTGTCCTGCCTGTGGGGAAGACAATTTCAACTGACTTACAGTTGGACTGACAGAAACTCACTTCTTAAGCTTTAAAATTAAAATGTGGATACCGATTGCAAACTTATGTGTGATAGTAATGTACAAACATGAGAAGACATTTTTGGAGTTTGACAACATAAATGCCATTGTGAAATCAGAGGAGAACCAGATGCAATGTTCAGTGATTATGACATGATATGGCCCATTCCATATTTCCTTAATTCTTGATTATTTCTTTAGTTTAGTTGATCAAAGTCATATAAATAAAGAAAAAGCTGGTAATAATTCCATGCATGTTTATGTGGTACTATCCAGAAAATGTCTAGCTGCAGTTGGTTAGCATAATAGAAAGTCACTCTTTTTCATTTATTTTCACAGGCCATATCTTAAAGTTGTGATTCAGACTCAAATGGGAAGATGTCTGTGGGATGGCTTTGGTCTGTTTAGTGGTTTTCTATCTTATCTGTCATGTTTGAATCTATTGTGCACAGACACAACACTGTGAGCTACAGTATAAACAAATAACAGAGATCTGACTGCAAGTCAGGGCCACTTATTATTCAGAGCCAAGAGAACTCGAGACTGGTCCTTTACTTTGACGAGTAAGAAGAAATCTCAGACAACCTCACTGACCTTGTGAAGCGGACCTCGCAGATGTTGCACATGTATGGCTTTTCTCCAGTGTGGGTCCTCATGTGCCGCGGCAGTTTGCCCGCCCCCTGGATCACCTTGTTGCAGATGGGGCACTGCTGTGAAGCCTTGGGCTTCATCTTCCGCTCCTCCTCCAGCTGCCAGGGCGGAAAGAGCGACCCGAGGTGGGAGGCGCTGAGGAAGCTCAGGTACGAGCGGAAGTCCGCCTCATCCTTGAGAGCCCCGAGGTGAGCCTCGGCCCCCATACCAAGGCCCGCACCCATGAAGTCCTTCAGGAAGTCGCTGTGGAAGAGGCCTGGGTGGAGCTCCTCCTTCAGCTCTTCCTTGATCACTTCCTTCTTTACCGCCAGGTTCAGCGGCCTGCTGTCAAGCTCTGGGTGGTATGGGTGAGGGCTTGGGTTGGGGTCCAAGATCTGTGGGAATCCCGGAAACTCCGTGGCCCACATGGGAGGGAAGAACCCTGGGAGCAGCGGGGAAAAACTTGGCGCTCTGTCTGTGGCTGACATCTTCGGGTACAGCCCTTCCTGCAACAGGGACTCAATTGAAAAGTCCTTCAGGGTTCTGTTTTCCAGTCCTTCTGAGTCTCTGGGTTTCTCTGTGACAGCGTCTGGGGTGTCATAGCTTCTGTGAGCGTCTGACTGATCCTCCTGCTGAGAGGTGCTCGGATGGCACTCCACTCTTTCCCCAGCCACACGGTCTTGATTCTCAGAGGTCCACGCGGACTTCTCGCTGGCGTCCTCCTCGGGCTCCTCTGGGTCCTCCTCTCTCGACTCCTCTCCTTCCTCCTCGGCATCGTCGTCATCTTCCTCATCCTCCTCCTCCTCCTCCTCTTCCTCGTCTCCTCCCCCTCCTCCTCCCCCGGTGTCCATGATCTCCAGGCACACGTCAATGATGCAGGGGATCTCCAGCATCTGGGCAGCACTGAGGATCTCCTTCACGTTGGAGGCGGTGACGGTGAGCGTGGAGGTGTAGGCGAACTCCAAGATGGCGGTCAGGGACTCCGGCGCCACGAAGTCGATCTCGTAGACGTTGTGCTGCTCACAGTCCATCCCCACGGTGAAGAGCTTCTTGAAGTACTGGCTGCAGGCGGCCAGGACGGAGCGGTGCGTGCGGTACTCCTGGTCACGGACGATGAGGACCACGTCGCACAGCAGGCCGTCCCGCCGCTGCTCATTCAGACTGCACAGAACATCGCTGCTGTGGTTGGGGAAGGGGATCCCGATCAGGTCATCCTCTCTGCCAGCCATCCTCACACCAAAACCTCTGAAACGCAAGCAAGAGAAACCATCATTCAAGTGCTTCAGCTCTCCTGGAAGCGTAGTTACATGACAATGCTTACACTACATTCTGTAAACTTGATTATACTTTAATTAAAAAGAATCTCAGAGTGGACAAAATGAGAATGACTGGTAACACTAATCACTAAACTAACACCGCAGCCCTGTCGAATCTACTAAGACTGAGTACTCAGGATTTTTTTACTCATAGGTAAAAAATGCTGCATTCACATAACAGTTGAAGGGAAACATGTTTAATTGCTTATGGTCGCAAGTAGCCTCTAATCTGCGATGCATTCTGAAGCACAACTATCAATTTTGGAAGGCACATGGGGTGAGGCCTTGATTTCCATAATAAGATCAAATATTATCTGCTGTAGCAGGACCAGTGTGGGTTTATACTCACTTTCTAAATTCTACATAGTACTAATTATAAGTGCTAAACTGCTCCATCTGGCAAGTATCCCACAAAGGATTTGCTGTTAATGCTAACTTTCATTCACACTGTTCGTTTTATGGCATGGCTTGCATATGCAGATATTGTTGTACTGTGGTATACACTATATATTTGTAAAACTTAACAGCTTTGTCATAAATGTCATCCAAAAATAAACAGAAAAAATCTATGATTGAAGGCCTCTGAGAGCCTTGAAAACATAGTTTGTTTATCCATAAGGTCCATACCTCGTTCACCAGTTAAAAATTGAAACAGTAAACAACATTACTTATCTTCTACTCTCTCACTAGTGCCAACATACATATTTCTGTCACAGGTTTTGATTAATATATCACTAATCATTTGTCAGCAAATATCAAAGTCTTGAATACTTTCCTCTCTGTTGCTAGGAGACCAATAGAATAATAATATAGCTCCATAAAAGTGTCAGTAGCCGAGGCATATCTTACACACACAGTTCGGCACAGTGCACGTTATAACATATTTGGAAATGCGATCTGGTATGCAGACAGATACTCATCATCCTCAAACACTTTCCATGGAAACATAAATAGAGATACTGTAGCGTGATTTAGAATGAGTGATCGAGAAACTGCAGGGCTTCATCCAGAGAAATGGACTTGGTTTGACTGAGGAAACATTTAATGGCCAGCAACTCACTGACCTACAAACTCTTGAACACATGTAATCTGAAGAGCACCCACATCTGGTGCTGCACCAATCTGTAAAATAAAGTATTTGCTAAGTAAGACTCAGCAGAACATAATTTTGAGTAAAGGCACAGCTGCACCATCTTGGAACTGTCTTATCCACTGTCACACACAATTTTCTACCATGCTTGGCAGCACTGCTTTGGTGGCATTTGGCACAAGTTAGGGATAAACAATATTCATCAGCACTTAACCCTAAATAGTATAAATCACTATAAATAGTACTCTTTACCTATACAAACCTTATTAAATATCATTTCCTTTCTTTTCCAAAACGTTTTGGTTTTTCACATTGTCAGTCATCTTCCTGGAAACACCTGGAGTTTACTGTGATACTTCCGTGACACGTCTGACACAGCACAGGAGGGGGAGTAAGAGCTAGACAGAGGTGTGAAGTACATTTTCCCATGATGGCGGAATGAAAAAGAGGTGGAAAAAAATGAAAGAAATTGTGAGAGAGGTTGGGGTGGCACAAATGTCCTCAAAACCCGAGCTCAGATCCCAGCATTAGGGATCCTGAGAAGAGGATTTGTCCCTTTCTGAAAGACGAGCTGAGCAACCCAGGAGGCTACCTGCCCCTCCCTGGGAAATCTAGCCAAGTCAAACAGCTGCAGGGCTAAAACAACACAGTTGATAAGATGGCCCGGCCAAGCATAGGTCTCCCACCCTCCCTGGGAAGATGTGCCCACTGGATTGGGTTGAGTGCACACTTTTCTCACTCGTAATGAGGAGGATCTGAGGAGGATGTGCCATAGAGACAGCGGGGGAGGAGGGCACTGCTTTCCCACCACAGCTTCCTGGATCACGATTCGTTATCGAAGCCTTAACTCTTTCCCTCTGGACACTGAGCACACAGCTGCCATTTATAACCCTGACAGATGCAAAGCAATCATCTTTCACAAATGATGTCAAATTCCTTACATTAAACAAGTTTTAGTCATTCAGGCCCTTCATCAACAACATTCATGGAACACAACAGAGCAGTTTCATAATTGTGTTTCACTACATTAATAATTATTTGAATAATTTTCCCAACATTTTTTCTTTTGTTTTCTGAAGAAGTGTGCTGTTCCACAATGGCAAAATCTATAAAATGTGTAGTAAAAATTGATTTTAAAAATCCACCATATATATGTAATGCAACAATACAAACAAACAACAATCTTACCATTTTATCTTAATACCTTACATTTCATGGGCAACATTAAGACAAAAAGACAGCCAAGACCCAACCTAACTGCATAGTTGTCTTGTTTGTTGGCATGCTTGATATTTTTGCCTTAAGGGAGAAATAAATGAATAGATAAATAAATAAAATACTGTCAATCCAGGGAACTCAGGCTGTAATTTCCTACACCTGTCCAGTCACAGCTAAGTCATGGCTCACCGCAATATGTCTGAGGGGGTGCATCTTCGCCTCAAGCCCTGCCACAATATAATCACTACAGGCTTCAGGCTAATACAGAGCTGTTTACCACTTTTACCACTGATCACTGAGCTGGCGATACAAACCCTGTAAGAAGGGTTCTAATTTGCCATTTCAAACAAAATATACGCACGCAGTTAGAAATCAATGAGTTCAACTATAATGAGTATCTTTTTCATTGTGCTACTTTGCATAAACTTTGGCAATTTTGCTTGAAGAAAGAGAATTTTGTCTTGCCATCACAAAATTAGTGGCTTGGCTACTCCGATATGGCACCCACTTTTAAGCAGTAAAGTTGCACTAGACTCTGACAAGGCGTTGCCTGTAAATTCACAGCATTACCATTGGGGGGCAGTAGAGCATTGCATGGCCATGTAGTGTCAGAATATTCATAAAAACACACAGACAATACAAAGGTAGATAGATATCTTGCAAAAATCTGCACAAAAACAAGTCACTTAATAACAAAGGAATCATCTCCAGCTGCTTGAACATGCAGAGACACTCCCCATCCAACTCATAAACAAGTTGACGAAGAGTAAACATTTAAGGCCTCTACTTTAAAGGCCTCTACACATCAACATTGTAGTGCCCAAATGAACCAAGACTGGTGATTCTGTGGAACTAATTACATTCCCATTACAGTACATTACAGTACAGGACTTCCGTGAATCCTGAGCTGAACTCTTCCAGTGCTCTACTGTTACTCCTGCAATGTTTACTTCGCGTGGAAGCTCAAATGGCCACACCCTCATACTCTCTGATTGGATCATCGGTTAGCATGGCCCAACCAGAATTCTGCATGTAGAGTCAGGGAGATGACTCTAGACTATGTGCATTGATCATTCAGACTGCCGGGTATACTTTCCGGGCCAACTGTCTGTTCTCTTATTGTAAGCACAGTCTGTACTGGCCTCTGCACATGGCATTACAGCGTTAGCCACTGCCCTGCCAGGCATCAACTTTGGAAGATGGAAGCCATTGCAACCTCACGAAAGGAGTTTAAGGTGATGTATATTGCTTCTGTGAATATACTTTTGAAAAACAATGATAGTTCAGTATCGCGCATTTGGATGTAACATAGTCAGAGGAAAGCAGATGGTATAACATTTTATTGATTCCCTGCCAAGAACAGGAGCACAGATTTGTGCAACATTTGTGGGTCACTCTTTGTTCTGAAGGCCACAATAACTACAATCCCTTATTTCGTTTGCAAGGAGTACTGCTTATCCAGATAATATGATAGTATTACTTATATATGATAGGTCTATACATAATAAGGTAACAGTGTCATTTTATGTAGACATACCAAATATCAATCCTCAGGTACGTGTCATAACAAGCTAGAGGTCTTAAAGAAGCTGTAAAACATATGGAGGTGCAGTCATTGTTACAAATATGTTTATGTATTAAGCATTTCTTACATATAATTACATTTAAAAAACTTAGGGCAAAATAAACTTGAGGGATCCAAAAAGACCAGACCCTCCCCTAAGCCCAAAATAAAATTCCACAACATTACCCTACTCTCAGAAAAAAATAGATAAATAAAAATACAAATAAACCTCCCCTATTTTGAACCCCCTGACCCCTCCCCCCTCAATAAATACTGTACAGTTCCCAGGGAAAGACCTTGAACTAAGTTGGGTGAGAAGTACCTCCTCTGCATAACCAGTCTAAAAGTATTCATAGGCATCAAGACTTTTGTATGGTTTCTGTGAATGACCTGTGAAAACCACTTCAGCTGTTTATGAGGTAGCTGTTTTTCTTTTTTTTTTTTTCTTTTTTCTTAGTCACATTTTTAATGGCTTGTTCATTCTTTTCTTTTCTGCTTCACTGATGTTTGTTTCTATTGTCATAGTTAATAAAATGTATGTTGTGTTTTTTCCTTCCAAAATCATGGTGTGTCTTATACATTTGTGTAGCTTACAAAACAGCAAATTTGATAAATCTGAAATGTGCTAACAAGCTGCCAAATCAATATTTTTTAAAATATTGTGTAAAAATTCAGACCTACTGTAAGAGTGGATCAACTGGACATAACTAACTATAGCTCCCTGTAGCGAAACCTAACACAGTTTCTGGGCATCTCTCTCATGTGATGTTACTCATATGAAAAGATGACTTAAAAAACAGCACAATATCAAGTGAAGAATGGTTATACGACATATTATAATGTTTCTTTTAACTGTACATTAAGCTGCATCATCATAATACATCATTTGCATAAAGTTAAAATGGAGAAACAAAATATTAGTATAAAGATGATGTTTTTTAGACTTTTATATGCTCCAGAAGAAAGCAATTGTTCTTTGGCTTAATTCAATATATACAGGCAGATTATGTTTTTCTGTATTCCTGCAATGCACTGACCTCTGATTAGACCAAAAATGTGGTTGTGTCTGATCTGCTGAGTTAACCAGAGAGACAGTCAATTAGAAGTAGGTGCTTGGATTTTTTTTTTATATAGCAAACAGGTAGTCTATAATATTGGCTACTATCATTCCACAAGCCTAGTCCTATCTGTTGGGCTGAAATGCAGTCATTTAGTCTGTAGTTGATACAGCATACAGTTTTAACTGCTCTTTTTTATTTAGATTTCATGTGATGTATTGTTGCTATATGGGTACGATAATTGCTCACCTGTACATATTTAATATTTGTGAAAAAAACAAGCTCCAGGCTAAAATAGTTTTCAGTTGTAATGAACCCTTATGAAGCAATGTTTCACTTTAGGAAGCCAAACTAACCTATCCAGCAAGTACATGCAAGAAATCAGCCTTAGCAAGAAAACAACAAAAATGGGTCTGAAATGAGTAATGAAATGGCTGTATATAAAACTAGAATTCCCATTATTCAGCCATTAATGATGGGTGATTTACAGTTCTGTTGGCCCATTGAATAATACAATACAGAACTCATTAGCCACAATTTGACAGGGTCAGTCAAGATTATAAGAGGAAATGGAGGGTGCAAGGTACGTTTAGTTGGTGGAATTATTTTTCTTAGTCACATTTTTAATGGCCTGTTTATTCTTTTGTAAACACTGGCATTTTGGGGTCACCATAGGTAATCTGAAATTTGAACTGAGTTCCCAAGAGACACTGAGGCTGCTCTCACATATACCCACAGTAACTGACTGAATTTCTATTTCCGCTCAGTCTACACAACTAGGGCTGCGAAAACTGTGGAGAATAACAACTTAGACTACTCACCCCCCTGTTCTGAAGAGGTGGACATAAAACATTTTTTCAGTAATTACTGTATGGGGAGTAATTAATTTGGACTCCTTACACTAGGTGGCGATGTTACATTTTAAACCTCTCTTTACCTTTAAACCACCCTTTAAATATATCTCACTGAAGAAGAAGACAGCTGCTTGATCACTACACTTGTTCCAGTGCCCTCACTTTATCCATTTATTTAATCAACACCAATCTGTACCTGTTATGGTTCAGAAAAAATATATAAGGTTTTGTCTCAGAGAAAAGTACTCGCTAGACTTTCTGGCTTCAGTACACGCTGTAGATATTTTATGGTATTAATGATTAGTGGTAAGGTAAGGATTTATGAAAAAGGTACAACAACAGTTGTAATTACTCACTACATACTCATTAATACAATCATTTTGTTTGTCCGTGTGGGATTGTAACATGACCTGGCAGTGTTGTGCTTAGCAAGGTACACGGAGCAGAGCGCATATAGAGCATAAGTTTTGTTGTATTTCCTCTGTGTTCATTGTTTCAGTGCAGCCCCATTTTTCACCCAAATAATCGATCTGCCCTTGGTGAACTCACTGAAGTCAGACTGCGTCACATAAGAATGCGACTCGTTATGAGCTGTTACATGTTTAGAACTGTTCACTTGTTGAGCACAGAAACTACACCACAAATCACCTCCAGCAAATGTTAAACCAAACCAATTTTTCACACTGTGTGTCATACTCAGACAATATATCTGAAGGCAACAGGCTAACGATCAAATGCAAACTGTGACAGTCTGGAAATCTCTGCATAATACGGTGAAATAAGATATAAAAAGTTAATATAAATATGCACTCATGGAATGAGCTGATTTATTTTATTATTTATTTATTTACTTATTTTTCAGCTGTGTTTTCAGAGATAACAGTCAAAGGAAGGCTAAACAAAACCTCAGTGTTAAGGTCTCTAATGAACCCAATGACACTACCTTCTTTAAACTTAGGTACCAAGCTCCAGGCTCCAGACCACAGCTAGATGAGTACCATGAAATAATGGAAGATTTACACCAGCTACAAGACTTTCAAAAAATTATGTTAAGGGCTGGGCGCTTTACTATAGGATCTCATAATAAATTATGCAAATCCTGTTGTAAATTAGCCAGCCCCATAAGAGTCAGTGAAACCATGTTTAGTCAGCTATTACACACACCTTACACGATTCAAAGGCCTGCAGGTTCATACCATTCCGGATTTCATCAACTCCAACTGCTGTATTTGATCAGGTATGTATTTCTTAAAAGCAATGTATGGATCTAGGATTTGCAGATTTTTATCATGCTTGATGTTTGATTTTTCTGTTCAAGCAGCATAGTGGTGAACTATGTTTGTGTCACTCCCATTTACAAACTCAGGACTAATGCCGAATAATAGTAATAACTGCTATTGTCAGCGAGACATGTCAACCACACTCAGGCAACACGACTGCTCAGAAACCATCACAAGCCTTGCTTTATGACTGTTAAACAAACCACAGGTCTATGGTGTAGACACGTTAGTGCGGCTCATGTGCACAGTGGTTTTTCGGCATGAAGACTACCCTAGCACCTTGTAGGAGAAACGGCCTACTTGAACAAGGAAAAATGCCAGCTAATTTGACACAGCATAGAATAAAGCTGCCAGTCATCGGCCCATTAATTTATCACCATCACCCTTTACCCTAAGCCCATGATTCAGTCACAGGAATCTACAATGTGCCATGATACTGAAACAAGAACAAGAACAACAGTAGCAACAACAGAACTTTTAATAGCAGTCTCTGCCAAAGTTGCATAACAGGTGGTCTGAATCCCCTTTTTTGTGAGTATGTGAAGCAGAACACTCTACGGATCAGTGGTAAGAGCCTTAACAATAAGATACGAAAAAAACAGCTTTTTATCAAATTCACTTCCAAAAAAGCACTTTTACTTTATTAGTGTTCAATATATAGTAGGTGGTAGAAATCAGTTCATTTTTTACAGTCATAATATATTTTGTTGATCTTTTCTTTCATCGGATTTGTGTAATGTAGTGTTAAACAAGTACAATCTTTATTTGTTGGGGCTATTCTTTTGCTTGTTAAGAAGTTAATTTTATTTAATATTTTTTTAATTCCAGTACAAAGAGTAAAGTGTAATGCCTTATTTATCTGAATTCCATGAATAATTGATTTTCTACTGTGGAGAGGCAATGGGAGAAAAAAGCAAAAAAAGCTTAACAGAATTTTGAAGTGTTTTTTTGCTAATCAACAGGTAGATGTTGATAGACAAATTTGCATTTATAAAGTGTATTTTAACTCTGAATATACTGTAATGATGAAATGTATGAATATATACATAAATATAAATTACGTAAATTGAGCTTATTTGACAAAATTTTTGATTAAAGCCCCAAAACCAGCTGACCTCAGGCTCAACATGCAGTTACTACAATGAAAAAGCTGCCTCAAACAGTGAGCTTGAATTTTGATTTAAAAATGTGGTGCATTCACAGCACAATTTTTACAGTGCCCCTAAGGACCACATGTTCTTTCTTATCTATTGCGACATAAAACTAACTCTGCACCCTAATTTTCTAGCAATGCTGTCTGCAAAGCTGTCCAAATACTTAAATGAGTCATCAAATTACCCTGTCTCCACAGCCTGAGCTACTGTCACTGTGTTAGCGCCAGGCACCTGGGAGGAACGCAACAGACTATCTCTCATACTCATATGCACATCGCTGAGCACACAGACTCACACACACACACACACACACACGCACACACGTTCGGCACCTCTCCACCTACCGTATGTGAATTTGGTACAAAATAATTAACACCCACCTCGTTTCCCTCACGTTTTATCCCGAGGCTAAAAGGTGATGCACAGTGACCTCTCTCATCTCCTCTTCACACCACGGAAAAGCTGCGCTTCCATTCAGAGCCGTTTTTCACTGGCCACCCATTCAGAGAGAGAAGGAATATCCGATACCGTCAAGTGGAATGGTAAGTTGCTTGAAAGACTGGCAAACCTCCCCTCCAGAAAACAGGCTCATGAAGAATACTGGAGCAGAGAAGAGGCAGGCTTGTTTGCGCCACAGTGGGGAGAGAGAGCAGCAACACTGCAATGTCGAGATGTCGCACCACTAGTTTTTATAGCAGGGTGGGTAGCTGAAAGATAATAATACCCCATCCTCCTCCACAACACAAGTTAAGCGCAGTGTGTAATAAGCGCATGGCTCAGACACCCTTTGATTTAGGTCAGACAAAATGAATTTTTAGTTTTGTTAGAATGACGTTGGGTAGGGAGGGAGTAGAGAAGGGGGAGCTGCAAGTGGTAGTTCTGTGAAGGAAAATAAAAAAACAAGTTAAAATTCTGTCTCTATATATACAGCTTATCTGCTGTAAGCAGGGGTTGAGCTCCAATATTGTGTTGTAGTGTAGGGGGACCTACACCTTAAGAAGAGAGAGAAGATATAATTTGAAAATAAATAGTGTGAAACGAGAACTTGCTCTACCCCTTTCAGTAAACTCACAGACAATAAATCTGTAATGAGCGTAAGTGGGGGGGATTTCCATGGGAGGTTTTTGGCTTTGCATGAGCTGTAATTATTTTCCTCTCTCCTATCTCTAGTTTTCCTTAAAATCTAATGATCAATGATCTGTTTCATAGATGTTAACATTTTCAACAACTTTTCTAATATTTCTGTAATATTACATTTTTCAGAACTCACCTACATTTGTCAACAACAAAAACCAGAGCACCCTTTTATGTTTGCAAGCATGCTGCAAAGGAGGTGATTACATCATTATTACCTTCTGATATATTTCCTAAAATTCTTATGGATGGATATGAACATGCAGACAACTCCTCCTGTATCAGCGAAAGTGTCAAGATTAGGCATTGTCTGATAGAAGAACCGACCTGCTCATGGTAATAACTATGTCCTGTAATCCATTTATCTTTATTTATTAAGACCAAACATAATAGCTACAACAATAACATTGCATTTATTCATGAGCCTGGTTCTAAAAGTGAAGATTTGCCAACATATAAAAAAGAAACTGCCAAATGAAAGAATGTAACCCCTAAATTTGTTGTTGCTTTGATACAGGATGACTGTTTTTGGTTATCTAATATGTAAAACCATGTTATTACAAATATATTACCTGTAATGTAATATATCTGGTAACATATTTCATAATGTTGTCATAAAATGGAACATTTTTTATTTTTATTATTATAATTTATAATAATTTTATAATGTGTGTAACTATACTGGATACATAAAATATGCTCTACAATATGTTATGGGAGAAAGCAGAGAACTTCTGGATGTATTTAAAAATGTGCCTTTTCTGATATGCCATTCCCACTGAGTTCATGCAAGTGTAGCAAGTGCATGAAACACCATCAGCACACCTTTTCAGCTGTTGTAACTAACACATACACACTCTCACTGAAACACATTTCCTTGAACTGTCATTTCCTGTGGCGTGAATGTTTGCTTTGGTTACGATGTTACTATATTACAATTGCAAAAATACAGAGAACTTCAAGGAAGGAAATTTGTCAGTGTATACTACTGAAAGGGATGAGAGCCCTTAGACTAGAATAACTTCACTGCTGTTTGCCAAGGGGTGTTACCTAACAGATGAGGATATTACACATATTTATTGACTGGGGGCAGAGATGTAATTCGGCATCTTAAATTTCCCCTACATATGTTTTACCACTTGCAGAGCAGACAGGAACCACAGACTTTACACACACTTCACTGTGGGCTGAGAGATAAAAAACACACAAAATCTGTGTTCAGCCCTAAAGAGCACTTTCAAAGATGGCACAGGGCAAACACATATATCTTTCTTTTAGTTTATTCGCCTTATTGCTCACATAGTATTATCAAAGAACAGTGTACTTAACAGATTACTAACTATTTATTTATTTATTTAGTTGTGGTTTAAAAATTATACATGACCATCTTCGGTTTCCTTTCAAACATGGTAAAACAGTAGTGACAGAAGCTATCAAACTATTTCAAATGGACCTCTTCAAGCTGTATCATACATATGCTTCAAGCTGTATCGTGAAGCATACAGCATCACTGAGCCGATGTAAGTTCAAGACTATGGGACCTAAATAGCTCATATTACTCTGTTTGGGGTCCACAAACAAGGTGAATAAGTACAACAACATGGCTACATGTTCCCTTCAAGCAGAGAACATCCACTGTCCACCCAGCTTCAACCCCCGCTTTGATGGACAAAAACCCACTAATTACACACATGGTGAACAGTAATTAAAAGTAGTGGGCAGACACAAACCAGTATTGGCTAGTAGCATGCTGCATCTCAGCCCTGGATTTGTTGAAACTGACAGAAACGCCTTTTGGTTATTAGTCATCCCTATAACCACCATCTACCTGATGCAAGCTATGGCATAACCAAATACTTTCAAGAGGTCTAGTTTTTTTCAATTTTTTAAAAAATTATTTTATGTAACTTTTATATTTTCTTTAGTAATAACAGAAATATAAAAAAATCACCCATAGGGCAGCCATGGTTTGCCTTTCAAATGCTAAGCTGTGAATCATCTAAATGAGAAATGTAGTGACAGTTGGTGGTCTCTTCAAAAGTATGATTTTGATTTTTGGTAGGGGTAACATTTCATGTGTTCATAGAAAAATGGTAAGGCTAAAGACCCCTTGGTTTCTTCACCTTGAATTCTGGGCCTGCCAGTAGATTTTTGTTTTGAATCAGACTGCACTGAAACTGCACCCTGCCAGTGGCCATTGGTTTGCTGCTCTTTTTGTGCCTCTGTAGAGGTGGGTGTTTACATAAAAAAAAGCTAAGGGAAGACGCGGTCGCTCTGCTCTTCAATTTCGAAAGGGAAATGATCTGTCTGGCATGCGGAGTTGATGAGTGAGAAAAGGTTGAGAAAACCTCAACACCACGCTTGAGACTAAGGCATGCGGAGGAGATCAACAGAAAACGTAACTTTTTGTCTTGGTCCTAAGGGTTCGGTGTAGCATCTGTGTCCCACAGCTGGACCCAGTGGTGGCTCTCTCACTAACCTCACATTCCGCCATGCATGTAACCCCACAGGCTATCCTGAATTTACATTCCATCTATGGTAACATTTTAGTGCAGGATTAAGCGTTCCCATAAATTACTTCAATATCATGGCAAACGGTGTTATTGCCATTCAGTCATTACTTCAGTATTACTATGCCATCATCAGACTGAGTATTTGTGACAAAGGTGGCTGATACTGCACTCAATTGAGATTTAAAAGGTTTATGAAAACATTGAAAACTGAGTGCAGTGTAAAAAAGACATTCAAAAAAATGGAGACTGCTAAAAAGCAGATAATAAATGCTGTAGTATTCGGCTTTCTTTCAGGTCACTTCCAGTGTTTGTGAGTGCCTGAATCTGAAAGCACACCTGTACTTAAACAATACTCATTTGGCCCTGCTAACAGGTCTGGATCAATTACTACATTTACAATTGACAATTGTTTTTTTGCACACAAGAATCCAATAATGAACTCAGCCACACTATGCTACAGTATATTGAACGCTTGTTAGGTGTTTAGGTCTGTTTTGATGGCAAATTGATATTGATTGCAGAAATTGATTTTGAGGATCCTGTTTAGCAAAGGAACAAACAAAAAATGCCAAATGAAGACTATACCCTTAATGGATCTAAATATTAGTCTTCCTTTTTCAGGCCACCAGGACTTGACTGGGGCATTTTCTTGACAGATTTATACATTTGGAAATAAAAGTCAGAGAAAACATAACTCAGGTCATGGAGGCCTGGAAGGTGTCAGGTGTTATTTCTACCACACATATTAATTAGCCAGTTAAATCTGAATACTGGATTGGCTGAAACTTTGTCTGACTGGATAAAGGTCCTTTTTCTTTTCTTCAAACAGGATGGAGGTGCCGATAAATCTGTCTTGGTTGCAGTCCTCCAGGGGTTGTACACCTCTGCCATGACACACACTAGTATCCCTAATTTCCTTCATTGAAGTCTTCCAATGCTCTTATTATATGTATCATGCAATGTACGTGTTAGTGTCTATTCCATATTCTAAGCGTATGGCACCACTAAAATTTTCTTGTTGTACAGTACAAGATTCTTAAACAAAGAGATTCTTTTCAAGTCAAGCGACGATGTACATAAAGAACATACATATGGTAGATATGTATTGATATGCATTGCCTATCAGTCTCCGCGGTTAATGTGATTGACTTTTTATGCCTGCGCACAGATAGGTCCCCCCTGGGAGATTTTAACCAAGACCACAGACTTATTCTTGGTGGTTGCAGTGTTTGTAAATGGTAAGATTTTATATATACTGAGATTCTACGCAGTATAAATAAACACTGAACCCACTAAATGCTAGCAGACCTGTCAGCCAGACAACCAACCATCACATAGTACTGGTTATTGGAACTGTCAGCCTGTTGTCATAGAAACCCCCTGCAGATATCAGCGTTCTGGATATTGTACATTTCCCTTGACTATATAATGTCCCTGAAACACCCAGCAATTCCACTTCAAACATTTTTAGCTAAATTAGACTTTCAAAGCTGCACATCTGTAAATGGGCCGAAACCACATTTTTAGATGGCTCTTCCTGTCCAGTGTGAGAGGGATTATTTAGAGTCTTAATTCCAATATACTTGTCCTTACATGCCCTGTCCTGTCTACCAGCGTAAAATATTTTTACTCATTAACCTGTTTATGTGTGATTTTTTAGACTCAATCCGAGCAGAACTACACTCTAATCATCTAAAATTACACCAGCTCCAACAACTCTTCAAGACCTTCTTAGAGGATGGTGCATCTGAATTTAAAAGAACAGTGGTTCACTTTAGTATAAATGAGCTGCTGTCATGGTAATGTGTCAAAGGTGGTCTGTATCATTCAAAAGGCATCAACTATATTTCTCATTTTAATATGTATTTGCCTAAATGTGTTATACAAATGTGACAGATACAGCTGCCATTTACAGATAAATTCGGCCTATGCAGAATGTCATTTATGCTGACCTGTCACCTCATGTCATTGGCTCAATTCACAAATGCATAGTCACAGTCAGTATCTGTTCCACTGGGTCATAGGTCATGCAGTCTAAACCGAGACGTTAACAAGGTAACTGCGAGCATCTATTAAAACAGACATCTACAGCTGTGAAAGACAATTTCAGAAAGTAAAACGGTGTTGGTCTTATTTTCTCTTTGAGAGCACTGTTTTTGTGGTAATTTACCTTGTTTTTTTAGAGAAAATTAGAAATCCTTACAGTAACGGCATGACGATGAAAGTCATGCACTCTTTTTCTAAATTATTTTAACTGTAGTCTGATAAACATCCACATGTTTTTGGTTACAAAAGTCTGCTTCCACCTTCTCTTGGAACAGATGGTTGCTTCTTTCACATAACTACTTATGGTATATTCACAAGAAGCACTGTAAAGCTGTTTCCTCCAAACTAAAAAATTATTGCGGATTTTTACTTTTCTAGCATGGCTGCACAACCTCCTGCTACATTAAAAGCTTTCGACTTTTATTTTAAAAAGTTGTGCTGCCAAAAAAGCTTGAAATATGGTCTAGTTCAGCTGGGCTGCGCATGGAGGGTATGTGCAGTCTGTTCACACCCTATAAGCTGAGTAAGTGTTGAGTACTGCAGTACCTAATTGCTGTCACACATGCTGTTCCTGTCATGGTAGCCTAGTGTGTATTTCGCTCCATATCCAATTTTCTGCTCTGTTAGGTTTCCTGGAAGAAAGGCTGAGGGGAGTCAAGTGTCGAAAAAATAGAAAGGAAGAGCTTAGATAAAAATCTTTTGGTAACATCTTTGGGGTGCAGCTCCCCCGGCCTCACCCCCTATAGAGTCACATGGGTGTTGGCACTCCAAATGTTTTCATGGATTGTGTGTCGTGTGAAGAGAAGAGAATGCTGAGCCTCTCTGACGAAAGAAAAAAATAGTTAACCCTTTCAGGCCAATAGCCACTTAAATGAAATGATCTGAAAGTCCCACTTTGACATGTTGTTCCTTCCAGTGCACAATTGCAAGTCAGAACCAGAACTAAGTGCTTGAGGTGTAGATTCAGTTTTGCTCACCTGGCAATGGTGTCAGATTGTTCCAGACTGATCCACCAGTTGCCAGGTGGATCCGCAAGTTAAATGAAAACCACAGTGAAGATTAATTGTCACCACGACTAACTTTGTTATTGTTGAATTTTACCATTTCAGAGTACTGACTAGTATTCTGGCTTTTAGAAGACCCAGCACTCTGACTTCAGGTCCTTAGTCAGCACTCTGATCCTCAATATTGACATCTGAGATTTTCACCTTTGCCATTTATGATTGAATGATGACCTGGTGATCTTGCTATACCAGTAGTCAATTACTTTATTATCAGAGGACCTTGGTTGTTACCCATGCACTGCATAGTTTCTCAAGTAGAAGCTGCATTGAATTGACTGAAAATTCATTGACTACATACACATTGGTGTGAG
Organism: Megalops cyprinoides; assembly: GCF_013368585.1. NCBI lineage: Eukaryota > Metazoa > Chordata > Actinopteri > Elopiformes > Megalopidae > Megalops > Megalops cyprinoides. The sequence continues at coordinate 12,541,278 of NC_050587.1, forward strand.
CATCTCATGTGCTGACATTCTTACTACCATACCTTAAACAAACCACATTTTTGTTCTGATGACGACAACACTTCTCGGTGTGTAATTAAAGACAATCAAAAAAAGTTACCCGTCAAGCAAGTCCAGCGGACATTTTTGTGAATGCGATAGGCATGATAATATCTGTCGGTCTGATTTTGCACCTCCAGATGGTATCAGTACGTGCTGTGGCCCATGAACTATACGTGGCTGCTGCTATTCTGTGCTGGCCTCGGAGTGGTCCCACTCCACCTCCTCGCCTCCTGTTGTACGGGAAGACTGGGGTTGTGGGAAAGCTGCGGGCACCCCCACGGCTCTCGCCTGCCAATAATGCCCTCCGCAGACAGGCCCACATTTCTCAGACCTCCTTAGGTGGGAAAACCTTACATTCGGCCCTCCAAGGACAACACAAACACCCCCACGGCTCCCAATCTTCAAACTGCAGCAAGGTCATTATTGTTCCACACCAAACATTATGCAGAGAGCGAGCAGGGAGGGTCAGAACCCTTTTGTTGTTGACATATATATTGCTCTTCTTCAAATTTTGTAGGTTTTAAAGTAATTTCTTGGGGAGGGGGCTAGAGGCACAGATGCACACAAATTCTTGCAGTGAATATTCTCTCCACAAGAGTATATGCCTGTATTCTCAAATGTATTATTTTGAATGCCTGTCGATCAGACTTTATTAAAATGCGTGTTCTTCTCATAGTCAGGCTACAGTCAAAGAGCTTTATTGGTTGCAGTTTTTCACAGGCTGATCAGCCATATGTTTTAATACAAAAGCCTTCAGCATGATTTAATATGTTTACTATGGGTCCGCCGGGACCTCAGGGTGAGCAAGGACATCTTCTCCTGTGATAACGAGGAGGAGCAGATGATAGCTGGAGTGGCTCAGTCTGCCCTCCAGCGTTCTGGCACCTTCTAATTAAAACCAGCCAGGCTTGAGGGCAGTGGCAGACAGATGCCTGTCACAGCAGCCGTGGCAGGGGCTGCCAGAGCAAGGGCTAAAAGTTCCACCTCAGCCTCTCTGCCCCCCACCCCCCCCATCCTGCCACAGTGCCCATCCCACGGACCCGCTAGGCTGCCCGCGCTCCTCGGCGCACGGCGGCACTTCTCGCACGGTGGAGCTGATCCGTGCCTCGCTCGAGGTGGGCGGATCAATGTGGCCTCTTTACCAGTGCTGTAACCCACACACTCATCTCTTTCAGCGCGATCCCTCCTCTCTTCACATCAGTGGGTGGACCCAGTTTGCAGAACCCACCGTCTCTCAAAGGGAAAATTACTAAATAAATTTGCCAGGATTAATGCACGCGGCCGGCATTAGCGACCCCGGCGCTCGCACTGCGCTAATTGTCCGTGAGCATCTTTGAATCCTTTTCTCTGATAGCTTCAACCACGGACCCCGCTGTTGTAATTTGCCCAAGGACAGGATGGAAAGAGAAGTCAGCGAGTTGCCAGGGGTTACAGTGACTATTTTCGTTAGCACGGCCACACTTCACAGGAAACACCTACGTAAGTGTAGATTTTCAAATACTGCAGGTATATGTATGTGGAGCTCATACAGTACAGTTAATAGCACAAACAATGTCAGTTTTCCCATTAAGCATAATATTCTGTGTCAATTTTCACACAGTTTAGAGGTGTTTAAATGCACAGTGTAAGGTGTATACAATGTTGATATCTTTGAATTTGTAGTTGGTAGTCTGTATTCTCATATCTCTACTCGTGTATGCCAGATAGCTCCAATTCACTTATCTGTCTTATTAAAATCAAGTCAGGCTAGGACAATATCAGTAGACATATTTCTGCCTGTTTTCTATTGACGGATGAAACAGAGCAAGGTGAGGACAAGGAGTGGGTGACAGTCCCTCGTGATTAATTGCACCGTACCTACACTAAATATGTGTCTCCCTTTTCAACCTTAAAGAGGCAGGCAGAAAGACCTCTGGGTGTGTAGAGTGCGTGCCTGCTGGTATGAAAAGGAGCCGTGAGTAACACAATGTACACAAATCCCAAAACTTGAATTTTGGCACGGAGCTCGCCTCCCACCCTCGTCACCCTCCTCAAAACCTCCTCCCACCCTCTATTCAAACGCGCTCCTCCAGAGCCAGGCCCAGCGCTTACTCACTGAACCTGCGCCTCTGTTGCTATGGAGGAGGATCACACGCCATACACAGAGGAGACGGGACAGCTAAAGTACTAATGCGGCAATGTGATAAGCCCAGGGCTCAGAGTTCAAATACAGCAAAAAATCCAATATCCACATTTTACTTTAATCCAAAAGCCAAATAAAAGATTTAAACACCCATGTGATTTTTCACTTCAGCTCTTTTTTTTGACGGAAAATATCCCACGAATAAAAAGACTTGAGAGTTTTTGGAATCGCTCACCCACCCCCACCCCCCCCCCCCCCCCCCCCCCCCACAACTGCCTGGAGTACATGTCTGAAATTGTTAGGAGAAAGAGAAGTGTGCTAAGCGACTTCACAATTAACACCACAACATCACAAGTGATATTATAGGTGACATCACAACATTGCACCCAGGTCTGGGTGTAAACCCGGGCTTGGAGATGCCACGAAGCGCGCAAGCCCAAAGATAACCATGTCAAATGTCACGCCAGAATGCAAAGCTATTTCTTAAAATGTTTGTAATGACGGAAGTACTGGCTGTCATTTACCTCCCACCAATAATCTAATACATGAATCCGTCATTGATCTTTAACTTTTTCCAAAATATATTCGCACCTTGTCTTTTTTCCTGCCCTATGCAATACCCTGAAATTGGCCTGATATCAATACAACATGTCAATAAAATATTTTGCTCTATTTAGGCATAAAATAAACAATATCAAAATGGGTCCATATGCGCCTCTTAATATTGTCTATGAGGCATATGTTTCATTGGATCGATAACATACATTTACTGAACCTTTTAATGTTCCTCTTGTGGAAAGTATTTTATAACCGTTATATGCATCTCAGTATATATGTAAAAATAAATAAAAATAAAAATATATTTTTTAACAATTTTTATTGTTACAATTTGAAAATATGTAATCTTATACTGTATTGTAGACTGTAGTAATTCTGCTATAGTGTAGAATGTACATTTACATGCGTACAACTTATGCATAAGGCAGCAATAAATTCTATGTTTATAACATGAGACATGTTCTGGTATATATAAAAATGTGTTATATTTTAATTCAATAATAATGATTATTCCTTCTATTTTCAGTTTAATAATTTCACATACCACATATTTACTTTGCCCAGGGTGTGTTCAAGACAGATAGACAGAGATAGTCCCCAGCCAAACTGCTTTTAACTAGAACTAGGAAATATACGCATACATATGAGCAACAAGTTGATCTGAAATATTTGATGAATTGTTTTATAATCAGAATCCTCGATTTAACACCTGGAGGTGGGAGGGGGGTGGGTAGGAAATCATAACACAAATGAATTGTAACTAACAAGGAACTTACACTGCTTGTAGAGTGCCAGTACTGTGAAAAAAGGTAGGCAAACAAAGGGAGGCTACCTCAGAAATGTTTGTGAACACACCAATGTAAAAGTATCCCTGGTGTAACAAAGGAGCGCTCAGGCACAGGCTCAGCTGTGATAAACCTTGTCCGAGTCACTGAAAGCAACGAGGCGTTTCATTCAAAAGACAGAGGTGTGGTCATTATCCCCACATAACCCTTTCCGATCAGGGAGGGTCAGTTTGTGTGCTTCCAGCTGAATGAAAACACACTGGGGAGCATTAATTGTAGATCAGTTACTGAAGTGCTGAGCATGTAAACACCGAACACTGATTTGAATGTAATTCATTTTGCTTGAAAGGCAGACTCTTTATAAAGGACATTATCTCCAAGTGTCGTACTTTGTGACGAGCGTATGATAAAGTACATGGAGAACTAAATGCACCAATCAGCTTGTATGTTTGATTCATCGCCGGCTTTCAGTAGCCGACTGTGATACACAGATACAGCTATTCCATTTGGCGGTAAATGCAGGATCAGCCAGTGTTGTTGCTTCAGGGATCTTGTGATTATTTCAATACAATAAAACAACACAACTTGTTCAGGACATGAGTTCCAAATGCTTTAGTTTTAAACAATCGAAAAAAAACTATCTAACACAATATATTCTTCATAGCATCCAGGGTGACACTAATATTATCATATGTCATCCACATGATAATTTCTCTGGTTGGCATTATTTTAATTTTGATATGTTCTCACAAAAATGTGATGGATTAATTTCATAGCCCTTACAAACAATGAGTTGAATAACTTATTTACGTTCAGTATATAACTGACAATTGTGAAATACACATAATTATATCATACTTATTCAGCATGCGTCACTACACAGCACAGCATGTTAATTATACGTTGTAAATTATACATATGGATAAACGTACACGTGCAAACATAATGATGCTAATTAACTGAGTCCATGTGGCTGTCAGAGAAATCAAATCTTTCTGGATTTAAAATATATTACACACATTTTGGGATACTCAATTATCAACACATAAGTAAATAATAACAATTGTCCTTCTATATGTCTTTGCAAACAATGCTTTTTGAAGTCCTCACTTTTCAAAGCACACCACCAGAAATAATTTTCTCACATGTACATCCTACTGTCAGTGGCTGGAGGGTACGCAGAGTCAAAGTCTGAACTGGATTAGCGCTGAGTTCAATGCGTCAGATCGGACTTCCTGGTGAATGAGAGTAAAGTGTGAGGACCTGGGTCCCCCTGTGGAGTGCTCAGACAAGTGTGGAGGCAGCCAAGGCTTAATGACATTCACCTCTCTAGAAACGGATCGGGTTTAAGCTCAGCAACGCAAAGAGGCAGCCTCACAGCTGAGAGTGTGGAAGGGAGAACAGCCCCTATGTGACCTTAACAGCCACCTTCGCCAGTTAACACACAGGTGAACGCAGAAAAGGGAAAAAAAAGAGATGCTGCTGACCTTCTGGTAAAGCGGTGCCGCGTTTCAGGTTCCTGTGGCCCCCCCAAGTCCCGTCAGGAAGCAGATTCGTATCCTTTGAGGCGAGAGAAAGTGAGCGAGAGAGAGACGGAGGAGCTCAATTTTGTGCTGGAGGTGTGTCACTGATTCGTGAGAGGAAAACAAACCCTTCCACCAAACGGTTACATAAAAAAAGTGTGCACCCACCCACCAGCTACCCCTCCCTCCAAACCGAAACTATTTGGCTCTGTTCCCTGCTCGTCCACCTGTACTGCTGAGAAGATAATGACGCGCCCAGCGGCCAAGCCTGCAAACCTGCTCCTAGGCTGGGGCTGTTCAGCACCACTCCAGCCTGCACCGAGGGAAACTGTGGGGGCTTGGGCCGAGGCTACGCTGCCAGAGCAGGGGAAAAAAGAAAGAACTGACAGGATATGTGAGGTGCGTGGGCGTGTGCGGTGGCCCTCGGTCCCGTACCTGACACAGGCACAGGTACGAACATGGAGCTGTTTTGCGGTGCGGCGCGGTCGATCGCAGCTCTCAGTCAAAAGGTGTGATTGGAGAAGAGGCTGACTCAACACACGTGTGTGTGTCCGTACACATCCTTTGGTGTTCTGTTTGTGCCTTCTGCTTCTTTTCATGTGTAAACTGCCTATGGCAGCAGGTTCTGTCTGTATTTTGTAGCACTGTAAGCCATGTGAGTAAGTAAATGATTTTGTTGTTTTTAGTTTATAATATTTTCAATAATGAGAGCAAAAGCTTGTTTTTCCCTCAGCATACATATTAGTATACATCTGTGGGTGTATGTTTGTGGTCACCATGGTCTTGATGTGCTGGTGGCGTATTCCGACCTATTAGTGAGCCATGGAGACTGATGTGGGATGGGGTGTAGCAGCCAAAGTAGTAAAATTAAATATAACTGAAAAAGGGTGTGGGGTGTTGGGTAAGCAACACACATGGAAAAACAGGTATACATCATAAAAAATAATTATTGTAAGATTTAATGAAGTGTAATGAGTCAGAGGTACCAAATATACTCTGTGTAAAAATATTCACTGTGTTTAAGCTATTATTCTTTTGGAGTGCAATGAAATTCCAATGTAATGTCCTTAAAAATGTTCTTAACATAAAAAGGTCAGAGTAATTCAATAGTTCCACACATTGTTCGATTCAATATAAGATCTTAGAAAGATTTTTGTTTTCATTGTTTAACAGTATCCAACTACCTCCCACTGTAAATGCGATGCAACAAAATGTTTCTGGGAAAATGTGAAACACTATTTGTCCTTTGGAACACCTTTGCATCAGTCCTTTGAAAACATGTCATTAGTATGATTTACTACCAACACGTGAATGGCAAGAATGTGTACACCAGTAGTTTATAAGGAGGTGGATGTATGTTCACAATAGTACGCAACATGTAGGAATTAAAAAATTTTCTCATGTTGCTTTTTTAGAATTTTATCCAGTCACTGAGCTGCTGTCATATACTTATGGATATATGTTGGTCCAGCCAACTGTCATTGGCAAAAAATATATTTGATTGTATTAATAGAGTTATTGTCTGTTTCAATCAAATGTCCACATGAAGACTACATGGAGCATAAATTTTATGTAAGACATCTGAATGAATGGGTGAGGTTTAAAATAATGTATCATTTCATTTTCAACATTTTCAACAGTATAGCTGCTCTTCAAGAACAAGGAAAAGCAAACTATTCATATTTTAAAATGAACTGGCACACTGAAAAAAAATCAGCTCCTGTCCTTTAAAAGCTGGTTCATTATATCTCAGACACCAATTCCTGCAGGCAGGTCAGCGCTCAGGAAACTGACCTCCTTCCTCTCACTCAGCAATGACAGAAAAATCATTCACCCCTCTTTGTCATCTTCACTGCATGCTTCACCATGTAGGTAACAGCTAAAGGTCAATGATAACACACTGTTAAGCCATCCACAACCATTTATATTAAGAGCAGAAATTAGGCTCAAATAAATAAAGGTTTATCATAAAGTGTTAACCACTATCATCAAAGAAAATGTATTTCTTTTCTTATTTTGTACATCTGTATGTTCTGTACGTTTTCAGGAAAAGTTATCACAGGAACAGTTATTAGAAGAAGTTATCACTTCACGTGCTGACACTGAATGACTTGAAGTGTTAAATAAAATTGCTACAAATTGCAACTGCTGCTGGAGTATGTGTAATCTCTATATCTGACACTATCGTCAGGTGGGATCAGCAACAAATTTTTTATAAACCTCTTTTGGTTTCTGCTCTATGTATAGAAAACAAATTATAAATTATATATTAGCTATATAGAAACAAATTATAAAAAGAATTATCCTGAAATACTTATGGGTACACTTATGGTTATACTTTATGATGTTCAGCACAGTAATCTGATTTAAAATAAGTGGAATATGGCATGAAATTAAAATTTCATTGGCATGAAAAGTTTAAAGAAAGGACAAGTTACATACAATTACTGACTTTGTTCACACCACTTTATACTATCTTTTGGCTTAGTAGACACCCTTATCCACAACATTAACACCACATGCAACAGTACATTTATACAGCTGGATTTTTATTGGAATAGTTCAGGCTAATTACCTCACTCAAGGGAGAAACAGTTGTGTCTTTCTTAGGGATAAAATACAAGGTCTAGGGTTCACTGTTTAAAACATTACTCTGCAATTTGTTAATATATTTATTTGCTTAGCAGACATAGATAGCAAATGAATTGCATCTCTTATAATTTGCATGCAGCTGAATATGTATCTTGCTGACATTTACAACAGCAGTTGCCAAGAGGGATCAAAACCTACAACCTTATGGTTGATCAGACCAGCATTGCCTCCCACCACATTACAGAGCCATTTTATGAAATGGAAATAAAAACCAGACACAAACAAAACTTTCCTGGGAGCAGAGCCCTAAAATATGACCATGTTTCCACTGTTGGACAATGATGTGCAGCAGTAAGATATATATGAGTGGATAGGACCACTTTCACTTGCTGCTGACAATGAAGAGATATGTCGGAGAAGAGTTATGACGTAGACTTTGCTGTAGGAAACACGCTGTCCGAGTATAAGACTACCACTTTGGTTTGTCTGGCATAGGTTTTTATTTTAACAATGCCAAATGAAGTCTGCCGTGGTCTCACATGGACCAGAGCACTGGAGGAAAGGTCACTAGCTAACTTTCCCTCTGTGTGATAAGCAATGGGAGCTTACTCTTCATGGAGTAGCTGTTGACAGATCATGGCTAGCTGTCACGTCATTCTTTGGCAGTACCTGTCCTTATCCCTTTGCACCTATGCTATGTCATTAAAATGATCTTTTTAATTAACAAGCATTGCAACAATATAAATAATGTTTTTTTTATTTCAAAAGCACTAACTAGTTGTTTTGTTCCAGCTAGTTAGGCACTTTACAAGGTGGCTGAAAGACAAGAAATGCAAATGAATCTGTGGTTGTGGTCAGAACAAACTGGTAGGGGAAAGGGTTTTATTACTTGCTTCCAGTAACATATCACATCAAATGCAATATGATGCAATATTGTATTTTTTTATCATTATGCACCAGAATCGCAAGGCAATACAGCTTGAAATAAATTGTATACACTGTAAAGAATAGCATTTTAAAAGGAAAGTGGTGATTTTAAGTGCAATGAAAAGCACTTCATCCAGGTATACCATTTACACACCTAGATAAAGACAAGAAAATGTAGATGACTGTATCATTTAAACACAATCACACATTGACTATACAAAATGTTTCACACATAACTCCGCAAAAAGATCTGTAGTTTTAGGTTCAATGCCTTGTGTCTTTTTTTAACTGACCTTAAAGAGCCACCACGAATGTAGGTACATACTGGAGTTCCACAGTTGTAATGTTGAGTTTTAAGACACATTTTATGAGGCTCTCTCACATCAAGGCCTGGCTGGAACAACCCAACAAATGATAACCTCTTGCTTTTCTAGCTGACTTGACAAATACCACGGCTCACGCCCACGCATCGCCTGGTCCTTTCAAACCGTCCTAGCCTTGCGACTCCCAGTTTCAATTTCAGTCTCCACTCGGGGCTTCCTCAGTCCGCGGCACGGGGGCACGCTACACCCCAGAATCAATACAGATAAGCATTAGACACACAGTCTTCAATGCTGGATTCAGTCCTAGCTGCCATTCTGTCAGTCAGACACATTCACAGACACTGTCAACTGTCTATCCAGCATCAGTTTCAACCACAGATTCAAGTAAAGCTTTTATCAGCTCTATGAACTCAGCAATTTGGCTTTTGTCTCAGACGCTGTCTCAGAATTGCGACACACCTAAAGCAAACACCCACCTCCCCTCTCGCGGAGCAGATCTACACCGTTTGCGTAGCTTTGTCTGCGCAGCTCAGTAGCTCCCTGTTTGTTTGACTCTTGTGTGGTCATAGCCACTCAAACACAGTGCTATAGCTTGCACTTTCCACTTCTTCTAGACACAACAGCCTGTGCTTGCTGACTGAATCATAGGAGCGCAACACTTGTAGTCTGCATCATTTCTCGAGGTGAGAGCAAAAAAACATTTATCGGAAAAACTTGGGCAGACAGTGCACTGTCGGTCATAACGCCTCTTTGCATATGTAAAAGTAATTCTCTTTCCTGCCAGTGACAACCCACTATGTTAGCATAGCAATATCTGGAGTCCATACTTTAGATCTAGAAAGGTAGTGGTGCTAGCCTCAATGTGTGATGCCACTCTCATGTCCACAGTGTCTCATTTTTCCTTTTAAACCTTACAGACACTCCTTACGCTTGCGTCTGCTTTTGATGGAATTCCTTGGCACAATATAAATGAAATAATTTATTTTATAAAAATGTTTTTGTTGCAGGCCATTAAAAATTCATTTAATTTAATGATGGAATGGTGATGTTACAACACTGGACACTTTGACTAAATTGTGAACTGCAATTCTCATGTGGAGCTGTTCTGCTGCTGCCAAACGCCCCCTACCAACAGAAAATTAGATCAGGACTGCTGCAAAGATAATATCCCTTCTAGGCAACCATGACATGACAACAGATATTTAATGTCAATAATAACTGCACAAAGCCCTGATATGTCTGACTCCTGAACAAGCAGCAAACTGGATGGGCACTGTCCTTTGAGTGCTTGTGCACTGTTTTAAACAGTTAATGTAGTGTGGATGTGAACATGTGAGCATTCACTCAGTGGATCCAGTGTTTTTAGTAAACTCGGCTCCATTTTGCGGCCCCAACACAGGATCAAGGCAAAGGCCGAGCTTCGCATCCTGGATAGAGTGGATTTGGCTGGCCCTTTCGTTCTGTGCTAGCTGGAAAGTGCATCCCTGAGAGCAGAGCACACCCATTGCCCCCAGGGTTTCGTGATGAAGTGTCTTTGTATAATTCTGGGTGTGTCGCTACAGGAGTAGACGCAAAATACCATCATTCACAAGATTGCAAAGAGGCAGCCAGCCTCTATCAGATCTGCCCCTTCCTGGGGTGGGAGAGTTTCACATCAAGAAATCCAGAATCGTAAGAGCTTCTGAGTGATTCTGCCATGAGCGTTCTGAGCGGGAGCCTATGCCTCTCTTCCCATGAGTGCATGCAACAGAAGGTAAGCGTTTGTGTGGGTTTGGAGGGTGGGAGGGATGGGGGATGTCGTGTCAGTCATTCTCAGTGAGACAGTGCCAAGACTACACCCTCTGAGCCGTAGGGCTGGTTCACACAGGCCTTCTCCCCCCCTCCCCCAAATCACCACCACCAGCCCCCACATCCCACTGCATGAGAAGACAGAAAGAAGAATGTGATCTAACCACACACTCCCAGAGAAATTACCTCACCTCACCCCCCCTTTCCCTCAACCCCCCCACCCCTCTCCCCTCCCCTCCCCTCCCCTCCAACAGTATTGCTGCCAGGCCGGAATGTTTTTCTTAGCCTCTCCTACACAGTTTCACACAGCTCTCTCTCAACATACATCCTACCCACCCAGGTTACTGGAGGAGGTGGTGGGCAGCAGGTTTATTACACGCACAAAGTTAACCCTTTCAGCACAAATGATTAATGTAAAGTTGAGAATACAGCTTGTCATTTATTTTTTTGGAAACTGCACACAAGAGATCATTCTCCCAAAAAGGGAAGTTGTTGCTCCCCGGCTATTTGGAGTCAAGATGCCATGAACATATTTGATATCCACTTTATACTTCAACAGGTATTCCTAGTTCTTTGGAATTGTTTTTTTTTCTGTGGTTTTCTTGTTTCCTGCTATATGTTTACTTTTACTAAGAATGTACATGTTTGTACATGTACTTACAAATGCTTACTTGTGCTGTAAGATGCAATATATTAAGTACCCTGTAACTGACAACAAGTGTAACAATGAGTCACCACCAGCACGTTGGACACATCTCTTCAACATCCGTAGAATCCATAAATCCATTTTTGCTTTTAGTTTACATGATATGAAAAAAAGAATCACAAATCACAGAATTATTTACTTGCAACAATTTATTTGCTGGTAGATAGTTAGTCCAGTGAATTAAGCAGTGCGTCAGTCCACCTGATGTTACAGGCTAACTATTACAATTGTGCGGCAACTAGGATTATGCCCGATTATGTAACTTGATGTTTAAGGTTTTGCTAAAAAATGAACTCTTTTATTTCACCAGTGTGGTCAAGCAGGGGACTTGTGATTTGCCTCTCGTGGAATTTATTGGTTCTGGGTCCTGCAGTATAAAGGGCTATAAAAAAGAGGCAGGCCCTTTGCAGCTACTCAGCATCATCACAGGATTTGAATGTATTTAAAACTGAAAGAGCAATAAGTTTAAGCCTTGCTGCTTGGCAGTTTGTTCTTAACAACCTTGATGTTACTTGATTTACACTACAATGTTGTTATACTATATATGAAATAATTAGCAGTTGTTATTCAAAGTTGTGTGAACTCAGTGCTCTTTAAAATAGATATTTGCACATTTGTTTTAATTTCTGCAGGTGTCTGATTTTGGATCCATCCAATCGCATCAGAGGTCAGCCACCCCTCATTCAGCATGCCAGCTGTTACTACAGTGTCTTTGAATTTTTCTTTTTTTTTTGATGTGAGCACATGATTACAGTTGTGCATTTGGGTACTATAACTGAACCAAAGAAAAGATTAAATCTTAAGACCATGTGACATTTATGCTGGTGCTTGTAAACATTTTTATTTATTTATTATTTCATATCATGACCGGTGATCACCTCTCCTTCACCACGAAACAACCCACCCCAGCCAACCAAACAGTCATGGACAAGGTAAGTGGTTGTTATAATACTGCAACTCTATTGACAATTCATAAAATGCTATGCTACACGTTAATCGTTTTGGGCAAATGCTCTTGACCTGTCTCCCCCTACCATGGCAGTCCAACACCTCACAGGCCACTCCTGGATCACTCCTGGCCTAAGAGTGCCCTCCCTCTGGAAACGTGTAACTCATTCCCCTGCATTCATATAGTATATATCATTCTGTTGCATCCCTTTCTGACTAGGGTATTACACACTCCAATCTTAGCTTTTCACTGAACCCAACATGATAGAGTCCAGTGCTTATCTGAGGCCTCACTCCTAGCCTATACTGAGATCCCACCCCTGCAACTCTACCCAGGGAGAGAAGACAAACCACTCTTCATGTTGTTTCTTATCATGCTGCTATTGTTTCTATGCCTGCACAGTGACCTGCTGGTAAGTGAAATGTGAATCATAGTGACGCTTGACCAAAAGTCCACCAGAGAGCCAAAGTCCACAAGGAGGACTGCGGGGATCCTAGGAGAGACAGCATCAGATCAAATTCCATCTTATCCCCCTTACAGCAGAAGGATCTGATTGCATGCATGCAAGTCACAGAAACATGCAACTACGGAGGACTCACCCCACCCCAACCCATGTAGCCCTAGTGCTAGACTACTATGCTCCACAACATCATCACAGGGGTTTCAGCCTTCTTGTCCTTGACAGGGGCCACGCATCGCTACCTGGAAAACAAGTCGGTAAACACAAAGCATGTATGGGTAGATGTCATCAGGACACCTCAACAAAAGATGACTTCTAGTGGGTAAATGTTAGAAAGTGGGACAAGGGTGGTTACCTTACCCACTGGTCCAGTTCCTTATGTGCTTACTCATCTGTGGGTAGAAGAATTTTGGCACTGCATTGATCCCCCAGAGACAGATGATACAGTTCCCAAAATTCCTTGGCTCAGGGCAAGAGTAGACACTCACCATATCCGTTGGTGTTTAGGTTTTGTCAATGTTGTTGTCCGGGGGGGGGTAGATTTTCTCAAAATTACACATATAAATATATATAAACACTACATACATACAAAGACACCTGTTGCTATTTACATGAAACAAATTTTATTTGTGTTTTAATGGTAAGGTACACCATCTGAACTGGATTGTACTGACTAACCTCTCATGTGTGGAGCTTTCATATTAATATGTATTGCTTAATGAATAATAAATCGTAAGAACATTATCTAGAGCATCAAAATACGGTATGAAGCATGATAATTAAGCTAAGGTCATTTGTAACCTTAGCTAGCTATAAAAATAAAAGAAAAATGCTTGCGAGTAACACCATTACAAGCTAACATCATTATACACTTATATTCATTTCCAAATTTGGCTTTGAAATGTTTCATAGGCCTACTATTATTGATACCGTTGCCTACATAAGCTGTTTTTTAATCAATGGCATTGTGTGAAACGTTAGCTAGCCTACTAATATGAAAGAAATAGCGTAGCCTTCATCATGGCCAGAGTACGCATATTTAACATGTTTCATACATTTGTCTTTACTCCAGACGTTGTATCAGATTACTGTTTTGAACGTTTCTTACAGATAATGGCATAACCAGCATTGCTTTGTCTTACCGAATGGTATGCTGCCAGTGCACACACAAGCCACCTGTTGCTGCCAACGTGCGTAAATTCCAATTGCTGCTGTCAGTGGAAGTGCTAATGATTCAAGGGGCTGCATCATTTAGGGTCCGCACAGCGGACACTAAATAACAATTCTAAACTGAATTAAGCATGCACTCATCTCAGAGGAGAAGTTCTCAACCACTGATTTTTTTATCCAGCTGTATTTAACTTCAAATTTTATTTTTAGCTCTAAAAAAATTACCAAGGTCTGGACCTCGGTGACCTCATAGTTGGTTACAGGCATGCAAGCGAACCTGAAATTTCTAGTGCTGTTGAAGTATAAGACCAGGAGGGGTCACAGCACCATATGTGGCACTTTCCATATACCTGGCTACAGGTAACTTCTCTGCTATCAGCCAGCTTGTCGTGCATCTTCCCTCACATTTTCACTCACCTTAGGATGCCAGCACTGGCACAACACATTAACACAACACCCTTGACACATTAAAAAAGGTGAATGCTCAATGTTCCCTTACCGTAGTACTCATATTCTGATAATGACGATAATTAGCATTTGAGAGTAATTTATGTTTTTAATAATTACAATATTTTAATGTGATTTATGTTATATAATAAGCCTCATGAACACATTGAATGAATGAAGGTTTCTCTGACCTTGTGAGAATGTACATCACCCCTGCTCAGTGTTCAGATGGCTTGTGTGTCTGCAGCTCAGGTCCCCATCTGCAGACCCCACAGCAACATACCTTTAAAATAACTGTTTCAGTCGACACCTTCACCTTTGCAAATGGCACTAATTAGGAGCTCAGTGTGTCAGCAGCTGGTGCCGCTTACCAGGAGTGGGGAAAGGGGCGGGGTCTGCTGGAGCTAGGGCGAGTGAGCGAAAAAGATGCACCTGATGCTCGTTTTGGAGATTGAGCAGGACGGATAAAAGGTGAGAGCCAGGGAGCGAGCAGTTGGGGTGGCAGCTGACTCCCTGTCAGAGTGCTGGTCAGGTGAGCAGTTCCCCCTTTCTGGCTGAGCTGTCGTGGTGTCCATGTCTTGTGTTTAATGTTTACAGTCTCATTGGAGTGGAGGCAGGGTCTCACTGTCGGGAATCAGACTGAAGAAACTCAGATTAAGATGGAGTAGTGATGGGAATAACAGCTCTTTGAATGGAGCCGGATCTTATGGCTCCATTCCTTTCCAAGAGCCATTCAAAAGAACGACTCATCGTTCTTTTAGGGGGCAGGGATTACTAGGTTTATGGTTTATCTGTGAAATAATCATATCGTACTTGCATTGCCAGACCTGATGTCATTGTGTATTTGTGCTTAACATAACCGCCATTAAACAATCAGAAGGCGAAAAAAACTCACTATCTCTCAGTGGGGAAATCAAACCAGCAACCCTTTGCTTACAATTCCTGCTCCATAACCACTATGCTACACTAACTGAACTTAGAGCATGCAGTGAAATTTGGGTGCAATGATAAAATGAACGGCTCTCAAGTACGACTTGGATCCCTTTGTTCGTATCAAAGAGCCGTTCAAAAGACTTGGATCGGTCGCGAATGTAACATCACTAAGATGGAGGTCAGGGTGTAATTGTCAGGAGAGACCTGACTGACACTGACCCTTGCATTAAAATAAACAATCATTAAAATAAAAAAAATAAAATCCAGTGTCTCCCTGCTGTCTGCATATGAAATAAGATTTCACTTCAATCAAAAGTTGTTAGCTAAGTTAGTTAAGAAATTAACTAGGTAACTAAATCAACTAACCAGGTAAACTGCTAGCTTGCTATCTGACAATCACTTGCTAGCTAGCCAGCTAGCTTGGCTAACTAGTTATCATATTAAATTCCAACAAGCAAGGTGGCAAGCTTTGCTAAATGCCTATGATTTCATCAGCTAGCAAATTAATATGGTATTAAAGAGTAATGCTGAAGGCAGCCTCAATGCATGAAAATGGTTCAAGATGATGGGGCTGATGCAGATGGCAATGGCAACTGAAGCGGGAACTTTTTTTCTGCCAAGGGCATGGGTGTTGATCATTCAGAATGATGTAGCTTAGTGTAAATGGTTTAATGCAACGTCTAAATGGGATCAGTGGAGCCAGGCCACCAGGAGTGCGGTGTGTGGTGCGGCCCCCATATGTAAAGGGAAGCAACTATTTGAATGGTGATGGTGAGTCTGAAGTTGGGAGAGAATTGTAGGGGAACTGAGAATTAGTCATCTGTTAACTGGGGACTGATGACCTAGGGAGGCAGGGATCCACTGACTCAGCAACAGCTCCTCTGGGAGAGGAGCGATGAGAGGAACAAGAGGATGGCAGCTCTTTTTTCGATGGTGTATCCAATCTGAAGGTGTGGTGCGGGCCAGACCACAGTTCTCATTGTGTGTGCATGTGTCTGTGCACAGAGCATTTAACATGGAGAGCTCTCAGCTTGCACTACCCCTGGAAAGTGGAGGGAAGGGGCAGTTTCTGTTTGTTGCCAGGGTTTATGGTCTCTGAAGGCGCAAAGGGAGGGAATTTAGTGGTGGGCTTGTTGTGACTATAATTAGCCTGTGGTCCGGGAGCACTTAGTGTAGTTCATGTGTGCTGTGTAATTGCTGATCACCTTACCTGTAAGGGGACATCTTAGATCAGCAAGGGATCCAGAGTGGTCATAAGCAGAGAGGCAGAGCAGTGACCTGTAAGAGTCAGAGGTGGTTGTGGGGTGGCCCCCAGTTTTATACAGTGCATCCTCTCAGGGTCAGAGATGTGACATGCATTAGGGTTAAGCTCTAGAATAAGTCACTGGATGACTTTTCTAAGACATTTAAGGGTGGTGCATGAACAAAACACAAATATACTTTAACTTCTGGATATGAGTATTACATGTGAAAGAGAGCTGAGAGACTTGTGCTTATGTGGGTAATGTATACTTGGAAACATTTTATGACATGACTAACTCCCATGTCAGGTACAGCTGAATTTTGGCTTCTCTACAACATACCGAGAACACTATGACAGTGTGATACATATATAGTGATATGTTTAGATGTTTGGTACATTGAAACAAATGGTGCAAATGAATGCATATTTATGTTTTTTAATGCATTCAACCAGTCTTTTATCCATCATATTCACACTGTAAAACAGTTCTTTGTTCTTACATTTCACTTTTATAAGTTGTGTAGGGGCTTTTTACAGAGGAAGCGATGTCAAAGTTATTTGACATTAAGAAGACTTAAAAGGTTACCATAGCCGTTATCTGATTTTTTGGGTGACATTTAACTCCTTACTGTGGTTTTGTACCAGACCTGTCAGGGTGACTACACATAATGTTTAAAAAACATTGAGTGATTTCCACTTACTCAGATATCTCAGCTTATGACAAAGAGTGCAGGGGTAACGTCATTGAAAAAGGACAGGGAACAACAGGAATCCTGGAAAGTTGCATGAATGTATTTTCAGTGAAGGCGCTTCTTTCAAAGCAGCACCATCATACAGGACAATATGACTGTAAAAGTAGTCCACACTGGATGACACTCCTATCCATGATTCAAACATTTATTTGCTCCATAAAAGACTCACCTGAACAAAGTTCATAAACAAAATTTATATATTTGTCTCATAGGTTTTTATACATAAAATGATTAGGATTACTTCATAATGGACCAAATATGCAAGCAAGTAGCATACTTACAGATATACAATATTTGTGATGAGAGACAGCCTGCTTTTTTGCTTCATAGCACTCATCCAAATAAAGTTTATAAGCAAAATTTAAACATTTGTTCCAAATATTTTTATACCACAAAATGTTAATGAGGGACACTTCATGTAACGGAGCAAATATGCAATCATTTGTGATGACAGAAAGAGACTAAGAAATGAGACTGGGGGAAAAGAGCCAGTGAAAACAAAGAACAATCTAAGAGGTCAACAAAGAGCTTTTCTGCATTTTGAGCCAGAAGCCTTTCCAGGAGCATAGCCTCCTTCTAACATTGCATTAATGGGAAAAAGAGGTCAATTCAGAAAAATCCAGGTTCTGACAGGATTTCCAGGAAGGCATTGTGTTGTAAAATCGGGGAACGCCAGTACTGCATTCAAACTGAATGTGACACTTGCATCTAACACTGATATTAACAGAGAACAAAACCTAGTTTCTCCTCCATAGTCAAAGTATTTAGTTGACTGATAATCTCCTACTTAATGATGATTGTCAGTGTTTAATAGACAGGATTGTAAGGTGGTCATGATGAGAATCTGATTTAAATTTAGGTATTAAGCTTCTTGATGACTTCTTGGATGACACATCTGAGCTTTAATTTTCCTCCCATGGGGGCCACGAAACAGCCACTCAAGGGTTAATTTCTTAAATTGAGCTTGCTTGTTGGCACTGAAATTATATCTCACATTTTAATGTATAGCGAGCTAGCTATTCACAGGCTAGAGACATAACTAAAAAGTTAATTATTTTTAACTATTTAGCCCTGTGGTTAGGTTGTAATATCAGGTAAAAAAGAAAAAACTAAACAGTTAAATTGCAGTACAGTATTCAACATTGTACACAGTACATAAGGAAATAACAATGGACTGTGAGTTAAAATGTGCTGAATTGCTTTTTGTTTGCTGTAACAGTTAACACAGGTCTGTAGTGGTCACCTTATGTTTGCACAATGTCAATGTCAATGTTACGAGGACCATTGGGTAAGTCGTATCTTGCCCATATATATAGCATTTTTTTTCTCTTTCCTGAAATTCACAATTATGGATTGTTTTTCAAACATTAATTGCTTTGCAGCACTAGTGTCCACCACTACTCAGACAAATACACCATCAATGCAAATACACCATCATGCAAATGATAGTCATCTATCTTATGCCCGAAGTTACCCCTTCTTGCTTCTGTCAGTGCCTGGGTGACAGGATTCTGACCATTTGCTTGTGGTGGAGACTGGCACTAACATGGAACACATGGAAAACTGGTTATATAGCCTTAATACTTTTATGAAGAATCGCTAAGAACATTTTTGTGTTAAAACAGTATCTCAGCATAGGAGCCTTGAACGTACAATTGTACAATTACAATTGTATATGGCACCATCACTGTATTGTTTGGTTTCAATCTTCTTTTATGGTCTCTGTTGTTTGGATTCAATCATGTTTACAAAGAACCTGAAAAACACTAATGTCATTATGTGCTGAAATATACATAATGTGTATACCATAATGTAGCTGCAGACACCAACATT
This sequence comes from Megalops cyprinoides, assembly GCF_013368585.1. NCBI lineage: Eukaryota > Metazoa > Chordata > Actinopteri > Elopiformes > Megalopidae > Megalops > Megalops cyprinoides. Next base: position 12,560,440 of record NC_050587.1, read on the forward strand.
GTGTCTTACAACAAAAGCGCAGCACACACTTCAAAACTCAAGGCTATACGTTTAATTTGATGTTGATCAGTGATTAAAACTAAATATGTATCTTAGAGGACCCTAAAATGTCAGTCAGATCAATATTTCAGGAGAGACCCTGACTGGTAACTATGATTACATGTTTACTACTTTTCAGTCAGAAATGATGATATGTGGGAAAATGTATATGCAGTACATAATTATCACTTGCCCATCAATAACCCCATAATGGTTATGCAAATTTTGTGATGGGTCACTAAATGATAGTAAGGTTTAGTAAGATGTGTTAAAATATCCATCCCTTTCCAGAGTGATTTGAAAACATACATTGCTATTTCAAATGGCAAGGATTGTCTAACCACCCGCTGACAGAAATTACGGCCTACATGCCTTTTTATCTCAATACAAAATCAAAGACTAGTCAGAAACCATAAATCTCTGCCACATGAGGACAAATTGGGCACGTGATCACTAGTGGATACATTCATTGAAATGAAAACACATTTTTCTGGGTAGGAAAACCTCTTATTATATTACAGAAAACAACAGCAGCTGTAACTTTGGAGGTGTAGTTTGCCTTTTGTTACAAGTTGTGTGATTAGTATGACACTAATAATGTGTGATTAGTAATGTGTGATTAGTATGACACTTAATTTGGTAATTTGATGCAAAAGTTTCTGTTGTTTCAGTGTCCAGTGCCAGAAAAGTGTATGGTTCATCAATTGGATGTGTTCTGATGACAGCGAATTAAATGATTCCAATTGTTCAAGAGTGAGGCTTTATTGAGGAGGTACAAACAGATGTTCCAATAATCAAATGCACAATGTCAGCATTTAGTAATGGAACAGATGCTGAAAAATAACGCGTGCAACAACACGTCCTCTTTGTTTCTGTAAGTCATGGTTGTGACTATTTGATTGGGGGTGGGGCCTGGCACTAACATGGAACAGAATATTTACATGTTTCTAAGGACCCACAAGCCAATAAGTGCTTTCAATGCAAACAGAAAATGTAACAGACACACCAGAATACTTGACCAGGGCTTATTATGAGAAAAAAGCAGTGTGGCATAGTGGTAAGGTGCAGGGCTTGTAAATAAAAGGTTCCTTGTTTGATTCCCTCTTAGATCACTACTGTTATACCCTTGTGTAAGGTGCTTAACTCACAATTGCCTCAATAAATATTGAGCTGTATAAAGAGATAAAATTGTAACCTACTGTATGTACGTTGCTCTGGACAAGAGTGTCTGCTAAATAGCAATAATCTAATATGAATTTATATTATATAACATTATGTTTACTGTTATATATAGCTAAATAACTGCAATATAACTGTTGTGTGTTTATGGTTTAGCTTTAATTTTAATTATGTCATTTATTTTCAACTATGAATAAAGCATATATTTGTAAACACAGGATTTCAGATTAAACAGATAAATCATAGAAAGATTAGTAATCAAATGTGTATTGTATCAAAACCAGGCTGAATGCAGGAACAGGTTGCACTTCCATTGAGTTTTTTTTTTTTTTTTTTGATATTGCTTTTCAGTGAGACAAATCTTGGACCGATATCACAATGAAAATTGGCTAACAACATTTTGTAGATCATGGTCCAGACCATTCAGATTAATGCTCTGAACCACAAGCCAAGTGGCACGCAGCACTAGCGTGGACCTGCAAATGAGTACTGTAGATGGCAATAGGACACATAAAAGCATATAGATGGTTGATTAGAAAGCCACCGATCACTGTAGGACGCCGTCTGTCATTGTTTTCATTTATTTATTTAGTTAGTTATTTTTGTAAGGCACTTGCCTCACCAAAAAAGTGTGAGTGAGGGCAGTCAAATGTGGCATAGGGCCCCAGAACTGCTAGAGCCAGCCCTGACAGGACATAATGAGAAGGACACAACACAGCTGACACATGACACCATTGGAAAATATCTGACACTACATATAACCACCTATCTTAGCTAGCTATCTAGATAGCCATGGCCAATTGTAAAGGAATAAAGATATTCCATACAGCACTGTTGTAAAACAATGATAGCATTGTGTTATGTCAGGGCCATTGAATTAGAGGATAGGCTTGATAAATAAAATAAATAAAACCAACACAAATATCAATTAAATATTAATATATTGTTAATTGCTTTATGATTTTTTTTAATCATAACTGAACTAATTTTTCATAGACAACTGTACCTTTTCAAGGATAGTGTTGCATTTCAGTTTATTTTTGAGTAGTTTTCTAGATTTGCAAATATACAGTTAATTTAAATAACTGATTTCATAAAATCACACTATAACGAATCCAGACATGATGGAGCATACCTGTATTATAGGTCTGCATTGCGTCATATTTTTGTGTGAATAATGATGCTTCATGGCGCTGGCACGAACACTCATTTAAACCTAATGTGGCAGGTGTCCTGATTGGTTAGTGCAAAGTCACAATGTCGTCACACCTTGTACTCATTAAGGACTTATTACCTGCCCACCTGCGGCTTGCACCGCAAGCACCATTAAAATACCAAAACCGATTCAGACACAACTTTTTGGATCAGTGCCAGCCAACTGCATCTGTGTTTGACAACTGAATTTCTTATGTCTATATGGGGCCTTAGCAATCTATGGAAAAATATATTGAAAATAAGTATTTAATCCTTGCACAGAATGTCAGTTATTCATACAATTAAAACTCCTCTAATACAGCTACTGTGCCTGCAATAATCTGGCACTCTGTACTTTACAAAAGGGAGAAAAAAAGAAAAAGGTTCAAATGACTCATTTACCAATTCATTATACCATGTAAGTAGTGCAGTAGATTCAGTTTGTCCAAATGAACTAACTGATTGCTTCACTTTGACTTACTTGGATACTGTTCAGACCGAAGGCAGGAGCAACACTGAGGCTAATTTAAGATGTGGGTATTTAGCGTCTGAAGATCACTGCACAGAGAAGTGCAGAGAGCTGTCTGAGAGATCCTGGGTTTTCAGGCTGCACTCAGGCAATTAGCTTGTTAGGACAACGCTATGTCCACCAGAACAAAAAAAAAAATATTGTTTATTATTCATAGAATAAATATAGTATAAAATATCTTTTCAACATCAGTTTTGCATTGCAATGACGCATACCAATTCACATATCAATTCAAGGTCAGCAAGGTACAGTATGATCACTATGCATGCCTCCATGTGAGCTCTGTTATGTTATGAGATATATTATGCAATTTCTGATTCATTGTTCTGGGTCATGGAACAAAGGGCTCCAGTTTGGTACATATTACATGAACCCATCCCCGTACTGAGTAACTAGGGTAAAATCACTCCGGTGTTTTTTTTTCTATAGCATATAACGGCACTTACAGTTGGGAAAATATTTCATTCTGCCCACTGCCACCGAAATATCCCAATGAAATATTTTCATTCTGCCCACTCCACACTCAGGAGAGGTAGAGGTGAAAAGTAGAACACTAATCACAGTAGAATACTGTGTAAAATATATGTACATTTTTATATAAATATATAAATACTATCACTTAATAGGACCAACAGCTCATACACACAGCAATTTGGAAGCGGCCACTCCACATACTCCAGAGGCAGTGACAGCCGGGTCCGGTTGCCAGCGTGTATCGAGAACTCCAGCACTGGCTTAATTACAGGAGCACGGCAAACAAATTTAGCCGAGATGTTAACCAAAACGGAGGAGGCAGAAGGGAGGGTTCACTTGGAAAGTCACGGCTGGATGGGAGCTTCACAAGAGCGGACCACAGAGAAGAGGGGGGGGGGAGGCTATTTCAGGAATCCGCCGCCCTCATTATTTATCATAGCTCCAGTCTCCACACAGCGTGGCAGCCTGCAATTCTCTGGGTGCAGATGGGCAGGCTCCCTGGCCCTCCCTCTCGGTCGGGACCCACGGCCAGATCCAAACACCTTACAGGGATCTCACTCCACCAGCCCCCACCGGCCTCATTCTGGGGAACTCCACAAACTCTCAACCCACTCTTTATGCTTAGGCGTATATTATGCTTTATTCATTGTATATATGTATGTATGCATTTATTTATTTCAGTGTATTTTATAAGAATAATTAATTAATATGTTACATTAAATTAATTATTAAATACACGTTCTATTTTAAAAGATTTTTAAAATGTAGTGATATTGTATTGCATGGCAAAACTTGAAATATCTTGTCACGCCAGTAAAGCCTGTTGAACTGAATTGCCTCCATCATCCAGGAGCTGTTCGACAGCCTGGCCTCTCACTTCATTCCACCTTCCCTGAGGTGTATGACATCGCAAAATCATCTGACTCCATCATCGTCCTCAGAGAACGTACAGAGCCAGGGGCACTGGGAGGACCCTCTGTCAGCTAAAGAGGAGCTGTAGCGATTAAGTTACAGCTGCAAACCCACCTGCTCACAGCCTGTCAGACAGAAGAGCATTCCTGCCTACAGATTATTAAATACACCGAGGAGATCCCATTTTCAAATCATTAGGCCAGAGAGATGAATTTGGCTTGCAAATCATTGCAGCTACATTTTGGACTCACACTATTAAAATATGAAAGTCAAATCAAAATGCAACATTTCCCAATCAGATACTTTGAAGGCGAAATATAAAAATGTTCTCCTGTCTGAGATTTTTAAATCTTTGAAGTTTTAAAACAGCTTTTGAGTTACATAAATCATCCTCATGATGATTTTTATAGTATTATTCAATCAGAAAGTTTCATGAGCTCATGTCAAAATTAAAGCAAACTGTTTTTCCATTAATTAAAGATTGTGCTCTTAAATCTGTACAATATAGTGATATCAAAAGAATGAAAACGTATGGTGTTTATTCTAGTGATTGGTGACTGCAGGCCAAGCAAGATTCTTCAGGAGAATTATATGTTCAAAGCTGCTGTCCAAAACGTATGCTTGCTTGACCTATTTTACTGCATGTTCGCTTGCTCTGTTCATCAGAAATGTGCTATGTGTTGATGTTGACATTGTATCATCATGTATGTCAATCACTAATTTCTACATTGCTGCTGCTTGCATAATGTGCTGTTACACATGTGCTGTTGCCAATGCATGCTCCCCTTCCAGGTAAATATTTACAAAATGTATGGCAGAAAAAAAGGTTTCCCTGGATGATCACAGCTAGAAAAAAAGGGTGTTGAAATATTTGCAATTCATGTATTTCAAAAGAATCCAATAATAATCAAATTCTTTCACCACCTTCACAATCCTTATTCCAAGGTAGAAAGGTAGTGTGCCCAACTTTTCTCCTTAAATGAGAGCAGTGCTCTGTATAACAGAAAAAGATAAACAGAAGCAGTGAAATCTGAAGTGTTAAAATCAACATTTTTAAAACATGTATTTATAATTCTGTGTTTTGGATGGACAGTCAGTGGTTACTGAGAATTTCACAGTAAAGCTGTTCTGCCCTTAGTGGCATTCGGGTATTATATAGACAAGACCCTTGCCTTACTGCAAAATTTCCTGGCCTCGATGTGAACTTTTGCTGTTTCCTGTGACTCTGACCTGGATACATCCTCTTTTCAGCACAGGGGTTTGTTTTATGGACAGTACTAAAAACTGTAATAGGCACTGAATTTGCAAAATAAAAAGAGGAGAAGGAGAAAACCCACACAGACGTACATGCGTGTGCGCACACACACACACACACACACACACACACAAACGAAATAGCTTTTTTAATGTCACAGGAAATACCACACAATTGGGTGCCTCACCTCAGAAGAGCAAGGTCTCTTCAAGTCTCTTATTGCAGTGAGTTTCTTAACCCATGACTTCTTCTAGATCAATACAAGATAAGGTTAATCCTAATTTTATTTTTTTTAATGAAAATGACATATTATATGTTTCACTAATTAAAATGTAAACAGTTCACCAAATTAAAATGTGTTTCAGACCTCAACTGCGAGAAATGGTCTCTGTACAACAAACGGCAGGCCACAGCATGGTGTTTCCTTTTTGAGGTGCTTGAGTAGAGGGAGGAACTATCAGATAATGTGTCCCATGTGGTCTAAGCGTGAGAACAGGCAGTCGCAGCTTTCTACACTAAGAGGAAGTAAAAATGCAGAGGCAAGCATCTCCAATGTGATGATATCTTCTACAGACACAAGGGGAAACTGTTGTGGTCCATAACTGCATGACTGGGTTGTGTCTTTTGGGCACCTAGAAAATAATGGAGTTGCTCATTTTCACAGGTGACAGTGTTTAGGCTTTAATCTGCGTTGATCATCCTGAAAACCCGGGGGCTGCATATTTCCCATCTGGGTCACCGTCTGTCCCAGGAGTACTGCTCAGAAGCAGTCGTTTTTAGCTGGGTCCGGGTCTGCGTGGAGTCACATACATGTGTGTCAGTAGTGGACGGATGTGGCACAATTTAGACAGCTGCTCTTCTCTGTCTCTGCTTCCACTCAAAAGTCATAAACAGAGGACTCTATGCCTGTGTCTTTCAAGTTCATAAGCAAGGGCTGCCCTTAACCTCTGAAGAATGCCTGTTGTGATGGAGGTTCCCCTCGGCCCAGATGCAGGGTTTCCAATCCTGAACAGGAAGCTCGGTCAAAAGTCTAAATTTGATTTCTGAACCACGTCCTGTGAGCCTGGCACACAACCCTCCTCCTCCACTCCACGATGAGAGTCCATATAAAATAAATAAAGGACCAGAGCCACCCTGTATTATTTATCTCCTAGTTATGTTTTTTCTGTTTTTCTGCTTGGTTTCTAAATAATAAACTATTCACCATTTACAAACCACAAAACAGATTTGCTCGCAATTTTTTTCTTCATGTTTATTGGTGTTTTTAAGTGACCATAGAGCTATCCACAGGAAAAAGCCAGCGGCTGGTACGGCCGCTCTTATGGATTGGAGGATGAGGCTTGCATTGTAGGCCTGTGGGATATGGCTCAGATTAATCAATTGTGCATGTAATTGGTAAACACATATGATATGAAATTTTACTGTTTGACTGGAGATTTTTCTTAGGAGGCTATACAGATATGGATACATTATAGACAACTATTAACAACTGTACCCAAGTAAAAGCAGTGTTTATTTTACTGGAAATTGCTACATAGTGGCCCTTAGTTACATGGACTGTAAAAAAATAAATAATGCACCTACAGAACTGTCTTATTTGCTCATTCACTGTCTCTCTAAGTTGTAAGTGTGTAAGGTCAGAGATTGTATTGAGCTTATTGATCCTGACCGCACAGCTAAAATCAATAACTGGACAGGTTTGAGCAGAATCTATGCTGCATGAGCCCTGTGTGTCTATCAGGGAGTTTACATTAAGAGAGCAATATCACTCTCCTGTCTGCTTTGGCCTATGGATGTGTGCTTTACAATAGGAAAAAAGAGTACAAATCAATGTATTAAATGAAAATAACAGACTCTTCCATTATTTGCGGTGAAAACTACAGGCAAGGTTCACCGTATAGGCTTACAGACAGCAAGAAAATGTTGCCGTCTTTTTTTTATGGACTGTCCGTGAGTTTACGGATGGCTGGCAACGGTACCCAGAGCTCACCCACGAGCTGCACCACTTCCACCCACACTGTCCCTCGCACAGCTGCTCTCACTGAGGCAACCTCACACTTCACTTTCTTGCTCCCCCGTCTCTCTCTCTCTCTCTCTCTCTCTCTCTCTCTCTCTCTCCCCCTCTACCTCCTGCCTTTCTCCTGCCATCTCTTTCCATTGCTTTCACTCTCTCTTTTCTGCACACGCAAACACGTACTGTACATACATGCAGCTGCTTGTGTTCCTTTCTCCCTGGAGAGTTCTCTTTTCTCATAAATATGATCGTCATCAAATAAACAGAAGAACCTTCTTTCTGTCAAGATTTCCAAAGCTATCCTTTTAGCTTTAACAAGTTCACTAAATAGATTATATTTAATATAGCTGTAAACATCTGTCTCCAATGTATTTATCCCTTTCAATAAAGGTTAATGTCATAACTGAATTCTACAAATTTCTACAATTTGTCTCCAAATAGCCACCCAAGCTTCAGTTCAGCATTACATTACATTACATGCTTTTAGCAGATGCTCTTATCCAGGGTGACTTCCAGCACAATAGAACAAAAGTGTATCCATTCAAGTTAAATGAGCAACAGTGTCAGACCAGGCTATGTGAGTGTGAGCATAACACCATTCAAGCCCTACCACAAGTTAACTTGAGCAATCTGACTAGTATTATATGCAGTTACCGTATATAGATACTGTATTCTATCAAAATATCAGGAATTCATCTAAATAGGGAAATCTATCCTTGAGAATGCACATCATATACTTGTCTTGTAGATAATATGACTGTGTGGATATGAAAGTATTTGTTAAGTGCAAATAAATCCTCCCTTAACCAGGCTTTTTTTCAAAGACAACTGTAGAGAACATCTGACTTCTAACCTGGCCCATGTGATGTCTAGTTGTCACTCTATTTTTTTCTTGTAGATACACTAAAAGTTATTATCTTTATTTTGCTTAGCTGGCCTCCTCATACAGACTGAAGCAATTCAGGTTAAGAACTTTGTTCAAAAATACAATTCTGGTCTCAAGTCCATTTCCTGAACAAGTCTCACAGGAATGCACTATGAAGCATTATGAACCAATACTGAGTGGTCTACTGTATGATGGTTAAAACATATCTCATTTACAGTAACAGTTACAATTACATGGGCAGATTTAAGATATTTTAATATTTATTACCGATGTAAACCCTCCCAATACCGTCTATATGTGTTTTCCATTCCCAGTCATCTTGCAGGACCAGCAGAGGTCTGAATAGCATACAGCATTGATGCCTCAAAAGCAGGTTGATTTTGCAGGGGATTTTTTGGGGAAATTCATGTCAGATCATTTTAGAGGATCAGTGGAAGCCTGAGCACTATACAGTATTTTCGCCTAAAAAACTGGCTGATTTTGCAGGGGATTTTTCAGGAGGTTTCATGTGCTGAAGTGTTGCAGATCAGACCTTTTCTTTCTTCAGTTAAACAAATTACATTGAAAGTAGCATCCTACCTATAGTATTGACTCACACTGTTTTTCGGTATCAAGCGATCTTGACTGTTTTCTGTTTAGTTTGGGATGTATCACCTGCAAGCCTCGCTAGGTGATTTAGGAACAGTCAAACTGAAGTTGCTCTAGAAAAAACTGTTGGGAGACACACTCATTTTACAGGAAACAAGTGGCTTATGATAATAATGTTGATGATGACGACCCCCCCCCCCCCCCACCCCATCTTTAAAAAAAATCCACCCACCCGTTTGTGCTCAGCGCAGTGTTATCTTTATGGGAAATGGAGAGTGGGAGGGGTTTTGACCTTACAGCATTCAGGGCTTTGTTTGCATATGACTTCCTCAAAGAGCTCTATTTCTATCAATTTTTTTTTCTTTTTCCACACTAAGCAAAGCGCTGCTTCTTCTGACAGCATGTCCAGAGAAAAGAGAGCACATCCCCCATATAGGAACTGGGATGTACAGATCCCCACAGTGTTCTTGTGTTAAGGTTGTGGATGAGGATTGTGGCAACATTTTTTTTTTTACGAAAAGAGACACTGTTGAGGGGAGAGCAGAAATCTACATTGGTTGAAGTGATGGTAATGAGCAATTTACATTTGAGAGTTTAGTGACCAGCTCTAATGAAAATCACACATTGACATCCCAATGCATCATGAAAATAGTGTTTCTATGTAGCAGCTTTTAAGAGTGCTTTTAAATCGAATGCATACCACACACCACAACATACCCACGCGTGTCATATTTTATTTGGAAAGTATGCGTCAATTCTTTTGTAACAGGCATAGGTCATTTACGTGAGGGTCGCTCCTCCAGCATTGAGTCTTAAGGAACTATTCGCTGCAGACATTTCACACCTTATAGTACGTGTGAAATGTATGACTTTATCAAATCATAATTAAAATTACAAGATGGTGACAAGTCATGTTATTACAAGGAAGGAAGTGATAATAATGATACCTATAGGATCTTTTTCTTCCGTAAATAATCGCAAAAATTAATCTACTTCAGAAAACGTCTGGCGTAACACTCATGCTGGCCTGACTTTAACTCCAGCATTTATCGGTAAACTCTTACTTATCCAACTCTCAAATGTTTTTACTCTGTTAAACTCCATAAATAGTTCACTGCTCCTTGGCTGACACCTATAAGGATTTAGCGTAATCACCTCAGCTCCTTGGGCGCTGCCAGTTGCCCACAGGCCAAGCCCGGCTCTCTGGGACTACTGATCTCTCTCCCGTTCGAGCAGTAAAGAGGCTAACTCACACGCGCCCGCTAACGAGCGGAAGGCAGGGCTCTGTTTATCAGTGGCCACTCAGGAATCGGGCTGTACCTGAGCCTGCCACACTGAGTCATTATAATTATAACACTTATGGATTCTGAAAGGGTAGAGAGAGTTGGAGGCTGGAGCACATTTCAAGAATGACAACTAATCTCTCTGACACAGTGTTATTCAAATTGGCATTCCGTCTCCGAATCCTTCCCGTCAGTTTAGTGTCAGCTCCGAATTAGCATGAGACACATATAGGGGAATGGGACAATTTGAGTTATAGGGAGTAAATAGGTGCCACGCTCGAGCTGCTCTCGTAAGGTTGGCAGACCCTCACGTCATCACTAAAGCTCACAATCGGTCAATGAATTTTTATTCATTTCTTTCTTTATTGCAATACGTGCAACACTTTGCCTTGATTTCAGTGGAAGACAAACTGCTGTACATGTATTGAAACAATGCTGCCCCCGTCAAACCCACCCCCACCTCCCACCTCCCACCTCTCACTTTATTTTATTTCTCAAAGTCAAGGACAAAACACATTGTGAGAAGACTCAGTTTTGGCTCACATTGGACTTCACAAAAGGAGTCCCTTTTTGTTTCCTTTGTAACTTAAAGAAAACACTGCACTCATCTCAAGGAAAGGTCACACCTACTGTAGAAAATTAACAGGTACATATCTCACTGAGAAACCTCACTGAATCCAAACTGCAGACAAATAAGAACAACAAAAGAATCTGATATTTTATTTCTTTTATGCATTCTTCAGAAAGTGGGAAAATTGCAATAATGACTTTACAATAACTTCTAAGTGAACATATAAATGTTAATACATTTTTGATATGATTTTTTTGATGATATCATCAAAATTCAATTAAAATACAAAAGGAATGGAGTCATTTTTGTTCAGGCTGTTTGTTTTGGACGAACTTCACCCAAACCTTCAACCCACCCAACTTGTTATTATAGCAGTACAAAGATAAAAAGGTTGGTTTAGACATTACACACTGCAGATCCAACCCCTCATCAAAGATATTGTTTGTGTGACAAACCAGAGCTGACACAGCAGCCAGATCACGAACGCAAACAGATCGTTTCTGATCTGAACAGTCAGAGGAAGGGCTATCACATTATCTCTGCTAAAGCCTTCAACCTGAAGGACTGAGGCCTTGATGGAACGATGATAATAGATTAGGAGGGCTGGACTGAGTCTGAATGAGGTTAAAAAGATGCTGATGGCTTTAGATTCTCAAATCTGATAACAATGCTGGATTAAAAATTATCAGAATTAAAAGACCATACTGGACGCACTTAACCATTGCTGTGATCCTGCAAAAATTTTTTAAGGCTACTCAGCTATCAGCTGCAGTGTAGAATTCTCATGGTCACATTTCGATGATATGGTAATATTGCAGAGACACAGAGAGACAGACGTGCAGTTGTTGGGCACCTCTTCCCTCACTGCATTTACTTAGGGGTAGAACTCTGGGAGATATTTATCAATCTCTTTTGTTTGATTGTTTTTTTTTTGTTAGTTTTACAGGTGAATTTTCCCTCTCAGGCAATTGGCAAACGAAAAACCATCATTTGTGCATGTTCATTATTTCTCCTAGTCAGCACAGTGTGGTACATGTAGCCTAGATTTTCTGGAAAATGCCCACTAAAAGTTACAGTGAAGTGCACTGCTCGAGTTTCAGAATGTGTGTAGACTTTGATGATCAGTACAAAATGGGGGGCAGGCGTGGGGAGGGGTGTTTTCTAGGTCATGTAAGGCGGGCTCAGCTTATCCACCCTCATATTAGCCACTAAACTTTGTTTTAATGGAGGACAAACAGCTTTGCAGAATCAATTGCGAGTGATGACCTCTTTAGATTAATCTCGAGCCAAAGTGCGGCCAAATACTAGCACTCTCTGTACAGACTATTGAACTCTTGTTCTTTACAGTTGTGTCAACACAATGTAAGTCTGTACAACAGTCAGGAAAGAACATCAGCAAGTTTGCACATTTTTATTTCTTTTTTTCCACTGAGTATTTACATATTGAAATGTGAATCTACATGCTTTAGCATGGAAGTAAATTACACTGGCATGTTGTTCAGTTCAGATGACATCTGTTCTGTTTTGAAAAAGTCTTATTCGCTCTCCACAGGGAAACACAGTAACGTTACCCAGCTTTGGAAACTGGTGAAAGGCTTTTGCTGTGGGAAGGCTTTGACCAGCCGATTTTAATTTTGAGGAGTTACCTCTTTTAACCATTTTGTTTCTACAGTGGTTTGTTAGAAGAAAAGGGTTGTAATTTGTGGTGTTTAATAAGGCCCTTTGTGACCAATTTCCTTTTGCTCATACACAATATTCACTGCGGGGCACAAAATTATAATACCCACCAAAAATGTTTTAAATCTATATTTTATTTAAAACCATGTCAATTGGAACTCATAATTTAGAGACATATCTTAAAATGGGTGTTTTAACTGAAACGGAAGAGATGAATTTGGCCATCTGGACACAATAGATTTTCAACCATGTGTGAGCAGTCCAGTCTTTTGAATTGGGATCATATCAGCAAAATTAGTGAAAACCAACTACATATGATGGTGGTTCCTTGTTTGTGGTTGAATATGTCTGAAAGTCCTGGGAGTTTATCTGATCAAGTATGTGTTTCTGCTGTATCTTCCCACTGTAAAGCACCTATGCTTTTTTTCTTTGGTCCATGTGTGATTGGAACATATGTGTTTCTTTGGTCCACAGTGATTGGAACATATGTGGCGCATACTAGCTATTTTGATCTTGTTTTTATTAGGAAGTCTTACAGCAGAGGAATATTTTCTCTGGCAGGTACACGAGTTATGTATTTTACTAGATAGAAACATGGAAATAAAGTCCACTGAAGGTTATCTCCGCAGTGACTCACAAAGGCTTCCTCCTTGTTTCCTGGTGTGAACTTCACACGGGGGGGCGATAACGGAGAAGGGGACATGGGGCCATCCGAGCCTCACCTCCCGATGGAGCGAGGGTTCCCGCACTGTTTCCATCCCCTCATCTTCCTGAGCTATGGTGGGAACCAAGGCCCATGTGCTGACATCAGATGTGACCTCCTTGAGAAGAAACTCTTTACTGTCTTTCTGACAACTTCTCTCACAAATGCCCACCCACGCCCTTGTTTAAAATAGGAATTACCCATTCATGAACCTGTGCCCATGTCATTTGGTATTTCCTACTCTGAGGGAAACACTAGACCAAAAGACATAGTTCACTGAAAAAGGGACTTATTTTTTAGAGAAAATATTTTTTTAAAATATTGTAAAACTGAGTTTAATGTGTTCATGTATCACTGCATTAGCTGAAAGCTGTACTTTTTTGAAAGGGTGAAACAGTTTCCTATGCAAAATTGAACCCATACAAATTTAGTGAATCTTGCCTTTTCAGTTTGAATATGTGTATTACTTTGATAAGGAAAGAATTGATATTGTGGTCTCTGAAGAGAAAGAGACTAGGAACCCTGTCATTTAGACCCTTATGGTTTGATTCCATTAGACATGTTGACCAATTAATTTGCAGTGCAGTTAACAGAAGGATATCAGATTTCTGCTATTTTCCTCCATTTCTCTTTCATGCTGGCAGACAACAAAGAATTTATGCAGCTGGCACCTGGTTATTAACTAGCAGGTAGCCAGCTATGTGGAAAATCAGTCCAATCTGACAGAATTTAACATCCTTCAGAGCATATTTGTCTGTGCTCTGTTAGTGTCTTTGTGATGTTTGGTCATTTTCATTCAACTAACTTGGAGGTACAGAAGGCCCTAGTGTAAAGGTAACAAAAACTAAAGTTTGCCCTCCTTTTCCCACACAGTGAATAATGTTTCTATATCTGGCTGGACATGTTTAATGTTTACTTTAGGAGATCAATTCTATTTGCAGAAGCTTGCAATATTTGCTTGTCATTGTGCCAAGCTACATCCTCCTTTGTCAGTTCCATAAACATACCTACCTGTCTGCCAAATATAAGGAAACCTACCCTGGCCATGTCTACTATTAGGTAGCAAACTGCACTGGAATTGATTTGTATCTCCACTATACCTGGCTGTCAGCAGGAATTGAGTTTTAGCACCTGGGTATTGTTTGTGTGAGTGGTCAAAGCTCACACAGTGAGACAGTGTTTGCTGCAAGGAGATGCACTTCTTCTGAGTGTTTATGAGGTAAAAGTTTATTCAGATTGCTACCAGAGGAGGCAGTAGGTACCAAAGGAGGTTTCCTGACACAAACAATAATTTCTCCATTGAACAGTTTAGATAAATTATGATTTTTCAGTTGACATTTTATACAATTCTAACATAAATGGGGTTTCACTTGCCTGCGAGCTAGCTTAGCATTCATGTCATGAACATCCAAAACTGGCTATGCCTTTTTTTGTCAGAAGCTGTTGTTGTTTCTTGTTGATCCTATGTATCTGAGAGAAAATATCTGGGGGTTTAAAGATTTAGTTATATTTAAAAATGAATTGGCAATTATATGAACAGATTATAAAACATATGCGAGAGAATCAACGGGCAGTAGCCAGCAAGCTTGGGTAACAGGGAAGCTACTGGGCTGGTGTTGATTATTTATTTTCTTCTAGCTACCTAGCTAGCTTCATATTGATCTGATTCTTTAATATGTATGGCACATGAAGATTAATTTTCATTTTAAAAAGGCTTGCCACAGTATTTCTCAACTCAGCACTGACAACTTGATCAGAGCATTTCAAAACGCCCTAACAGATGATTTGTAAAACGCATAACATCCTTAACCCATAACATTTAACCATAATCCATATAATTTAACTTTCTAAATTAAGCAAAAAAAAAAAACCTGATTCTAGCTTCTAGCTAACTATTGAAGCAGATAGATACGTCTGTCTTGCTTCAACATATACAGTGCTGGTTAGTGTGGCAAAATAGCCAGGTCAGGAAAATAAAAGAAACTCCAGTTGATGGTAGTTAACTTCGTCATCATTTTGTCTCTCTGCTAAACTAATACCCCCAATCCAGAGCAAACACCAGTGCTGTTAATCGTTTCTGCAGAAGGTAAAGCATCTTGGTCAAGGATATATGGCCTTGTCCCACAACAGATATGAATCTACCACCCAGGGTCCAGAGTACAGTGCTGTTCTTGCTATATCATATGCTGTCCTACAATGTGGAGAACAGTAAAAACAGATATGTAAGGACTCTGACTGAGAAAGGTAAGGTAAACTGCAGTTAATCCTAGCCAGTGATATGGAAATGGAGGGCTATTCCAAGACTTCATTAGAAAACATCAACACCCCCCCAGCTTTCCTGTTTTATATATTATCCATTTACTGAGATGGGTCAGTAAAACATTTCCATTCGTGCAATAAGTGTTATAAGTGTGAATTAGGTTTGTATTTTATGTGCCTCACAAACTGTCAGAGCACAAAAGAATGACCTCTACAGAAATAATGAAATGAATGGATATTTGTACCCCTCTGGCTTTTTTCAAATTAAAGAGTACATAAGTATGGAATATTAATATTTTCCTACATTAGTGCCGTAGTTACAGTGTGTTGCATGAGATGTAACTAAACAAATTGCTTCATCTTAACTGTTCAGAAGTCTACTGAGTTATATTGCTGTGCACTACATCCATCCCTATTATCGTTAAGAAGGACTTTAGTGCACAGGAATAAAATCTAATTCACTATTGTAGATCATTGTTATATCCACAAGTCTTTTCTGTTACAATACCCAATTACCGGCCTTCCTGACTTACTGCAGCCAGCCCAGCTCCAGCACCCTCAAGGCTACACAGCCCACTGTAAACATTTCATCAGCTAATGAACTCCACAGGAGCTAGTGCAGCATTGCAACACAGTACCTGGTGCCTTCACACACACACACACACACACTCCGTGTCTGTGTGTACAATGTTTACTGTGAAGTTTTTTTCTGTGTGTTAACAGTTTGTAACCCATTCATTGAAGGGGCATCTATTGGATCGGTTCAGTACAAAATCGGGCCTAAACTTTCCAATCCTCCAACCTGTCCTCCCCTCCGCTGCCTGTGTGCATTTCTGAGCTCTGCAGCACTTCTCCCTGAATAAAAACAGAAGAACCTGTGACGCGCGGCGAAGACGGCGCTGTCCCTCCATGGCCCTGACAGGAGACTCAGTGTAGGAGGTGAAAATTAAAGACGGCGGGTAGCGTCTCGCACCTCTCCCGGCCCCGTCTCTCAAGAGGAGCTGCTGAGGGTCACACAGATGACAGACCTCTCCTGGGCTCAGACACCCGCCAGTGGCTCCCAGACAACGGCTGCCGCCTCACAATCACAACACACCTGCATACCTGCACGACGGCATCATGGAACAGACAGTCGCATCATAGGGGGTGGTGCTTGCCTTTTTGGGAAAAATTCAAACCATGTTCGCCTATGTTATCATTATGTGTTCTTGAATCTGAATTCAAACGCGGATCACTTGTAAAACAATTAGACCTACAGTCCAGGGAGATGTGGTCCCAGACTAGGAATAATGTTAAAAGAAATGACTGCTGATACAGATGATGTTTTACATCTCTGGCACAGAGCATTGGGTGTCCATCAACTCTCCCACTGACCAGTCTGCCAGGGATACCACATGGCGTGGAAAACAACAGCTCTTTGACCATAATCAGAGGAAGGTTAATCGCAGAAAATGCAGTCCTTCAATTATTTTAATATGCTCCTTATTTGAGGGAGCTGGAGAAAGAGGTTGTGCGCCACATGTGTAGTGGAACAAACTGGCCCCGGTGAAAGCTTGAGGAACCCTTCATGACTCTCCCTGTGACCTCCACGGTTCCGTCTGGGCTCTGTGGTCAACACGATCTGGGTACACTCGCATACAAACTATAATCATCCCCATTTACATCTCGCTGTATTACAGACACACGGTCACTCAGGTTTCTGCTTTTAAACATTTGTAATCATAGGGAGTGAGCTTTGCTCTTGTTTGTAATTGTGTGCTAATATTAAAGTCTGGCCTCTTTTCAGATTTTCTAGTTATTTCTGAAAAAGTTGCTCGCTAATCCAGACAAATCTGCTCATATTCCCTGAATATGACCAGAAATGTCATCTCTCAGTACTCTTGTCATAATGTATTAGAAAACTCCTCTTTTGCTGTTTTACTTGTTTGGTTTTATGATTGGCAAATGATTCACACTGAAAGCAGCTGGAAGGACTTTGGCAGCCTCCAGGGATTGGACCACTGTAATACCTCAGGCTGGCTCATGAATGAAGCAGCTCGTCAAGAGAAATGTATAGCAAACCACAAGTCAGCTCAAAAGAGTGGCGTATGAGCATGCAGCTGAAATCCTTCACAGACTTTAACCCAAACAAACAAGTCGTGAGGACAACCAAGAAGAGGTAATAGAAACACAAGCTTGTCACACAGATCACAGCCGTCACATGGTCTTCACATTTAGTGGCAGACTGTTAGAGCATAAACTAAACAGTAGCAATTTAATTTATAAATGTGCTTAACCCATATGCTCAGTACACTTGATGTCTTTTGGCATTTGTTTAGCTGTTTAATTTTTGGAAATGTGAATGCTTTCTGCTCTAGTTGAAAAATGAATAATGATGAATAATGAATACCGTACATATCTAAGTTAAAAATATTTTCTGTCTTTCCAGGAAAGTATGTAGCAAGCAAAAATGATGTGTTTTTTTTGACTTGGTTGTTCTTTTCCCTATTTATGTGTGGGGAGGGGTGTGTCTGTGTCAGAGGGACAAGATAATTGGCTCATTGGACAAGATAAGAAAATTCTTTTTCTTTCCATTTTTTAAAATTATATTTAGTTGGATTTTTTGGAGAAGGCCCATATTAATTGCTGAATCACACAATCGCCCCATTAACGGCGCTCATTAAAATGTCATTGTCAGTTCGACCAGGTGTCGTGACGTATGAACGGCATGGCCGCGTGGCCTGACAGGACAAAAGAGGGACTGGCACGCTGTCACGCCGCCACATTCCTGCTGCTCCCCGCGTCGTGGGGCCGTGCCAGCCAACGGTCAGCCGGGGCGCGGAGAGAGACCAGAGGCTAGAAAGCCAGCGGGGATGACTGGGAGGCTGCTGGGGTTTTTTTTTTGGTCCCCTGCTCTGCTGCCTGCAGCGAGCACCGAGCCGTCAGCCGCTCAGGCAGCTGTCCCACACTGGGCTGAGGGCGAGGAAACCTCTAAATCAGGCAGGCTTTTTTCAGGGAGGCGCAATCTGGTCTGAAGTAGAGGGTGGGGAGCTGGACGGGGCTACAATCGCTACGTTTCCATGCAAACAACATAGGCGGTTATGGGGGAGGATGTTGAAAAGCGGGCAACACCCTTGTGTGAAGCTTTGTTGTGTGACACATACGCAGCCCACCCTAGCATTCCAGCTCCTATATTTGGCCCTGAGTACAATTGCAGGTTGCGAGTAGCAAATCAGCCTGGGCCAGGCTCAGCTGAGGACAAGGGCAAAGAATATAAAACCATTAAACTGCAGGAAGGATGGCTCTTTTATAAATAAATCCCAACGCTAGAGGAGCGGAGCGCGCGCGGAGGGTAATTATACGCTGCCGGACCCGCGGCAGGCCAGTAAATCAGACGCAGGCGGGTTTTTACGCTGCCCTGTAGGGCAGAGTCCCGTGCTCTGGAACGGGGCCGCCAGAGCAGGAGACCCAGGGACGCTGCCACAGGCACACAGAGACCTGCCGCCTCTCCCTCAGCCTTTGCTTCTCTTCCTTAACTGCACTTGCGCGAGGGCCAGACAGGCAGACAAAATAGTCAGGAGTCTTTTTTTTTTCTTTCAAAAAAAAAAAACAAAAACAAAAACACAAAAACACCACAAACCGCAAACCCAGTCTGACGAGATGTGAAGAGAGGGCACAGAGGGCTTTGCTGTGAAACTGTTATCAATACCTCCTCTCCTACTGATCCTTTTACATGTATATATGTGTACATATGTGAAC
Source organism: Megalops cyprinoides (assembly GCF_013368585.1). NCBI lineage: Eukaryota > Metazoa > Chordata > Actinopteri > Elopiformes > Megalopidae > Megalops > Megalops cyprinoides. The sequence continues at coordinate 12,579,741 of NC_050587.1, forward strand.
CTGTTTGTTTCAGTTAAAATCCCTGTGAGGAACACCTTCGCATTCACAGAAATGTATACATGGCTGTCAGGTGACTCTGTAGGTGTGGCTGTGTAACAGTCGGGTGGGAGGGGACGCATGATTACAGGACAAAGCCTGCCAGACATGGGCAACCTGTTAGTGGAGACCAACATGGGCCTTGGTCTTCTGACTGACATGTGCAAACATGAGTCAACACCACAGACACACACACACGTGCACAAAAACAGACACACCACACTAACCCACACACATACACACACATACACGCACACGCACACACACGCACGCACACACACACACACAAACACACACACAATACAACATCAATCACCTCTTGATCAAGTCTTAATCTCCATTTACCTAATACATATTATTTAATGTGCTTTCATTTTGTTTTTATCCTTATATGGTAGATGTCAAGCACAGTCATAGACTTACACAGGCCTAGAACATTCACACCAAGTCAGGCCAGTGAACTCAAAACAGACAATGCAGAAACAGATGGAAGTAACCAAAACAGAAGAGTGTATACCTTGATCTCTTCTGAAGTGACAGAATGGTTTGACATAACCACATGAGGACGGACCTTGTGTTAGATCTCACCTCCCCATCTACTCTCCTCTCAGCAAATACTCCCACACCTTTAAATGGCCTAGTTAGACGTAGGCCATACACAAACAAACAGAGGGTAACCATGTGCTGAAAACCCTGCGGCCTGACCTCAGACTGCGAAGACACAGCCTTCTGCTTCTGTGGCAGTGGGTCGAAGGAGCTGGTTGAGTCCACAGATGCTGCACTGGCAGGTAGACAGTACAGTTTCAACACAGCAGACAATTGGTAATCTAAACAAAGACCCCGCAATGATAGAAAGATTTCTTTCTCTTTGAAATATTTCAGTTTTTGATGTTTAATAAATGTGAAAAAGTTTTTGCCGTGTCATTATGGGTATGGGTATTATGTGTAGATTGATGGCCAAAAGAATGCCTTTAATCCATTTTAGATTAATCCTATAACACAACAAATTGTGCAAAAAGTGAAAGGGTCTGAATACTTTTGGAAGCCACTGTATGTGACTGCTCTGAGTGCTGAAGCAGCATCGGAGCACAGATGAATCGCAGATTTAAAACCGGTACCATAAATGATAGAAAAGAATAAAATTCCCACCATTTCATATGAAAAGTTCTCACCCTCCAGACGACAAAGGACATAATCAGCGGTGTCCACAGAAATGCATTGGCAGGACTATAACCGTCAAAATCATATCCACATGTGTAATTTTACAGTGAGGGCTTTAACCAGGCCTCAGTTATTCAACAGAAAATGATCAAATGGAATATTACACTGAGAGACACAAATGTATGAAGGAGAGGTTTAATTAAACTGCCTGAAAAGCCATGAGTTTCAGATTAGTGTGGGATGTTGCTTGGCTTGAGATGTGCGCGGCGCGTCCAGAAAGGGCTTGTTTTATTTCGTGCCGCGGGCAAACACACATTTTAAAGACATTATGTCCGAGCGGGGCACAAACGTGTCGATGAGCTAGCTGCCCTCAGACCTCGCTGTTAAAGCTTTGAAGGCCCCCTCCCTGCTCACAGTATGACTCCTAGTCTGTCTCGTCTAGACCACAGTGGGTAGCGATATGAGTCCAACACAAGCTCTCAGTGTGTCCCAGACCCACGCTTTCAAGGAAGGGGCATCCGCCATTTCATAACTTATTCTGCTGGGCAAGTGTGTGTTGTAATACTTACAGAATTGGGACTGCGGGCGAGAGGGTTGGGGGGGGGAGATGGGGTCAGATGTACGATGATAAGTCACCCTAGATATGGGTGCCTTCAAAGCAAATGAATAATAAAAAAACGTGTGAGTTTAAGCGTGTACAGTGCCACCACATACATCACACAAGCACCTCTGCGTTCTGCTCTTATTAGCTGCCCTGCCCTGTCAGCACTAACACATCTATCTCTGTCTCTGCCTCCTTCTGAATGCTAGTGAGCCCTGGCTGTTTGGAAATAGGGCAGCAACAAAAATATTAATCGGGTAGATTTATTAACTAAAGCTTGGATTGGAAATCGTTTTTTTAATGGATTGTGTTTTTCGAATACAGTGTTTTACCTCATTGTGTTAATTGAAAGGAGAACACGCAGAAAACCGAAGTTGCATGGGCAGTGTGAATGAAGCTAGCAAAACAATAGTCTACAATGCTGCCATAATGCCACAATGCCAACGTATATAACTGCAAAACAGCAGTTTTTCACATACAAAGCTGATTACCTTTCACTGACACAGCAAGTGAACTGTACAGCATCAAGTTCAAATATACTGTCAGACACAGCTTTCCAGAATTGTTGTAGAACAAACATGACCCGTTGACCTATCGATTTATGAACTAATAATAAAAAACAATTGCTTAATGCACTGACAACACCAACAGCCCATTAATGTCTATTCGTCAATTTGCTGAATATATGCAACAACCAGTTATTTTTTCATGTGTAGAACTAGCTTTCTAATGACATATTTCTGTGTACTCTCTTCTTGTCTTACTAGTAGTAACATCCAATATAATGTGTCAGATGTTCTTTGTTATAATAAAGGATATTATAATTTATACAAGTATTCCAGGGGTTGGTAACGGGCATTGTTTTCTGGTTGTTATTCCGTTATTGTTCCCCTTTTCAAATTCCATTTGATGTTGTGTCTCTTACAGTTGGCTTTGCTTTCCTGTTATGCACTCAGTGACGCACTCAGTGATACTTCCTTTCTTGAAAGATTATAATGGAACATTTCATTAATTTGATTAGTACTTTTCCTTCATTGGTAAATTTCTGTGAAAATGGTCCTATGTCACAATTTGACTCATTCATTCTTCCATCCTAAGGTGCAAAGCAATATTCAAAAGCTTTTCTTTTTCACTGCCAAAGTATTATTTTGAAATAGTGTGAAAAGGCCTCAATTATCAAGCTATCATTTTAAGTGAATGTTTTGTTTTTTTAAATGGATTTTAAAGACACATCATATTAAAATTTTAAGAGCTGATGAGTGAATTGCTGGGAAATCGGCGGGAAATGTCTGTGTTTCAAATGTAAAACCATTTTTATTCTGTAATTGTAGTGTCCAGCCAAAAGCCGTTCTCACTCAGTACCTGTTTATTTTGTTCAGGGTGTAGTTTCCCCCAGTAATTTCATATGGTTTTCAAATGTCTTTAAGCTCTCGGCTGACAAATCCAATAAAAAAGGTTGCAGAGTGACGGGGACAGGCTGTTAAAGATGAGGCATAGAGACAAAGACAGCTGTCCTGATGAGGAGTCCAGACAGTGCATGTGACAAATAACTCATAAACTTCTCACATCCGGCACAGCTAGACACTCAAACCATTAACACGTTTAAATAAAGGCCTGTGTATCATTAAACAAACACATACGCTAGAATGTTTAGAACGTGTTATAAAATGTGCAACTGTCTTTTATATTGTGAAGAACAAAAAAAAATGTTAGCATTTGGTGTTTGAAGAGCTGTTAGGCACTCATATCGAATGATTTAACCTCATAATTTCCTCTCATGGATACCTGGGTGCTGCGAGAGTGACAGCGCTGTTTGCTACCCCTACATAGGAAGACACTCCGGCAGTATAGTAATCCTGTTAATAATGGCCTATATATGAGATGTTTGACACAAATCGTTTGAACTGGAAGCTGAAATAGGGAGCTGAATTTGTTTGTTTAATATGAAAATGATATAATCACAATGATATGGTCTGGGATTATTGGTATGTATTATTTTAAGGGAATGCATCACATTAATCCAACATTTTGCCATACCTGCACTTCTAAATAAAACACAATGTTCTTCAATACTGATGATGATAATGATAAACTGTGACAGCATGTTTTCAAAGTCAAAAACATTTTTTTTTTTCTAGACATCGCCATTTCACAAGGTGTACAAGAGACATGTTCTTCGTGCCACATTGGTACATGGAGCCATATGGTTTATATTGGTTTGAAACAGACCATTTGTTCAAAAAAAAAAAATCCTGAGAGAATCAAAACACTGATCCACATTGTCTGAAAATGAATCATAACATGTTTTGGTGTACAAACTATTAGGTTCAAAGAAATAACAACATATTATAATAGTTTTAACTCCCAACAAAATTAATTCAAAATGAATTTAACACAATGGCAAGGGAGACTCTATACTCTATACTCTAAGCCACAGCCTGCAAATGCTCTGCTTGTGCTAAAATGTACTGTAAGTTACAAACTGCTGGCCTGGTGTGTTCCAATGCATTATAAATGTCCTGAGTCTGAGGCAGGAACGGGGGAAGAACGCCGTGACAGAGATGCATCTGCTGTTCGCCTGTAAAAGAGAGGAGGTATTTCTCTACAGGAGATGGATATCAGCAGGCTCAGGTCCCCCCCCCCCCACCCTTCCTTCCCTGCACCTGACACTTTCTCCATCCTTTATGAACAGCCCAAAGACTTCCTCCTGCAGTCCATCTGCCCCCTTCGCACCCCTCCCACTTCTTTCCAGCTCACCCACCTACTCAACTGGTGCTCACACATGCAGACACACACACACACACACACACACACACACACAAACACACACACAAACACACACACACATATGCATGCACACGCATACACACACACACGCATATGCATACACATACCCACACATGCTGCCAAGTTGACTCAACAAATCCTTAGGGGAACCCTTTGGCAGCAGTACTGAAAGACACCACAAGAGGGCCTCAACTCTCACATTGCGCCCTCTGTCATAGGGCCATGATAAGGATCATATAATCAGGTAAGAGCACTTTGTTAAAGCACAGAAAGCAAAGCATTTTGCCTCCAGCCAGCCTTGTAATTTGCAACAAATTTTTAAAATTCTCATTTTTCCTTACAGAATGCAAACAATAGAATTTTGTGATGCCTGAACAGATATCATGTTAGTGTGTAGTGCATGCGTGGTTTTTAGCTGATTTATCTCTGCATGCTGTGTTTGGTCAGGAAGAAGACTGAACATTCTGGCATTAAGTCCATAATAGAGGTTCCAAACTTGCTAACACAACACAGCTCACATTCATTTCATTTGTTTGATTTTCACAATTTCAGGAAATGCTGAAATATCTTTCCATATATTTAAAGAACGACAGTGTAACATGCTTAATATCACCTCTGCCATACAAAAGAAAATATGTGATATTAAATGGGGTGTGATTTTACCAGGGTTCCAATACTATACAACAATGCTGCCATGTGGTAGAATGAAGAAAGTTATTTTAGCTGTTCTTATTTATGCCGTTAACAAATAAAATTAAATACTGTTACTGTTTATGTTGAATTGTACTATCAAAGTATTACATGAAAATCTATTGCTCACTTGATCTATTTGATTTATTGCTCATCTAAGTTTATTGATTTTTTTAACCACGTTTAGAAGATCAAGTACTCAAACAGTATATACAAGGCAAATGTACATTCCTACCAGTCGGCTGATAGGAAACAGACCATATCCCTGGTAAATGGTAAGGCAATGTTTGGCTATGCTGTTTGTAATTTAAAATGGAGCATACACAAAGAACAAAGCTAAAAAGTACATAGCAAATACTATTCCAGTTTTGTTGCAAGTTAATTTGTTGGGAGTTAAAACATTTCGCTTGACATAATGAATGCTGAAATAGTCGGCGATACAGCTACCAAAACAGCAGTAGCCTATGGAAGCTATAACAGTTGATTCTACTAGAGATGTTTTGACAAGCTTTGACAAGATTAAGACAAACCCTCAGATTAAGACATTTTCAGTGCTGATCTGACAAACTTGCCAACCAGTTTAGCTGATGCAACATTGTCGCACATTTTTTAAAACATACACACACACATGCATACATGTGACCTACTTCAGAAGCAAAATCCCAGATTTTATTTTCAGTTTTAGTATTTCTTTCTATAGCTAACTTGTACCAAAACAATGACAATTATGAAATCACTGAACACTATCAACTTGATAATTAAAAAAAACAAATATATACTCATATATAAAGAACTCATGATGCATTTATATATTGTATTTATACTTTAATAATTGAGGTACACTATTACAATGAGTAATGAACAATCAAATTACAGTCAATGAGGCACATCATTACAGTAATGTGTGTTTAATTTTGTTTATGGTCACCCACTGATCAACATCACAGCATCTGTCTTCATGTGGACCCAGGCAAACAAACCTCCTCAGATGATAGATCCACCCCTGATGAGAGTTTCTTACGTTGTCCCACACAATTAACTGTGCTACCTCTGGCTTTTGGGAGATTTTGGGAGTATAACCCGAAAACAGTGATCAGAGGTCAACTTTGGGCCCAAAGTAGTGGCTACAACATCTGTTATATCCGAACACATGTTCATGTTCCCATCCCTCATCCCCAGCTGTTGTTTGCTTGCCAGTGCTATTCTGACCACACCTCCGCTGCTTGGATAAGTGCAGCCCAGCTTCATCAATAAAAAATAATTTACAGTGATTTATCTGAGCATGCATCCATAGAGAGATGAGACGTTCAGGTTTTTGTGCCCTCTATGCACAATACTGCCCTCCTAAAATCAGCCCAGAAAGCTTGTGCTTACTGTAGAGTATCATAAAGTTATTCCTGCTACCGTGCCTGTATTTTCATTATAATATTTAATGGTGCTCTACACTGACAGTATTCTACTTCAACATATCAGCCTCATAGTTCCTCCACCGCTGGAGTGTTGATTTGAAGGGCACTGAGTAGAAATCTTTGATTGTAACGTGTTGCTTTTCCTAAATGCAAGCAATTGTTGGGACGCTGATATGCTTCCTCCCCTGGAACACATCATATTCACTGCCAATGTGTTGCTGGATTTCAGTCATCCGTGTCTAGTTCCCTGTCCAAGCCATCTACTGTACAGTGAGGAAATGACTACAGACACCACTACACTCTCTCCTCTCAATACTGGCAGTAAAGTGTATGTTGTGTTTTCATGTATCGCACTGTGAAGCTGTACATACTCACCAACTCTCTGTATGAAACAGCTGTGGAAGCAAAAGCTGTCTGTTTGAGGTTCAGATGAAGACCCAACCATTCTGGTCTCATTTATGCACCTTGCTTGGTCCTGTGGTCAACTGATGTTGCTCCAAGTACATCTGAAAGGGTAGACCTTTTCACGCCCCAGGCCCCTGTCCTGACCATCACCATGACTGCAACCTGTTGAGGATGACAGTGGGCACCCTGCTCAGCCTGCCTCATGCTGTCACAACATGCTGCTGTCCACATGGCTATTCATTCAGTGTTCAGATGATTAGTCATGCTCCACATGGAAACAGTGATTCACAAAAGTGAGAGGTGATTCTTCTCAAATACAATTACGTTCTATGTGTTTTAAGATACTAAGGTTATTTAAAATATTAACATAAAAAGAATGCAATTTAGTTACATTTACTTGGGAGTTTGCACATAAATTGCATTAAAATGTTTCAAATGTATTTAGGATTTTGCACAACTGAAAGGTTTGGCTCTGTGCTTTGTTTTAAAGGGTTTTAAAGAAGTTACTTGAAGTTTGATAAAAACAGTTAACTGAGATCTGTGCTTAGATCATCAACAGCATCCTCATCATCATCATTTCGTTCAATTCTCTGGCCATGTTTACTGACTACTAACTACAGCCTAATATCCACAGCTAAAGCCACAGACATTCATGTGCTGGCCAATCAGAGACTTGTGCTCCAATTTGTGATTTAATGTGTGCACTATCAATACTGAACGGTGTGACTATGTTTCGTATACACATACAAGAGTTGAAGCTAGTCAGTCTATATTCATCTATAGTCATCTGCCTATATTCATCTACGGTGTGCAGCAAATTAATGATAAACAGGTGCAGCATTAAAAAGTACTGTTGTTTATCAAGCATCAGGTCTTGTCTACATTTTGTAGTTTATGGAAATAACATTATGTTGGTTTAAAGGAAAGGATCTGTGATATAGAGAAAGGCCACAACATAGCTAGCTACAAAAGCGAGCTTCGTTGCTTTACAGAATGTTGGCTTCGCACTGGTTCATAAACACTTTCAAAACAATTGGTTATAGCTTTAGTTTGTTGCTTGTTTATGCTATTACATCCGCGTAATGGTCCCAATGCACAGTAGTAACCATCCCAGTTTTGATCATCCTTTATAGTTTTTGAATATCTATGGTAAACAGATAGAATTGTAATGTATTTCTTAAATTGGAGGCTTATTCCCAGTTGTTTATATTCCACAAATAACACTGGAATTGGCAATAGTTACTACCACAACACAGGAGTCCACATCTGCCAGCGAAAACATTGAGAATTCATGCACTTGCCAGTCAGGAATTCAGATGCCAATTTCTAGCTTGATGTCAGTAATGGGCCTTATTCACACTGGTAATTTCACTGGTAAGTGAAAGCAAGACTAGGACAAACTACAATTACAAGACTACAAAACAAAGATGTGGATTATTGAAATGAATAACTGAACAAGAAATGTGTAAGATATTTCATGCATTAAATCACAAAGCTGACTGGTAGGCTGAAGAGGGCATTAAAGTTCCAAGTCCATTCAGCAAAAAAATGTTAAGAGGTAAAAACAATTGGGCAGAGGATTATTAGAGCAAAACTTAATGTACTTCATCCTGCTTATATAGGAAACTGCCACTAAGCAGGCCCTTTTAAAACTAGCCTTTCAAGTTAGACCTTCTACCTCATTTTCCACATTAACTAACCAGCTACTATGATATGTAACTTGGGTGATGGTTAATATCATTGGTTTCAAACAAGTCTGTGTGATATGGTCTAGGTACATTTACATTTTACCTTTATTCATGTGGCAGATGCAGTGAATCAGAGTACAAAAAGCCATACAAGGAGTCAACAATATTAGAGGTTAACAATATTAGAGGTGCTAGATGACCAAGTTTCAATAGTTGGCAAGGCAAGGTACAAGCTAGCTGGTAGAGATACGAGTGCATGATACCATAGATTTGCGATTTTTTAACAAAGTTAAAACAAAGTTTAAGACATAAGTAATTGCTTTAGACAGCAGTGTTTCAGGTGTTCAGGTGAGTGCGGAATGTTTCAGATGTTTCTTCAGATGTCTCTTGAATATAATGAGGGACTCAGCAGAATGGATGAAGTGTGGAAGTTCATTCCACCATCAGGGGAAAATGGCGGAGAAAGTCCTGGATAACGATTTTGTGCCACAGTGTGTAACGGGGCCCCCAGATGCCTTTCGGTTGCAGTGGTCGATAGGGAACATGGGCTTGGTAGCCAATACCCCTTTTCAACTGATGAAAATGATTTGAGAAGCCAAGTCATTCTGCATCCTAGTTTAGCTTTGACTGACCAGCCTTGATTGATTTTCCTTTGTAGTGTCTGGGCGGCAGTACCTTGCATGGATTTGAGTAGAAGAAGAGTGAAGTATGGTGGGATAACTGGGATATGGTGGGAGTCTGGATGGAGGATTTGTTGAGTATTCATGGAATGACAGAATAACGTAAAGACATCATGTCTTTTTAATTTTGTTGATATAATTGTTAAATTACCCTGTCCTTTTATGGAAAGCATCATTTTTCACATGGTGATCTTCACAGTACATTAAGATTCGAGACGATACCATGGCATTAGCGTGGTCTTACTATGCATTATGTATTATGGTATTACCTCTGACTTATTAAGCATTATGCGTTATGACATTAGCTATGCATCATTAAGCATTATGTATTGTGACATGAACTTGGTCTTATTAGGCATTATCCATTATGGCACGAGCTCAGTCCTGTCTGGTGGCTGTCTTTGTCTGCATGTGCATGACAAGTGACTCGGCATGGGGTGACCGCCGCATGTAGTGAATTCCTCATTTTATTCGCTGTCGGCTGGCTGACGGTCCGCAGTGGCACACCGTAAGTAAGAAAACACTAAAAGCAACATCTCTTTAAGAGCCTAAAATAGCGAAGGGATTGCACCGCAGACATGCGGCACTTGACCGAGCCGCTGCAGTTGAAACCTACGTGGCTCGAACTTTCACCTGCTGGTGACGTTCTCTCCCTGCACCCACTGCTCCGTCTCTCATGCTATCTAGCCCACTTACCTGATGTGGTGGTGGGCTCAGGGAAAGGATCTTGGTGTGTGTATGTGTGTGTGCACACCCTCCTTTGTTGACAGATTTCGATGCCCACTGCATAATGTAATTGCAGGGACCTCACCCTCCCACATACCGTGCATTTAAGATTTATTTTGGGTTACTGAGACAAACCGCTAACTCCTCCGCTCTTTTTTTTCCCCTGTAACACCCCCAGGGGATTCAGTCGTTTTTTTAAGTAGAAAATACTTAATTTGTCACACAATAATTCCACGCGCAACACAATTACATAAAATAAATTACTACCAGCACCACAAATAATAGTAATAATGATAACCATTATCATGAATACATAAACAAACAAAAACTGTGGGAAGTGCAAGGGCAAACAATGATTAGAGCGCTGTAGTCACCAACCACTCATCATTGTCATCTGCCATGGTGTGTGTGTGAACAGGTGCGTGTAAACATATGGAGGAATGGACAGCTGTGAAGGAGAAGTGTTTTTACAGAAACAAAGGCAACTGATTGCAACTGAATAGTGCAAAGTGACTCCACGAGCGGAGAAGAGATGGAAGGAGAGTTCAGCATGTGGAATATTATACATTTTTTAACCATTTTTCATGGCAAAATGAATAAATCAGTGGAATGGCTGATCGATATGGGCTACAGGAGATTCGTTTTTGGAAATGTTGCAGACCATGCATGAGCTGCATGGTTATCTGCAGGCTGCTTTCCGCTATCTTACTGCATTCCTCACGCATTTTTACAGAACTTACTGTTAAAACAACAACTGCTGTACTTAGCACCCTCATTTGTTCCAAATTGCCACAATGATTTCATAAACTATCTCCTCTGTTAATTTCAAATAAAGTGTGAAATTGAAGAAGTTCAACATCAGTGAACGAGCAAGGCCTTGAGTTTCTGCCCACAGAGGATCATTTCGAATTATCATGGTTTCCAGCTCGTGGAAGACAAAAATAAACAAAAAGGGTTTATCAGCTTGAGGCTCAGCAACAGTGTGTGGTGGCTGGAGCCCACTTTTCAAACAGAAGATTCAGGATGAAGCGCGTGGCCTAGGCAGAATCTCGGACAGTGTGCGAGGCGTGACCTTGTCAAAAGCTCCCTCCTCTTCACCTCGATGACCAGCTTGGTGTCCCCAGGTCACCCGCAACTAGACAAACAGCTATTTCTGACCTGTTGAGGCATGAATCATTGGGGCTGCGCCATGGCTACAGTGCCGTCGCTCACAAAATTCACAAAAAAAGGTAATGATAGCTGGGAACCGAATGCTGTCGACATTGCAGTTTTGCATGCGCTTGGGCTCTGGTAGAAAGAGCCAGTCTGTGACATGTGAAAGGAGTGTGCTGCCTAATTCCATGTTTATGGATTCCCTTTTTTAACACACTGGCTGGGGACGTGCAGCCACAGGCCTAAGGAAATATCATTATCCTCTCGTCCTGCTAATTGGTGCTTTAGTACCATGCGCTTCATGTCAAACTCGTCCCTCCCATGTAGGGCGCTGAAGCCAAACCCCCCTCTCACCACCTCACCAATGTATAAAAATCCACTATGATTATACATGCTTATTATGTTTTATATATTCTAAAAAATGATGGATTGTCCTGATAGAGATTTAGGAGATGAAAGGACAATAGGTAAAAAATATTATTATGGCTCCCCACTCTCTCCTGAATGTGTTGGACTTACATACTTGGGTCTTTGAGGACTTCATGAATTGGGTCTTAACTACAAGGACTCTCCGTCAGTGCTGCAAACCAACTCGCCACAGAGATTTGAGTAAAGTGATACAGACAATGCAGGTTGTAACCGCTTCAGCTCAGAACACCACTGATAAAGTGAGAAATCGAATACCCCAAGTTTGTCCATGGAAGGCTGTTATACGCGAATTAGATTAGCACATTATACAACTTCAGATGAAGACCATTGACAATGGCATGAATACGGAGAGTCGCCTCAGTGTGTCTGTGAAAGGCAGGAGGTTCCCGGTTCAGACGTGCTTTCTGACACCTGGCTGGAGGGTGTCCTGGTGTTAGGTAATTTGGGAAGCTGCTGGCGCGAAGAGGAAGCTCCGTGGCTGCCGGTAGGTGCCGGAGCCTGCAGGAAGGTGGATCTCACCAGGAAGATTAATTAGAATCTGACACTGAAAACCAAACTGTCGGGCCATCTGGAGTGCGGAACTTTGGAGACTTCTTACACTGCGGCACTGCTGCTGTCAGAAGGCGAGCTTTCAGATGCGATCAGAGCTGGAGCCGGAACGGAGATCATAATCAAATCGTCCTGACTCATACCGTTCATAAAGTGTTGTGTAAGAGGTATGTGTGTGTTGGCAAAGCTACTGTCGTGATTTTTTGGGGTCTTTGCTAACAGCTGTTTGAGGCCAACCTTGGTGTTATAAAACAAATATTTTAGTCAGCCTTTGAAATTACATGTCATCTGGGTCTGTTTAATAATATTTTAAGTTTTGAAAAGACAGTATGTAATATGTATGTTAAGCTATTTGAGACTTTTGAAACAGACTGACGTCTGCTGTTTTTACTTTTGAAGCCAAAGGTCCAATATGTGGTGACCTGGCCCTATTATCTGGCAACATTCTAGAGCATGTAACCATGCTGAAATCTCTACCCACCATTACCAAGAAGTGCTAGGCCAGCTGTGTGGAGTAACATGTTTGGGAATTTCACCTGTTGGTTGTTCAAATCCTGAAAGGGACACTGACAGTAAACATTTCAGCAAGGTACTTGATTCAAATTGCTTTCATTAAATATCGACCGGTATAAATGTAAAATATGTAATCTGTATGAGGTGCTCTGCATAACAATTTTCATCAGTTTATAATCAAAAAGTCAAGTAATAGAGAGAAAAAATGGCAATGGGGAAGAGCAAAATATCAAATTAAAGGCTACCCACCAAGTCTCAGAAATGGCATGGGTGTTTGCTATTGGAAATGATCCCACAGCATCTGTTTTTAGTTCTCTGTGAACTGTAAGTCAGTACATTTTATTTTGACTGCTGTAAAAGTGTGTACTAACCCTCAAAGTCTGCCATGGATCACTGGTAACTTATGATGCACAACTCGAAAAACTGGCATGAGATTTGTCATTCTCAGACCACACATCAAGCTTCTAAATAATGCGGATAGCTACGCTCACTTATTTATAGCGATATCAAAAGTTTTCACATCTCAGTATTAAAAAACATAACTGCTAGCTACCGTCCTTGCTGCATTACATTTGGGACCTAAATCAATCAATCAATCAAATTGTCCATTAATTCCTCAAAGGAATTGTCATAGAGTGCACTATGTGGAAGAAATGGTAATTAAAACGGATACAACATAAACCACAATACAAGAGCAATAATACAATGACGAAACAAAACCATCAGCGATTACAGCCTTATTGTGAGGGGCAAATGGAACAGTTCTCTTTTGTACCTTAATGGCAATCAAAGTAACTCAATAGGGCAAACTCATCTTGCCTTTTGGCAGACCAGTTAAGAGAGGGATGCAGATGCAAAGGTTTGGCTTCAGGTTTTTGGCTAGAGCTAATCCTGTCAGTGTCTCAAGTCACAGGAAAATAAATGCACATCCTATGTAAAGGACTACAAATAATGTGTTTGTTCATATCAGATTGATAATCCTTACCATGTTTTCAAATTGTGTCTTTTGTGCCCCTATGCATGATCTTGCCTGAAGCACAGCAATGATGTTTGCAAAAGCTGCATATCCAGTAGCCTCTGGCCTGGGATGCATGAGCATAGCAAGCTCTGCCAAAACCATGCGTATTCACTGATTTTTGTATATGGGCTCAATGGATAGAACAAACTGTCTAGTTCATTTAACAATCAGTGAACGTGCACAGTGTAGATTAAAATGAAACAATATAAAAATCCCACAGAATTCCACAATAGAATGTTCTCAGACAGAAGAATTCATGGTGGCCAGGAGGGCTAGTTTCCTTTCACACTGAATGTTTCCTTGTTGTGATTTGGAGTAAATCAGATGCTCCATGTTTGAGCTGCCTTCATTAAATCATATGCTATTATCAGACTCAGATTACAGCCTTGGACAGTAATTATGATTTGAATGTAGTCATTACCTTGGGGTCATTATACCTCTTCTTGCAAACTTTACTAGATTATTTTGATAGTAGCACCCTGAAAAGCCGTCTGTTTATTCTACTACTGTAGTTTTCCCATTAACCACTAGAGGCCAACAAAATCACATCCTCAGGCCATTCGGTATAACAGTCTGAAGTTATAGTATGAGCACACAGTCAAGTGTTCAACTTCTTAACCCCAAAAACGAACATTGGAAAATACCATAATACCATAAATAATATTTAATGTGTTATATAATTTCGATTTTGCATTGTGTTATTGTAATAACCCAATCATAGCCTTTCAAAAATAAAGCAATACTTGCAGTGTTGCAAACCTTGTATTTCCAACAATGACCACAAGATGTCACTTGTGAATGCTTTAAAAATCTTAATCAAAATATGAAGACAATCTCATTGAAAAAATATAAAAAATAAATACAACAAGGTTTGACATTTGACATTTTAATCCAGTATTAACAGTATATTTTGCCACAAATATGAGGAATATATTAGCTATACTATGTTCTTCTACATGATACTAGCTTATTGAACGCTTTATTTGTTGATTTATTTTGTTGTATATGTGCTGGTAGCCTTTCACGGCATTACCTTATTACAAAATTTGTCACTGCACTATTAGAGTGGTATCTTCGACTAAAGATGCTTTAGTCTTCCTTATTTATTATTTATTTTGTCGTTTTCAAAATACTATCTGCAGATTTAACAGCTGCATTTTAAATAATGAACATGGCCACACACAACACAAACATTACTTTGCAAAAGACGCTTTGTCTTGCACATACTGACCTAGGTTATTCTAATCAAGACTGGGCATGGCCCTATGATTCAGCAGGTTTATCCTCCCTTTGAACTCAAATGACAGGCAATAGGTATTGAAGATTATCTGGCGTAATTTAATTTGGGACTACTACACAAAATTATTTTCAGATCTCCATGAAAGCTATAAATGGCAATGCGATCTGATATTTCCCGAGCTTTCCTCATGTGGCCTTATTTTACGCGCTTACGTCTCTGTGCTTTATATGTCACTCTGAATAAGAGCGTTTGTCAAATAACTATCGACATGTAAATACAATGTAAATTGAACTTCCCTCAGAGGGATAACTTTCCACGATCAGTGTCACAATATAAAACACATTTTATAAGGATTTACAGGACAAATTGTGTGCAGTGGATTAACATGACCCAAAATATAGTTGATGTAGGTCAGTAGATGTAGTGAATTTGATAAAAATAGCAGTGAACAGGCAGTGAATAGGGATCAGTAGCATTACTTACCAGCAATGTATCAGATATGCATATACAGCTGGATGAACGAAGACAGCCTAACACATGGGTGGTAAGCAAAACTAGGATTCCGGCTGCGTGGTGGGTTTTTGGGAAAGAATGCTGATGTTCATCACACCAAGTTCTGCAGCAAATTCGAGAGCGGGGATGAGACTCCGGGACTCCACCTCCCAGAATTCCAGCTTCCATGTGCGCGTGCTGGCAGCAAACCGGACCAAGCGTCACATTCCTGCATTCCCCTCCGTGTGTCAGGGACGTAGCTAATCTTTTGCTCCCGGACACATTTCTCTCCGAAAAAAATACACCCATGCGAAGACTCATGACACTGCAAGAGGGGATTTAAAATCAGGTGGTGATCCCGGATTCCCTACCAATCTGAATCCAAGAGCTGGGGTGAGGACTAATGTTTTGTAAATGAAGACTGATAAGTTTAGCTAGCTAGCCAGCTAAAACCTCCTCGCCGGTGCGTGTTTACGGTGTGATCTGTATCTGTCTAGCCGTTAAGCTAGCCAGCTAGCAGCCGAGCTGGATCCTGTGGAACTTGTAGTTACGCTTTGCGACCAGATGGATCTCGGTACCTTTGACAGTCAGTTGTAGATGCTAACTAGTTAGCTTGCTACCTTGCAGCGCACCTTCTTGTTTAGTCTGCCAGACTTCTAATAATAGAAATAAAACTGAAAATAGGCAGCTCATTGTTGGTGACTAAAGCAAATGCTGGTTAGCTATAATACTAGGGAATCAGACAGCTGTTTTATACTTTTGATGTAGAGCACGGTCCTATGAAAAGACAGATTTCATCAATTAGCTAGCCAGCCGGTTGATGTCAAACTTAGCTTAAGCTTGGGTAGCTTGCTGGCTCTGCAGTGATTGCGCTTTTACCAGTGCCTGTTTTCCCGGTGGTAAGGGTTTTTTTCAGGAGCGTCATGCGCGATTGAAGAGAAACGTTGTTAGCTCAGTAGCTAGCCAGTCAACTATAGCTGGATGGTTGCATCACCTTTGTTACGGTCCAGACACAGACGAGACAATGTAAGGGCGGGGAAGCGGCATTAGGCCGGACAGATGTGGTCATTTCCTTACTGCGACTTGACTTGTTGCAACTATGCATTACAGCCCGTTATCTTTATGCCAGCCAACAATCCAATCGTATTAAGATAGTTAGATTTGTTGTATTTACGGGAAAATTGTAGTTTTATTCAACGAACTGATTAGATTTAGATTAGATTTCAGATTTCAGGTAATGGCTAGCTACATAGTTAGTGTCATGCTCTCGGTGCATTATTTAATCCTTACCAAAAATAGGCAGGTTGGTAGCTACATTCAGCTACCTAGCATGTGTTTGTCGGCTACCTAGCCATCAAGTTCATGCCCTATTCCAGCTATAAAGCACCGGCGTTAGCTACACAACTGGTAAACTAGCTATGCAGTGATAGTGATACTTAGCTACCCAAAATCGACATAACGTTAGCTAACTAGCTAATGAAATATTTAGCTAGTTAGCCACTTGCGTTAACTACAATGTGACATTTAAACCCATTGGTCAATATAATTTGAGAATCCCAATTGTTCCCAATTCATTGCTAAAATGTGGTACATGTAAAAGTAGGTATAATAGTCTATTGCTTTAAAACATTTTCTTCCGTTCCTTCCCCTGAAACATAACTTCTCAGGGAATTTAAACGGCAAAAGCAAGTAGCAACAGGAAGTAGCCTGCTAAGTGGCTAGCAACAGTGGAGACGCTAGCCTAGCCAGGATTCCTCCTGCCACGTACGGGAACGCGGAGTAGCTGGTCTTCGGGGGGGGGTTAACATTTACCATTTACTCATTTAACATTTAACATTTACGGAGCTGTCTATATTAGTCTTTGGATTGTGATAAATCATTAGCTAACGGTCTGAAACGTCCTCTACCGCCCTCCCCTTATCCCTGTTTCGCTCAAATTAATTTTCATTCAGTCCTCATATGCGGTTAGACACGCCGCAGCGTTAGTTTCTGGATTCTTTGTACAAAGATACATGCTCTGGCGTTAAAGACTACACTAAAATACACTGTGCGATTGAATAATATAATAGTCGCTTACATTATTTTAAATCACTTTGACTTTAGATAACGTTCCTTGCTCATAGGTAAATGGAAATGTATGACAAAACAGCATATCAGTTGACAGTCCAATTAAAATTGTTTGTCACGCCGCTTTGATTTATCAGCTCACACTATGTAAAATTAGTTTGTTTGGCCTGTATATCTAAGACCGATAGGTGGTAGGCTTTTTGTGAGAACATTATGTAGGTCCTTCGTAGAGGGATGACTAATGACACGAATCACAAGGTTTAGTGGTGAGACATGTGCCAAGGGGGAGGGTAGCTAATTAATACAGTATTTAGTAATACAGTGAAATAAGTTCCTAATAAAAGGCCTTAGAATATTCAATAGATCTAGTGAGCTCTGAGGAACAATTATGTGGTACAGTATATTGAGTTTCAGCAGTCTTTGCCCTGAACCCAGTTGCCTTTAAAGGAGCAGCATGTTTTAATCAGGTTTAGGCAATTGAGATTGATCAAGCTCCATCTGTTCTCTGGATTGTTATATTGTTCTCTGGATATATAGGGGGGGTGTGGTCACAAAGTACTTAAAGGCAACTCTAACTTCAAAATGGATGTTTATTCCTGACCTGAGGAAAAGTTGGTGTAGTTTTTTCTTCATGTACTTTATTCTACAACTGAGTCTTTCAGAAACACTCCTTCTCTGTGTGATTACTGTGGTTAATGGAGGTTTTCCCCTTTATTGAGAGGAGCTGATCCAGGAAAATTCTGAGGTCCTTTGATGATGAATATCATACACGATTCCTGTCGCACAATCAATTTTGAATTTAAATAAACTCCACACACACACACACACACAGCCTAATCAAAATCTTTTTTGACTAAATGGCTGAAGCATCATTCTCACTGCAAAACCACTCATATTAATAACATATCTGAACACATAAATGCAGAAGACTGTCCACATCACAAGAAGCAATAGATATTGTAGTGGTACTCTGTGGGATGAGGTCACAAAGTGGTTGTTAGTCAAGTAAGCATCTAATCAGATGCTGTCTTGGTAAGAAACATGTGTTTACATGTTTCTTTTACAGTCAGCGAATGTGTAATATTAGAATTGGGCAGAAGTTCTGGAATGGCTTATTCTGTAGTTCTGTGCAGTATTGTGTCATCCATCTCAATGCCTGTTGTGTACCCCATAGGAGGTCCCTACTTTGTGCAATTACTGAAGGGACACCCACCAGTGTGGCTAGTTAGGTTAACACACATAACCTCCATAATCAAGATTTAGCAGAGTTTGGCTTTTTTGGTCCATTTTATGCAGTTGTCTTTTTAATCTTGTGTACCTTAATAAACTCTGAATGTAATGAAACTGTGATGCAAACCTTGCGATTGTGGAGCATGTAACTACTGTAAGCAGATGAGCTGTACTGAAGTGATGAAAATCAATAAGCAGCCAGCACATTTTAACACATACTCTGTGAAACTGAAGACCTTAAGGGAATTAAATGGGCTGAATGTCATTATCCATATGGAGGTTTTTTTGGCTCACTGAAAATCTTCCATTCTTAAAAATGACTGGAGAAAACTTAAACTGCCTGAACACAGAACAAGCACAGCACAAAACTGCAGTCTAGGCAGCAGCCATTGCAGCTTTTGTAAATTTGATTGCAACAAGCCAAGTGTAGAAGAAATCTCACATTGGACTCATCTGTACCTCTTAAATGATTTAGGTTTCTGCTGTTGAATACAGTGATCCCTGCTACCCTCTACATTGTATCCAAGCTCATCCATTCATTTTCAGATAATGTTTCAGCCATGAGCTGCACAGAATAGGCACATCTGGGGATCAGACTTGTGTCCTGTGTCATAAAGTGGATTGATGTAGATTTGAAATGGTAGAAGGCCATTTTACACGTTCATTTCAGTTTCACTGTTTCACACCGGGTGAAATCTGGAAAATTCTAGTGTTGGAATGAGATTAACACATTACACTTTAACAATATTTTAAAAATAATGCGATCAAATACGAATTTGTTGAGAGAATGTTATAAATTAATAATTGTATTCTGTGACATTGATCCTACACGAACAACGTGTTAATTTGGTTTGCATTGTTTTTTATGTGTAGTGTGATTTTCTTATGTTTGATATTTGCTTGCTTATAATGTGTGTTGTGGGAGGTTCAAAGGAATTTACTGGCAGTTGTATAAGCACCTTAAAGCACTGGCTGTAAAATAACTAAGGAGTTGGCAGGACTGATCATAGAAATGTTTTCAATGGAAGGATAATTAGACACACTGTACTCCATGATAGCATTCTTGTTTGATCCTGGTTACGTGTGCAATCTGTGTACTTGTATAAGAACCATGCTACGTGAAAAATTGTCATATTGGAAACTACAAGTATAGTTAAGTGAATATCAGATATTGACATAGGCCAGTAAAATCTCTTATTGGTACAACCCATCATATTGTGTTCGAATAAACCAAATGCTCCTAGATTGTATTATTTCCCAGGAAGAATTATTTATTGTATTATTTAGCAAATGGTATAGTAGCAAAGTCCATAAAGGCATCATAATGCTTATATTTGTTATGAAACTTTACTGTGGCCTTATTTCGGAACAGAATGAAACAGTAAAAGCTAAACGTGAAATCTAAGCCAACCTGGAATAATTCATCCAGATGTAGTGACTAACATTTCATTTTCACCAGCAGCATGGTGAAAGTGCTAGTGTGGTTTTGCTCAGCTGGCAAAATGCTAATTATTACATCAGCTAACATGACTTGACAACAAGTAGCCTGTTCTCTTGTTAGGTGGTTAACATGTGGTCATTGGCTTTAAGTACTGTAACATTATACCTACCAGTTATTATAGTTGAAGATAAACAGCAGTTAAAATGCAATGGCTGTTATAGCTATTTTGATAAGAAAGGATTAAACCCATCACCAAGGTCTTGAAACAATATTTCCATCTTCCTACAAACACCAAGGGCTCAGAGGCCAGGCTTAATAAGCAGAATGTCCCCTTAGAGAGGATAGAGAAGGCAGACGCGGGTGCTCATTGCTAGTAAATGGTTTTTAATGATAGAATGGGCATGAAGGGATTTGCACTACCCTATTCAGATCTGTTTGCAGAAGGTAGTCAAAGGATATTATGCATAGCTTGTTTATAGGGTTAAAAATCTGCTTAATTTGTTACAATTTCTGATGAATGTGTGTTTTTGGATTGATTTTGCTCTCCCTAGCTGTCCAGGCTCCTGCTGTCTGTCACAGAATGGTTCTCTCGAAGCTGAGTTCCTTTTAAAGCCCTTATCAATCGAATATTGAACACATAGTGGAATTTAAAGAGTCCTGACTGGACCTGTGTGGATTTTACTTCCAAACTGTGAACTGCCCATCCCCGGCCTCCGTAAGGCATCGCTCATGTCAGCAGCACCGAAATTGGAATCTTGTTTTCAGCCGGGCCACTGACAACCTGATCAAGGTAGCAGCTCGCACAAATGAAATTGGAAGAGCAGAAGCGCCTCCTGAAAGGATGGTTAGTACGACATAAAACATGCCCTTGAATTCTCAAGCGACGATGGTATTTGTGGTCACATCAAAGTGCCCGTCTTCTCAGTGGAAAGTCAGGTTTGCCCAGTGCTCATTCTGACTCTGTTTACATCAGGGTTGGGTAGCCTCTGCATGTCACTGCTTTTCTGGAAGTTGCCAGCTGTACCTGTATCAGCTTTGTGTAACATGCTGGGCCTGGGACAGTCCCTGTGAAATCAAACCACCTGACATGACCCCCCTCAGCTTTTCTGGAATGTTGGTGTATAAAGGCATTGGAGCACTGAACACTGCACCATTTACAGGAGCCGGAGCCCAGAAGAGCCTGCAGCCTCTGATAAGAAATATATGCTTCATAACTGAGAGCATTTCTGTTGTTGTGAAAGTGCAAGTATGCTTGTAGAGTGGACTACATCTTTCTATGTGTGTGTACAATGCTTCCTAGAATTTTACCCTACACTCGGCTACTAGCAAGCTGTTGTGCCATAGAGAACTTTCATAAGCACAACAGTCATGCTAGCTATGCCTGTCATTTTCCATCTTGATTAGATGGATTTGGTTAAGCTCATTATTTCTCTTTATAAAGGTATTAAAGTAGGAATTGAAATTCCGAGTATTTGTAGTGGTTGAGTACCCAGCAGTTGGGGGAAAAGACACATTGTGCAGGTACTTTGAAAAGTTACAGTTAATTTCCATAAATATTAGGCTTCAGTAATATAACTGATTAGCTTTAACAGTTCACCAAACAGTAACTGCATTTATTCACATTCTGTACTACCTGAATGTGTTTTACTGAATGTCTTTGTATCTAACACAATCTAACATATTTAAAATATCTTTTAATTATGCTACCGTGTACAAGGCATTTTGAATGCCAGTGGCATTTAGAGGTCAATAATGCAAAGCCACATGACACATTGGAAAAGATGCAAGGAAACTGGTCACCTTATGGCAAAACTATAGTATACCTGGATTTCACCATTATGCCTGCAAAAATGGTTTTAACATGGCTGCGTTGCAGTTAAGTCCCCATAGCAATAAATGGTAGCTAGACCCATTATAAATTAGAAAGGAGCAAAATAAAAAAAATCCGGGTCAAAAATTAATCAGACTGTACTTTTCTGGGGCTTGTTAAATGGGTTAAGTTTACATAATTGTAGTTCAGTGAAAATCAAAATGCAAATTTAAGAGCACAAAACAGCAGTAAAGAATGGTAAATAGGTATAGATACCTTGTGCTAACTGAAATATTTTTTACAATGTCACTTAAATTACCTGTAAGCATCATATATGAGTTAACTACAAGGGCAGTTTGATGGAAATACTAAGGCAGAGAGAAGCCTTGGCTGTTCACCCAAACAAAAGATATGCAGCCTCTGACTTGTTTTTTATAGGCATGTGCTTCATGCAGTCTGTTTCTGAGTCTCATGGTTTGTTTGCATGGTTTAATTGCACACGGTCACACATTGAGCTAAAGGTTTTATGGTATGTCGACTTTGCATTGCAAATCGTGTTCATTACTGCTGTTCCGTCTGTTTTAACTAAGTGTGTAACTTACGACACACTTCTTTTCCATTGTTCTGGGAACACCGGGCTCTGAACTCCTTAGTGAGTGAATCTGTTACAGTCTGTTACAGTGCCATTCCCTGGATTTTACAAACTATCAAATGTGCCCACATTCAGTTACTTAAGAAAATTTGTAAAACATGTAAAAGGTTCTGTGCTACTGTTTAAAGCCTTGTATGATCTATTTCTGCATGATAGCAGTTTTTAAAAGTGTTATTTACTGTGTGGAATTGTTCAAACAACATCAGTCTTTTGTTTTCTGTCGTATTTTATTAGCATGCTTCAGGCTTCTCTTCTGAGAAGTCGAATGCCCAGCCCTGTGTTAAACCCGGGAGAAATTAATTAGAATATCTCATGCAGAACAATACAGACCTGAGGTTTGACAGGTGTTCACACTGCGACAGTGAGAGAGCGCGTTTGGCATCGCCGCTCCATGTCATTTCTTGTGATTTCCTCTCCCTTTCTTATCGGCCATTAATTTCAAGGTAGCTGAAGTCTTTGGGGGAAAATGCCCACAGGGCCAGTGGCTTTTTAGGCTGAAGATGCATTTTAGAATGCATATTATAATGAATCTGTTGGTCGCTGCTTGTTGTTTTTTTTTTTCCATTCACAGGGTAGCAGGCGAGTTCGCAAGCTAACGTGAGCTAGCCTTATGCTCAGAGCCAGAATGTATTGTGGAACATTCATCTTTCTTCAGCCAGTTTCTTAGGTAGGGTCTATTGGGTATACTGTACCCCATTTGTTATTGGTTAATTGGTACCACAGGATACTGATAACAACTACTCTGAGCTGGAGGTATCTGAATCTGTTACCAGAGTTAGTAACTGTAGTAACTTACTGAAACTGCTGAATATAGCTGTATCCACCCAATATACCGCGACAGGCCTACATGGAGCATGTGCCCAAAGCTGCAGAACACTACATGTACTTGTACCCTGTCTCTGACTGTGGATAGATGACTGAAAATTAGCAGTTTGTTTTTATTTCTTACTAGCCCATTGTGGGCAGTAGAATACGGACATCAGCTGGAAAATAATGTGCTTACTTGCTCATTGTGGCCTGACAGGGCCAAAAGCCCCATCGGGCCGTCAGTCCAGTGCCAGCATTGCGGTCCGCTTTGTCTGCGCCCAGCATGTGCTTACACAGCGAAGGAAAGCCATTGAGGTGGTTCCAGTTCAAAGCTTTATTTCCCTCCCAATAAAACTACCAGGTCCTCAGAGTGCATTTGACAAAACTGTCTGTTCAGCCTGAGCTGCTGTTTGTGTTTTGTCCTCACACAGATTCATTCATAAAAAAAAAATGCTACGCATAACTATGTGATTGCTTGAAATTAGTTGCCTTTTCAGTTATTCAGTAAGGGGAGTTGTTTATTAGACAGTCTGACATCTGACACACCCTACCAGTGAAACACAGACTGAGAACAAGAGGTACCTTCTCTCTTCAGAATCCTGAGTTTATCAGCGCAGATTGTGTAGTTTAATGAACAAGCTGCTCTCTGAGCTGTTCAGTTGTCTGTTTGCTTTGCAGAAGTTATCTGCACGTTCCCTAAGAAATCCATTGTAACAATGATGCCGTGACCTCCGACTCTTTGTCTTGGCTTGAGCACATCAGATAGAATGACTTTGGTCACATGGTTCAGAATTTAATCAATTGCTGTGATTTAAATGTATAAATCAGCAGTCTAGCGTGAAGATGTGCCCTTGAGAGTCCAACATGGCCGTTCAAGCTCTGTTTCCCCTGCTCTTTTGCATTCATCTGAAAAGCATAGGCTGGGCAGGTAAACATGCTGTTCAGCAAAGAGATGCTCATGTTTTACTTTGGAATAACTGTGGAGATGGTACCGTATTCTACCAGACAGGTCAGCGTGTGTTTATATGTATGTTCTAGAGGCTGATAATTCAGTATTGATTACACATTTAAGGTGATTACATTGCAAATGGAATTCAGTTAATGTTCTACAGTAACTAATTTATTGCCTATACACAGTGCTGATGTAAAGTTGTTCTACATGCAGAAGCTGTTGCCCTGGACTGCTAAAGTGCTTTGCAGTTGCTGAGTTACAGTATCACTGTGGGACCTCTCTAAAAGTATTCTTAACATGTAATAGAGAGCTTGTTTTTCTGATATTGCAGCTATATGTACAAATTTAAACTGAAATGGGAAACTTAGAGGGGAAAATATTGGGGGCTCTCTCTGAGAATGCTTTAAATTATTTATTTAATTTAAAGCATAATAAGGATGTGGACAGTTTTTTTTGGGACTGGGAAATGGCTTGTTGTAGGGGCTTGTCTGTATCACTGAATTGGTATTGCTTTGTGCCAGGATTTTCAGATGTGTACTTAAGATGGTCAAATGCTCTCTGAAGGGTTTTCACGCAGAGCTCACTCAAAGACTAGCCACCCCACTTTACCCCACAGTAGAGAGATTCCATCACTGGATCCTCCCCCACCCGCCTGTGTGTGTGTGTGTTTGTGTGTGTGTGGATGCATATGCGCATGTTTGTGCGTGACAATGCAGAGGCTTTGTGGGCCATCCAGGATGGGGTGGGTTCACTGTGCCAGGCCTACACTCCCTGCACTGAATACCCCATCAGGTCAAGCCCAGGGAACAATGGAGGGCATTGTTACCCTCAACCCTTTAAGCAAGGGCAGAACCCCAGCTCTGCCATACAGCTCTTTCACTTCTCCCTTTAATGTTACAGTGCACGGTTACTGCGGTCCATGTCTGCTCTGTCCTTACACAAGTCTTACACTCTTGTCTGTCATGGCGGTATGCTTTCCTGAAGTGCCAACTGCTGTTCTCTTTCATTAAATCTGTTTGGGATGCAGCGTACGAGTGGCCACATCACCCCTTCAAAGAGCTTTCTTGAGTGCTATTGTGGTCCTTCATTTTTCTGGAGGATTGAGGCGGCGTGAGGTGTGAGTGCTTTGCCACTGCCACCAGTGTATTAGAATAGTGGAAGAATGTGTGTATTGTCTGTGTGAGGGTGTGTGTGTCTGTGTTTGTGTGTTAATTCGTACATGAGCGCATGCATTGTCTGATGAGACCTGTGCATTTCTCAGCCCCACTCCCTGTATTAATCGCGCTCTCTCTCTCCTGTCACCACGTCCCTGTAGAATCTCTGCAAAAGGCTGACCACTCAGTTGTTTGGTGGCACTGCGCATTACAAAGCATTTGTAGCTTTCAGGGCCTGCGCATACGATCAATGAGGAGTTGCGCACTGTGCTTTGGGATCTGGAACAATGAACAGAGACTGGCGTGCTGCGTACACTGTGTGCAGGGCTCTGCAGATCTGCTCGTAGAGACAGCAGGCCATTCACGCCGCGGAGAGAATATCTCCAGTTAAACAAATGTGAGGTTGTAAACACGGCACGGCCAGATCAAAATGTATCGATCGGGCTGCTTTGCATCTTCAGGGGTACCTTACAGAAAATGTTATTTTGAGGCGAGTGCGCCATATTGAATGAGTGCCAGATGGGATCAGCGGGAGGCATTAGAATGCTGTTATGTATGGCTATGTTATGATACATGATACGTCACTGTGCCGCTGTAGTAATGCAACTCGTGGCAGATGCCGATGTAAGCCTTCACATTGTGTTCATCATTTTGGGTTTACTTGTTGCAGAGGGCTTAACGGCCGTGCCCTTGGCTCTCTTGGCTTTTGTTCCTGTTTAATTTAATCACATTACCGAGAGGACACCCATTCATTCAGTCTCTGTGGTCCAGATTAGACGTAGCTCTCGGGCTCGGGAGGCTAGCGTCAACTTACTGTCTGAGACCACACAGCGAGCCCTGGCCAAAGTTCAGGCCCGATTTGTCCTGTATACCTCACTGCCGCTCACAAGTATCCAGATGCACTTAAAATGTGGTGTGGCTGACAATTCCACTGCTGTTTACAGTGAGGCGCATTTGACCTATAACAGCAGGTCATTGCAGGTGCGGCTGGTTACTTAGGACTCGATATGGTCAGACTGCGGTTACATGACGTTTAGCGGACGTAGCCATGTTTACGGAACTACAGCATATGACAAAGGAGGAAGTGGCCTGGCACGGTGCCATATAAATAGTGTAATCTGCTAGTCGGTGAACAGGTGCCAGTTTTTGGCATGCTAGCCTGCTGCAAATATCTGAAAAAAAGCGGTTCACAGCTGCTATGATTCTGGAGCTAAAAGCACATCCAGAACATATAATGGAAATGCAGAGGGTTGCCAAGCTAGCCTGTAGCATGGCTAAGAGAGGGAGCCGTTAAGGCCTACATTTACCGGGATCTGCTGAAGATTGAACGTCCATTAAAAGCCATTTATTGGCTAATATGTGGAAAGCTGTTACCTCGGTGACACAATCTGGTGCCAAGCTGGTACGGCATGGATGCGTTTCCATTACTCCAGCTGCAACCACAATATCATGTGTTCAAAAGGTTCTGTGTCACATTGGATGGTATGGCTAACTGGCAATCCTTCAGAGATCGATAAAGACAGAAGTCCTTCCAGGTGGGCAGGCTCGATGAGCTGGAATTGTTTTTAAGCTCGTGTTTGATGTTTTTGTTTGGTAACATATGGCGATCAGGCGTTGGTCTTTGTTTATTTCTGTTTTTACAGCTGACGGGAGCAGCGTAGTTACATGGCTTGCCGACTTGCAGCATGTTTGTAAGTAGGCCATTTCCAGTAATGATCGGTTGCTGAGCTGAGTGGGCTCTCATTGGGGCTGGCAGAAAAGAAAATGGGGAAAATGGAAACCCACCCAGACCTAAGTGAGTGAGCTTGGTTGAAGTTGCCTTGCAGAGATGGGGTTTTATAGTATTCCACAATCTCTGAAACGACTATATTGAAATATTCAGTGTTTATGTGATACCTGCTGCGGTGACAGAGTGGCAGCCATGTGTCCTGACCGTGTCATTGTAGCCGTAACTGAGACGGAAGTGGTGCAGTGATTGTAATTGCTTGTGTTGAAAGGTGGGGTTTTGTCCTGTGTCAGTGTCTGCTTTCTGCAGGCAGCTGTCTCTAGAATGCAGATTCAGAGAAAGCTTTGGAAGCTGGCCTCTTTTCTGAGAGCCTCTCTCTGCAGTGTAAGGGTGCCTACTGCATGCTCCCTCTCTCCTGCATTCTTATCTGCAGTGTGGTCATGCTTGCTGCATGCCTGTGTCCTGCTTTCCCACCTGCACCTTGGTCGTGCCTGCTGCATGCTCCCTCTCTCCTGCATTCTTATCTGCAGTGTGGCCGTGCTTGCTGCATGCTCCCTCTCTCCTGCATTCCCGCCTGCAGTATGGTCGTGCTTGCTGCATGCTCCCTCTCTCCTGCATTCCCGCCTGCAGTGTGGTCGTGCCTGCTGCATGCTCCCTCTCTGCTGCATTCCCGCCTGCAGTGTGGTCATGCTTGCTGCATGCTCCCTCTCTCCTGCATTCCCGCCTGCAGTGTGGCCGTGCCTGCTGCATGCTCCCTCTCTGCTGCATTCCCGCCTGCAGTGTGGCCGTGCCTGCTGCATGCTCCCTCTCTCCTGCATTCCCGCCTGCAGTGTGGCCGTGCCTCCTGCATGCTCCCTCTCCTCTGCCACGTGCCACCTGAGAGCAATGAGGTGTCACTTCACCATATCTTCTCTCTTCTCTCTCTCTCAATGGAGCTCTGGTTGTCGCCCAGCAACGGAGGCGAATGTATTGATAGCTGGCAAACCCCCCAGTTTTCTCCCTTTCATCCCGTAGCCACAGAAGTGTCTGGCTGTCGGTTTTTAGATGCACAAGTAGGTGTATGTAATGTTGCTGGTTGCATGCTACACTTCACTGTAAAGGTTGTTGAAAAGAGGTTGCATTTCTTGACAAAATTTTCACCATGGATTCATCACAGCCATTTTTATTTTTGTTATGTCCTTGTATGTCTATTTCTGGCATATGGATATTTGGAGATTGTCTCAGGTGAAATAATTATCAGGCTTATTTTAGCAGTGACAAGGTCACGCATGTTTCCTGCTGGTGCTCCAAACTGCTAGCAGCCTGTGTGGTGTTTCAGTGGTTTTTGATCCAGCGTGTGTCAATGTGTCAATCACTAAGCCAAGAGAAATGACCCACAAATCCCATTTC
Organism: Megalops cyprinoides; assembly: GCF_013368585.1. NCBI lineage: Eukaryota > Metazoa > Chordata > Actinopteri > Elopiformes > Megalopidae > Megalops > Megalops cyprinoides. Next base: position 12,608,545 of record NC_050587.1, read on the forward strand.
ACCTTTAGAGAGTGTCTAAGTGGAAGCATGAAGTGGTTCCTTATCTCTGCACCACATGGCTCACATGACGAGCAGCCCAGCCCCCCTCCTGTCCTGCGTTCTCACCGTATCAGCTGAATCAGAGCAGCTGCAGAGATGGGACCTCGTCTGCTGCAAGACAAGCACTGTGCACTGTGACAAAATACTGTCAAAAATAATCACAAAATATTGCAACATGTATAAAAATGTGGAACAAAAAATCAGGCAACTTTGAATTGGACTGTAAACTGCCTGATGTGTTCAGACAAATTCTGGTGTGTAGTATGGTACAGTCACCGAGTTGAACTTTTTTTCTGCCTCTCTACTGCATGTACTAAATGGGAGCCAGTTTGAACCAGTGACTCAAGATTATGAAATTAAGTGTGGAGTCCTGAGGCAGAATCCAAAGATGCAGATTACTAGTAGTAGGACAGACGAGTTGATCCACCGGTGCATTCGGTTGTAAAATACAACATACATACATACAATGTTGATTTTTTTTTTTTAATGGACACAGAATTAATACTTACAGATACAGCTAGCTCCACGAAAAAGTGCATCTTATACAAGAAGTCTGTGAATTATATAATAGAGAAACAAATTAATGCTTTTATTGCATCTGAACAATGGACTGTTGTAGACTAATGACTGGCGAAATAGTGACCCTATATAAAAACTATAACAATGTATGTTTCTGAAATAAGTTCAGAAACTATCACAACAATATTATGTCAGTGGTATTTCATCTTGAAATATTTTTGAATTATGATAAATAAAAAATATATATATTAATTTTCACTATTCACTATTTCACTACTCCACTGTTCTTCCAGGGAGGTTTCTGCAGAACTGTGCACATTGCCATTGTAACACAAAGGAATCAGGATAGATAATCCGAAAAGTTTGTTCTGTTTAGTATAGTATGTGCACTTGCTGGTGTGCTTTGAAACTGGCAGCTGACAGGAATAAATACAACCAGTAGCATCCAATCATTATTCCACATTATCCCAGAAGCACAGCCGACCATCTTAGTATCTGTAGCTGACTTAAAACTATTAGCTAGTTAGCTTGACACAGTTGACAAGTAGCAAGCTCATTTACATCTGTGTTACAACTCAGCATTTTTGTTATACCTTTGGCAAGTGACATGTTAATCAATGTAATACTGGGTGACAAGATTATGTTTGTTGCATAATATGCTAAATAAAATGGCAAATGGGTTTTCTTTTTTGTCTCTCTTCTTAAATGAATCAATATATCGATGATCTGAAAACAACTCCAGTCCCTAGACAGCAATTGATTAAGTTTCAGGGTACATCTTGCCTTTTCGTTAACATTGATCTGGGAGAAGCTGGTTTAAAATGGCCTTGTAGCAAGTAGTTTGTGTTGATTGGGTATCTGTCTTAACATATTGGGCTGCATAAATAGAGTTTGGTCTGGGCTGTGATTGGATAAGGTATGTAATGGAAAGCATGTTGTTGGTTAAGGGACGCATTGTAAGGTGAAAACGTGTGTAAATGTTAGATTTTTGTGTCTTCATAAATTCAGTGTGTTGTGAAAATGGTTTAGGAATCACCATCAGGTGATTGTTTTCCAAAGGTTGTTCTATGTTTTCTGACCAAAATATAACTGCAGAGAAAAAGCACTGAACACCCTCTACTCCATTCAGTGTGGAAACAGTAAATTATCATTGAATTGTCTCCCAAACAGGTTTTCTGTTGTGAATCCTGCCATCCAAAACAATGAATATTCACGTTCTTTCACACATATGTTCACAGTCCCATTAACACCTCCTGTTCTTAAAATCCCATCCACACCCTTTGCAGATTGCAGTACACAGTAACCCCTTTCAGTGTTGTGCCAGATGTGTTGCTTACAGCGCTGAACCACGCTGCTCTGTTATGTTGAGTTAGACCACACTGCACCGATGGGTGCTGTGTCTGTTTTTTTTTTTTTCTTGTCGTCATGCTGTTCTGAAAACGTGCGGTCCTTGGCCGGACATGCCCGGGCTTCGCACAGCCGGTCAGTGAGAGGCTGTCCCTCAGAGAACACGGCAGATTCTGTCAGACAGCAGGGGAGCTGAGGAATTTCACCGCACGTTCACGAGGTGACAACAAAAGCGTGTCAGCAGGCCGGCAGGTCAGGTGGTTCACCTTTGTGTGTGACGAACGTACTGGAAAGCGAAGGGTAGAGAAAATGCGTGTCCACTCCAGCATGCTATTCGCACAGGTTGCGTATATTTAACCAGCTGACCTCGCTGTGGTTAAAACTGCCATTGGGTAGCGCACGTTATAGTATTGCCACATTCCTACACACGTGCAGTGCTGCTCCCCTTCAGCGGTTTTCACGAGAAACTGAGCCGGGAGCCTCCCCCATTGTAAGTGGCCTGCGAAGGGTTAAATTCCCCGCCGTCAGGAGAACACAAAGAGATCCTCAGTCAGGGCTGCTGAGCTCTGGTTCTTTATGGCCGTGCTGTGAAATGGGAGCACTGTTTGTCCTGTCAGCCAGGTGGGGCTGGGCTGCTCTGCTTCCGAATGACACCCAGCTGTCTCCACTGTGTGAGCCCCACTACTCTGCATGAAGGCAGCACGTTCCACAACACTTAAATAGCTAATGTATATTTCCCACGCATTTACAGACTCTTCAAGTTCTTTGTGGATAGAGGTTGGCTATGCAGAGTGCTGAAGAGTAGAGGGCGTCTCGATAGAATGCATGGCTAGTTGAAGGTGTGATGTGATTGAAGCATTTCACGTGAACGGCATGGGGGGCCCATTTGAAAGGATTTAGTAACTGAGCCCCACAGGTTTAAGGAGGTCATGCTGCCTCCTCACGTTAGCACTTGTTCAGCAGTGGAGGGCTGTGTTTTGGCAACTGTTATCTAAATCCACGGTCCAGTTGAGTGGCTTTGGTGAAATGGATACAGCTTCTGTTACAGTTTTTCAAAAGGGACCCGTAGTCCAGCCAGTCAGATTTGGAATTTGTGCCATTTAAATACAATAGCAATACTGTGCTATTTAAATACAATAGCAGTACCGTGGCACTTAAATAGCCTGTACAAGGCAGGTAAAATATCCATCTCAGATTAAAAAAATAAAAAACACTGAAGTGGTTGTGTAATGATTGTGAAATGTGACTATAGACAGAGCAGACAGACTGCAGAAATGACAGTCATTTCTTAATGGGTGTGGTCCGGTTACAGTGATTCAATAGCTGGGAATTAATGTACAGCATTTACAGCACAGCTGGCTTTCACACGTCCAAGGGCGATAGCTTCAGGCGCAGAGACACGGAGTCAAGGACAGAAGTCGGAGAGGTCGCGTTAAATCGTTCCCAGAATGGAAGCGCCCCACAGAAGGTGCATTCACAGCCAGAGTTTCACAGGCACAGCACTCTTTCAGGGGGAGCCTGGACCTCCCTATGAAACACAGGCTGCGGGTCCCAGCGAGAGCCGAACTGCCGGGAAATTCGCAGAAAGTCATTATTGGGCGTGGTAATGAGCGAGAGAGAGGCCCGAGTGTGGTGAGGAAGTGGGCTGTGTGAACGCACTTCAGTGGTAAACGCCTCACAGCAAAATCAATACGCACAGGCTCCGCTGCACTTACGGCAGCTCATTGATCAGGCTGTCCTTGGCCTAGCATTTTCCACACACACTGTGCCCTCATACAAACAGCACAGAATTGGTAAAGGCTTTGCTCTTTCCTGTGAAACAAATGCTTTCATTTGACTTATTGACACATACAGTATATTGTATGATTGGCGTGGTTAAGATGAAGAGCAGTTCAACATTGCTTTCAGGGAAAAAAAAAAAAACTCACTACATGTAGTGTGTGATTGTGTGTGTCGTTGTATCGTTGCTTCAGAAAAGCCCTGTGTCATAGGGCCTATGGCCAGGGGGCCTTGAAGGGTCAGACTGCCCTGCTGAAAAGCGTCACAGTTGTGCGAGTTTACAACTGCATGCTATGTTGTCTACTGTAAATTAGACAAGCTGTCACCATGGGGGAGTTGGTTGGCACTCACCTCATTTGCTGTAATAGTAAGCATGTTTGTCCATCTGCCAAGCCCTCGGCCTATAAGCGATTATCTGTGGTCCCCGATGCGGCGTTTCCTGCCACTCATCACAAAGCCGCGTTTCCTGCCTCTGTTTCCAGCACTTCCTCTGTGCACCTGTCGGCTTTGTGCGCGCGGCCGCCCTTCACCCTGGAATTCTGGAAGGCCGCGTGCAGGTGGCCAAGAGCGGGGATTGCGAAAGTGCTCGCCGCATTTCCGCTTGCGTTATTTTGGACCTCAGCGAGCGGGTGCCAAACCTGAATTAAGCGAGACTGCATTCTGCTCAAAGCCAGTTTAACTGATGCAGAGAGAACTGGAACCCCCCGTTCATCTAGACCTTACCGTTCTGCCTTGGGTCCCTGTCAGGCTGGTGCTCACTCGGTGCCTGATCAGACTTGTCTGTCTGTGACAGCGTGTGCTCTGTGTGACCGCCTCCCCGGTATGTGGCAGGTATGTGAAGTATGCAGTACTGAAAGCGATAGTTCTGAGGTCTACGCTCGTACTGCCTATCAGAGTTTCTACACTGTTCTGATTGCTTTGGTGCCTTTATCTGTGGTCACTTTATGGCTGTTTACACAAGCAGGAATCAGTCATTGCCGTCTTCTTAGAATACTGTACTCCACATGTTAACCACTTAGCTTGCAGACTGAGGTGTGTGTGTGTTTGTGCTTGTCACCTGCAAGTCTTTTTTTTTTTTCTTTTTTTAGCCAGCCAGACTAACAACTGGAAGCTGAAACGTAAACATTATTTAGATCCGTTAAGCACAATGTTATGAAACCTTGAACCCCTAGCTAGTGATATGCAGCATTATAGTTTCACCACAACAAAAGACCATATGTCTACAAGTCGTATTCAGTTTCAGTAATCAATATAAATAAACAGAATCGCACTTGACATTCAATTTTTGTTTGCTTTAAGGTGGAACAGCATTCAGCTGCAGTAGTTGGTACATAAACGATGAAAAGTCATGAGAGTATCGATAAATGAACTGATTCCTCTGTACTCGGAAGCGTTCTGGCTTGCGATGACAGATATCTGGCTAATGTGGCGCTAGCGCCCGCGGCTGTGCCATTGTCAGGCCATGAAGTCTTTGGCTGGAAGGGCACACCGAGCCGCAGCGTTATTAGCAAGATGCTTGCAACAGCTGTAAATCCTCTTTGCATGGTGAGCGCTCAGGCGGTGATTTAAAGGGGATTAGCCGCAGGCCCTGCTGGGCCCAGCCCGTCAGCTGCCTGTCATGTGACCAGGGGCGGAGGGGACGTTCCCGGCGAGCCCCCAGGGAATGAGCAGCAACGGGCCGATCGGGAGGACAGAGCGACGCCGTGCGCCAAAAACCAACCCGGCAGGACTGAAATTGAGCAACAGCCGAGCCTGTGTGTTGCCATGTTCCCGCCCTCTGTCTGTAGATAGGAATGAATGGGTGTGCTGGACCAGGTACATGTGCGATCCTCGGGCTGTTGTTAAGTGGCGTGGCTCTCTGCTGCCCCTGCTGGTGGTGATGCTGGAACTGCACCGTGCAGGAATTTCATTGGAATGCTTTTGTCTGGCTGTCAGTTCAGTGGAGGATGGTGCCTTCTTCCTTTTATTTGTGGGGTAGTATGCTTGTTGAATGGAAATATTAATGCTGTATAGTTTAATAGCAGATTAATTGCCAACGCAGCTGGTGCATTTTTCAGGTTTAATAAAAAAACAGAAAATGAAAGAGAGAACAAGCTGATATTTTCAGCCCGAAAGGCTCCATACCCGAAATGATCCATGTGTCAAGCTGATATTTTCAGCCCGAAAGGCTCCATACCTGAAATGTTGAATCCGATTAGCGTGTTCTTTTCTAACCAGTTTGGCATTCCCGGCCCTGCCTACCTCCCTAGGTCCCGCCCATCCCACCCTCCCCCGCCAGCGGAAGGTTGCCATGGAGAACTCGTCGGTGGCGTCGGCGTCCTCGGAGGCGGGCAGCACGCGCTCGCAGGAGATCGAGGAGCTGGAGCGCTTCATTGACAGCTACGTGCTGGAGTACCAGGTGCAGGGCCTGCTGAGCGACAAGAGCGAGGCGGACGGCGACGGGGAGAAGACGCAGTCGCACGTGTCACAGGTGAGTGTGCGCCCGGCTCTGCGGCGTTACGCTAACGCTGCGCGCTCCCTAGAACTGGGGTAAGATGGCCTGATGGGGACAGAGGCGCTCCCAAACGGGGTGTTCAGATTGGGGGCTGACGGTGCACCTGCTGCATCCAGAACACTGAGACAAACCAGCGTGAATGCCAGACCTTGAGGTGGCAGTGTAGCATAGTGGTAAAGGAGCAGGGCTCGTAACCAAAAGGTTGCCGGTTCGATTCCCTGCCGGGGCACTGCTGTTGTATCTTTGGGTGAGGTATTAAACACAAAATTGCCTCAGTAAATATCCAGCTGTGCAAATGGGTAACATGTAAAAATTGTAACCTATTTAAGTCGCTCTGGATAAGAGAATCTGCTAAATGCCAGTTAGGTAATGTAATCTCAGGGGACTCACATTGTTAAGTCTGGGTTTCATTACATTGTTGTTATGACATTTTTGTCATTTAGCAGACATTCTTATCCAGAGAGACTTACATAGGCTACACTTTGAATGTTATCCATCCATTTCAGAATAGTTTCAGGACAGTGAGCGGTGATAGTGAGTAGAACCTCTCATCTACTTTTTCAGATTTGACAAGGGTAGGAGTGTTAGCGGTAGTGGTATGGCCTTAAAAAAAACCAAGCAAAGGACAAAACAGGAACAAGCATTTCTTCCCCCAAACTGCCGGAGCTTGTGACTTTAATCAGTATTTACGTAATCCTCGGAGGGGACCCTTTTTATGGACGCAGCCCTCCCTGGCGCAAGGGCTGGGTGCTGGTCACCGTAATGAGATAAGAGGGCTTCCCGAATGACGCCTCAGCGCTTGGAAAACAAAGGCACTTTGTGGGCCAATCACCTTTATCCTCACATGCCAGTGCTAGTTCGGAAGAGCCACCGTGATTGGAGGGAAGCTATTGGTCTGGCAGCGTGATGTTTTACGCCAGTCCCAGGACATTTTGAAGCCTTCCAATTGAGTGTGCTTACCGACACAGGTCGATAGGGCTATCCTCAGCTCCTCAGAGATGACCAGTGAGGTAGACTATGTTGCAGCAGTTTCATTTAAACCTTTGCACCTACCCATCATTTTAATGTTATAAGTAATTTCAATCCTCTTTCTTGTTAAATATTATTTTGCTGAGTTTGCCAGTTTTATAAGCTGGGATGGATGTGGCCATTTGTTTTCTTTAACGGTCTTTCTTCTATAATTCTCATAGAGTGTAAGATCATCATTCGTGAGAATGTATGTAACTGCAACATCACTGATGTGGCTGGCTCACAATTCATTGAACCCTACCAAAAAAGAGCAGTACTTAGGTAAACATACTGCTCCGACCCATTGAACTGTGAACTGAACTCAAGGATGGATGCCTTTCTGAGCAAGAAGGGAAAAATTGCTTTGGTTTTTCTCCAGATCCCTGCCGATGACACGACAAAACCCAAAGCAGACAGAAACAGCATGGTCAGAATGCACTTTTTGCATCTGTACTGTCATTTGACATGAGGGGGAACAGGATGTCAGACCAGTTTACCCTATGGATAATCTTGCCCCGTAGTAAATGCTGGACCAGAATAACCCCACTTCAGGAATCACAGCTCGTCAGAGGTTGAGTGTCAGTGTATAGCGTGTGCATGTGAGCTTCTCTGTCCTCCCCTTTCGGGGGGCCCAAAGCAGGTTGTTTACAGGACCTTACTTCAAGGGCACACATGCATTGCATTACATTTGCTTAGGCAGATGCTGTTATCCAGAGCAGTACACAGACAGTAGCTTATTTACATTTCCCATTTATACTGCTGGATATTTTGGCAATTTGGGTTAAGGTTCTTTGTTCGCCAGGGGATCGAACCAGCAGCTTTTGGGTTACGAGTGCTGTGCCCTGCCACTGCGCTACACTAACGCACATGTGTGTCTGAATGTGCCTTTTTGTGTGAGGAAAGTGCTGCATTAAGCCAGCGAAGCCAAGGCTAGCCTCCATATAGCACGCGTGTGTGGAATGCGATCTACCCCTGTTTGTGGTGGTAGCGCCGATCTCTACATGCTAATGGGAAGAGGAGAAGAAGCATGGCTCATCCGTCATTGTCATCCTCTCTCTCTCTCTCCCCCTCCCTTCCCTTCTCCTCCTCCCTCCCTCCTTCCCTCCCTCTCTCATGTAGTGGACTGAGGACTGCAGCGACAAGATAGACGGGAGCTGGTCGTCTTCGCGGGGGAGGGGCTCTTCCAAGCCGGTGAGTGGTGCAGCTGTTCCTGGTCCGCTGCCCTGGAGGCAGGGCTTCACACCTCAGCGCAAGTGCCAACATGTGTCGCCACTCCCAGGGGATGCTGGGATCTGATCGATGTACACTCCGCTGCAGTCTCTGATTGGCTTTAAACAAGGGCCGACGGATCGGACTGTAGGGGTGGATGTAAGGGGGGAAAGCCTCAAACCGGCACGGTTTTCAATGACAAAGCAAGGTTAGTCACGTGACACAGCCCATCCCTTATTGGATATCTGTTGTTAGCCAGTTGATGAAAAGCCTTCAGTATGCAATTATCTTAACTCGTGGAATTTGTAGTCAAAGGCTGCAAAATCATTTTCTTTTTTTCTTACTTTAGGTTATATTCTTACTATATATATATATAAATATTTTTTTAAGTCAGAGGGAACACTCTTTGTGTGGATTGTCACATACTGACCACCTTTTTTTTACTGACTTCTCATTAGGGATAAAGAAATCTTAAAATATAATCGCAGATAAGTTGTAGATGTCTTCAAATTGTATTTTATGAAGGTATTCTAAAAGTGATCCACACATGATTTTTTTTTACTTCTTTTTAGGTCAGAAATATACTCATGGGCTTATTTCAATTTAACTCTCGCAGAATCTTAAATGGCAACTCAGTCCACATAAGAAAAAAGGTTTTGCTTGTATTGCTAAGCAGTCAGCAGCAGCACTAGCCTATAACTGTCTCCTGCCGTATAGCTGCAGCTGAGCAGGCCTGGGCTGGGTTAGCACTTGGGGTTGGAGACCTAGTATGAAATCCATGTTGGTGCAGCGGGGCTGATAGGCGGTAGACTTTCCTCAGAACCCAGCAGAAGACCAATTCCCTACTGCACTGATGAGGACAGTGTGCTGTAGAGCTGCCGTCTTTGCAGTGAGAAGGTCCCGACTCACTGTGGTCATTAAATAGGAGGGGGGGTTTCCTCAAATTCCCAATCTGGCGCTTTCAGTCTGGCCCAGTAATTCCCCAGTTTAACTAAATTAAATTCCTCCCTTTCCACTTCGGCTAACATGTGTTTGGTGCAAGATGGCTGTTGTACATTACCCAGAGGGCCAGGTGGGTGCTCCACTTTAGTGGTGGCTGAGGTGAGTCACCCCTCAGCACTGTGCAGTGTTTTAAAATCCATGCAAGGGGCAGCAGAACCGCAATCCATTATTGTCCTATAATTATAATAAACATATTTCCTTGATGAAAGATGAAGATGAAACTGGGCGAGGCCATTTTTCAACAAGGGCTTTCAGGTACAACCTGCAAGTGCATGATAGAGTGTTCGTTTGCAACTTGAAAATGAATTTGAAACAGAAAATTGATTACCCTTACAGAGTGAAAGGCAGTTCTCGCAGTACTGTTTCACCTGCGAGGCTTGGCCAAATGTGCCTCGCTTTGCTTAAGTGTTTCCAAAATTTCAGTATCTCTTGAATAAAAGTATCATTTAACCCCTCCCCCCATTTCATTGTTCACCTTTTTGTTTCTCCATATGTATTGTGTAACCGGTTGCTAGGAGACCGCGTTTCCATGCTGATCCGACTGCTTGAGAGAGAGAGAGGCCAAGGCAGGCCTTTCCCCTGCTTTTCATGTGCTGTAAATCAGCATGATTCAGCTACATTACAGCACCTGCCGGCTGCAGTGTGTCTGGCATAGGCGCTTTCCGCCAGCGCTCCTCTCTCCATCGCGCGGCGGTGTCTGGGGGAAGGCATTTCCCGTCGCACCACCTCCTGTTTTGTGTCTGCGGTTTTTGGCACAGTGATTGGAGGGCGTGCACGAGGGCCTCCACGGGACCGTCTGCCAATGAAACGGCCCGCTGGCACGGCCAGCCGGGTTCCATGCACGCCTCCGTTTCCCCCAGCACTTCCACTGCGTCACATGATCAATGCACGCGAAGCCCTGAGTTCATCCAGCATGTGGTGTAGCGGTTACCAGCTCTCTGTCCAACACGGTTTATCTCAGTTCAGCCTGCAGTTCAACCGCAAATCCTGCCACAGCTGTTGTAATAAGGGTAGACATACAGTAAACACATATCATCGATCTGGCCCTTATAGCGGCATTTGTCTACGGTTGATGTGTTAGCATTTGGGGTTGTCATTTAGAGTCCTGTCTTGGACCTCAGTGGGGTTACGTGATGTGGTTCAATGTAAAATTGTCTCATGTTGCCTTACTTGCTAGTTACCTCAGAGAGGGAATCCAGTGTGGTGATGCTCACACATGCGCATTTTTGATTCTGTGTGTGCCTGTGAGCGCGTGCACGTGGTAGCCACTTTGTGTCCAGAAACAGGCCTCTTTTCCGCTCCATGTGGGCTCTGTGCAAGGGTGACAGTCTCAGCCAGGGGCTGCTCAGGTCAGAAGATGAGGTGCTGCGGCAGGACATTTCACACGCACATACCCTCGCCCTTTAACACAATGCTGTGACCCTGCTTTTCAAAGACCTCAAAGAACCTCTGAAAGACGTCTTGAAGTCTGAAGTGGCTTGGGGGGCCCCTCCTGCCATCACAGCCACAGTTAAAGGTCCAGCCCTTCAAAGAGCCCCCTAATCTTTGTTCAGGTCTGGGGTTGTAGTGTAGGTTGTTAGTGGATTATGTTGTTGTGCTCAGGGGGGTTTGTGGTAGCCATTGAAAACATTATAATGGAAACTTATTGCTGATAATGTACTGGATGAATGTTAGACATAAAGGAGTGAAAGGCTGTTGCTACAGATGTACAGTCAGCTTGTTTCTGGATAGCTGACCTCAGTGGCTACTTGACCTCTGTATCTGTCATTTAGAAAGATATGTCTGTTTTATTATTGGTTTAGAAGATGCCCTTACCAAGAGCAATTTACATAGTTCACATTTCAGAGTTGATCCATTTCTGTGGGGTATTTACTGAAGCAATTCAAATTACTTTGCTCAAGTCATCAATGGCAAACATAGTCAGATATACTACTATGCGTGCATGTGCATGCATAGCCAAAGTATCCATGATTCTAAACTGCAGATTGCTGCAAAAGATCTTTCTTTCAGTAAGTTAACATAGTATTTAATGGTTAGCATTTTTAATGTTTTTAATGTCATTCATCTGTGTTATGTGTTGCTTCAATTTCATTTAAGTAGTTGTATAAACATTTGGGAATTTCATGCATGTTTTGTATGCAAACATTCTAGCTATTCAATGGTTGCTTGTCATTTTTAAGTAAAAAATGTCTTTCGAAGAGGTGTGGTACTTGTGATGAACAGCAATTACACATAATTATCTTGAGCCTAGTGTCAGTAATAATTTGAAAGTGGTGTACCACTTGACTCTTGTGCCCCGCCCTTAGATCGCCACTGTTAATGTGGAATGAAGTGGATAAGCAAGCCTCATTTGGATGACATGCAGCATGAATATTTCTGAGAGGCAATGGATGAGATCAGGGCGTGGCAAGCTTCTAATTGATAGCAAGTCAAGCGTGTGACAGATTAATTGTTGGTTTATTTGCCCTCTTAATTCTTCAGTGCTTAATTCTTTGCATGTCATTAGCCCTGTAGCTGTACATTTGAGTTCAGCTTTTCAAAATTTAACCACACTGTGGTAACCGACCTCAGGATTTGCACTGCTGCGGCTGGCCTATACAGTGTGGAAGGATACCCTGCCACAGTAGCTCTCAGCTCTCTGACTTTTTTTGATAAATTGTCAACAAAGCACTCTTATGCTTCACAACTGCCTTGTGATTTGGACAAAACTGCAAAACAACAAAAGGCAAGGCTCAACAGTAAGCTGAGTGGTATGACAGCTAGCTTGACAGTATTAGCGTAACCCAGTGGATTCTTTCCCTAACGGTAGATGGTAAATTGACCTCAAAAAGCATGAACAATTTAGAGTCCCAAATAATTTCTCTGCAAAACATCAAAACAGTTCCAAAACCTTTGAATGCTCTGAAAGGGATCACTGTTTAAAATGTTGAGATTGTATATCATATTTTACATTTGCTAGTTAAAGCTACAGCCGGTAGCAGTCATTTTAAGATGAACTTCAGACAGTACACTTAGGTCATTCTGTATATTTAAAGGCAGATTGATAGTGCTGTGCCACTCCTAGCTATGATTATTACTGTGGTAGCATTAAACCAAGGAATTAGCTTCTCCATTTTATGAATGAATAAAAATAATGTGTTGAGTAGCAGCTTCCAGTCTGAACTTGAGAAAAGATTTAAAGATTTCAGTGTATAAAGGGGTAGGAAATGCAAGCTTTTTCTTTTTTTGAAGAAAGCTTACAAAGCACCAGTTTTATTCGGTGAATTCTTATTATTGTTTGAATTAGCTTCCTGAGACCGCAATGCAAGTGGGTGAAAATTAATTACATTACAGTTATCAGTAGCTCCTAGACACACTCAGGGCTCTAATTAACTGCTTAGACTACTTATACCTAACAGCACACACGCACACACACACACACACACAGCATGTCATACATTCTTGATAGCTGGTCCTTTTTACAAATTACAATTGCATAAATTTAAATTGTACCAATCTTTTCATTAGGACCATTCATCCTCTGTTGCATCGGCACTAAATTTGCTGCATGAATTATCGTCCCTTTACTGAAGTCACACTGGCGCATTCTTGATTGTGATGCTACCCGAGAAAAATAGCAGCCTGCATTTCCTGCATAGCACAGTACCGTGTCTGTTCCCACATCATCAGATCTAACTCATTTATCAGACCTGACGCCACGCCTCTTCCTAAAGAACACAGTGTTCTGGGTCACTTTACATTTCCCAGCTTGTTGTCATTTAACATTTTCTCTTGATGGTTTTTTTTTTTTTTTGCGCTGTCCCCCTACACACACACACACATGCCCGAACACACGCCGACCCTCTCCAGTCAGGTGCCGAGGGGCTGAGAGCTCTTGCCTGCCTGCCCTTTGTTCCTCACGGCCGGGAGCGGCTTCACTTTCGTTTCCCCGGCAGCTCCCCCCCCCCTCCAGTGGGCCACGCCCCGGCTGCCGAGCTCGCCGGAGCAGGAGTGTCCCCGTTACTCCAGCCGGCGCTGCGGTGGCTTCTCGTGACGCGTCAGGCAGGCAGGCGGGCGACACGGACACCTCGGTTCCTGTTAAAGAGCTGACTGCAGCGCTGTTGTGGTTTTCTTCCCCTTTGCTCTGTTTTGCAATGGCACAGGTGCCGCGCCAGGTAAGCCGTTAGTGTGGGGCGGGATTCAGTCAGGCTGGTTGTGCGCGTACGGGTCAGGGTTCGGGGGAACGGGTCAGATTTCAGCGCCGAGGTTTGACGGGCCGTGCATCCCTGGCTGTAATGTCCCACCATTCCGCTGTGTTCAGGACAGGTCTCTTCAGGGCTGCTTGGAGATATTTCCCATAATCCTCATTTTCAACACACAATACCAGAATCTGTTTTGTAGGCTCGAACTGGACAGGACTACAGCACATACAAGCTGGTGCCATCCTTCCTTAAGTGCTTCAAGCAGTAGAAATCGAATTTTTCAAGTGTGAGCTCTTATCAAATCAAACACACGGAACACAAACACTCTTTGTGATTGCCTCCAGTGTGCTGTTGATCTTTGCTCCCAATTTTGTTTTGTTTTTTTGCCTTTTCCCTATTTGCACAGTGTGTGAAACGCAGTAGATGTGCAATTGCCGCTGTCGTTAAAGAAGGTTCATATGGCCGTATTCTGAGTTTACAGCCTGCTTGAGAGGGTCACTCGGTGTAGCAGGTGGCGTAGTAGAGGCGGAGGTGGTGCTGGGTATTGGGTTTCGAGCTCTCGGTCTCCTCGCAATGCGCAGGAGCGGAGCGTGGGACCGAAATAAAACAGGAAGTGGAGACAAATAACCGCCCCCTCCAACCCCTGTCTCTCCCTCTGCAGAAAGCCTGAGGAACGAATCGGCTTTGCGCCGCGGCCCGTATACATTTTCACAGAATTATGCACCGCTCAGAGGCACGAACGGAGCGAGCAGATCAGGTTGCTAGGGGTTACGGGGCCTCATCAGCATTAACGAAGCATAAGTAATGTAATGGATTCGGTGAAGGCCGGAGGTGGGGACAGCCTTGGCGTACGTTGCTGTGAGAGTTACGAGTGATCAACAGTGCTATTGATTTTTCTGTTTGCTTTTCAAGTTCAGTGTCTGTCAAGCGTAGTTAACTTCCACTTGTTTGCGTGCTACTCTTTTTCCATTTTGGAATGCCGTAGTTTACCCTCAGCGCAGCTGAGTGTGGGCGGAGCTCATGACGCTTTGGATTTAGCAGCCGCCTCAGTGTTGCTTCTTGCTGAACAGGTGGTGCATGATCAGAGAACAGGGTTCTGCGCATGGTCGTGGGGTCAAATCCCCAGTGGAATGCAGTTGTATGACCTTTTACCAAAGCAGTGGACCCGAATAGCTCACATAAAAATCCCTTTGCACAAATAAATGAGACTGTGTTAGCAGTAAGTTAGTATGTCCCCAAAAAGGATGATGTCTTATCATAGCCCTGAGCAGTGTGTCTTTGCTGGGGGAAGAAATACATATGTTATTTATACAGTGCTATTATATATGGTATTGTTCATCTTGTAACCATGAAAACTCTTGACTTCGAGTTTACATCCTTGTGTAGTTCAAGAAAAAGCAACATAAGAAAGATTTGTTTCTCCACACTGAAGACGTCTTTTGTATGAGAAATAGGGACCCGTTTCCTTTAAATCCCTTCACTCTGTGTTTACTGTATGTACCTACTGTATTTTTGTACTGTATTTATGTTTAGACATGACTGGGAAAGAGGCACTATAATGAAAGCAAATTCAATCATGAGCTGAACCGAAGCTTTGGCCTTATTTTCCAATTTGTACTTCCTCAGCTTCAAAAGTATGGCCACTATTTCTGTGACAATAAATTGATAGGTAATTTGCAGTAATTGGGCCTCCAGGTAATATGACGGTAATTGTGCCTCCAGGAAATGATTGAGACCCGCTGTAGACGGCGATCGCTGACGGCGAAGGGCAGACTGTATTACATTCACTCTGTTCATTTGTGTGTGATTACTGTCTATTATCCTGGCAGACGTGTGCTTTGGTAATTGTACCAAAGTGTCCCTACAGTGCAATATAATGTGCAGTTGTGCGTGGAGCCTGGAAGACCAGCGAGAATGTCCTCTTGTCTTTCTGGAGAGTTCTTTGCTCTCGTCTTTGTTGCCTTCCTTGGTTCTGACCCAGTTTCCTGCCTTTGCAGGACGATTGGGAGCACAGCAGCAACGGCAGCACCGGGTCCCGGCCCAGCTCAGGGTCCAGGCCCGGTTCCGGGTCCAGGTCCGGTAGTCGAGGGAGAAACAGCCAGTTCAGAGGACAAGCGAAGGTACTCTTCCGTCACTCAAACATGCACTGGTTACTTCTCACAGGACCGGTTCAAAGGACCACAAAACCCAAAGGCCTCTGGTCATTCAGGACTGGAACTGCTAACATTGGAGCTCCAACAACAAAGCATAACGCTCCAGAAAATGAAACAAACTGAAAAGAAGCTGGTCTGTACATTCACAAGGTCATATGTTACAGTAAAGTCACATTAGATATTACCTACACCCTCGTAGTTTCACATCTTTATGTATATACGCATAGCTTAACATCTGGGATGGTCAGTTTTGTTTTGTCACTCTGCATGTCTTTCCTTTCTCTCTACAGCAAAAATAAATCAATTAATAATGAAAATAAAGCATTTCTACTTTTTCAATGAAGCCGATGGATTTAGTTCATCCATTTTGTGTACATTGCTACACTTTTATAGAGTAAAATTTTCTTAAAATCAGGTTATGACGGAGCCCTACCCGGGATCTGAACCTGTGACCCTTTGTCTAACTCTGATACCTCTACACCGCATTCGTAATGACTACTTACAAATCTGGAGTGTTGTGTGCTGCTTTCAGGCTATACCTCTAATAACCTTCTTTCCTTAAATCCCAGAATGGAAACAGAGAAGGGTCTTTTGACATCCTGGGCACAGACATCTGGGCAGCCAACACGCTGGACTCTCATGGGTAAGCTATCCCACTGCCTTCAGACCAGAGTATTTTCACCAAAGCCAACTAGTGCGATAATTAGGAGCCTATTTCTGTTGAGAAATTTAGCAGTTTTCGTGGGTGTGCATTGCATATTATGTGACTATTTTGTGGTCGTTATGGATAGTTCAATATTATTTTACACGCAGCTATAATTCAAGAACTCCATATCTCCAATTTGGATTCCAGTGCAGACAGAAGTCATCTCTGTCTGCACTGGTTATTTAGCAGTACATATTTGATATAAGAATAGCTATACAGACAGCTTTGATTGTTGCCATGTCGCAAATCAAAAAAATCCTTATTGTCAATGTAAAGACCGAACAGTCTTGAATGACGTGTGGCATTCGCAGCAAAGCCAGGGGCGTACCCACCAGGACACTTAATGATGTCGTGACAGAAAGGGTGTCACGCTGTCTTTTCTGTTTTAGGCTGTGAAAATAGGTCTTCCGTTTCTCGCACTGCACCAGCTGTTAACAAATGCAATGATTTGGAAGTGTGGGAGTGGGAGTAGTTGGGTGGCAGTGCTAATGCTATCGCTGACTAAATGAGCCTTTCTTGTGGCTGGCAGGACTGTTTGGATACTTCCGTATCACCAGGACCAGACTGTCTTGGGAAAGAAATGTCTAAATTAGGAACCAGTAAGCCTCAGGCTAAATATAATTAAACGAGCGCCGTACCTTAATCTCGGGCAATCTGCTTTCTTAATAGAAAGCTACTCCTTTTTCTCATTGATGAGAGTACTTTCTTTTTAGCTGAATTAACGTATCAGTATGGATCTTTGAGACATCGCTTCAATTTAATACTCCTCGACCTACTTGTGAGCAGACACAGTAATTTTTGTTACTAAGAGTACGGTTCTTACGGGAAATATTTTTTGCATTGTTCCTACACTCTCTGTGACTGTGCTACTGATGGATTTTTTTTTTCTTTTAAGGTACATATTTATTCTTCTCAGATCCGTAGTCAGAGCACTTGGGACAGGATATCCCTCAGATCAAACTGCAGAAAGCTAAAGAGTTAAACCTCACACAAGCTGAGCACCAGCCTTCTGTGGCAGAGTAAAGAACACTGATAAGAGTGCATGGTATCTATTTATATTCCTCTGAGTCTGAGCGCATGTGTGTGAGCGCGTGTCGGGGGCCCCTTTGTTGTTGTTGGTGGTGCCAAGTCATTACGGCAGCTGGCTACAGCGAGGTTAGGACCCTTGGCACAGAAGTCATCTCTGTCTGCACTGTAATCTGCTTACTCCCCAATCCTCCAGATGACCAAGGTACATCTCTGCCTCCACAAACAGGCTATTTGTGCTGTATTTATTAGCGGGCAGGACAGGTCCTAGCCTTTGCCTTGAAACTGAGTTCTTCTAGTGAGTTTTCTGGTGTGGATATAACTATTAGTAACTGTTCCCACTCATGCTGTTGAAACAACCATGCACTGGTTACGTATAGACGAGTTGTCGTTTTTGTGGCTCAGAGAAACGTGGGTGGTTTGCAGAACAGAGACTCCTAGGAATGTTCCTTACTTCTGTAGGGACTAGCTGGAAGCAGGGAGGTCACAGATATAAAAATAAAAATTAAAAAAGCAGCCAAAATGGGATGGTCTTCTGTGAGAGTCTCTGGAGCAGTTGTGGGGGTGAGCTTGGGACGGGGCGGGGGACAGGGGGTCGGGGGGGGGGGGTGATGGGACTCCTGGGGTCTGAGCATCCTGTTCCCTCCCTCTGCAGCGGAGCCACATGGGACCTGCAGCCCGAGAAGCTGGACTTCACCCAATTCCACCGCAAGGCCTACCGGGGCACACCAAAGCACCTCCCGCACATCGACCGAGAGGGGTGAGCACGCCACCCACACGGGTGGGATGGGTTTGGTATGGGGGCTGGGGCGGTGTAGGGTATTGTTGTTACACACTACACCTAGTGTTCCCGGTCAGGTAGGTTCAGGCAGTTCCATTCCCCCTCTGATTCCTACCAGAGAGGAGATGCTCCGTCTGGAAATTGTACCTTTGCTGTCCTGGGGGATTAGGACAAAGCGCTAGGACGCAGAGATAAATTCATTTCCCTGTGCAGACGGGCGTGCACCTGCTGCGGCCTGTGAGCGGTTCGGGGGTTAAAAAAAAAAAAAAAAAGTGTTAGCTCCTCTTTCGCTGTGCCCGCCGCTCCCAGCCTGTAATGCCACGGTGGCAGGATTGATGATCCTGCTTAAATTAGCTCAATGGCCAGGCCTGCGCTGGCGCTGACTGGCAAATCGCTCCCCGCTCATCCCCACAATGCCTCTGTTCCCTCTCCAGGATGATGAAAGGCAAATTCGACGATGACGACGGCATCGACCTGAACGACATGGAGAAGTTCCTGCCCGGCCTGACGGTAAGCGCTGCCGTGCTCTCTCTCCTCCCGAGCTCGCTGGCAGGAAGCAGGAGCGCTCTTCATCCCGGGGGCCGCCCGTCTGTCATCCATTACAGGGAATTAAGGAGGGCAGAGGTCCAATTAACGTAGCTCTCGAGTAGACCAGCTGCGTGGGCTGGCTGACACAGCGAGCTGAGCTGAGGCCCGGGTTGTGCGTATTTTCCTCAGCTCTAGAGTAACGCTGCTCTCACACTTGGTTCGTTTGGAGAGGATTTTTCAAGATCATTTTAGCCTCAAACTTCAGGTCCTTTATTCGGGTGTGAAACACATTTCTGAAGCCTGTTATACACCAAAAACGGTCTCAAGATCACTTAAACAAGGTCTCAGGGTCCTCTTCAAACAAACTGGGTTACAGGATGCCCTGAAAATTCACTGGTGTGAGAGCAATACTCTGTTTACAGGTTGGAGTTCTTTCACTATTTGTGTGTAAGCTAATCACGGTTGTAATTGACTTTGTATTACACCCTGGTATTAAATATGAGCTCACTCTGGTGATACCGCCAGTGGCACAGGTTGACAGTGAACTCCTTATGGATTGCGTATCTCACCAGAGCCTGGTTTCCCCCAGCTTTTAGGTAGTAAGAACATCTACGATTTCTGCCGTCCAAAGGCAGCGTGTTCACTGACAGAGTCCCGGCAGTCACTCACATTGCTCAGTTCACATACATATCACATACGCATGTTAAAGACTCCAGTGTGCTTGAAAATTGACGGCGTGAAATAAACCAACCCAGTTAGCTAATGTTTGCAGAGGACACCATCCAGAGTTCAGCAAGTGTTCTGGGTGAGAAAATGACTTCAGTGACCTTACTGTCACCTGCGAAACCTCTGCCCGGTCGGGCTGCGCGTGCTTGCAGACTTTGTCAGTGCAGTGTAAATGCCCTTGAAATGAACGGTATTGTACAGTTGATGTTTACGTAAATACACCTTATGCAGGCAGAGCCTGGAAAAGCATTCATCTTGGTGATTTGGCATGTTTATCCATTACGTGACATTCACCCTACATTTTATCAATTAGCAGACACTTTTTACATTACATTACATTTAGGCCAAAGCGACTTACAAGCGAGGAACAGCAAGCAAGCTAGTAGTGTTTGTGCGGGGTTCAGGGAAGAACAACGCGGAGAGTTTATTAGCAACACACACACACACAAAAAAAAAAAAAGAGTACAAAAGTGTGTATATGGAGAGACATGAAAGCTAAATCGTCTGCCATTTTTCCTCTTTTAAAAATATCAGCATCTGTTTTAAAGGGCTGTTTGAAATGAAATGAAGACAGTTAACACATTTGAGCATATCATAGTTAGCGTAACTAGCTCCTGGTTTTCCAGTCATCTGCATAGCAGGTGTGCTTTATAGAGCAAGAAACTTTAGTGCAGTTGCGATGGACCTTCTACTATGACACCACTTTGGGGCTGCTTTTCAAATTAAGCATTCTCCCAGGAATTTTACATGTCTTTGTTATATTTTTAAAGGGTTTTATGGTTTTCTATGAAATATCCACAACGTTGAAGGAAATGGTACAGACCAGAGACACTTGTTTTTTAGTCAATTAGCAGAGACAATAATTGCAACATTCAGCCAGGAAAATTTAGTTGAGCTTCATTAACTGACAATGGAAAGTGACTGTATCATTTGCAGTTGTTAGCTGGCTAAGTTAAATGCTTGTAGAGAGCCCCCTCTAGTGGAAAGAGTGGACCACTGCAGTAGTGGCCAAAGTGATATCACAATATCTGCGGCTTAGCCTGTGGGTTTGGAACAACAAGCTTCCCTTTAATATGACTCAGGAAACCCTCAGCCACAACTACAGAAAAATGAATGTAAAGAATGACACATCAGTATGTGTGTGAAAGAGAAAGCAAGATTTATTGTAACAATTGTGTGTGTGTGTGTGTGTGTGTGTGTGTGTGTGTGTGTGTGTCTGCGTGCGTGCGTGCATGTGCGTGCGTGTGCATGCCTGCTATTAACCTATAGCAGTGGAATGTTTCCATGTGTTCATAGTTTTAACTCCTATTAGTAAAAATTTACTAGGAGCTCACGTAAAATGCACTAATTTTACATGCTGTGGGTAGACACTGACATCTAGTGGAGAAGGCAAGCATGCCCATACTTATTTTGTTCTGGAAAGAGCAATGCAGAAGAAATGAGGTGAAAATGTAACATTCCTCCATTGTGTAATTCCTGCTTCAGAGTTTCTGTACTTGTGGTCTCCTGTATGGTGTCTGTTCGTCCTTGTTTCATTTTTCATGAATGAATCCTGACATACTCTGTTGTTGCTCTTAGATTTACATTAGGCCCTATGAGTATTGTAGTACCGCCTGTCTGTATCACTGTCTGGCACCATGCAAGCACTGATTTAAGGTGATGTTTTATATGGATTATTATTAGGCGGTATGATCATGTTAGTATGATGCTGCTATGATGGGTCCCTGGGATTTGATGGGATAACAGAAATGTATCATGTGTGGGTTTGAACAATTACTGTGGTATCTTGAGGTTTTAGCGCAGTTTTGGGTGTTCAGTCAGTGTGTTTCTGGCTTCTGGACCTGGCTGCGCTCTTGTTTTTCTTGTTGCTCTGGTGATGCACACTTCATTCTTATTCTAATGGCCTTTGAGCTCACCCCTGATAAGTGTATGCCAAAGAAATCAATAATATTAATATTAATAATGCGAGTATTGTGTAATGTGTAAATGAGCTCTATCACTGGCTTCAGGCCCTGTGTCAGTGTGAACTCTGTCAAAACTGCAATAATATGACTTATTGTGATGTTGAGCCATGGGGTCAGAGTAGCCTAAAGCCTAGCCTTTTTGTTGTTGCATAAAAAATGTTTCAGCTCAACAGTTTCAACTTTACTCTTAACGTGGTTCTCATTGTCTTCTACATGTAACTGCATCCTACTGTAATGACACTAATCACCAAGGCTCTACTCAAATTTTAGAAAGTAGAAAACGAGTCTGAAAGTAGAAAACCAGCGCTCAAAGCCGCAGTTGGAAGTGTATTTATAGGACCGGCTCTCACGTACAGCTCGTGTGGCTTTGCTGGTGAGGCCGGGCGGCGGCCGGGCCCAAACCTCACACGCTCTGATCTCCCCGGGTCCTCTGCCGGAGTCAAAACCGGTTTGGGCGGCCTGCCGTCCCCCCCCCGCCCCCCGCTCAACCTCACAGACCGCTCAGACCAACCTGTGCCTAAGTTTGGAGAGTCGGGCCCGTCCCAGCGGCAGCTCGGCTAACCACTAAGTTTATTTTTTGGGGCATCTTTTGCGGCTGTATTTGAGGCATCCTGTTGCGCTCGTTTACACTTGGATGCCAGAGGACCTGACAGCTGCCCCATCCGAACGAATCTGCCATTTCCCCCAAGGCCCCATTGGCCGCTTGTAACAGGCGTTGCTATGTTGACAGATGAGAGAATGAGCAGCAGTAATTTGCAAATTCTGACAGCATTTCCACCTTTTTTTTCTCGTATTCTGAAAGTGAGATTGAGGAGGTATTTAAGGTTGGGTTGAGAGGAACAGAAAGCGCACACTTCAGGGCCCTTTGTCTTCTGAGACTCCTACCTGCTGACAGCACCACTCTGGTCTCCACTCTACTTTTTAGCATTCTACGTAATACAAATCCAATATATTTAAGACGCTCCTCTGTTATGGTGTTGATCTCATAAAAGGCGCGTGTGAATTAAGTCAAGGTGGCGATCGTTGCTGAACACGGTGTCTGGCGGCGTACAGATGCAGTGCACGAGTGAGTCTTAATTTGCAGCCGCGGTCCAGGTGTTCCCGAGTGTTATTCTCTGCAGTTTGTCGAAATTATGCAGGATTTCCCAGGCATTTTTGCTAACTTTGACATTTTTTCCAAAGTTCATTTTTAAGTTGGGCCACATGTTGACATTTGTTGGCACTGTTGAGCCAGGCGGTGGTAGATGCTGGTGATTTTGTTTGGCGTGAAATAAGGTGCTTTGACACAATGCAGGACGTATGCTTGGAAAGGCAGTGAAATTTGGCACATGTGCGACAACCAGTGGAGTTACCTCTATTGGTAATGGTTGATTGTTAAAATATGTCCCTTGTTACTGTCTTTGTAGGTTCAGGCTGTGTTCCTTCATAAAGCAGAGCTGTGAATTATGTGCTGCATTGAGTTGTACAGGTGTTGGGGGTGTGTGGCATGTTGCATTGAATTTGTTTCATTTGAACAGGACTGTACATATAAACTTTAAATATATTAAATATATTTCATTTAAAGAGTGTATAAAATGATAATAATGCATCCTTGGAGCTGTTGAAATCTGTCTGTTTGTCTTTACATTCAAAATAAACTAAAACCTCTACTGCAACAGTTGATGTGAAATACCAGGAGAATAATTCATAGAGCCAAATTGAGTGAATTGCCACCCCCTAGTGGCCATTTTATGGTACAGCCCCTTTCTGAGCTGTGTCATTGTTAGGGAGCAGCGGGGCTGAATACTGGACAGAACCCAGAGCTGGAGGCGGGGCTCCTGCAGCTTGCTGTGCGCCAGCCAGCGCTCGGAGGCACGACTGGCACGACATGGGTAGCGTGGCACAGCGGGGGCCGAGAGGGCAGGGGAGCGCCACCCGCTGCCCATCCCGCGCTGTGACAGAGGGGGCCGCCAATGGTGCAGGGCCATTGTTTCCTCTTGAATACACCCGCCCACCTCCTCCCGAGACTGTCTTTAAAGACAGGAACAACAAGAATCGGAGTCCAGTGAAGGAACAGAAACTGCTGGCGCAATGCTGTTTACAGGAACGTGGGGAGATTTCACTTCAGCTTCCTGACGTTTCAGAGCCTTTTCAAGTAAATTGCCTTAAAAGGTGCCAAGGACTGTTGTCTCGACACATGTGTGCATAGTGCTTTACGTTGATAAATACCACGCAATATGTTTCTCTAATTTGGAGCTTGAAAATGTTTCTAAAGAATGTCAGTACCTGCCTTTGACAGGGAGATTTATAAGCTCTTGGAACATCGAACCAAACACTTTCCCTGGGTGTTATTTTCCGATTTAACAGCCGTGGATTGACAAATTCTTGTAATATAGTATCGTTCGTCCGTATCGCAACTTGTTCCATTAGACCCCAAACAGCTGTGATGAATAGTCCTCTTAAAAGTTTTTTTCTTAATTTATTGAAGCTTTCCGTCTGTCTCTTTGCCAGGTTTGGTCTTTACCACACAAGTGTGTTGGAGCCAGATTTGAGGACCAGTAACTCAGTCTAACTCAGAGTGTGCAGTACAGGAATGGCAGTGCCATTGAACCAGCCTGACACTTCCTCCATATGCTGTGTGTGTGTGTGTGTCTGTGTGTGTGTGGCTCTGTCCTGTGTCCGAAACCACAGGGGATTCTACAGTATATGAAATTGAAACCTGGCAGCAAAGGAGGAATTTACCCGTGAGTGATTGCCAGTTCTCTCTTTGGCCAGGTGATCTGTAGAATGCACACAAGACACGTGTAGATGGCACTGTAAAGTAACCAATCCTGTATACATCGGCAAGGTGCTTAATTGGAAAAGCTTCAGCTGAATATCTAAGGTGTTTAATTGCCTGGGTAAGGGTGTCTGTGAAATGAATAAATATAAATCTTATGAAGGTGGTAGGGAAAAGCTGCCAGCTTGTCTTTGTCTCTTTGTGTGTTTGGAAACTTTTATTTATGGGGTTGTATGTGAACACCGGAGCATTCCTAAGCTATTTAAAAATGAAATCTTGTGAACTCAAAAATAATAAAGTAGATCCGCGCATACACGACTACGTGTCCCAAAACAGACTAGGGAGTGACCGGGTCAAGCACCGACAGTCGCCCCTGTGATGACATCACCGCAGCCGTGTCACCTGACAGCTATTCCAGGAATGCAGACGAGAGAGAGAGAGAGAGAGAGAGAGAGAGAGAGAGAGAGAGAGAGAGAGAGAGACAGAGGGAGGCCAGTCCTGGGGCTCCCACTCCCCCCGCTCTTGCACGCTTCCACTGGGCCCGCAGCGGCACCCCCCAACCCCCCCAGGACGTACCTGCGCAGGAAACCCGTGGCGAAAAGTCACTTCCCCCCTCGGCAGTTCGAAGCCGCCTCGGCCGAGCGCTGTCCCTCATTGACCGTGTGGCAGCGGCCTTGGAATGCTGCAGGCCCACGCCCCCTACCCCACCGCCCCCCCTTCCCCTTCCGCCTGTCTGAAACATCGGTTTAGAAAGACAAAGGGAAATGCCTTCGGAATTCACGACCTGAAATCAGAGCTGAAAATAGATCTGATGTATTGAATGCCACGTACATATTTGGCTGAAGGAAAGCGGGCCGACTCCTCTTCCTGATGAAATACTTTCTGATGAGCTGCAGAGTGTAAACCTCTTGCAGTGGTAGTACAGCTTTCTGACACTCTTAGTTGTGGAGCAGATATCAGATGTCACTGAAAGAATGAAAGGAATTTAGAAAAATTAACAAGCTAGGTGTGTAGGTACATGATAAAGAATTAAAGATAAAAGGAGAAAGACCCACGCAAACTGTCTAATTACAATGAGATATTTCCATCTTTACATAACAATGGAATGTGTGTGGAGAAATAATAGAGTGAACTGAAATATGAAATATGAGGATGATACTTTAAATATGCCCACGTTTAGTGAAATTATATACCACATTTTAGAGTATATCAGTTGCTGACATTTTGGCAATTTTATGCATGTATTTAGGTGTTTTTCTTTTCACTGTAAGTGAGCATTTGGTAGTGGTAGTGAGCATGATTTCATAAAAATCATGTTGCCCTTTTTAAGTGAATGTTTATTTGTGTTTAATGTGTTAATGCATTAAAATGAGAGAAACAGCTTGTTTAAACATACTCTTAAGCTAAGGACAGCACTGTTTTTGGCACAGTAGCTGCATTTTAAGGATGTACATTAAAAGCTGCATTAAGGCTGTTTAGGTGACGTGTGTGAGTGTGCAGGAGGCAGCAGTGCCCGCAGGACAGAGCTGTGCCCAGCTGGAGGACACAGTGAGAAGGATCTAAGCAAACATGAGTCTCACCTGTCTGCCAGAATCATCACATCTTACAAAATGCAAAACTCAAGTGGGCCGGTCTGCCCTGCGACCAAACATTTAACGCTCACCAATTTTTGACTATGCAAAGGAATGCAAAATTTCTGTCTCAGCAGAAAAATGCATGATGAGTGTGTGGCACCGCTTAAACGTGAGGATGAAACACACAGAGACACCTGAAGATTACTGTTCGAATGGACACTTGTGGCTGGGAATGGCAGCTCACGTGGAAGGGAACATGATCTTTAATCTTTAATGTTGCCGTAAGTTTGTATTGGGACTGTCAGTGAGGTGCATGATGAAAAAAATAACCCACGCACAATTTTTTATCACACAAATAGTAGAGTAGAATAAACATTTTGTTTTTACTAGTCAACACTTTGAAAAACAGTGAAAGTACATAGCTCTCTGTGTGCTCTATGATATATATATATATATATATTTTTTTTTTTTTTGCTTTTTCAGTTTGACATATTTGCTACTTTTTCTTAGGGGTAACTGGCATGCTTCTGAGTAGAGTTATTTCACCATTTCTAGATTACTCATGTTCAGTCACAACAGACTACTTGGTTAATTCATCCTGGATTTCCAGCATGTAAATACGGCTGTAATATAAACAGCACCTTCTCCAGTGTGCTCTCAGCCAGCGTCTGTCAAGCATCCAGGAGTTACAGAGTGTTTATCCTACAGATATGCGGACGGTGCGCAGTGCAAATGTCAGTGATTTGGAACTCATTTGAAGCAGAAACACGGGCTGGCTGACAGTGCATCATCTGTGTGTGCCTGTTGCTCGGCGCGCAGAAGAACATGCCCCGGTTATTTACGTTCGAGCAGCAGGCTGTGTGAACCAGAACATGCCTGCTGTCACAAACGGTCCATCATCCTTTCACATGCCGAGTGCTCCCCGAACCTGAACGCCTTACATTTTATCAGTGATCAGCGCCTTGTTTGTGTGTGTGTGTGTGTGTGTGTGTGTGTGTGTGTGTGTGTGAGAGTATGAGTATGTGCGAGTGTGTGCGTGTGTGTGTTTGCGCATTCTCTGACAGCACCACAATACCCAGGGTGTGCGATTTGGCCGGTTCATCCGGAAGTCATCCGAAAGCGGTTTGGCGGCGGATTGCTTGCGCTCAAACACGTTGCGCTCTTTCCTATTGGTGAAAGGCCACAAAAGTTTCCACGTAGCTGCAGAGCACGCTGGTGCGTTTCTCCCCACGTGCGCGGGGCGGGTCTGTGCGGGAAGACGCTCTGAGCATCTGTTCAGTGACAATGCAGGAAGTGCAGCACTCGGGCGGGGGGGCGACGCTGCCTCATGTGGCCCCACTTAGGGGACTACTCCCCGCCGCAGTCAGAGCCTTGAAACGGTTCCTCATTCTGAGTCCTCGAATCCTGAGCCCTCTTTAATAAGGGAACGCCCCTCGGCGGTACGTTCACGGTGTCTGTCTCCGTGCCCGGATTGCTCACCCGCGGGGGATGGCTCATCCTCTCAGATGACTCGGAAATGGCCGAGCCGTTAGGACGGCTCCACCGGCGCGGCCGAGCAGACGGGTTTCGGTATGCACGCGCATCCGGTCCCCAGTGAGAGAGTGCAGCGGCGCGGTCAGACTCTCCGGCCCCCGGGTCTACGTGCGTTCGAGCAGGAGTCTCAGCAGGGAGCTGGGCTCTCTGACGCCCGCCCCCCCGACCCCCCCGTGCACACCCACCCCTTGGCCGGACAAACATGACTGTGCATCTCGAGCTGGCTGGGAGCCTGGCGGGCTGGCCGACTCCTGGACAGAGGGACCCCCCCACCAACCCCCCCCCTCACCAGAGAACAATAAAGAGGTCAGCATGCCGCGCCGCCCCCCTCCTACGCCCTTTTCCTGCCATTGTCAGAGCTCTGACTGACCGCCGAAGAACTCGGGTCCTGGGGAACGAGGAGCCGTCCCACTGAACTTGCTCACTCTTGCCCACTCACTCACAGTCACAGAAATGCAGGTACACACTCATGTGCACGTCTGTACACACTCACACATGCACACATACGAAAATATATTTACTCTTAAGTGCATACACACACTCACACATGCACAAATTGAAAATATGCATTTCCTGTAAATGCACACACACAAATAACTAAATACACTCAATTCATTGCACATGCAGAAATATCTTTATCTTTCCGTGTTACTTTTTGGCTGATTGGTTTGAGCGTGACATGAATTGATCCAGCGATAATCCATTTCTGTGTTGATTGTTTTTGAACCAAAGTTTTCATGAAGAAATTTTCCATGACCATTTTTCTCAAGGGATTTGAGTTCTCATAATGAAAGATGAACACACACACACACACACACACACACAGGTTTCTTATGCTATTACTTGCAAGTATATTGGGAAGAACGTGCCTTTCATTTTAACCTTTCCTATGATTTGCCTCTGAAGCTGTCAATATTAAGCTTGGTATTGAGCTGTGCCTGTGAAAAGCTCTGATTGCTACCATTTTTTTTTATCAGAAAGATGTCTTCATGACAAATCATAGAGCTTCTTTATTGCACACCATGCTTTTTCAGAATAGGGGAAAGCAACAGCTAGTAAGCAGAGGCCATTTTACATTATACCCAGCAATCATGTTTGTTTAAATTTTCAGTTTACATTATAAGGACGATAGCCACTTTTTTCCTTTGTTAAAATTGTGGCTGTAGACACACTGAAAGCACTCACTTTGTGTGATCCTTGTCTAATGTTGTACTATATTGCTTTGTTATGTTGCATTGTATAAATGATCTCACTGGATTCTTTGATAACATTCCTAATGTCTAATATTTTCCATCTCTGTCTGCTGAGTCCTTCATCTGATTTTAATTCATGGTGTTTATAGTTTTGCTGTGTCTCTTATTTCAGTGTTTTATAACCGGCCGTGTATCAGTTACACAGTAGCTGTAACCTCTGCACTGAAGACACTGTCAATGACATAATTGCACCTTATCTCCTGACAACAGGAAACTAGAAGTATATCAAAAAGGTCAAATTTACCTTGCATAATTGTACATACCAGGTTGTCAACATTTTCTTTAATAGACAGTACTTGTTTTCAGTTTTTTTGCCCTCACATTATGTGCAGTCATAATAAGCAATAAAACTTTAGGCATAGCAACTTATGATTAGCACCACACTTAAAAAATACTGTTTCATATTTTCAGAACATCTGTTACCATGTTCCAGTATCAGTCTCCTTTTCAGTTAAAGCATAGGCTTTGGAAGAGATCTTTTCCATTGATGGAGAGTTAAAGCCTGCTAACTGCCTCATAATATGAAGCATATTCTGATGTTGACCACCCCGTAGGAGGAAACACACACCAAAAAAAGAAACGCGTGAGGCGAGTATCGCCCTGCATGGCAGCAGTAGGTACTGAGCTCCTCGGCCGCTTCCCCTGGTGACCCAGGATGACTCCAGTAGCGAGTGCCAGCGAAAGGACCATCAGGCCTGTGACAGCCCTCACTGTTGCCACGGTGACACAGTACAGGTCCCGCTTGTGAGAACAGCGGAACTTAACCCCCCCCCCCCCCCCCGCGCACCCCCTCGGGGCCCCCCATTTTCCCAGCAATCCTTTGGGCGCAAAGGCGTGACGCTGAGCAAGGTGTTTGAGCGCGCCCACAAGTCTGCAGGGTAATTACATAATGAGGCTGCAGTGTAATCGTCTCCGTCTGCGGTCGCGGTCCAGAATTGTGCTCGTGTTAAGGGTCCTTCACCCTCTCTCTCTGGTGGGCAAATTGTCCCAGAAAGGACCATGCAAACAAAAACATTCTATGGATTTTCCCCCCCCCACAAAAGAGACCAAAAGTCACTCCAGTGCACATTTTTGTAGCTTTGGTGAATTTCTGAATATGTAATTGATTGCACAGGAAAGTCGTTTGTTGTTGGGAGTAATTAGATTGAAGTTAGATGGCTGAAATTGCCATTGACTCATTCAGTGACATGGGTCACACAAAGAATTTAGTTTCAGAGGAAAGCTATGTTATGTAGACAGTTGCCTGCACAATAATGAATAATTTCAAAAATATTTTTAATAAAAGAACAAGTGGCATTTTACGTCTGTTAGTGCTGAAACTGTAGTGGAGACTTGGCCACAGCATTAAAAAATGTTTCATCCTTCACTCCTGTCATCGGCATAGGTTAGGTAGCAGTGTCTGAAGACTTATCTGAAGTTAGTTGCTAGATGATGGCAACTGCAGTTTGCGTGCAAATACATTCTATTGTGCACACTATTGCCTGTGAAATGCACATGGCATGTTATGATTATAGAACACAGAACGAAACGGCAGCAGTTAGTAGCATAAATTCAGCTTGATTTGTTATGATTGTTAATTTAGTTTGATTTATTTCATGTAAATAATATAAGAAGTCTAAGTTTTGAGTAAAATCTTTGTACGTAGGACTCAAAGTCAGTTACACACCTTTTCCGCTGTAAAGCTGAACTAAGGCTGGTAAGAGTTGGATAACTCAGTCGAATTGCTTTTCTGTTACGTACCACAGAGCTGTGGCACATGATGTCACTCAGAATGCTGCCTGGGCTTCATCCGCTATCCAAGGTTGAAGTTTCTCATTAAAAAAAAAAAAAAAAACAAACTAGAGTAAGTGAAAGGTAGGCTCCATATTTGTTGACCTCATTGTTGTTGATGGACGGTGTGGTCAGTGCTCAGGCCACACTCTGTCTTCTCCTTCCATGTGCATCTCCTCAGTTTTCAGCCCCGTCGCCAACAGAGTAATTGCACTGTAGTTCACAGCTCACTGAGTCTGCCCACATCTCGCTTGCAGGTAACCCGGTGATCTGAGCTGACACAAGCCAGCATGGCAAAGATGATGGAAAAACATCCAGAACCAGAACATACCGAGCTAGCCAAGTTCCATATCAGTATAAACCAAGCTCTTTGACAAATTAATAAGTGCATTGCTCTCTAATAAGAGACTGATTTAACACATAGATTCTTCTTCTTGAGGTAATATAACTGAACTCTGGATGTAAATTGGAGTGGAATTACACCTTTTAGATTGACAGCTTGATTGACAGATTGCTTGATTGCTGCATTTGGAAGTGCTGTGCAATGATTGGCCATGGACCATAATTGCATTACATTACGTGGTGAACCGATGTAGCATTGTTCCTGTTGTACATGCCCAGAGGTAATGCTGAGGAGTTTACACCGCTAGTTTATAGATGTATTGATGCTGGGAACAGTGCAAGAAGGGATACAGAAATAAAATGATCGTGACTCTCGACTCATGAGGTAATTGCAGTGTTGCAATCACATTGTTTTTTTATTGCCAAAAATCTGGTCCGATCCCTAGCGCTGTAATTCCTCTCTGGCTGCATATTGCTGTTGGACTGGCAGAATGCTGGCAGGCTAAAGTAAACATCGGATTTGGGGGGGTTGTTGGGGGCGTCACTTTCAAATCTTTTCTTTCCCCAGAGTTCTTCAACCACAGCGTTTAATGTGCTTAGAAGGATAGCGCAGTGGAGCCGAAGCAGTCCGTGGAAAGACATTCTCTAACATTTCCTGTTTTGTTGGCCTGTTCTCGTTCCTCCTTCTCTCCCTTCTCTCCCGAATGCCTTTCCTAATGAAATAATCCAAGGGCTGAGGTCAGCGAGGGAAACTTGGAGCGATATCTCAGCGGGGAATGTAAAGTTTTCGGCGCATGCCAGTTGGCTGGGACGGCCCGCTCACTTTGTTTCGTGTCGGGTTACAGTTCTGGCCGCTCCTCGCAGATTAAATAAACTTTTATTAAAAAAGACAAAAACGCGTGCAATAAACAGTGTAGGACAAATTTTTTCTGTGCGCAGTCTCTTTTTTTTCCAAGAGAGAATTTAATTAAGAGGTCTTGGCCATCGCTGCGAATCCCCTATATGGGCGCAAACGTTCGCTGTAATTCGAGGCGGCCCCAGCAGTTTTGGGACGTGGCCTAATTAGACCGAGGGAAAGACGAAGCATTTCTAAACAAACCATCCCTCCAGTATTAAGGGGGAAAAAAGGCACCGTGAAGCCGGGTTTTGTTAGCATCAGCACTGCCGTTGCCAGGCAACGGTCAACACAAGCTTGCTAACATGCGGAGAGAGGGGGGCTCACCGCACTCAAGAGAGGGAGCAGAATGTCAACCTCCGAGGAGACACTCAAGGAGCAAAACAAACCCAAAATGTACAAGGAGAGCATGCACCGCGCGAAGGAAATGGCACCCTGCCAGAGCACCGCGAAATGCCTCAGATCTCCCCCCAAAAGTCAGAAGACAGACCAGCGCGCTTCTGTGTTGAGAGACTCGCATGTCTGGCTCAGAATTCACTTTAGACCCAGCTTTCTTGTTTAGCCTTTCATGTGAAGTGCATGCATGTCCTTCAGGAAATGGAAAGAATCCACTGCCATCTTCTATACAAGTGCCTTACAGGAAACCCCAGCCTTCACCCCACGGTGTTTTTGTTGTGCACAAACAGAATATGAAGACATTCCTGGCCTTTGTTAAAACTGGTCTCTATGCTTGTATCCCTGCAGTTTTTGTCAGTAACTATTGGGAAATTTGCACTCCCGTCACTGATTCTGTTTCCTGTCTGTTAAGTAAGCACACCACCGAAAACAATAACTACTATCTGATGTTTTTGTCCCCTTAAATTAGCCATTCGTGGTATTAATTAACCTCTGCACCAAGTCATGGTTTTATCGAGTCGACGGCACGCTCTTCAAAACGCTCTTTGCTACCATTCGTTATGCCAGGGGAAGTTTGTTTTTCACTTTCAGACAATTACTCTGTTTTGGAGCAATCCTGGATGGATTTCCAGAGCATCTGTCTGTCATATGTTGGAACATCGAAGGCTTTTTTATTTTTTTATTTTTTTATTTTTTGTATTTTACAAACTCGATTAAGAGGCATACGACATTTTGTGACGATCATTTGCTGAACATCTGTAGTAATTGTGTGAAAACTCAGTACTTTAGGCGGGACCAGTGGTGACTACGGTCAGTAGATCCTCTGGCTTTGACATACTCAGGTCCAGATATGGCTGATCACAGCAATGAACAGGATCGTGTAGCTCAGCTTAGGTAGCACAGACAGGTACTGTTCAGGTGGCATCATCATTGCCTCCTCGTCTTTCTCTGCGTGCGGTCTGTAGGGGCTTGGGGGGGATGCTGAATGGGGGTTGGATTGTAGTGGTCCGATTTTAGTGGCTCAAAGCTTGGTGGAATATGCCAACGTGCTCAGCGCAGCTGTCATGGTTAATGTGATGTCATATGGCACACCTGCAGGGGTCATTTTTGTCCCAATTCTGATAGCACTTTCTGGTGTAGGAGGGTGATGTGTGGTGGTACAAAAAAGAGTGGCAGGGGGGACTTAGGAAAGGCATGTGACCACTGATTACCAGCAACATTAAAATAACAATGCTAATTATTTCAATGAAAACATTGGTTGTTTTTAGACTGGAGCTCTAGACTGGAGTCTACAACTAGACATCATGAAGCAAAAATATATGGGCATTGGCCACTTTGTGCATCCTGTAATAATGTCTAATGAATTCCACTGTTAGCAATAATTAAAACAAGCAAACAGTCTTAAGTGGTCAAATACCAAAACGCTGACATTCAAGTACAATTTTAGTATGGTTCGGGCAGACCTGCCACAACAACTATGTGAAGAAAGAGAGAGAAAAAACAGCTATAGGAAAACTGGCTGTGATCGACATAAAAAAAAGAATCAGATGTGAGTTATGAAAGGGCTGAAGAGCACATTTTATTGCGTGTGATGAGGTGAGGTCATTTTTTTTTCCTCAAGGGCATGCTGGCTATGGTGGCATAATTAATTCGTTTGATAGATATAACTGATAATCTTCATGCATTCCTCTCTGAAGCACCACTTCAGGACCAAAGCGCGGTTCTTAAACATGGCTTTTAATGCAACAAGTGCCTGACTCAGAGAGTATTGTGGGTACAGTCTGAGCGCAGTGCTGGCGGGTTTGCACACAACAACAAGTTTAGGATCCTTTCAAAGCAGAGCCTGCCAGCTAGTAAGGATGAAAGCGGTTTATTGAAGTTAATGTATCAGCAGCTAAAGTATGGCAGCTGCCACAGCCTGCAATACCCAAATGACGCCTCTGCTAGCAAGTAATAAATTGCTTAACAGAATAACTGAATTACTAACTAAAATAACTAATCCTTAAGTGTAATAAATTTGTCATTTACCTTAGGAGCTGTTTTTATTTTCATTACAAACTAATTAAGCTAATGGAGAACATACCTGTGAGGAGAAAAAGTCTGGAGAAGCATTTAAAATGAACTCCATCACTTCCCCTGTTTACAGGGCATTTTCACTGCAAGGCTGCCATTATTTCTAACATATACTGTACATATTACTACTAGGTAGTAGTTCTCTTTCCCGTTCTGTTTGCTGTTTTCATTTATGTGTAGCCAGATGGCTAGCTAGCTGGTAAACATGCAGGAGAAACCCCGTTATGAATAAATTGAAAATAAAGCCGCCCTCCTTCCATACGGCAAATGACACCGCCTTCTGGCTGGATATGGTACAGGATTGACTTTTATAATAATTTCTGAAAAAATATTTACATGTTGGGCCAGTGTTCTTCAACCATCCTCAAATTTCAAGGTTGCATGGCTAAACATGGCTACCTCTTCCAAATATGGTGTAACCAAACCCTGGTTACACTGAGCGCTAGGTAGTTAACTGTACTTTCAGCAGCCCTGAAACTGTTGGGTTGAAACAATCCATGAAGGTGTATCCAGTGAAACGTGTAACAACAGTCAAAAAGAAGCAGGAGATACCACACAGCTGATGGACCACAGTATCTAAAAACAGAAGACAGTAGCACCTATATTGTTGAAGACAGAGCTTTGTGTGTGTGTGTGTGTGTGTGTGTGTGTAAAATATGTCGATCTACGTTTATATTAAAAGTGGTTTTTGGTTGTGGTTTAACTTAGTTGTCTGGAAAATGCATTACAGGCAACGACCCTGAGAAAGCCAGGGGTTCCCCCCAGTCCAATAAATGTAACATTGTGTTGGGAACTACAGTTGCTGTGGGGATAGTGTGTTTGCTCCAGCTGCTTATTCAGTCTTGGGTAAGCCTCATGCATTGAACATTCTGTCGTTTTAATATGAGAAATAAATGGTGCTTCATTCAGAGCTGCTTCTTGTGTGTTTGCCTGCTGTATGTTCTAGCCGTCACTAGAAATCAGACCTTCCTTTTTGTTGTGTTGGCGCTGGTGCATCGGAACTTCGTGTGCTGTCACTGATTTAAATTTGGACCCAGCACAGGGTAATGTGCTTTATCAGCTTATTAATATTCAGCGAAATTCAAATTTCTGCAGTTTCTTCTCATCCTTTTGCTGTACTAATTGAAAAACAACTTGAAGAGATTCCACGTAGCTGCGGTGCTAAAAATTGTATGGGGGTCTTGCATAATTCATTCTTCACTTTAGGCAGCCTTGTTCCCCAGCCATGTGCGGGCCTGCCTCCCTCACTCAGCTGTGTGCTTAACCGTCACAAGTGTGCACGGACCGGCTGAAATTGTTACCTATGCGTCCCTTATGTAATGAGAAATGTCTGTTCCTCTCTGATTGAGGCACGTGAAACACCTGGGGATTTTGATTGCTCGACCTTTGTGCATATATTATCTTTGTGTGAAGCAAGGTTGTCATCGGATGTGGTGACCAAGGCTACACTGAAGGCTGTAATTTTGCCATATGTATGCAATGGTAGCTTGTCTTGAAACGAAACCTCTGAGATAAAATGTGCTATCATCCTCTACATACTTTTTCTTCTGTACACGTCTCCCGTTATCTTTGGAAGATGTATGTTGTTTTGCAGCAAAATTGAAAGCATGTTAAAATGATATTACCAAGGTTACAGATTCTGATGGGATTTTTGAATATCCAGTTGCCTTTGATTAATATAGAAGATTGATAAAGAAGTGCAGAGCATAACTATATGATGTGCAATCCCTTAGTGTTTCTTCCCTGGCCATTTCTTTCTTTTTAAATTAGGCTGCTCATGCTCACACCAGAGCTCAATATGGACCTGACCTGATGTAAAACAAGCGTTAGCAAACTCATAACGGCTAAGAAAATAGCTAAATATGTGCAGCATCTTCAAAGTGTGTACTAGGCTTTAGAATTACCAAACTGGTGTGTAGGCTGTGGTTCTTGACCTACCTTGACATAACTCAGCTCATTCTAGCACAGGCAGCACGGGGATCTCAGACTCAGTTCCTACAGGGCGAATGTATATTCTGGTTTTTTATTCAGCTGAGTAATTGATTTGGTTTGAAATTTTATGATAAATGATACATTACACCTAAAGATAGCATATGTCCTTTATTCAGAGTGTAATTGGAAAATTTATGAATATAAATGTATGCAGCTGATTCACCAGTTTGTCCGCTTCAGGAAGGTGGTTAGACAAAACCAACAGATGCACAGGCTCTCCTTGAATTGAATTCCTGCTCTAACATGATCAGCTTCCAAGATGGCTGCCACAGGACTCTTAGGACTGCTACAATAACAGAAAACTGCCTATATCTTTAGACCTCTTAAAGCTAGAGCGCTGCTTTAAAACATTGGCTTCTCTGAGTTTTATCTTGTAACATTTCCAAACCAAAATTGTAATAACGTCATGTTTCTAGCAAGAACAGACAAGATGGTGACAGTCAGATTAGTTACGGATGCTTCAAAATTATTGACACTAACACGGGTAAAATAAGGCTTTGATGATCTGTTGAATTTTAAGCATTCCAGATCCTTATTTAGCAGCAAAATGGAGCATGCAGGCATGCTTGTTCTGACCCATATAGGAGTGTTAAGGCTGTTACATGCCATGTTGCTCTTTCTGTGTGTGTGTCTTGATGTGTCAAGTTGCCAGGTGGATAACCGTCAGTCAAGGAATTCAAAGAAAGACAGTATTGTATTATGTTCTTCTCTCAGTATATAAAAAAACAGACATCTCTTCAGGGTTGAAGAGCTGTGTGAGCATCTTGAGGTACTGAACATCTAGGGAGTTTGCAGTACAGAAGGTCGCCCTGTCAGTAATGTGTCAGTAAAGTCAGACAATGTCTTTCTGATGTGCGTGATTTGAAAACACTGTGTACGTCTGTGAAATGAATTTGAGTCGTGGCCACACAGGTGACCGCTGTCCCATGCAGCGTCTGAGTCCCTGCTGGCTGCAGAAATCCGGACGGTCTCAAACGCACCATCGGAGACTTGTGCACGACTTGCACGCACAGCGCCTTTAATTAGTGATAAGTGTAGAGGGCTTTGGTGAGAGGTCTCCGGTGTGGCTGGAAAACATGCGCTTACATATTGTAAAACATGCATCGTCTTGTTGTGACAGAGCGGAAAAAAGTCCCTGAAAGGCTCCCGAGACAGAGTCACGGTGCCTGCTGAATGTTATGCAACACCCTACAATGCACAGGTCTTTAAAGAACCTGCCCTGTTGTTCGAGCTTCTGTGCCCTGAACGCCCCATGTCGAAACTGCAGCGTGTTTCACCGTTGCGCAAATGCTAGGCGCATAAAGTACCAGTTAAAACACACCCGAGCTCTGCTTTCGGCAGCCCGGCTGAACGGAATTAATTGTGATGCTATCCGCATTTCGGCAGAGTGAACTTTGCTCAAACTCGCACAAACCCACGTCTGCTTTGCGCCAGAGGACAAATCAATATATCTGACATGCCCACGCACCTCCAACTAACACCCACAAGGTCAATATCAATGAGGAATAATTCCAGATTCGTGGTACCAGCGCCGCGCTCCCTCCCTGTGTGTAGTCGTGTGCGGCTGTACCACGACACGCCGTGCCACCGGCATCCAGGCTGCGTGAGGTAAGACCCTGCCCGCTACCCCTCCCCATCTGCGGTAGCCGGCCGTCCTCAGGAGCCATGTTCACACACAACGCGTGTCTGTACCCTCCTTCAAATCCAATGAAATGCAGTGGGTGTCTGAAGGATTTGCATTGTCAGACCTGTTTAGACCTCCTTTTTCCCAGCTGTGCGAGATTTCTCCAGGTCTCTTTGATATTAAATTATCCACGTCCCAGGGATTCTTGCATTTTTTCACGAGGCCCTGCTTACGAGCTTACAAATTAGACCTGTCTGCAGAGTGATTTGCGAGATTCTTTGATCACCTGAAAGAGGCTAATGGATTTGGTAATTCATAAGCAGTCGCTACCTGCGCTTTGGAGTTGGGGATGACCGCCCTTTTTAAAAGAAGCTAACGGTATGAACGTTGGAAGTGTTAATGATGGCTATTGAAGTGCCTTTCAGTTCCCTCTGCAGTTCCCATAGCTGAGCTGAAACCTTTGATTAACGAATCGTATCTATAGTGGCACATTGGTAAGAAATTTCTTCATCCCTCCTGAAAGCTTAAAGTAAACAGTTCAAATTTTAAAGGAGAGTGGCAGGATCTATGGCAGTCATTTTTTTTTCCCCATGACCTTTATTTAATGACTTCAACATAGCACCATTTTGAAGTTGTCAGATATCTGAAGAGTGGATCCTCATGCTCTATGCCTCTCTTGAACGCCCCTGAGTTCAAGGTGGTTTTGATAGTGTGGACTACAGCTTTTTATTGATGTGCGTCCATCAGTCCATCCACAGGAGTGCTCCTCACGGGTCTGCTTTCCTTGGTTCCTTGGCTTGCTGGTAAAGCACAGGTT
The DNA here is from genome assembly GCF_013368585.1 of Megalops cyprinoides. Classification (NCBI taxonomy): domain Eukaryota; kingdom Metazoa; phylum Chordata; class Actinopteri; order Elopiformes; family Megalopidae; genus Megalops; species Megalops cyprinoides. Next base: position 12,647,034 of record NC_050587.1, read on the forward strand.
TTATGCTAGTTGGATGTCAGTTATTAGACACGGCATGTCTGTTTGTCACACTGTACGTCAAACCTGTGTGCTCACCGCGTTAACTTCCCAGACTGGTCACCCTGATGCCTCCTTTCAGTCTGCCTGCGGTGTGCTCTGTCCTTACTGTAAATATTTGTGACAGTTTTAAGCTAGTGCTCCATCTTTCAGTGTCTTTGCCACATTTTTTCAATACCAGTCATCGTCAATCTAATAATGTGCAAGAAGCAAGAAAAGTAACACAGTGTTAAATTCAGTGGAGTTGGGTAAATTGCTTCGCCTTTAGAATGAATACAGACAAACATTTTGAGAAATACTGCAGTTTTGCTGAATTGAAAAATGTTCTGTTTCAGAAGCATTAATGAAATGGATTTCTTCTTTGTTTTTTCTGAGAAATGGCTGTTTACCCATAGTATGAACCTTTCTCTCACACAATAAAAAAGTTACTTGTGTATCTTTCTGGAAACGATATATGATATAATGATATATTATTGTTTTCTTTGGCTTAAATCAGTGCCTTTGGGAGGAAGCCAAGAAAGCATAAATAAGCGGCGATTGAACAATGGATAGAATGCTTTGTGAATGTGCTGAATGCGGCGGGATCATAACACACAGGGGGTTAAAGGAAGTACCCTCAAACAACAAACTTCCACTTCCTCCTCCCAGCGGATCCCTCATCTCCCGGCGACAAGGCTGCGGAAGCGCCGCCAGCGATCCGGTTCTGGTGGAGTCCGTTTGCCTCCCTCATACTGTATGGAATTTATATTCACCCCTGTGTCCGCTGTCCTGCAAGGGGCGGGGGTGGGGGTCAGTCACGTGCCAAAACTCTGACCGTGATAGACTGTGACGGACCATGACATCCCACCACCAGAGGAACTCCCTTGTCTCTCTCCTCCTGTGAAACTGGAGGAGTATTGAAATCCAGTATGGAAACAGAGAGTGTTTCATCTGTGCCTTAATGTTGGTTTTACCTCCTTGCCTTATTGCGTCTGATAGTTACAAATGCGCGATGGTCTCTTTCACATATTAGCCAAGGCTATTTATTGCCCTTTCCGAAACTCCCAACAGCGATTCACAGTATGAGTGTAGTAGTAACTGCCATCCATTGAATAAGTGGAAGAGAAAACAGTCTCTCAGAGGATCCACAAGCACTGATGCAGCTCTGAAACCCTTGTGCGTACCATGATAGATCAACTGAGCCTTGCTTGCACGATGGTAATTACTCCTAATATCATCATGTGTCTGAGCCTGGCCTCCGCCGGGGCCCTGGCTCTCGTATCGGTGGGGGCGGAGCCTGCAGAGAAGCCCAGAAAGGCCGAAAGCCCACCGGCTTTCTGATCGCTGCCTCTTCTTTTATGACCTCATCTGCGACTCATCACCCCTCGCAGCAGCGGCCAGTCAGAGCAGGGCTCCTGCCGTTAAACATGGCCATTACGCCACATGTGCGTGCTCTCTCTCTCTCTCTCTCTCTCTCTCTCTCTCTCGCTCTCTCTCTCTCTCTTTCTCTCAGTTCAGTTCAATTTAAATCTGCTTTACTGGCATTTAAAACATTGTGTAAATATTTCCAAAGCATATAATATGGATATATATGTAAGTACATACACGCATATACACACCAACATAAAAATATGCAAATAAATAATGGCTACAAATTTGAACCAGTGAACATGTAATGATTAAATTGGGGATAACTGAATTAATTATGATTAGTGGGTAATCACTGCGGCAGGCTGAAATGAGCTGTGCCGCTAGTGGGGCTGTGGGTTCTTCCCCAAGCAGAGCTCACAGTTTTTCATTATTTGACATCCAGTTTAAATTATTGATAATTTAGGATAATTTTTCTGAATAAAAAATTATTTTTAATTTAAATGTATTTTTTTCACAGTGTAGTAGGAAGTGCATTTCTGTTTCTACGTCTCTTGTCTTACAATGACCACATATTTGCTCACCTTTCGGTAACCGTGACTTTTTGTGTCAACTTTTTTCAGTTGTTAGGGCGTGGTCACTGAACTTGTACTTGGTCACGATCTGTCTCTGGTTTGTTATCTCTGAAAGTGAAGAGATGTTCTGCTTGTGTATAATCCTTGTTTAAGGCCTGAGTATCCCAGTGTTCTAGATATGATGTTTTTGTTCGTTGTATAATTTGGGTTACAGTACTTTCTTACTGCTTAGCAGTGCTGATCTGAAACTTGTATGTGTTAGCTGTTACTAGGTCAGTTACTTTCAGAGCCAGCTGACTGAGAGGGCTCTTTTTTGGGCACAGCTCCTGGATTCAGTATGCCTTAAATTGCAGTGAGTTATGGGGGCTTGATTTTAGATGCATCCAAAAAATTTAGCTGTCTTGTTTTGATATTTATTATCAATGGAAACCAGCCAATCCTGCCCTGCATACATTGGTTGGTCTCTCTCATCCTCTCTCTCCCCTAGTGTCCCTCCTGCTCTGTCTCTTTCTTTTTCCTCTCTCTCTCTCTCTCTCTCTCTCTCTCTGCTCCGAGGCCCCCACTGTCAGTATCTGCAGGGCTCTCCCCCCTGCTTGACCCCTGACCTCCTGGAATGCGGTCCGCACAGTACGGGGCAGGAACCCGCCGCGGTACTGTACGTGAGCTTCCTGGTCAGATCCCCACACGTCCCGACTGTCACGTCCACAGGCGGCTCAAGCCGCCGTCCACCTCCAGGTGAAAGGGCACTCCGGCCGGGGGGACGTGCGGCGGTCTTGGCTCCATCATCAGTAGGCTCCTGTCAGAGGCCTGCTTTTCCTGGTGTTCTTTTATATGCAGCACAATAACGGACAGGGGTTTAGGATAGACCAAACTGCAGTTCTATTGCAGGAATACTTTTTTGGGGGGAGGCGGATGCGGAGGTGGGGGTTTGGGGGGGGGGGGGGGGGGGATTTGAATTCAGTGTTATGGAGGCATAGCTAAAAGTGCACGTAGGCCGGCTCCCACATTGTAAGACAATACACAATATGAAGGTGATTATGTATTTTTTGCCTTCTGATAAATGACCTCTGTATAAGGGGGGAAACACTTGATTGTACTTCCTGATATATAGAGTTTGGTATGTCTCCTTTTAATAACCGTCATCTAGTTCCATTGTGGGCTGCAAGGCTGAGGAGTGTCCCCTGCCATCTGTCTCCTACACTAAAGTCTGTAATACTGTAAAATAGAAGAAAATCAATCTAGTCAATTCTATATCAGGATGATTTTTAAAGGGGGTGCAGATAATAGATCTTTATATTCCTGTGTGGTCTCTTGAATATGCTAGAGAAAAGCCAAATACAAGACTAAAATATACTATGTAATAATAATAATGTATTTTCTTAAGGGCTTTTTTCCTAACCTCAAGACTTATGTTGTTACAAAGATAATATTTTGCAATAACAATAAAAAACGTATTGTGCTGGACAGGTTGGGGTTTTGTTAGGCACATGAAATGAATTTTTATTTGTCCGTAATTAATATTTGTTGGAGACCTTAGAGAGTTTGTATTTCGGTATCATGTTACTGATAACAGTGGTGGTATAGAGTTGTAAGTACCTGAGATAGAATTTTGCTTGTAATTTCCAAATATAACTTCACAGGAAGGCATGATAGTGCAACTGTGGCATTTGGAAACACAGTTTCCAATGCTTTTACTTTATTGTCCTTTTCTAAATTGGAACAAGGTCCAAAATAAAAGGATCCATTCATTTAATCCAAATCACAGCTTTCATCCAAAGGCAGGATCGTCATCATAAGCACTTTCATTGAGACATTTCTAATAGATGTGCAGTAATCTTCACTAAATTTGACCTGCAAAAAACACAGATGCAACCTTATAGAAGCAACAGAGTACATCATGAAGTGTTTGGGTCTTGCTCCTGCAAAAGCCAGGTCTTGCCTCTTCCTTTTTTCCCTGAAGTAGGCAACATGTAAATATTTATGATTTTTCCAGCTTTGATGGCTAAATAATTAGAGTTAGAGTTTGGAGTTTTAGATTATCATCTGGTTACAATTATGCAGCAGAATTACAGCTAATGATATCCTTCAGGAAAACAACAGTAGCTAAACCAACAGTTTCTCTCTCTCTCTCTGCCTGTCTGTCTGTCTCTCTCTCTCTCTCGCTCTCGCTCTTTCTCAAAAACACACTCTTTCTCTCTCTCTGTATCTGTCTGTCAGTTGAAAGTGTTTACTTGATTGGGATTATCCAGACGGTAGTGTAGCGTCAATTACTCATAAACTGTTAGTCATACAAGAAATGGAAGCAGTTGTTATCTGTAAGTTTATTTTAACTCTCATTTATGAAGACAGACCTTATTCATTTTTTCACTGTGGGTGTACATTTCAGCAATATGTGTCCAATTTGGCTAGAGCTGGAACCGGGGCAGCAAATCATCGTAGCCCCTCCCTCTTTGCATACAACCAAACTTCGACCAAAAGAAGACACGTTACCGTAGCTCTCTCCGAACCGGAGCGAGACACGCGAAGGATATACAGCGTTTTTTACGCGGTGGGGGCACGGAATATGCGCGTTTTTCCGAGGCAGAATGTGCGGGACGCGCAGGCCCCTCTCGGCCTCGCTCGGCCTGCCCGCTGGGGTGGCGCCGCGTGTCAAAAGCGCTTATTAAGATGCCAGTGAGGGTACGGCGCTGCACTGCGCGGGTCCGCTCCCACATCTGTCTCCAATCTGCACTGGCCAATCAGAGGGGGCCCAGCGGCAGTTACCGGGTCCTCCAGGAAAAACTGAGTAAGACGGAGAGAGGGAGCCGGGGAAGGCGGGGGAAGGAGAGAGAGAGAGAGAGAGGAGAGCGAACGCTCGCAGCGCCAGAGGCTCTGAGGTTACGGGGCTCCGTTTGTTGGAGCTGGAGCCCTCCGAGCGAATTCCGCTGAAAAAGACCTTGATTGTTGGCGTTTTGCGGAGGGCAGGTGTGGTGTATGTACTCGGGGAATTTGGCCGTGATCTTTTGGTCACCCCAAGAATGAGTCTGTAATGTGTGCTGTGATAAATGTCAGCACAGCCGGGCCCCCTCTCGTGGTCAGTCCTCTGTTTCGGCTGAACGTGGGTAGCAAACAGGCCAGCGGCGCAGTGGTGGTGTTGTGGAGTTCTGTTTGGTTAAGGAGCGGCAAAGAGTTGACGGTAGGAAAAAGAGTTTGGACCAGCAGGAACACTCACGGACCCTTCTGTTTGAGATTGGGGGAAAAATAGCAAATATTTCTCAGGAGCCTGTTGACGGAGGTGTTAGAGAGGTGTTCTGTGCTCTGCTGCCAGCGCTTCATTTGAAATACACTACTTCACCCTGGCAATATTTACATCCTCAACACTACAAGTGTGTATGAAGTGGCTTGCAAATGGGTCAATCATACAGTGAGTCACCCTTTGACATAGAAGCCTTTATGTGCTAAAATATTTTTCTTAATGGTTCATCTCATAACCATAATGGCAAGGCATGTGGGTGACAGCATATGTAGAGTATGGGGGGGGTATATCTGAAGAGGTAGCCGCTTACCCAGCTCTGCTGTCATAGACCTTGCTCTCAGCTGAGAACTACTGTCTCATTGTGGAACTGTACACATCCTGTCCCCGTACTGTCGCTATACTTACTGTATGCACTTCTGTATGTCGCTTTGGATCAAAGCGTCTGCTAAATAAATAAATGTAAATGTAAATATCCGGCTTGCTTTAGCTTCACTTTAACAGCCTCTCTCCCTCTCTTTTCCCGTAAATAAGGCACTGAGACCACAGCGTATGTGACGCGCTCCCCGTACGCCTGTCTTCAGAAAGGGGTTAAGATTAGATAAGGTGCGCGGGAGCTGCGGTCCCAGCCTGCTGCACAGACTGCAGGCCGGGCAGAGCTCCAGGCGGGGGGTCAGGAGGGCATTTGGGCCTGGGCTCAACGGAGCAGATCTCTGCTGATTGAGAGGCGCAATCAAACGGGCGGGCGTCGGCCGGGGAGCGGAGCGGGGGCCCTCCGCCGCTTCCTGTGCAGACGCTGCCGATGTGGAGATAATGAAGGCTGGAAGTGTCGAAGCCCTGCAACGCTCCAGAGTTGTTTGAGAAAACAAGCCCTTTTGCCCTGCCTCTGCCTCCCCCTCCTCCACCCACCCATTCCCCTACTCCCTTCCCACACGCACCTCCTCCCTTCCACTGGTAGCAGGCCAACTGTGCATCTGTAACCAAGGCAACCGGAGCTCCAGCCAGACATCGAATTTGACTGTCACCTCTCAGATTGATTTAATGGAGGATGTAAGGGCTTGAGAGCACAGACCGCATTTTGAATTTTGAGTCTCATCTTGAACGCACTCACCTATATGAGTGCCCCACCCCCCCCCTCCAAAACCCCCAGGGTTTGTTTGACCATATCATCTGCTGTTTGGAGAAAGTATAGGCTGCCCACATGCTTCACAAAAGAGGCAGAGGAGGGGCCAGAGGACGTTGTATTTCTGCGCCTTTTCTGCAGATGAACAGCAGGCCCTGTAATTTTGTGGCTGCGCGTGTGCATCTCGCAGTGCCTTCCGTGCAGAACAGATTGTGTAGGAGCCGGCCGAAGAGGAGACGGAGTGAGGTGCAAGACTCCCCTCTGTCTGTGACATCGCTGCTATGACAGTGTTAGAGGGTCGAGTCATCGATTTACAGCGCGTGTTATTTCCCAGAAATTCTTTTTTGCCTGCGTCAGAATAACTGGGAGACAGGCGGACAGTCTCATGTGAACACACAAGCATCCCCATAACTCTGTGCTGACAGGGCATGCCAATGGCTACTGCGTTTGGATTATGTTGGGTATGACATACCGTCCATAAATATAATTATTTTAATATGTTGTTACTCCGCTCCAAAACTGGCGCTTGAATTTCAGTGGAGTATTGCGAGAATTGCACACATACTAAAATCATCTTTGCACAGTAGACCGTGGCTGGGCAAGAAAATGCATAAACGCTGCAGACTACATTTTTGTTCCGTCTTAATGGGCATTTAACACACTTCTAAACTAAACATCTCTGCAATCTCAAATCATATTAATTATAATTGGTCAAGCTATCAGAGTGCGTGCGTACAAGTCCTTTATGCAAAATGACCCGAGGACGTTTTTCTCCACGGCGATAAACGATTGCAGACCACCGACTTTGCACCATTAAGTCGAAAAGCCATGAGAGACCGATTGAAGAAAGAACCTGATTGCAATTAAACTCACACAGACCGAAGTACGTACAGGTATTTTCCCTTTCTGAGTAAAACTGAAATAAATGTGCCACTGGTTTAAAAGAAAAGAGACCCTTGTGGGGACAGAAACATCCGTAACAGCAAGGCCGTTCACGGATGCGAGCAGCGCTGCTGGCTAACCGAACACCACTGCAAAATATAAAGGTAAAAAAAAAAAAGGTTCCAGTCAAAAATACCTAAAGCTATGTCTATGACCAGAATGTGGTAAGAGTACAATGAATTTTAGAGCCAGTACACATAGTACCATTCCTGGAAATCGGTAGCGGGTGAGCTGCAAGTCAACATGACGCACATTACGGCTGGCACATTACGGCACGGTATTCGGTCCCCTGCTAAATTGTGAGGCGAGGTAACAGCTCGACGCCCCCTCCATTACACTGTATCTTTCACATTCCACCGCTCTCGCTCCGCTCAGCTTTTAACTCGTAGCTATTATTGAAAGCTTGTCGTAAAACATGTTTATCAAAGGGAGTCAACAAAAGTATCCCAACCGCTTGATATCCACTAGCACCTTGTAAGATGCTAGTGAGTGCAATTAAAGTGAGTCTTAGGACCTGGCGGGCTGCACATTCTCTGATCAACTCTGATTTTGTCAGGGTGGCTGCAATGCAGACGAGTGAAACGGAGGGAAAATAATGAGATAAATAAAGAGGAGAGTGTGAAGGTAAATATTTACAATGTGTTTGAGACAGTTACAGGTTATGAGAGCGTAAATGTTGAATTGTGAAAGTGGGTTCTTATACATTTACTTTTACATTCATTAATTTGGCCAGTGCTCTTATCCATAGTGATCATTCATAGTATCCATAGAGAGGCTTGTTTTCTGTTTAGCAACTTTTATTTATCACAACTTATGGTTGGAAGGTGATCAGGTGAAGGTGATTGTCTTTTTCATTTTAAAAAGGTTAATCAATGTTTATTAAATGTATTTTATCTGCTGTTTATTTTATTTAAGAACCTCTCACTCAAACACATTTTGATGTATAAGTATATGTATATGTATATTTTATTTTTATGATATTTTTATGACAGATCTTTACAAACCACTGGACTACCAACATGTGTGATTGTCGGCACACATGTACAGTCGGTGCTCGTTCTCCAACAAATTATCCATGTGCATGTTATCTTCAGCCTGTTAAAAAATATATTTGCAAAGGCAAAGCCTGGTGCACTATTTGTCAGTCATATTGGGTTTAATGATATTCAACATACCAGTGCTGGAGCTTCAGGATGTTTGTTGAATATCAGAATTTATGTATTCTGACAAAAAAAACCTACCCATGCAGAGCTTCAGGGGAGCTAAATTGGGAGTCATATCTCTCCCTTTGCGTTTTCCCTCAGAGCCGTGTCACTCCATGAATAATGGACTTCCAGCTTCCCCCGATCGTCTGCGTGTTTGGTTAACAGGTGGCAGTTTGATTGGCAGGCTCATCAGTGAACATGGCTGCTCATCTCCACGGCCATCAGGCCTCATAATTTCCTGCCATTTCACATGTCTGGTTACGAGCGCAGGCAGCCAGACCGATCTCTCCTCTCGCTCTGCCCTCGCAGGTCTTCCCGCCCCTGTCGAACGAAGCCGAGATCGCACACACCAAAAAGCTCTTCCGCCGGAGGAGGAACGACCGCCGGTAAGTGAGCGCAGCTCTGCCATCGCCGAACGGAAGCCGAGAAGCAGAGCGGTGTCCGAGTGGGAGCAGAGCATGGTGTTCTCCCTCTCCATGATAGAGGAGCACCGACAAAGTGGTGTTCGGGTCCCAATGCCTCCCAGAATGACGAGGCTCTCTCATTCTTATCATTTGCCGAAAGAACATTAAAACCTGGAATGCTGGCTTCAGAGGTATAGAATGTTAAAAGGCAAAAAAGACACTTTCTTCAGAAGTATATATATCCCCTGAAGTCTTTTTACAGCTTGAATTGGTGGGCTCAAAAGACGGTCTACAATAACACGTGACTGCATACGCGGGTCTCTTTTAGGTAACTGTTCATGCATTTTAAAAATCTCATTAAATTACTTTTTTTTATTTGATTTTTCAAAATGTCTTTCCTGTATGACGTCGTTGGAAAATTCTCTGCAGTTGCTAAGTAACAACTTAAAAAAGAAAATATTTAGGGCTCAGTCAGTTAAATATGGAAACTTGAGCCAAAATGAAAGTAAACCTCTTTTTTTTTTTTTTTTAGAAAAGGCACAGCATAATTGATTTCCAGCCATTGTGTGCAATATTTAGCTAAATCAGAAATGTTGTTGGCTAACAAGGAAAAGATGGAAGTTATCACAGGTTTTGGTCTGGCATTAAAGCATTGTGTATTGTTCATGTTCTCCCTATGTCTGGAGTTCTTGTTGGGAAAATTGCTCTGGAGGGGTTTGTCAAATTACAGGTAGGTCATCTTTGGTTTATATCTCAGCAGGACATTTTTTGTACATTTCCTGTGCATTTTTAGATGCAGGCTCCTGCTGGCTCAACGGCTGGTGTCAGAGCACAGTTTCACAGCACCCAACAATTAAAACAGCAGCAACTCATGAAAATCTTGCACAGAAATCCCTTTCTCACCCTCTCTCCCTCTCCCATTTCGCTCTTTCTGCCCCTTCTTTCTCTCTTTCAGGCTCTCTCTCTCACCCTCTCTTCCCCCCACCCCTCTCGCCCAGAAGTGTTTTCCAAAAAATACTTTTAAAATGATAGCCTTTCCGGAGAAGAAAACCACCTCAGTGCAGTGAGGGCCCTGTGGGTGTGGTTAAGGCAGGCTCAGAGTGGGCCTCTCGAGTCGCGCTGTCTAATTACTTCAGCCACAGGCCCGGGAGTGACTTAAGGTTCAGCCAAGAGGTGGGTCCACAGAAACCAGGCCCATCATTACTCAGGCAGCCCCACAGTTCCCTTCCCAAACATTCGCACTTCAAACGTCCCGGGCCCCGTCCTTCGCCCCATTCCCAACACTGGGGAATTGATTTTCTTTTCCTTTTTAGAGTGGGGGTTGGGGAGAAGCATGGGGGCACAGCACAGGCCGAGCCCCAGAGAAGTCCCTCAGTTTTGCAGAGCCGAGAGGTGGTGCCTTCCCTGCGAGCGTCCCGCTGTTCCACGGCCACGTGCTTCGCCTGCCGGAGCTCAGGCTCTCGCACCGCGTGGCGCAAATGCGACACCGTGTTTGATGCAACCGCCCCGGAATAATGGAAAACATACACCAGCCATGGCCTCGCCGTTAAGCAGCCCGTTGGCATTCCATAAATTAAGACACAGCCAGGAGACGGCAATTAATTTTATTGCCTTTCACCCCCAGGGTGGGTAAAGGGAGCAGTACGTGCAGTAAAAAAACGAGAGAGAGAGAGAGGGCAATGGTGACAAACGCACATTAACTCTCTTCGGTGGGTGCGGGAGACCCCAGCGCTGCGTTCGGCAGCCCGTATGCCTGATGCGCCGTGTGGAGCCTGCGGGCGCACCTCTCTCTGCGTTCCTGATTTAATCATCCCGGTCCTTTTATGTCGTCCTCGCCACTGCGAGGTAGGCCTCCGCAGGAGGTTTGACCTTCTCCGGCGGAGACGGGGCGGAGGGAGAGAGCGAGAGAGAGCGCCCGCTACTTCATATTTCTCCTCCCCGGCCTCATTAGGCACCCTAATTCTGCAGAAGTGCGCACTGCACAGAATTTTTTTTTGGCTCAGGTCATCGTGGAGTTATTAGAAATAGGCTTCCTTATCTGCAGCTAATAAATAATGTAGAGGATTTTCCCCGGGGTGGCGCGCTGAATTTGACTGGATCGGCCGGTCGTACTGCGCCGGGTCTCCCCCCCCACTCCTGACGGCTAATAGATGTGTGCTCAGCATTTTAAAGATGCCCTGACAGAAGGTGCTCTTGCCGGATACTTAGGAGCGCTGGCTTGGCAAGCCGTGCCTGCCGCTGCTGCTGGCAATGAGGACACTGCAGTCTTGTTAGTCAGAGTCGCTGGCTGGGGGGAGAGCCGCCGTGACCTGGCAGGACACCTTGCTACAGAATCACGAGGCCATCCTTGATCCAGTCCCCTCAGTACACTGTGAAGGACTTTAGCAAATTCACAATACAGGATTTCCCCCCAATCCCCTCCACTGCCCACTCCTTAACTTCTATTTTTCAGCAGCCTCCCAGACTTCAGAATAAAAGCAGTACAAAATAGGCTGTGTGGTTAGCAGATGTCTTCATTAAGGGTGACCAGCACTGAATATAATTTTCAGTTACAGTGGGTAATTCAGGTAATTTGCTCAAGGATAACGTGGAAGAGACTGTCTGCCAGGAGAGGGTGATCTTGAAACAGGAGCCTCTCACTTTGGAGTTGAAACCATAACCACTAACCCCCTAACCCCCTAATCCTAACCCCATTGCCCTACAGTGCTGTCAAAATGCTGAGTATAGCATTTAAAATGTGTTGGTTCCTACTGCAACTTATGTGTCTTTGGATGTCTTTTGATTTCCTGTTGAGTGCATCCAGTATAAATAAGGAAATAAGGGGAAAGCCAATAACGGTTGGATGAATATTGACTATTCATTTGTAGGGTCAATTCTGCCAAGGGGAAAGCCAATAACAGTTTGATGACTATAGATGGCAATTGATTTTTATAGTGAATTCTGTATAGTCAATTCCACCAGAAAAAAATCATTATTGTGTTCCAGGGCTGCTTACAGTTTTGACGGTCAGAACTAGAAAGGTAAAGTGCTCTATGCTTTTGTCTGCATTAGCACTTTCAGAGACCACATAATTATTGTTAAAGTAAAACCGAATGTGTCCCTGAATTCCATACCTTTCCAAAGGAAATCAGTGTGTTAATATTTATGGTCGTGGCAGTCAGAGAGTAAGAGCAGGAAGCGACAGTAATCAGAAGGTCGGGTGCTAATCAGAGCAATTGCGTGTGGTGTTGGCATTCTCTGGGTTTGTCAGCAACGGGAAGTGTTGGGAGGAGCGCAGACTGAACTGGTGGATCAAGCTGGATTTACCTGTTTAGTACATACTTGGGACAACAGTATACCGACAACTGGGGGTTAATTATCTGTAAGAAATCCAAGGCACAGCGTTCAGTCAGATGTTGGATCTCTGGAGCTGCAGTTCCCAGTATTGTAACAGCTACAGTGCTGTACTAATTCTGACTGTTGTAATGCTTGGAGATGTTGGAGATTTGCAAGCAGAACTGAAAAATGAGTAACTAGCTCGCTGGCTTGATAAGTTGGACTGCAATGTTAGGTAGTGTTGGCTGTATAGTATAGTGTTGGCTGTCTTAATAGCTATAAACCAGAGATCTGTATATAAATCTGTCCAGTTTATATTTGTCATAAATGTAGCCCTAGCAGAGCAGAAATAGTGCACGTGAAAATAGTCAGGTTGTCAGTCCTTTTTATATATCTCTTTCAGTTAACTCAATTTTAAATGTATAGTATTGCTTTTTTAAAGCCAACCTACAATGCTCAGAATTAGATTACAGTCTGAAGTTTTTCATGCATGCACTGTGTGGACTAGCTATTGTTCAGTTTGTGTTGAAGACTGTACCAAACAAAAGTAGAAAGTACAAAATTAAAATTTAATTCAGAGAAATGTCTTGCTGCAGAATCATACATGCTATGGATAAAAACATGAATTATTAGAGGAAAAATCAATGGTGACAGGAAGATCCAGCAGTCAAGCATCAGAGGCTTAATAAGGCGTTAAAATGAGAAATGAGTGGTGTCTTTTAAAGCGGTCTATCTTTACAAGATGATAACAGGTATAAAAACATTGTTAGTGGGCATTTCATTCTGTTGCTGTATGCAAGAAAGGGGAGGATAGAGATTTACATCTCGAGGAGAAGGACGAGATTCAGGAGAACGTCTGCCAGTAGAGGATGATCTTGTGATGAGCAGGAGTATCAGAAGAGGTATCACAAAAACTATAGACTGTTTCACAGTAGTTGGTAAAGCATACCTCGGTCTTTGGGAAGAGCCTTCTGGTTCGAAAGCTGAGCATAGACCAGCCATCACATTTATTCAATAATACAGATTTACACAAGGTGATTTTCTGAAGTTTACAGTAACATCTTGCCGTAAAATCTGTTTGGTCAAAGCAGTTGACGTGTATTCCAGTAATTCATGTGTAAACATTTTCCGTGTCCTACTTAAGCATGGATTTATTCAACACAAGCAGTTAGTCTTTCCTTTCCTTTAGCTTTTCCTTTGCAGGTTGGTTACTGTTCAGATATCCTTTATGTCATATTGTGGTAACAGTGGATTTGCGTGCCGTGGTCTGATAAAGGTTATGAAGATTTGTTGTACGTTGAGAATGCTCTCATTTGGTGACTCTCATTATTTGGCTGGCTTAAAGTCCCCAGACCAGTGAGGGTTATTACTTAATAACTGCGGTCAGAACAGACTGGCGATGATCCCTATTACATTAGATTACATAATTTATTTGCTTAGCTGGGCGACTTACATTTCATCCATAAGTCATCCACTTACAGTTCATCCATTTATACAGCTGATTACTGAAGCAGGTCAGGCTAGGCAGCTGTATTTGTGGGAGTGTGGTCCACATGGGATTAAAACCTGAAACCTTATGGTTGCAGGAGGGTGCCCTGTTGGTCCTGCCATGTTCTTATGATTTTATGTGACCCCCTCCCCCGCATATATTCACACTATGCATGTGAAAGCATCCTGTGAACAGACAGCCATGGTGATTTCCCTCACTGCAGTCACCTCTGATAGTGAACTCCACATCCATGCAGCTTCCTAAAGTCAGGTTTTATCCAGAAGGGTCAGCAGCTGGCTACATGCCATCCTTTTTCTCCGTGGAATGCCAGTTCTCTTCATCACCCCCCTCCAGCCTTGTCCCCTTGCTTAAAAATATTATTATTCATTTATTTGATAGATGCCATTATCCAAGGTGACTTGCAGTGAAAATACAGCATAGAGCAGAAGTAATCATTAAGCAAAATAATGTGTAATGTGTAATGTGTAACCACTAGCATGGAATCACTCCAGAGGCTACTCAGAGGCATCTTATATAATTAAATCACACAGGACCAAATTTATAATAGCTCAGAATTGCTAGTTGTTGGTTATCTGAACTAATTCAAACTTAATTTTAAATTAAACTCAGCCAGGTGTCTCAGCTTTTCTCAAATTCATTCTCTGTAATGTAATTAAGTATATGAATCCTGAGTCTATTTTATTGTTCATAAATAATACTGTGTGCGAATGAGGAGCTCTTTTCTCCTTTCTCTGTTGGAGATGGACAAGGTTTCCTGGAGCGCATTCCCAGCGCAGTGACGGAGAATGGCAAATAAAGAGCCCACGACACAAGACCCCTAGACCCACAGATGTGTCGCGCTCGTCCTCTTTTTCGCCGGCGTAATCCGATCTGTCCTCCCCGCCGTCGGCAGCCGTCTGCATTGACAGTGGCCGCATTTCTGTGTTAATGTGGAAGCGGGCCGTTGGACACGGAGGAGCAAGGAGGAGGTGTCCACGCTGATCAATATGCACGCTCCGTGTCTTTTTATTAAAGCGCTTCTTTGCCCCATCCCACCCCCCCACCCCCCCCCCCCCCCCGAGCTGGCGTTAATCTCCTCGCCGGCTGTGAGGAGCAAGGTCTCTGAGCAGCGGCGCGCCATGACCATATGTTGCCCCCACGAATCGGGCAGGCTGAAATGGAAGTCCTTTGAAAGTTCAAAAAAAAAAAACCACCCGAGTGCATAAAATTGATGTAAAATTAAGTTAGCCTGTGAGTCAGACCAAATAGCGAGCAAATACGAATGGAGTAGATCACTGATGTTTTTTTTTTTTTTTTGGTGTGCAAGATGACAGGTGTCAGCAGATGGCGCGGCACCGTTTTGGTTATGATTAAAAGGGGGCGCACCGGTCTGAATCTATCGTTTTATATGCAATGTAATGCGCACGAAACATAACCTTGATGACTGAGAGCGATTAAAGCGCAGTCAGCCCAGAGCCACCCCCCCTTCTCAGTTACCAATGACATAACTGGAACTAAGGCAGCTCTGAACCATTCCTCCCATTGACTTACTACAGCCTCTTAGCTCCAGTCATATCATTAGCACACAGGAGGGGGACTCTGCTCTGTACCCGACTGCAGTTTGGAAACACTGCTCTCAAGCCTAAATGTCCGTGTTTCGTACACATCATACAGTATATCAAATAATAGAATGACACCAGTGCGCCCTTGTTAATTCAAATACAAACCCTTCAACTGGAATTGAATTTCTTTTCACAGTTAATTTGTTCCTATTGTCAAGCAATAATATTGCAGATACTTCTACGTAATTGTGCTTCCTAATTACCTCACAGGTGCTTCGGGATGGTTTGACCATTTTAGTGTTATTAATTCCCTACATTGGATAAGTGGAGTTTTTAAAAGGGTCATTGTTTTCCTTTGATCTGCTCTTTTTAATAGAACTGCGTTGCTAGGCTACTAATTGGGTGTTTTCTCCTCGCTAATATATTAGGTGAGTTCAGTCTCATCAGCTGATCTTCAGTATCTTTCATTTCAGCTTGCAGTGGTTTACATTCTGTTGTTGAAAACATGGATCTGGATGCTACTGTTGCTGTTTTTAGAGTATCTTGGGAGAAAAAGAACTGCCTGCAAGTGGTCACATGTTCATTGAAATAAAGCATGCACTGTAGGCTATAGTCAATTACATGCTGTCTACCTGACGTATGTCTACCTGAGATTGGATACAGGTAATAAAATGTATACCTGTGCCTCCCAACATCTGATGGTGTGCGTGTAGCATGTATGATGACTTGTGCTCAATGCAGTGTATGTGATATTATTTTCAAGGGATAACATACATTGTTGAAAACTGTTCTGTTCTACTCTGTAAGTATTAGCAGTGTGGCTTTATTGAATTGGGTGATAGACAGTGTTTGTACTACTCTGATCACTTCCCCTCCAGAAACAAGAACACACACAAATACACATTTACACACACACACACACACACACACACACACACACACACAAACACACACACACACACACACAAAAACACATTTACACATTTACACACACAAACACACACACACACACACACACACACACACAAATACACATTTACATTTACCTCACAAGGAGGCACACACTCATAGTGCACAAACACACAATCATGCAGAAACACAGAGGGGCTGGTAAACACACCCTGCACATAATGAGCACTCTGTGCTAAAGGGCTTTATTCGCTAGTTTGTTTCAAGCAGGATCTGCAATCGGGAGCCAGGAGAGGGAAGGCTGGTTTGCGAGGCACACATGTGTTTTGAATTTAGCCGACATGTCAACTGGCTTGAAATTAGGCTTGATTTACAGGAATGTGCTTCTTACTGCCTCTATTCAGGAAACATGTTTCTTTTGTCCCCTTTAACGTTTCAAAAATGATATTTTATATTCTTGGGGGCTTAATTCCTGCTTAACCTTTCTTTGACACGAGAGCTTTTCTGTTTTTTTTTTTTTTTTTTTTTCTCCCCCACAAACTCTTTACGATCAGCAAGTTATTTTTGAACTTATTTTGCCAGGCAACAAATGAATCACACAAAAAAATTAGCTTCTTATTGATCCAAATGAGACTGCAGTTTCATGTTGGTCAATAATGAGTGCAGGAATTATCCTTGTAGTCTCCTAAAAACCCTAAGGGCAAAGCACAGTCTTGACTCAGTGCCCGAAGCCACACCCAGCCCCGTCCCAACTCCAGTGACAAAACAGACTAAACAAGCTTCGTCTTCATCTCTGTACGACGGCACAGCCCCCAATGTTACTGAGAACGCCGACTCCTGTCCTTTAAAACACGGCTACAGCCACGAGCGATCTGACCCGACCACCTCCGCCGATCTGCTCCTGGTCACGTCTCTTCTACATTACTCCCCCCCCCCCCCCCCCCCCACGTTTCTCCCGCCCCAACGCGGCGTCTGGTGCGGTGGATAATCGGCGCAGTTCGCTCAGAAGCGCGCTACACGGGTAATCAAGCACAAATGGCGGCCGGGGCTTTATTTTGTTTGTTCTGTTTGTTTGTAATGTGCGGTAATTACAGCGCAGAGCACGCCACCCGGGCGTTAATCACTCTCAGGTTTGCTTACGTGTTGGGCATCCCTGAAGGGGGGGGAGGTAGCGGATACTGTTTCCGGGGAGGAAGTGGTCCGTTTGCTCCGAGTGATGGATGACAGTGCCGAGGGAGGGATCAGGAGCGTGTGAGTGTGCGAGTGCACCACTGTCACACGTGTACATAGCCTCATGGTCGCTAGTGCGACTGCTGGTCTCACAGTCGGGAAAGAAACAGCTAAGACCGGATACACACCTTGTATATGTTACGCAATTCTTCTGTTTTCTCAAGGGGGGGTGGGGGTTTGATGGTTGTGTAAATACCAGGCCATGATTTCATTTCATAACGCTGTTATTCTACAAAAAAGGCAAGATGGTATTATTAAGCAACATTTATTCGTCTCATCCTTTAGCGCAGGGAAAAGCTCTGGGAAGGCCCGCAGCTCCTTGCATGCTTTGTAATTAAGACGCACATATGGAATTCCTGCACATTTCACAGCAGTGGCTCAGGAGCCGCACTGGCTGTCGTCCTTAACGAAAATAGCCACGTAAGTGCGACCCAGCACCACTAACGAATGCACGCGCACACTCTCCCCTGCTCTCGCTCTCTGAGTCACTCACTCCTAATTAACAGCCTTTCTCAGATTAACCGGAGGCTGATTGAAGTATGGCGGTCAGTATGTTTAAGAGCCCGGTGTGTGCTCTGCTGAAGAGGGAGGGTCCTCTGGAGAGACAACGGAGGTGATTGGTGGAGAAGCAGTCGGGTGGGCAGGTAGAGGGTGGCTTATAAAGTTGAGCTCTGGGATACTCTGACGACTGCTCCAGTCTGGTCATTTGAGATGAGCCAGAGGGTTTTTGGGGATTGTGCACCAGTTTGAAATGGTCTGTGAGAGGTGGTGAAACATCTGGGTGTGTTTACTGTGACAGACATCTATATTGTGCATCACATCTGTCTTAGCTCACAGGTCAATGGATTGGGCTGCATGTGACAACAAATACCTAAACAGATACAGGTCAATGACTGATTGTGGATGCATGTATGTGTGAGTCAAGGTACGGATGAGTCAAAAACGATGTATGTGTGACTGGGTCTCGGACCACCTGTTTCGAATCTTCAATCTCCCCTTACAACTCCCGACCGTGGTAACCTCAAATGCTTCCTGCACAAATTGCATATCCCACCCATCGACAGATGTACGTGTATTTAAAACACAGCGGAGCAGGGCTGAAGGAAGACCTGCACCTGAAATTGATTTGGGCATTTAGTTCCGGTGTCCACCTTGAAATATGTACAGTGCCCCAAAAGCCAAACAAAGAATTTCTAACAGTAACAGAGAAAAAAGCAGCACTTAAATCATGTGCGTCGGTCTTTGGTTTGCACAGGTTAAGTTGCTGAGAGCGTAGCTAACTGAAGTTAACCAGTTGAAAACTGGCAAAAACAGAATGTTTTAAAAGACTAGAAATGAAAACCTGCACATTCAACCCAAGGAATTTGTTATTATTTTGAGAACGTTAGGCAGCCACCTTGTCTCTGTGGGTATTTTCGTTGGGAGGGCAATGGGATGTGCAACTTGACGCAGGAACCCTGACGCATAACCCCCCCAGTCCATCATCGCCACAGCAACATCCACGTCGCGTGTCATCTCTCCCCACTCTGAACCGCCATCGCATTCCAGTAGAGGCCTGTAGTTTGGCCCCGCCTGTAGGGCCGTTAGCTGTTTTTTGTTTGTTTTTCTGTTGTGTTGTCCAGCCCTCCTCCCCCCCCCCCCTCCCCCCCCCCACCTCTCTCGCCGGCTCCCCCAGCTGCCCACCCCATCCTCCGTCCCCTGTCCCCTGTGTCCTGTCCCCTGTCTCCTGTGTCCTGTCCCCTGTGTCCTGTGTCCGTCGCTGTCCCTGTCACCCCCCTCCTCATTCAGACCCTCACACTCTCATGCTTTTAGACACCCTCACCTCTCCCAGGACCAGCTAACCGTGATGCTGCCCGCCGGGGGGAAACGGCAAGTCACCAGGTCAGTCTCCAACCCAGCCTGGGGGTGGGGGGAGGGGGGTGTTCGGGGCGACTGGTGTGCCTTCACCTCTGTGGGTTTTTCAGCTTGTTTTCAGACCATACAGATGACGTCACAGAGACGCCATTTGATATGACGGATGAGGACCAACAAAACCCATTTACATAGCAACAAGAAACTTGTACCATTTCAAAAATAGGATTGTGAGCTTTGAAAACAACAGAAAAACCTATACTGGGATGGGGCACTCCGTGAACATGGTGTTGGTTTGGGGTTTCCATTTGGCGGTATGGTGTGCTTAGGGGGCCACTTTTAGTCCCTGCTCCCCGGTGTTGCTCAGAAGAACACAACCCTCGCAGCCTGAGTTTGAGCCCTGGGCCTGAAGTTGCAATTCAACGCTCCATTGGACGCGTGTGTACAGTAACCAAGCGACCGTGCAGTTTTGTCCAATGAAATGGATTTTGCAAAGCGATGCACATTTCTTTGAAAGGAAGGGAAAAAAATGGAGACCACACTCTGCCATGTTCTGTGTTCTGAACATGATCTGTTTCACATTGTGTTCATCTTGTGGGAAAAAAATGACATTTTCCTATCCTGAATCTCTAATCATCGCATATCTTTCTCGCTGGTTCGGGGCTAAGCCTTCAGCCGGGTTGGTGGGCGTGCTGTTAATTCATAGTAATGAGAATAAAACTGAGATAAAATTGAGATGACTACCGTACATGCTGCAGTTACACTGACAATGGGATTTAACATGGGGAAGAGGGAAGCTGTCCTGTGTAATTTATGTTGCCAACCATTCTGTTTTCCTCAGCCAATACACCGTATAACCAGATATGTTACACCTGGACTAACAAGAAGGTGTCAATTGTGACACCGAGCACAATGGAAGGTGAATGGTTGAGTGCAGTGTTGGGTCTTTTGTAATTGATTGTGAATTACATACGCTTGTTTGTGCTTATCGCATTCAGTTATCACAGCTTGAAAAAGGATCCCATTACTCTCTGTGTAATGGTTTGTCAAAATCTGACAACAGCAGTGCGACAATATTTACAGATATGTCATCTGTGGTTGCCACTGTCACACTGTGCAATTTTCTGCATATAATAAAATGGCAGTACACACTTTGTGTTTTCTGTTATGTAGAAGTAAAATTACACATACTGTGTACCCTTAGAAATTATTGACTCTTTAATATGCATTTTTGCTTATGAGGAATGTTATTTATACTGTACGCATCTTGGTATTTCATGTTTGAGCATGTATTAGCATATTTTAATTTTTCATTACTGAAGATATGGCTTAGGCATGTGGAGAAATAGGTTTTCCGTAATCTCTCACCGTGTCTTGTTTATTCGTGCTTAATGTGGTGTGTCACGGCAGTTCAGTTCTGATATTAAACCTGTGAGTGTAAATTAGCTGTAAGCGCAGGCAAGAGGCAGGTCTTTCCTCAGTCCCAGTCATCTGTCAGTGGTTGCCCTTAGTGGTGAGACTGGTGTTACTGGGGCACAGCACTGGTTTGGGGTCAGCCTTGAGGGTAGATTTGTAAAGAGAAGGAAACCAAGCTTACCAACCATCCTGACTGTTCTGCACTGATGTCAGATCAGTGGGTGCAGGTTATATGTGAAGGAAACTGCATGGCAGTCACATCCTGGTGTCTGGTTTCAGACACAACTATATTTAGGGGCATTTTACACAATGAAAGTTGGTTTTCGGGAACAGTGATCTGGTGGTGGAGTTTCTTGGGCAAAGCTTTGTTTCAGAGGGGAACTCTATGGGAAAAGCAGTATTATAACATTCCACAGCTTTAATAAAACAATTAACTTCTGACCTACAATCACACCCATGCAATTTCTCATATGAAATGTATTTGTTTTTGCTTTTTAAATGGGGACAGCAGAAAGCCTGTTGATTCATGAGTTCATGAGTAAAAATTGCTGCAATAGACAATATTCATATGCCAGCACAGACATGTCAAGTCATAATTTCCAAAGGTAAGTCCATCATAATGACTGTGTTAAATTGGCTGTTTTCGTTGCCGCAGATGAGATATTGAATTCTTCCCACTGACCTAGTGCAGTAGTGGCAGTTTAGAAATAGTCTGGTTAAAAGAAGGTCATGTTTCGGGGCTGTCATGTGGCTGGGCTCCAGATTGCTTGTCATTTAGGTCTGTTTACTTTGTAATGTTGCTTTGGGATGGATGTGCCCTGAAACCTCTATATTCATTTCCAATAGCTGAGTCTTTCTCAGCAAAGTGGAATGCAGTTGGACCTTCTGATAACCCAATCATTTCCTGCAAGGCACTCGGTGGTAGTTCATTCCTTGCAGTTCCAAATAAGCTTAAATTGATAGATTTCAGCCTTGACATTTTGCCTCATCGTAATGGAATTGTTCTTTATTAACTCTACTAAATTTCAGTTTTTGGAGCGACAGTCATCCTTGTGGGATCTAACCGATGCTTTGATTGCTGTTGTACATTATTTGGTGCAGATATAGTACTGAAAAATAAGAGTAATTCAGAAAGCCTCAAACTGAAAAGAGTCGCAGTTATGTTTCTCATAGATGAAAGTCTGTTGTTCTGTAATATATTTATTAGACCTCATAATTTCCCAACTTGTCTCACTTACAGTAAATTAACACTGCACAGCTGTGATTAATTAACTGGCCATAAAAGTTGCAGGTTAACGTTGACTGCATTTACTTGATGTAAGATCACAGTTTCTGCCACACAGATCTATGGTGGCCTTTCCTGCCAACCTGACCCACCGCTGCTTAGAGAGAGGTACTCAACAGAACAGAAAGAGAGGAACAAGAAAGACTGGAGTGTGTCTGGATGAGTGCAGGCAGAAGCAGAGGTTAATGCAGAGCTCTTTCCATTCCGGTTGTGTCTCGCCTCCGCCGGCTGGTCCTCGGTTTGACCCGCTGATGCCCGTGGGGTATCGCCGAACCTGTCTGCGACGGTCATGTCGAGGGCACCGCGGCGCCGCGTGGGAGGGGTCGGCAGGAGACGGGCTGCCGAACCGCCCGCCACCCTCCCAGAGAGAGAGAGGCAGCGAGGACAGGTCACTGCCACCGCTGTGACGCAGTGGAGCCAGCCGACAGCACTGAAATCCCATACCTGAGAAAGCCCTCCACCTAACTCCACTGACAGGGACAACATGTACAGTCATATTGGATACAGATATTATCTCCTCATGCGGAAATAGCTGCCTCACTCCTGTAGATCAGAGTCAGGAAAAGCAAAAACTGTCGCTTTGGATAAAAGTGTCTGCTAAATGAATAAATGTAAATGTAAAAACAAAGGAATTAATGTGATGTTCTTCCCCTACATACATTTTGTACTCGTACACAGAGGCTCAGGTATTTCACTCAGTCAAGGTCTCCCTAAGTTAATTTGTAGATATTTAAAATGGATATAAAATTATTGTTTGTTGGCTAGTGGCTCTTTTTTCTTTTCTTAGAGAGAAAAGTTAACAAATCACCTGTAGATAGGTTTTCAGATTGCCACCTCTCCTGGACATTAGTGTTCTCTTTCTTCTGGGGAAATTGTAGGTTATTAAACCCGACTAGAAAATCTGACAAGGCCATTCGTGAAAAGCCTTTTGTGGAAATAATATTGTGAGTACCTCAGCCAGGCTCCTTCCTTTTAATGCTCCACAGAGTTCAAGGGGCAGTACTCAGAGATATGTCTCAGCCCCCTCCAACTCACACGCGCGCACACACACACACACACACACACACACAGAGCGTGGTATTACCTCTCTCCAACCCTCAATACTCGACCCCTCTACACAGCCGTTTCAGTTAACCACATGGCTAGCACTCGCTCTACGCTTCTTGTTCTTTCATTGAGACCTTGCATTTCATCTGCTCAACCTGTAGCCTCCCCTTCTGTCGTTGGAGTACTTCAATATTAAAGGCCTCTCAGTAACATAAGTGGGACCTGCCAGTCAAGAGGCATGACACGAGCGGGAGAGCCCCGAGCGTGCTCCCCCTCCCTGGTAGCATCTGCCCGAAGATGGTCTCTGAGACAGATGGCCGGGGTTCACAGGGGTTAACACTCATGAAGCTGTTGAATGCTGTGGTCAGGCCTTTACTGGCCGGACGTCTTATTTTGAGCCTGTCAATCCGAGCCCTCGATTCGCCTCGCTGTGTATGCGTGCTCGCCCCAAGGGAGGCAGAAATTCCTTGGGAGCCTTTTTTTTATTAGTGTGCAGGGCTGCGTGTAGCCAGTAATGGACAGTACTGTAAGTGTTACAGAGCTATATGTGGCCGGTGATGGACAGTACTGTAAGTGTTACAGAGCTATGTGTGGCCGGTGATGGACAGTACTGTAAGTGTTACAGAGCTATGTGTGGCCGGTGATGGACAGTACTGTAAGTGTTACAGAGCTATGTGTAGCCAGTAATGGACAGTACTGTAAGTGTTACAGAGCTATGTGTAGCCAGTAATGGACAGTACTGTAAGTGTTACAGAGCTATGTGTAGCCAGTAATGGACAGTACTGTAAGTGTTACAGAGCTATGTGTGGCCAGTAATGGACAGTACTGTAAGTGTTACAGAGCTATGTGTGGCCAGTGATGGACAGTACTGTAAGTGTTACAGAGCTATGTGTGGCCAGTGATGGACAGTACTGTAAGTGTTACAGAGCTATGTGTGGCCGGTGATGGACAGTACTGTTAGTGTTACAGAGCTATGTGTGGCCAGTGATGGACAGTACTGTAAGTGTTACAGAGCTATGTGTAGCCAGTAATGGACAGTACTGTAAGTGTTACAGAGCTATGTGTAGCCAGTAATGGACAGTACTGTAAGTGTTACAGAGCTATGTGTGGCCAGTAATGGACAGTACTGTAAGTGTTACAGAGCTATGTGTGGCCAGTGATGGACAGTACTGTTAGTGTTACAGAGCTATGTGTAGCCAGTGATGGACAGTACTGTAAGTGTTACAGAGCTATGTGTGGCCGGTGATGGACTGTACTGTAAGTGTTACAGAGCTATGTGTGGCCGGTGATGGACAGTACTGTTAGTGTTGCATAATGTTGCAGAGATTTCCCCACTTTTGGTCACTGTCCTGTCCTGAATTGCTGTCAAGCACAAATTTGGCGCAAGGGCTCCCACAAGCCCCTTACGTCTACTCTGGAGGTACTTGCAAAGGAAGTCTGGAGGCACACGCCTTCAGAAGCATCGCGGCAGGATCTGATTTTTATATCTAATTATTGGGTCTGATAAGAAATTCTGCAGCGTAATCCAAACACGCGCGCACGCACACACACACTGCCGTGATGAGATTAGCTCATACACCGTGCGTAGCAGGGGGACGTCAGCGCTCTCCACAGACTGCGAAACGATGCCGCCGCGTCAGGAACAGGCGGATCGGACGGGACGTGCGTGACGGGAAGGTAATTTGCCCTGCAGCCCCGTCTGCCGACGCAAAGCCGCCGAGCTCGCACGCCCTCCGTTTACGCACCGGCCACGGGTGCTCGTGCCGCACTGTCCCACCCGTTAAAAATAGACCAGAATTAAAGGAGGGGGTGGGTTGGGACAGAAGAATCTGTACTCCCGTGGCCAACTGGGTAAAGTCACGGAGTCGGTCCCAAGGTCCTCTCACAAATGTAGGTTGCCTCTGTTTGCCTGTGTGTGAGTGTCCTGTGCATGTTAGACACACACCAAAATACTTCAACTCTGTGGAGGACAGGGTCGCATCAGGAAATGTTCTGTGCGTTCTTTTCTCTCTGATTCTGGGTCATTCTCCCCAAGCGTGGTTTGAGGAAAGTGCAGGAGAAGCAGCAGTGAGTTTAACCTCAAAAAAAGGGTATGGCAAGAGTCCTGTTCAGGGCACTGTATCACAATTACAGTGTTTTAGTGTCATACATTTCACAGATTGCAGCTTGGACCCTGTGAGGCCTGTTTCCAGTGAGAATTTCACCTTATGAGGAAGACCTGTAGAACACTAGGTGATACACAGCACTACATAGTGTATGGCAATCACACACTTGTCTCTGAATTTTGTCTTTCTCCTCAGACTGTGGCATCAGGGCCATTAAAAGTTGCCTTACCAAATAAAATATGCCATTTTTGAGCAAAACATTATAAAGCTGTAGTCTTTTTCTAAAGAACAAGTGACAGCAATTTAGGTTTCATTGATGCACTTACTGTACAGCAATGAAAGAAATGAGGATAATTCAACTATGCTTTCAAAATTGTGTACTTCAGAGTTGTACTTATTCATTTGGTGGAAGTTAAATGTAAGCAGTGAAATTTTAGAAACATACCTTCAGTCAACTAGTGGAAGTCAAATCAAAAATCTGTTTTTTACCCCTAATTTATGGCCTGATTTTATTGGGTCTTCGTCTTCCTCAAGATTCTGGGATCTGTTGATACAACAGTAGTCTTTCAGGTTAATATCAATATTAAAGTACTCATTTGTAGTCTGCCATTTTAATTATTTCAGCTAATCCAGGAGAATTTTGTTGTAAAGTTGTAACGTGCAAGGATTGGTCTTTGAATCAGGACAGAGGAAAGCACGATTCCATGCACCCCCATAAGCTGCTGCTGCTTTCCGGGACGAGGGCTGATAACAGGAAATCTCTCAACAAATTTGGCTAATCCTATTTGTGCGTCAGCTGCCTGTGCAGCCAAAACACTTACAGAATGCTGGCTTGCTCAGCCACTGCTATTTTGAACAATACACGTGGAGACGGTTTTTACCATGGTAACTGGGCAGCATGAGGTGCTGCTGTCCGTCAGGCTTGCGGGGTGAGGGAGCTGGGCTAGCAGAGGAGCCACCGCACACGGGAGCCTGTGAGAGGAGTGCAGAGGAGATCCTTCCTGAGAGCTGAACAGATGGACATCCCTGCGTCTCTGTGACGCGTGTCGCCATCCTGCGCGAAGCGCCCCTCCGCCGCCCCCTCCTCAGCCATGCGGGTAACCGAGCCTCCTTCCCGTTTCAGGAGACAGCAGCGGCCGCCCGGGGGAGGAAAGTCCCAGAATTCTCAGCAGCAGTCGCCACAGCAACAGCAGCAGCAGCAGCAGCCCCAGCAGCAGCCTGCGCCCCAACAGCAGCAGCAGCAGCAAGGGCAGCAGCAGAACGCCGAGCACGCGCCGGGCGGAGGCAAGCACGGGCGCGAGCATGGCCGGCAGTTCCAGGGACAGGGGCCCCACCCCTCTGGCCGGCAGGGCCCCGCCCACCACGGCTACAGCCAAAACCGCCGCTGGCACCACAACCAGAAGCACCAGGGGGCCATGGCGGCCTCGCCGGGCACCGCGGGCGAGAAGGGAGCGCCCAGGAACGCCAAAGAGACTGAGAGCGCCAAGGCCGAGGAGACCAGGCCCGACCCCGGCGCCGACAAGGGCTTCGGCGAGGGCCCCGTCCAGAGCCCGTTCGTGGCGGAGCAACGCAGAGACAGCTACCCCGACGGACCCAAAGTCAGCCTGTTGCAGTCGTCCAAGGAGAGGCTGAGGAGGAGGCTAAAGGAGAAGGTAAAGCTCCTTACTGTCACTCGCCATCAGCCTTCACCCAATCACTGTGCACGGTTTGCTGTTAATGCTTCACACCAGTCTAGGTGCCCAGCTTATTAAAGCTAAATAATCGCATCTTTTATGATCCGGTGGCTGTTTATAAGTTCACACTGTGAGGGGGCCGCTGAAATGGCGCTCTTTGATGTTTTCCGTTATGTGCTAATTTCTGTGATGCTGGTCTCAGCTTAACACTGAGGAGAGCGACCTCATTATCACTTTTGCACGTTGGTTTAATTTATATCCTGTATTTACCCTGAAAACTGTGTCTCATGGCAAGAGGTAACAAGGCCAGTTATAAACTCCGGATCGACAAATGTGCTGATCGTAAACAGGAACTTTCCCAAAATGCAGAGGGGTATCCTGCTGTATGATTAATTAAGGTCTGGAGTCTTTTGTGTCATTAAGAGCTTATTCTGCTGATCTAGGTTGAAAACTGTTTATTTCTGCTGTGCCGCATGCTATATGAAGCATATTGCTTTTGCTGTGTTATGGATTATGACAAAACCTTTGTTAGTTGCTGTAGGCAATATTATTCCCTTAAAGTTTTTAGTTTTTGTTTCGTCATTTTGTATACCAGAAGAATTGGTTCATCCTTTAGTTATGTAATTGTAAAAGTGGTTTGCGCACAAAAGAAGTCTGGCTAATGGAAGCAAGTCTTCAAACTTGCAACTGTTCATTTAATATTTAAGGCCAAGACATATGTATTTTTAATGCCCCTGTGCTTGAAGAACATATAGCAATTTCATCCACTAACTTTTTGGTTCCACACACCAAACTAACAGACTTCACTTTTAATGTGAGGTGAGCATGATGTAAACCTTTTTTGTGTCAGCCTTTAGTTTTAAAATCTGACTGTTTTAAAGAATCTTTTTGAATGAGCACCACTCTTGAGACCGCATTAGGGCCAAGACTTCCCACAGCTGTGCAAACGGCAGTTTGGTCACATGACCTGTCTCCCGGCTGCAGGACGAGGCTCCCGTGGCGACCACCAACCCTCAGCGGAACCGCATGGACAAGCTGATGGAGATCCTGAGCAGCATGCGGAACAACAGCAGCGAGGTGGACGGCCAGCTGACCACCTTCATGGAGGAGGCGCAGAACTCCACCAGCTCGGAGGAGATGCTCTCCGAGATTGTGCGCACCATCTACCAGAAGGCCGTCAGCGACCGCAGCTTCGCCTCCACGGCCGCCAAGCTCTGCGACAAGATGGCCCTCTTCATGGTGGAGGGCACTAAGTTCCGCTCCCTGCTGCTCAACATGCTCCAGGTAAGGGCCCCTTCGGGAGGGGAGAGGCGGCTGCGACCAGAGCCCAAAGATCGACTCCATATTGTGTCTGGAGTGACAGCCACAGGGTGTAGTAGAGTGGGAAAGCGCTGGAATCATAATCGAAAGGTTGCTGGTTCGATCCCCTGCCGGGGCACTGCTGTTGTACCCTTGGTCAAGGTACTTAACCCAGTAAAGATACTTGCCCCAGTAAAGATACCTGCCTCAGTAAATCCAGCTGTGTAAATGGGTAGCATGTAAAAAACTGTAACCTTTGCAAATTACCCTGGATCACAGCATCTGCTAAATGCTAATAGTGTAACGTAATGGAGCAAGTAACTGAAATGATGGCTAGTTCTGTTTTGCCACACTGATAATGCAAACCCAGACTGAAAAAAAAAATAAGGGAACCAGAACACCTGAGAAAGAATGGAC
The DNA here is from genome assembly GCF_013368585.1 of Megalops cyprinoides. NCBI lineage: Eukaryota > Metazoa > Chordata > Actinopteri > Elopiformes > Megalopidae > Megalops > Megalops cyprinoides. The sequence goes on from NC_050587.1 coordinate 12,675,496, forward strand.
ATGAGAGAATCTCCATTCCTGCAGTTCGCTTCTCTTAAGAGAGGAGGCTGATGGGGTCAGTCGTGATGTGAAGAGGACGCCCATCTTTTAATCAAAACCAGGCACGAATAGAGGCCTCGCCGTTTTGAAGCCCACACAACCAACATCAAAAATAAATACATTCCATCAGAAAGGGTAGGGGTAGTGTTTATGTGGCTTGTAATTGGGTGGCTCCCAATGTAGACCAAAGCAGTAAGACGCATTGTTTGTTTTTCTTTTTTTTTCTCTCTTGATTTCCTAAAGACCAACTACAAACATGGGTCTCTGGCTTGCGAACATTAGAACATCGTTTCTTAGAATCTGAGGTGAATTTAAGTGTAGGGGCAAATCCTAGTGCTTGATTACAGTGATAAGGGAAAGATGGAAATCAGTGGGTGATTTAAGAACCAGTCAGGGGGCCACCACGGAACACTGGAATCGCCGGAGACCTGGGTCCATTAATCGCAGAATACCTCCCTCAAACTTTTATCTTAAATCAAGTTTGTGTCACGAATAAGGAATGGCCAAATTACCTGAGTTATGCGAGACCACTTCAAACCTTCATGAAACCAGAGATGATTGTAGTATTGAAGTGTTTTTATTGCATTAGTTTGATGTCATCTTTTGTTGCTAGAACAGGTAATCAGAACCTGCTTGTTCTTTTGCTCTTATCGGAGTGGAGGGTAATGTCAGGAATTAATGATGGGGCCTTGGAAAATGACGTAATTAGCTCAGTGGAATTAGCCATTGGTAACTCTTCAAAGTGTTTGCTGTGGTTTTCTCAATCTACACTGAAAATATGTTGAAAGGCAAAAAAAAAAAACAAAAACAAGTGTCTTGTAGTTCGAGTTGGAAAGGTAAGAAAACGCTTCAAGGCACACTTTATTGACATTAGTAGTTGGACAAGAAAGCAGCAAAACCATTTTACATAGAACCTGCCTCGTTACACCTAATTAATATCAGAAAACTCCTCCAAAGCCACAACAGGGAAAATGTCCGCTAGCAGAGCGATAAAGAAGACACCGAGAGCTCTTCAGAAAAGCAAGGGATCACACGGCAGAGGCTCACCCCAGGTAAACTGTGGACTCGCCCTGGGCGCCACCCCAGATTGCACTCCGAATTGCCACCTGTCCTGGTGGCCTCGGAGGGCAGCCAGGATTTTGGTGTTTGCATAAAGTGCACTGGAACGAGGAGCGGCCCCGGGTGGAGTATCAGTGGGGTATTTGAACCCAACATGTGTCTCTAAATGTTAGTCCCACCCTCTGGTGACAGTTTGATATTTTCTCAGTTTGTGGTGTCCTCTTCTGTGTTTATTTAGCATCACCAAAACCGGTGTGGAGGTGGTAAATCCGTCAGAAAGACTTAACTGAGGAGATTGATGGGCACATGGCATTGAGATCATTCATAAAGTGTGTTATTAAATTTTCCACGGCAGTAGAGATTGCTCCCCCCTCTAGTATTTTTTTCCATAAAGAGTAGACTGATCACCAAATCTCAGAAAGCTTATCAGCAGTAAAGGTACCTGTTGATTGCTCTAGACCAGTGTTTCTCAACCCTCTCCTGGAGGACCCCCTGCCCTGCATGTTTTAGATCTCTCCCTGCTCCAACACAGCTGATACAAATGATCAGTTTGTTATTAAGCAGCTTCAGGAGTTCATAGCGAGTTGATCATTTGAATCACCTGTGTTGGAGCAGGGAGAGATCTAAATCATGCAGGGCAGGGGGTCCTCCAGGAGAGGGTTGAGAGTTAGTTAAAATCTCATCCAATCTCATCCCAATTTATATGCAATATACATACTGTGCTCTTTCATTATTTCATTAGCACTGGTATGTGTATGCTATCTGAAGGTTCCACCTATTTTTTTTCTCAGTCATAACTGTTATTCTTTCAAAGCTGTAGTGATAGTCACAAGTATATAGGGTGGGACTCGGCTGTACTGAAACAGTCGTACTAAAGATCGAGCTGTTGCGATCACTGCAGCTCGTAGAGAGTAACTTATAACTTGGCATTGAGCATTACGACTAAATCTTCTGTACCTGTGTGTGCATTAATAAGTGTTTCCGCACAAGATACAAGCCAACCTTCTCTGCCTGATCAACAAACCTGCTTTTGAAGGTTCCAGCAAAATGTGGAACTTCTTTATTGATCTTTTTTAAGGACTAATGCTTTCTAAGTAAATCTGGCTGTGGTTCTATGCGTAATAAATGCATAAATGACCTTTGAATACATTTAAAAAATGCTTTCGAATTGAGAAAAGTCATGACTCATATAGTCACCACAGAGTTGGTATGTACAGCAGGGAAGGAAAAAAAAAAAAACATCAGCTCACCCCTCTTAAAAAAAATGCCACCGTTGGTTTAAAAATATCCGGTGATGCATGCACCAACTGTTTGTGGTGAAGTGATGGTAGTGAAACCTGTCAAAGCAGCACAGGCATTTGCGAGAACAGATGGTTATGTTATTTTCTGACAACATTTCCTTTGTATTCAAATGCCGCAATGTATTTGTCTTGTCTGCTTCTTGCTTCAGTGCATCTAAAAAGCAATTTAACTGACTAACATGGTCAGATAGAGAAGCCTGCATATGTGGATATTTATTTGTAAAAATGTCAGCCCGTCGGTAGTAATGACATTTAAAATGTTCTGTGCTGTGTAATATTGTCAAGTAAATAGGACTGTGAGGTATGGATGAGACGTTGTAGATTTTACGGCAGAAATTGGACCAAATGGGTCTTCCGCGCAGTGCTGGGAGAGGTAGAGCTCCAGGTGGTGTCCAGCATGTGCATTTGTCCTCTTCCCATTGTCGCTGCTCTGGGGAAAAAGGAATTAGAGTGTAATAAGATGATAACATTTCCTTTAAATTGAATTAGAATGTTGCAGAACCGCTATCCAAGGCCCGAGCTGCATTTAAGAAAGTGATTCGCGTCAGTACATGGATATTCTATAATGTAGTATCTGTATTTTTATATGCGTGTTCAAACATATTACCTGATGGCGCTATATGCCTAATATATGCTGGTGCTCATTGTAAAATACATTACGCATTGTTCAAACAAAAATACATTCATTATATTTTAGATCAGCCTTGTGACTTGTGTATGTACATAACCGGCTGGTGTTGTCAAATGTGTATTGAAAATTGTAACATGATACGTGGTACCAAACTTTGGATCCCTGATGGTAATCAGTTATCAGGTATCATATGCTCTCCTGGCGCAGAGACACCAGAACAGACTTCAAGAATTCCTTCAATGGCTCTGATATTTGTTGAGTCATATTCTTTGGCAAACTACCCAGAGTTGTGTTTTTTTTTTTTTAAACGTTTTGGGGTTTTCCTAAAATTGTAATTTCTCGTGCTTTAATCATTGCCTTTGCAACTTCCTGGTAAAGTTTGAAGTCTGAATTGTTTGATGGATAATTGCTGATCAAGGAAAGATTACTGAATGATTTAACTCTGTGGAATGCATTACAGTATAGCTAATGTGTTTAGATTCAATAGGAATACGTGTGAATTATACTGAAATGGGTTACACATGTCCCTCATAATTACTTTTACACAGCAAAACTGCCAGTGTTTCTTCTACATTTCCAGTTCAATTATCCTTGAAGCATTAAGTCTTTAATCACACCATAATGGGTATTGTGCATATGGCGAGTCATTGATAATGTATTTGCAGCAAGCTGAGCATATTTGTTACTCTTAAATGAGGTGATACACAGTCATGTTGAGCAGCTTTGAACCAAAACGTACCTAACAAAAAGTCCAACAAATATAAAATAAGGAAACCAAATGCAAAAACAATGGACAATTTAAGCAATGAAGGCTGGCAGTCATGTCAAGACACTTCTGGTGTCACTCGGAAATGGCCACGAGGCCACGTCACCATGGCAATAGAAATAGCAAAAGCAAACACTTTAGTTGTGTTTTGCATTTCCCTCTGTCTCTCGCTTTGCACCCCCCCCCCCACTGACCTCCTGTCTGCGGTCAGCCAGTCTGTCTGCTCTGCAGTAGTTTCGCGGCGGTGTGCAAAGCAGTGGCAGTGTGTTTTAGGAAGTGAGTGCGGAGCTTGTTTCTCACCACAGTGTCACGTCGTAACTCCAGCTAGCCCCCCCCCCCACCCCCCCTTGCAGGAGACAGCTCTTCCTGTCCCTTCTGGCCCTGACATGTTCTTTCGCATGGGCCCCCACTCATGCGCCTTCGAAGTGACCCCCCCACCCCCACCGTCAACCCCCCGCTGCCAGTCCCAGATCTCCCCTCCAGATCGCTGCGCAGTGCGGCCCAGCCCAAATGATATGTAGGCGTTTCATTACGGCTCGTCTCTCCCAGCGCAACGGTGTGCACTGTCCTCTCGTCCGTAAATGAGTGCTGATCTCAGCCCGACCCCAAAGCACCCTCACGGTGACACGCTAAAACGCGACCCACCCTCCAGCCGCGGTGGCGTCGAAAACCCCGAGACCACAAGCGACTGAACTGGGATCGTATTTCGTACTGGGCACCTGGATAAAGCTTCAGTGGGCTGTTCTGAATCTCCTCGACTCACCAAACTACTCTCAAAGCCCCTTTGCTGTGATTCAGTGTCCACTGTCCAAACAAAACCATGTGCCCCTCTCTGAACGCGGAAGGCTGTCTGCTGTACTTCGGTGTGATTGACTACTGTGCTAATCCCTCTGAGGATTTTTGCTAAATCGTTAAAGATTTCACAAGAGCGGAGGCAAAACAGCTTGTAACTGTGTTGCTTCGGATTTAGGGGTACAAGTCAGACTTCACAGCTGTGGGGATAAGTGTGTTCAGATGTTTGCCGTTTCGGAGGCAACGAAAGTTTCTACCATCTTCTTATTACCATTGGAGAGTTACATGTCCAACATTAAAAGGAAATCTACATAGTGAAGCTGGTTGTAGAAATCTGGACAAACACCACCTTCCACTTCATATTTTATATTCAGATGTTAGGTAAATGATTGCTGCTTTGAATAAACCTCCATTTGCCATTTTGCTCTGTGTAATGGAACTTGCAATTTGGAGTGACATCTGATGTTTCAACTGTAGTGTGTAACGTGTGGTAGCCATGGTAACATCGACAGGTCAAATACAGCTTGGTGATCAGCATCATTTAATGCAGGAGAGAGTCCTTTAACTTGACCTGCTGTACTCCTCTCACATCTCTTAAGATGCGCTGAACAGCTTTCACAGGTTATTTCACTGGTAGATTTGGCCATTTTGTAACCGCCTCCCTTGTCATTGGCAAAAAGCATTTATTTGATCTCTGCTGGTCTATAGAGGCCTATAGAGTCATCTTCACCTTTGTCTGTACAACTAACAAACACCCAACTTTATGTAACACCCACTTATGTAAGGAAATGTAAGGAAAACACTGATGCCCAAGGTTTATTAAAATCACTGTAAACAGTATGTTTTACTGATTGGTATGTTGTTTTATCTATCTATCTATATATATATATATATATATATATATATATATATATATATATGTATGTATAGATAGATAAATAAATAAAATATATATATATATATTTCTTTTGAATACTTATAACAGACTACAACATCAAATAATGTATGCTTTGTCTGCTCCGCTACTATGATCGCAAACCTCTGCTGTAATTTCCGAGTATAGCACTTTCCAGTGTGCATTGCTCCAAGATCTTTTTCTGTCTGCTAATATGTGGTATCATAACCTTTTGGACCATCCTTAAAAGTTAATGTTTTTTTCTGTCTTCTCACTGTTTTCTTCTTTCTGTCTGTCTTTGCTCACTCCTCTCTCTCTCTCTCTCTTTTTCTCTCTCTCTCACTCTCCTTCCCTCCCCCCATCCCCCTGTGGCTGTGTTCTCAGGATGTGGTGAGATGTTGTGTAGAGAGGGTTGCAGGAGAAACACTCTCAATTGGGCCTTCTGTCTCACAGCCGCAGTCACTGTGAAAATGAAGCTTTTATTAAAGCACTCCTTTAAGTGAACAGTTTTTTTCTGAAAACAGCAGTGTGTAATATATATTCTTTCAGGGGCGTGGCCATGAGGTGGGTGTAACAACAGTGGCAGACCCCCCCCCCCATCTTATTCTGAGTAAAATGTCTGCATTTTACCAGTTCATCTCTTCTCCAGCTCTCAAAATCTAGAGTAGTTCAGGTCAGAGGCGAGGACATTTTGTTCGAAATTAAACCTTTCACCATTGTGAAAATGGGGAAACATTTCGTACAGCAGCTTGTGAGGACAAATACCGGACAAGCACGAAGAGAACCCTCACGTCTGCGTTTAATATGTTAATGATTGCATGAAGTGGAGTCAGAGGAGGTAAAACTTTAACGGGGGGTGTGCTCAGCACCGTAAGTGCTGCAGTTAAGCACTTTTGCTTTCACATTGTCACTCTGTAACCCGACAGAAATTTGCACTGACTTGATTGGACGTGAAAGAGCAGACCTCGTTCAGACCGGCCTCGTTTGCACGCGGTGTGAAAGCTCTTTAACGAGTGGCTCCTCGTGCGCGGCAAGACGGGCGTTAGACGGGAGCCGCTGAAACGGAGTGCCGTTGCGTCGTTTCCAGCGCGTTTCTCCATGTGAATCATTCATGCCCCCGTCTGCTCCGTTGGCGCGGCCGTCACTGAGTGCCGAGGCCTCACGCGATGGGGGACGCAGGCGCGCCGAGCATCGGTTCTTCACAAGCTCCGAAATTGCAGTGGCTCTGTACCAAAGCCACGTGTTGCAGAGGATTGTGCAAGCCTTGTGCGCCTGTCTGCCTCGTTGCGGACACAAGGCTGCAAGGTCATTCTTACCAAAGAGCAATTCACTGTCTGTCACCTGAACAGTGTCTGTTTACACAAAGGGGCGCATACATCGTGAATTCCTGACCAGAGCCTGGAGGCCTTTAGGCTGCTCCTGCATTTGGTTCAAAAGAAACAAAATGCACACAGTGTAGTATGTACACACATTCACAAAGAAGGCAGCCAGGGTGTCACTAGGGTAGTCCCTCTGTCTGTCCTTTGATGGGAAGGTCGTACTGTGACACTCTGCCCCTTCTCCCTCAGAGCGCATGTTAATGTTCCTCTCAGATGCAGGGATATAGACGGTATAGCTATGTCTGTTTTACATTAGGGTGTCACATATTCTCTGCCTCCTCAGCTCATCCCATTTATTTGCATTTAATCATTACCTGTGCCTCCGCAGCAGAGTATTTTACACATACCACTACAGATGCAAAAACAGATTCATTCATAGCGCGCTCGGTCTGTAACTTGTAATCTGTTACATACAATTGTAACCCCCAAGTGACATTAAAATAATAGTATTTGGCCCCTGCCTGAGATTTGCATCCTCAAGCGAGAGACATTTTACCTCCTTATTTTCACGTTTCTTTGCATGACGCCTGTCCCCCTCCCCCGGCTCATGTCTGCAGTTTTCACTGCAGATATTCGCCGTTCGCCGGTCTACTGCGTTGGCATTGCCAGCAATGCCAAATTCAGGCGCATCTCGCCCCCCACCTCCGCCAGGTTGTGTTTTCAGCTGTCTCTCCAGCACCGCGCAGCGGGAACACTCCGGCCCTTCCGCACCAGACGCCCGGGCACGTTTGCGGCGAGTGCTCGGCCGTTCCCGCTGCTCTTCCACCCCCCCCCCCCCCCCCGGGGGCGGAGATCCACCCGTCAGCCACGGCACGCTCAAGTCCTGCTCCTCTCGGCCATCTGCGCCCAGGGAGCGAGGCGGCGCTTGGCGCGTCCGCTCTGGGCAGAGGCGCAGGCTTCGCCAGCGTAATTTTGTCTGTCCCGTTCAGATGCCCAGAGTGCGGCGAAGGCAGGGGAGGTGGAAGTTGTTCTTTTTGGCTTCTTGGCTGCAGCGGGCTGTCCACGTTTCGCTGCCACATGGCAGGCTGCTGAGGATGCAGGCTCTCTAACTCAGCAGTTGGTGGTGGTGTTCAGGCAGTGTTCAGTCACTGCACTCCCTCTGTTACAAGCATCAGAGTATGCACAGTAAATATGTATTTATTTTCTCACATGGGTTTAGGCAACATAAATTACTTTCACTCCTTATCAACAGTTTACTCTTATTGGCTGTTACTTCTGTATTGTTTTAGCTAACACAATTATTGACCTTTTTTTCTATATTCTGTGGTCTGTTGGATTAAACCAGTGAATTACAGGAACCCAAAACTAAGGCTTCATATGAGATGTACTCATTTTGGAGACAGCAAAAAAGGAAGCAAAACAAGCGTGATAAGTGTGAAACCACACATTTTGTGTATTGGTAGCCCAGTTCGTCTGATTGCAGTGATATAAACGTCAGGAGTGAGGGATATTATTAATATCGATAAATGAGTTTGACCCACTGCTTTAGAAAGCATTTCATCGAGAGCTGTGCAGGCAGGGACCAGGAAATGGTGCTCTGTGGTGATCAGGCCGAACCCCTCATCTGGGCTGTGTCTGCACCTCCTGCAGAAAGACTTCACGAGGAGGGAGGAGCTGCAGCAGTCTGATGTGGAGCGCTGGCTCGGCTTCATCACCTTCCTGTGCGAGGTGTTCGGCATCATGAGGAGCAGTGCCGGGGAGCCCTTCCGGGTGCTGGTGTGTCCCATCTACACCTGCCTGAGAGAGGTGAGTGTACCACATACACCAGTATACACCCATATACTACTGTACCAGTTTACCTCACCTACAGCTAGCCCCTCTACACATGCACAAAACTCCATCTACACCTGCCTCAGGGAGGTCAGTGGCCCACATATACACTGCCCCAGTATACTGCTGTGCCAGGTTACGTTATTGATAACTACATGTATATACACCTGCACAAATACCAGGTCTGTCTGTCCCAACATACACCTGTGTACTACAATTCCCAACATGCAAATACACTGCTCAGAATCCCTTAATTTCTAAAAGTGATCAGCTCACTGACAGCAAATGTTTTACATGTTTTATGTAAAAATGGTGTCAACAAAATGGGAGAATCGCAGCCAAATCATGGCCTGCATGGGGTTTTTTTTATGCATGCAGACTTAGACTTGCAACGTGCTGTGATGCTGCCAGGTCACATTACAGCCCGTTGCAGTCAAAGCCAAATGTTGAGAACTGAAAACTACTTCATTAGTATGCAGATGCCCATGGAACTATTTTAGTCATTTTTGAATAGCATGAAAAATGAAAAAGAATATAGCAATTAAGTATTTTTTTCACACAAAAAATACATACCAGTATTTGGGAAACCACAAACACAAACATAGGTGTATTTGAATTGATGGTATTTGTGAAGGGCCTCTGAAATAAAGGCCAGAATCAGAGGTGCATTGGTTCTAATCTCAAATAGAACACTGCAGTCCCTGCAGCGCAGAACACAAGCAGCCCACTACAGAGTGTTGCGTTCTACAAGTCTGCCGTGGATGACAGCAGCGTGGTTAACGGTAAAGACGATAAAAGTGCCCATAGCAGGAACTGGTAAACAAGTGGTCTGACTCAACTTCACGTTCGTCGAGGAGGACAGAATAATTGTGTCTCCATGGAGACCAGAAATACCGCAGACATAAACACTCCTAGCTGTGACAAAAAAAAAAAAAAAAACAGAAGTTGGTGCGCGAGCGAGAGGTGAACAGGTTAAGGTTGCAATAAAATTTATCGCGGCGCTGCGTCAGATGCCGGCTATAAAATTCTCCCAGTTGTTCCCGGAGAAATCCCACTTCAGAGGACCGGATGCGCTCGGACCCCCAAAGCGAGATGGTGACAGCGGGCCCAGTTGGCCCCCTGGGAATTCCACCGACGTGAGGACGTGTTTATGTCTGGTTTTCATGGTGACATCCTATACCCAGCCGAGCCGCGCGGGGCGAGCGGAGGCCCCCGGCGCTGTGTGGTCCGTGTCCGGGGTGGCTGGAATACGGGCAAACGACAGGAATGCCGCCGGGGAGCTTTTACGTCCTCCCTTTGAAGTGTCCGCGTCACGCCGCGCCCGTCTCCACTGGCACGAAGCGAGGCCTCTCCCCTCCCGCGCCGCCCCCCGTGTCGTCCGTCTCTCCTGTTGTTTTAACTCTCGGAACACGCTGACCTTCCGAAAGTGAGAGTTGCGTGAGAAGTGTAGTGTCCTCTGTGCGGTGGGGGCCCCTGGGTTTCAGGTTCGAGAAATGACCGACCGTAGAAAAAAAAGCAAGAGCCCTGAAAAACGGTCAAATTCTGGAGAAGTGTTCACTTCTTTGCACCATTCGTCCACACTGTTCTGTACACAGAGAAAATATTCCAAAATGTTTTTCTTTTTGATTTCACTCCCCCACACACACACACCCCTGCTCCCACCCACCCCTTGCTTCTCACGCACAGCTTCCATCTTCCAACCCCCCCACTTCAAACATCACCAGGCAAGTTTGATGCAAATTTTAACATTGGTCTTCCTCTGGAGCATTTCTCAATATTTGCCGAAGAAACTGTTGAGCAGAAGTGTGAAATCAGAATGACACCCACCCACTCGCGGACAGTTTTGCCAATTAAAAAGTGCACCGAGACTGCCGTCGCACTGCTACACCCACCAGCAGACTGCGGCGTACCCGCCACCCCCGCCATCCTGGCACGCTCCGTGCCCGCAGCTCACGAACACAAAAGGAACACCTCAGCGCTGGAGCTGCAAAGAGCGGAGCGGGGCTCGCATTCCAGCGCCTCGCGCTAAACCATTAACATGATTTCTCTCGCGTAAGATTTACTCCGCCGAACAGTTCAGTGGCACGCAGGACTGTAAAATATAATCCCATTTCCTTTCAAAAGTGGAGAAGGGCTGTTATAGCCTGCTGTTGTGATATCCACCGTGCGGCAATGAACTTAAGGATTTTTCCTGGTCGTTTTCATGAAAGACCTTTTTTCCTCCCCCCCGTAATATATCATAAAGTTCCCCCCCGTCTGTCCCCCGTCTGTCTTTTAACCCACGTGTTGAATTTCACATGGCCGAAAAGCCTTTAACTCAAGGCTGAAAAAGGTTCCTGACTTTTTTACAGAATCATGTCGGGTAAGACAATGGTTATACAGCCGTTGCTGACCACCCACGCGTTAGCCGTCTGCTGGGCATACATTTGGCAGTCATTCCCCAGGCTGACCGCACCCACCCCCCCTAATGTACCTCCATTCTCCAGCCGCATGCTCCCCGCTACGCCCGCCCCCCCCCCAGTTCCATCCTGCTGTTAGAGTGCTAATTACAGACTTAACAGTAGTCAAGCACCTCAGGACATTTCCACTACTGCAGCACCTGACATTTTGCTTGTATTCAGCTCTTTAATTGGGGAAGGCAGGAGGCGGAGGTTAAGGTTTAGGGCTGGGGGGGGGGAGGGATGTTCAAATAGGTGCGCCGCCATGTCAGAAAAACAGAGCAGACCGCCGCAGCCTCCTGTCTCTGCGCTGCTTACGCAAGGAGCCTTCCCTGGCTGCCTCCCACCCCTTCCCCCCACCTCCCCCACTCCCCTCTCCAGCAACCCACTGTGTACATTTTGTGAGAGCCTTAATGAGATCCAGAGAGCTCTGGAATTGTCTGCATGCATGCACCGCCACCGCAGGGCATGGGGCTGAACTTTCTGGGCAACAGGACGCCCAACCTCCAGGCAGATGCTTTCCATCAACATGCACCCCCCCGCAGCAAGCCCAGGACAGGGAATATACATAATTGTGTCCCTCTAATGGCATAACTGAACTAATCCGATAGTCTTTCATCTTTCACTCTCCTGCTGCACATTATGGGTTGTTAGTCTCCCGGTCTCTGTCGGAAAATTACATACTGTTGTGACATAATTCTCATTAGATATCTGTGGGTTTATTACCCTGTATATTGGTTGTCAGATATTGTTAATGCATTAATTTATTGAACATTTACTGAATTGGATTTTTTTTTTCAATTTTGATTAAAAATGATTTTTAAAATTGATTCACAAGAGAAAGAAAAAACTCACACTCAATAAAAGTCCACAACAAAATTCACGTATTAAAAAATACTAGCGCTACCAAGGTTATGTACAGAATTATTATGATTATGAATTTATGGGCAACTGCTCTCATCCAGTGTGTTATATAAGGCCATCATGGCAAGATATCACATGAGTAATGGGAACAAGGTACAGAACCTCCAGTAAAACTCTAGAGACCATGTTTACATGCAAACTGATATACTGTTATCATTCAGAAAATTTTAAAACTTCACATCATAGCGGAGTGCTTTCAGTTGATGTCAGAAGATGCTTAACAGTTCTGTAGTTTGGCTGTTTGCAAGCAGCTCGTTCCACAAATGGGGGACCGGTAAGGAACAGCGGGTAATTTAGAATGCGTGGCCAAACAGCTAGAGGTCGAAGTTACACAAGCTGCAAGAGATCTCATGTTACAGTGTGGTATTTGATGTTGTACCAAAGGTAGGGAGGAGGGTTAGGCTAGCAACAGGGTCCTGAAGTGAGCTGTGATCAAAATTCAGTGATGGCAGGACAAGGAGAGGCAAAACATGGACATAGTTTGGGAGGTTAAAGACTGAGTAAGGAACAGATTTCTTAAAGAGCTGAAGTGGTTTGTTGACAGGAACAGGACAGCTATTCAGCAGGGAATTGCAATACTCCAGATGGGACAGTACAACAACACAAATGAGTGCTTGTTGGGAAATGGGTGAATTCCTCTAATGTTGTTGAGGAAGAACCTGCAGGACCAGGTCACCAAAGCAATTTTTCCTGTGTAGAAGAGCTTGACGGTGAGAGCAAAATGGAGGATATTTGCAGTCTGGGAGAGGAACAGCGTGGAACCAGTGGAGTTTTTGAAGAGGCCTTACAGTTGAAGGTTTAGCCTGTAGGTGGAGCTGGTCTGTCTGTGAAAGGTTGAACTAAAGGTAGCAGTTTGTGCTTCAGGTAGGGACCTGCACAAGATACAGGCAGAGATCTCTGTGTCAGAGTGGGTAAAGGAAATACGAAGGTGATTGTCATCAGCATACCAGTGACTGTAAAAAAAACCATAAGCAGAAATAAAGATCCAAGCAATTTGGTTTAAAAGGGAGAATTAGAAAGGGGGGCAAACACTGAGCCCTGGGGGACTCCTCCTAAAAGACTGCATGGCTCAAGAAGCAGGAAACAGTCCAGCTCCAGGCGGTGTCTGAGATTCTCATTCTTAACAGAGTGGACAGGAGGAACTGTCTATGGCATTTAGTGCTGTGCAGAGCAATCCAGAAGTACTACAACAGAGGAAAAAGCAGGCAGGAATGCCTCAGTAACTGCAGTAGCAGCCATCTCTGTGGAGTTTCCAGCTCTGAGAAAGAAAAAAAAGATATTTCTTGAAGTATAGGACATTGAAGACGTTTGGTAAGAAAGGGCATGAAGTACAGAGGGTAATAGTTTTTTGCATTAGTGCTGATTTCATTGATGTGAGGTGTGTCAGACTGAAGGTAGCAGGAAAACAGGGTAAGGGAGGTATTACAGAGAGTGGATACAAAGGAGGGCATGTTGGGATATTGTGTATTTGTCAAAGAACACAATGAAATTTATCCATACCTTGTAATTGTCTAAAAATAGGATTCTGTAAATACGATACTGCATCAGGTAGGCCTGGTCTGGAGGGTTATATTATCCTCTGGAACTTTATACTCCATAGAAGCTTCCAATATCTGCTTTAACTTGGGTGTGGAGCCATGTACAAAATTAATCTATTAGTAGATTATATATATATATATATATACACACACACATAATACTAAAACTCCATTGTTCACGCATATCTATGAGTGCTGTGTCTAGGGCTATTGTACATCAAATGATTAACTCATATGGGCATTCTGGCTGAAAATGTACAGTGAATGCAAGGGGTCTTTCAATGCTGATGCTGAAACTGTTGTCACCATAAATTGCTACCATAAAGAGCCAAAAGGGATTCAGTTCAAAGAAAAACGATTGGATGAAACAGGCAAATTGGACAAAATGATGCTGCCAACAGGCAGCATAACACAGTAACATTGGATAAAAGGTGGGAATGGAGTTGAGTGCGTTAAAGGAGATAACTACCCGTCTAAGTGCAGCACTTTAAACGGGGCGAAAAGCAAGACTTTTTCCCCAGAATCACTGCAGTTGTCAGCATCTTGTCCTAACTTGCTACCGTTGACGGAACAAGCAGCACCAGCAATGTGAGACATTTTATTTACCTAGATTTCATCAGCTCCGGATGTAATGTATAAGCCTCCCACCACCTACCGGTGGAACCTGTTGAGATAATTATTGGCGCCTCTTGAAGTATTGAATACATATCTTGATATGTGAGAGTTGGGAGTATATGCATATATGTACACAGATAAGCAGGCTGGAAAACAGATGAGTAGGCAGCCTGATACATCAATAAAAAAAATAAACATGGACAGATTGATAGCTACAAGGAAAGTAGGTAGATGGGAAGGTAGGCAGATTTTTCTAGGTCAAGAAGAACTTGAGAATTTGAAGAACAGCATTATGTAGCACCGCTTAATGTTTGACCTTGTTTTCAACTTTCAATACTGCAGCTTTAAGTGCCCTCTATTCATGGATTGTAAAGCTGTATCGCAGTGAGGAGAGACATGAGGAAAGGCTGCAAAGAATGGCAGATGTAGGTGACAAAGAGACTCATGGGAGTGTCCTCAGACGTTCTGTTTACCTGCAGTACATCCTATTGTCCGAGACTCCACCGGGTTGTATAGACACTCCCACGCTGTCTGTTGTCATAGCCGTCTGTGGTGGAGTCCTCCTATTGTCAGACACATCAGTGGCGGAGTCCATCAATCAGTTGTGTTGTTCAGCTCCTGATCCCCAGCTCTCTGACCTCGCTGACATGTTTCCATAGAGTCCAGTCCTCTTAAATGCCACAAAGGCTTTAATACCTTAGAGGCCTCTTACCTGTTGTACTCCTTTTGTTTTTTTTTTTTTTTGTTTTTTTTTTTCTTTTTTACATCTTTGTCATAAGGTAATGTCAGTGTGTATTTATCATTAATGAGAAAGACTAACTACAAAGCCATGCTTTTCTGTCATGGTGTGGTGTGGGTATGTAGCAGCTGTGTAGTTTTTTGCTAAGCGGAGCTCTCTGGCACTAAGCTCGTCGCCATTTTAGGCAACCTGAGTTTGATCTCCTGCCCTCCCCTCAGACTCTGTAGTATGAGGTAGATAAATC
Source organism: Megalops cyprinoides (assembly GCF_013368585.1). NCBI lineage: Eukaryota > Metazoa > Chordata > Actinopteri > Elopiformes > Megalopidae > Megalops > Megalops cyprinoides. The sequence continues at coordinate 12,690,626 of NC_050587.1, forward strand.
ACAGAATGCTAACCCCAGCAGGAGACTGGGACAAAAAAAGAAAAATAGAATGACACCACCGGCATGAAGCAGGGGTCCAGCCTGCTGGACCTCACCGGTTCCCCTCCGCTTCTTCAGATCAGGAGACGAGAGGAACCAGTTTGGATAAATCGCACTGTTTCAGCTGAAGCTTTGTGAGAGAATTACAAGGGAGAGAAGTGGGTGGATGAGACATTTTTTGTCTACCTGTTTTACAGGTTAGATATTAATTGATGCCTTTATTCCAGGCTCCATTAGTGGTGCTCCCATGTTGAGTTTGCACACTGTAAGCCTGTTTACCTTGTCAGTTTAGACAAGAGGTTTGTCGGTCTCAAATGAGGTTTTTTCGCATGACGCCTCTCCTGTGTGGTGGAAAAGGCGCTGTTACCCAGCAGTGGATTACACACCCCTCACCGCGGAGGGGTTTGTACCAGGCGGCGTTCCCAGGCGGGGAGGAAAGCGGCCTGCAGTATGGTCCGATAGCAAAGCAACAGTGAAAAGAGCATCCAAAACTGGAGGCTTGAAACTGAACTTGAACGTAGCTATCATTAATCAGTTTTCACTGGGAACCAGAACCAGTTTCTGTTTGGTCACTGATACACCAGTGGTGAAATATGAGTCTTCTCTACCATACGTGGTACCTGGAGAACATTATTTGGGCATGTCTCACTCTGCTTAAAAGTGTGTGTAATGCTAGTGGCTACAGGAATGATAACCCTGAAGTAATTACAGAAGGCTTCCGAGAATACCAGTCATCTCCTCTCATGTGTGCCCAGTAAACTCTTTTCCAGTTGGCATGCCCTGACCGAAAGTGGACTGGGCGGTAAATACAGCATTAGACAGCAATTACTCATACAGTCTTCGGCGGGTTTGTAATTTTTAATCTGGACACAGTACATCATGTATCAGCTTTTTTCCACATATGCAAGCAGTGAGGTATAATGCGCATGTATAACACATACTCATCATTAGGCAAAGCATTTACGTGTGTACGTTTAGGTGCTGTAAGGATTGCTGGAGTGTGCGGTTTTGTTTTGTGGTCCTTTTATGCATGAAAATTGCCCATCCCTGGTTCAGAAAAACAGTGTGTGGCTCAGTCTAAAAGAAGGGGAAAATGTTTTAAGAATCTTCCTGTTGGCTCCCTTGTGGCTCAGCCAGTAAAGGCATTTGGTCCGAGTGCAGGCTTAGTCCTATGGCCCGGACATGGGTTTGAGTATGAGCCATTGTCATTTCTAGATGGCAATGATCGGGAGTAGGTAACAGCAAAACAATTGTTTTGCTGTTGGGCTTTGTTCCACCAGGGTCAAGTGTGTTTTGTTGGCCAGTTCCTCTTTTCTCCCTGGCTGCGGCAATGTCTCGTGAATCATTGGGCATGTTGGCATGAGGTGGAACACGCCTGTCCTCCAGTTGGCGCTCACTCCGCTGTGGTGCACCATGGGACTTGAAGGCATGTAGGATTATCGGAGGATTGCACTTGTGCCACTTCACCTGCACAAGCCTAGTGAGTTTTCAGAGAGGCAGGCTTAATGTGATACAATTTGCAATTCCAAAAAGGGGAATAAAGAAAATACTAAAAATAAGCTCACATATGTGGTCAATCAAAGTCAGTCCAAAGTCTGAGAAAGTGTTAATTTCAAGGAAATCATGCTGTCACCAAAACATAAAGGAATGACAGAAGAATCAGTATTTTTGATTGACAGAAACAACGTGTCAGGAACGCATGTATTAGTGTATTGTTCAGCAGCTGTTTTAGTGAATTATAAAAGATCCCCTTCCTGAACTGTACATTTTCTTCCAATGAAATGCATTTAGCCACTGCCCAGACTGTCAGGCTGTCCTCCTCCTCTTGGGCTTGCATATTTTATCTGCAGCTAAGCAGCCCTAGAAACAGCCAAATTACTCCCTCACTCTTTCATTCCCTCACCAACACTTCTATTCCCTCTCTGAGTGTCTCTCCATCTTCATTGTACCACTAGATGGCTAATGGATACTGACAGGACTATTTGCCAAAGTAGTCGTCACGACCCTAGAATAGTCCCAGCTCTCGGTACACAGGCAATTATTTTCTGGTCATAGACATTGAGGATCTACTTATCAAGGCACTGATGACAGAAGCCATCTTACGATCCATCCGTGCCTCTTTTTGTCCTCCTGAATGCGGTTGCGCTATTTGCAGCTGTGTGTGTGTGTGTGTGTGTGTGTGTCCATCTGTTAGTGTCGTCACTCCCCTGTTCTCTCTGCTGTATGTCTATCTGTCTGCGTCTCTCTGGCGTGGGTGGGCTGGTGCGTGGATAGGTGAGTAAGCAAGTGGGTAGATGTGTGGGTGGCTGGTTGAAGCGAGTGCATATTTCTGCGCTGTAGTATTTATGCATTCAAGTATACTTGCACAACTACCTGTGGTGGTGTTAATTAATATGAGTTAATATGTCCTCTAAAGGCCTTCAGAGTTTCTTTAGTGTAGCTTTACTTTCAGCGTTTTCAACTCTGAAGCATCTTTGTTTCCCCAAGGTGTAACTCTTTAACAGCCTTTAGTATGACTTTCTTTTGCTGAAATTAGAGGCCTCAGAAAGGTTTGCTAAATGAAAAAACGACAAAAGAAAATGTGAATAGGACTAGCTCTTGCATCTGCAGTAGCGTCTGTCATTGTTTCTACTTTTTTCTTCTCCTCCTTTCTGAGCTGTCAGTCAAATATTTATTTAGTTTTTGAAGCCATGCCATAAAGAGATTGTTTGTAAAAAAAAAAAAAAAGTAGTTTGAAGAGCTGAAAGAATGGCCTCCAAAAAGATTTCTGTTTTATTTTACTTTGAATTGTCATTGTACATCTCGTAAGTGATTTGGTAGGTGGGGAAAAAATGAAAAGTCTTTCCTTGTTTGAAACGACCCTGAATAGCTTCAGAATTGTGAGCAATATGCCCTGAAGAGCTGCATACTTGCAAAGCCTGTTTATTGTCACATTAATTGGGAGCCATATTTGAGACAGGGCTGTGGGTAAAATCAATCTCTTCTGCAGCTGAAGGTTTAAGTCACTGATTAACCTCTGTTTCTGTATATCATTGTCTTTTTTTAGCAGGAGAACCAGGAGAAATAACACACAGTGGTTGGGTTGGGTTTGAAAATTCAACTCTCAAATCAAAAATCAAAAAACAAGTCCAAGTGGAACTGAATTGCAGCAAGTAGTTAGAGCTAATCACTGAAAAACTCCCACCCTCTTTTTGTACCATCTTGCCCCATCACTATGATGGCTGTGAAGGGAAAAGAAATTTTAGAAGTAGATTTTTTTTTCCTCCTCCTCAGCCAGGCCAGACCTTGAATTTCCTCAGTTTCTCTCTCTTCATTACTTTGACTTGACAGCCATTTTTCTTTGACAGTGTCCAGGCTTGCCCAGAGCCGCTTTGATCTTCTCTCCATCCAAGGCCCCCAACTCTTTACAAAGAGTTGCCTGTCTCACTGCCCGTACAGTTCCCCTGTCTGCTGCTCAGTGCATCTTCCCTTCATAGTTCCCTAAACTGAGTATAGTAAACAAACATTCTGTGCTGTGTCTTTAACATTACCAGCCTCTTCAAAGCAAAAAACACACCCCATGTTTTCTTTTTATGGAACAGATATATGCCAGTAATAAATGTTACATTTAGTACAGTAGTCCCCACGTCTGGGAATTTATGCTTCAAAGGTTGGCGTTGTGCACTTGAAGGGCCTGACATTTTGTGTACTTCTGCAGTACTATGCGTGGGTATTAAATGTATTTTTAATACAGAAGCACCAATGACTTGCTGAATAGAAATATTATAGCATAACTGTAACATGGCTGCCATTTACTTGCATTTGGTTAAGCATATTGTAGTAGCAGTGGCATTATATATGCTGTTAAAGTGAAGACGCAGAACCTTATATCTCTGTGCAAACTACTACTGTCTTTCCAGAATCCAGTTCCGCGGTTCTTGCTAAAAGATAAAAACGTTTTTTTTTTTCCTGTATGCGCAAAACAGTGGGGGTTATTTGATCTTTTATCCCATCTTGTTCTGTGTTTTGTAGCCCAGCAAGCTGATAATCTGAAAGTGCAATATTAATCATAACACGTCACTTATTTTCATATGAATGTATTCCTGCCCCCATACTCCCAGGGAAGCTGACGGAAAGCAGTATCACATGTTGCTATAGAGCTTGCATTGCAATCGCCCCAGTAGCGGGCGTGGCTGTGGGGGGATGGTGTCTGACAGGGGCTTTTGGACTCGTGTCTGGAGCGGGGTGGCCTGTTCCCTCTCCCGCTGTGCCCACGCTCCTCCGCTCCTGCGCCTCAGCCACACCCCCCCATCCCCCCATCCCCCCATCCTCCCACCCCCCCCCCCCCCCCGGCGCTGTTTGTTTGACCCAGAAAATAAAGCACCTCTTCACAGCAGGATTTGTTTCACCCAAGTCCAAGTCGGATGCTGTCCGCTCTGGTGAGCGAAAACGAACAGATAGCCCAGAATAATGAAGTTGCGTCAGAAATGGCGTCTCCTGTAGGCCCGGGATTACAGAACCCCCTTGTGTGCGGTACAGCAGTGGCTTATTTATCATTTATCTTTTTTTTTTTTTTTGGAATACCTCACCCCATCTGCTGGACGGACACTCGGGCCGACTCTTAGTCCCGGTGAGGTCGGAGTGACCCCCACATTTGATGGCAGGGTCTTCAAATCGGTTTAGCCCGTGCTGAAACTCTGCCCATCTGTTGCGAGGCAGGTAAATCCCTCTGGAGAAACCAGACCCAGGAGGCAAAGCCGCAAATCTGTCTCGGGCACAGCGCAGGACGTGGCAAGGTTAGCAGACGTGGTCCCCGCCCGTGTTCCAGAATGCACCGCGACATTTGTGTGGAGAAATGTGACGCACAGCTACCAAAAAATATGTATATATGTGTGTGTATCTTTTTTATTTCTGCTGGGGGAAGAATAATCCTCAAGCATTTACAAGAACAGAGGCTTTTATTTAATACTTTTTAATGAATTAGGCCAGGTTTTTTCCCTCCCATTTTATTTAATTTTTTTTCCCTCAGAATTACGTTTTTCGTGCCTTCACGTTCTCCTGAATATGCAATGAGCACAGCTGTCTCTGTTATCTTCCCTCTTTGTTTTTGCTCCAGTCCAGCCCGTGATATCAAAGGGAACCTGAGGTGTCCTTTTCATAGAAAGCACGCTGGAGTAGATTATTTCATGTGCAGTTATTGTGTAGGACCCACGTTAATTGAGGCAACTGTGCAGGTATTAGTGGGTGAATAATGTGTGTTGGGACTTTTGTGGCCTGCATCCTCAGTGAAGCATACGCTTCTGTGGAAGGAACAGGGCAATTTGCCTGTGAACCTCGAGACTCCTCTCACTCCTTCTCGCCGAAGTCTCTTGGCTCTCTCCTGGGGCCGGAGGGTCTTGCTCCACGTCCAAGCCGGAGAATGGGCGGCGACCTCATGGCAGGGTAGCTGAGAAGGTCACCGGATGGTATCGGTGCGTAGCGCAGCGCGCTCGGGGTTCATCAGAGCCAAGGCACTCTCGCATTGCAAGTGGAAGTGTTTGATTCGAGATTTCCCCGGTCCACCTGTTCTGTGAAACAACGTAGGCTCTGTGCAGCGGTACAAAAAACAGCCTGAGACCTGTATGTGAGCTTGCCTGACTAATCCCCACCGACTTTGCTTAACTCGCAGCATCATGTGAATCAACACCCGAAATAATGAGATTTCTTCCATGGCTACTGAAAAAATTGCTTTCCTTAGAGAAGCGTAATCAATGAAGCCGTCTCCACTCCCGAGCTGTTTTTCCAACCGCGTTGCCCTGCCCTAAATCAAAGCTTTTTACACATATGTATGGTTCTGTGCAGGTATACAGAATTTATAGAGGCGGCATTGTGAATTCCTTTTGTTCTCTGACAGCCTTGCACCGTATGACCTGACTGCCTGAACACACGCAAAATGGAGCCGTAAAAAACCAGTAACAGTGGTCTGGCAAGAATGTTTGAACCTTAGAAGACATGGCAGGTTGGTGCCAGAGGACCACTCTGGCTGCCTCAGCGCACAGTCTTCACACCCTCGCCAGTGCATGTTTCCCTTTGTTTCCTGTTTGCTCTCAGCGCTCAGTGCGATGTTTCTCTGCTTTGCAGCTGCTGGAGTCTGCAGAGGTGAAAGAGGATGCGGTTTTGTGCTGCTCCATGGAGGTAAGCGTGCCCTCGACCCCCCCCCCCCCGCCCACCCTCACCCCCGCTCCCCCTCCTTCCCCGAACTCCTCCCTCTTCAGGAGAGTTGTACGCCTTCTCCTGTCTGGCTTTGGCGGGGCCTCAGCTGTCCCTGCGGCCAGGAGATTTCTTAAATCTTCTTTTCAAATGCAGTCTGAGGCTTATCCCAGACCCAGGGTGTTCAGTATGAACGTGCTGCATTGAGAACCTGCTGTATTTAATGCAGCCAAGGATTGCATGCGTTACACTCAAATGTAATGGTTTTTAGGCTGTTTTTATTATTGTGTATTATTTTTAATATTATTATTTTTGCAGAATAACACTTAAATAATATATATTAGCCCTCTTACTAGTATGTTCACATTATGACTTGAAAAGTTTCAAAAGCATTCATTGAAGGGATTTTCTGCTCTTAGAGAATTAATTCATACTTTCAGTTGTTTGCCAGTCAAAAAAAATAGAAATATTACTGTTTTTGTTGCTGTTGCCATAGAAGCTGTGAGTGGCAGGTCTTTTCATGTCAGCAGTGGTGATCTGTAAAAGTAATCAAAGCAGGCATAAACACAGGTGCAGCAGAGAGATTAAACAGCAGAAAGCTGCAGGGGTTGGTTATGGTGCTTCTTAATATCTCTTACCGGTAGTTTAAATCAGACTTAAATCAGGTTCAGATAATACTACCCTCTGACAATGCTCAGTAGTGCAGTAATGCCTGGCCTGACAAACAAGAGCTTGCCTGGTAAAGAGCGTTACTACTAAAAGCAGAAATAAATTTAAAAAACATGAACTAAAATGTTTTGTCAACATATAAAATGTGTATATGAATGTATATATGTATGTATATGTGTTAATGTACAGGATTAGTAAAATGCATTTTTCCCTCCACTTGCAGTCAAAGCATATTGCATATTCAATTGAGTATTTTTCGTGTAAGTTTGAAGAGTAGATGGGAATATTATTTTTGCTGGAGCTGGAATGAAGAATTGTCTTTGATGATATTATATTTTGAGCTTTCCTTTATTAATTTATTGCGGGGGGGGGGGGGGGGGTATGGTGAGTTGGGTCGAGATGAGTACTTCTGCCAGAAGAGTTCTAGCAGGGAACAAGAACTTTCTAGGACTTGTGCATATTGCAAGATTCTTTCGCCTCATAAATAATGAAGCCCATGTGTCAAGTTGAACTCAGAGGCTAGCATTTGAAAGGCGTTGAGCGCAGCTCCCCGAATCCAGCCCTTCGCACAATCCCACGGCAGGGCGAGGGGTTGTGGGATGGGAGGATTCATCGAGGCGGGGAGCGGGGTGAGGGGAGGTGAGAGCTCGTTCGGAGCGCTTGCATCACAGATCCTTCAGAGGAGCTTCGGCAGTCAGAGGGGCGGGAGCGCTCCATACGCGCCCAGTGACAGCCAAAGCCCATCAGATCATAGCTCTTGCTGTGCCATAAAGCAGTTGCAGCCTCCCGGCTTCCAGCAGGTCCTCGTTTCACCAGCCCAGTTCAGATGAGGGCAAGAGAGAGCACTTTCAGCAAGGATTCCACTTATAGACCGAGCATTGTGCTACTCCACATGCGGGGAACTACTCTGTCCACCGCAGATACTGTGGGTACTCCTCTCATCGTGATGTGATCCAGGAGCACGTTCATCGATTTGCCTTAAATAAAGACACTCAAAACACAAACTATGTTTGCCAGGGTTTAATAACTTTTATTGGATTTACAAGGCCTAGCGTGGATATGTTGCTGGAAACAGCAACCATGCTTATCTCAGGGTGGCTTCGTTACCCTACTTTCAATCCAATTGTTAACCTTTGCCCAGCCCAACTCGAATCTAAATATGACTAGACACAAACGCATTCTCCTTTGTGACATATCCTCCTCAACTCATGTCTGAAGCCGGTTTTCAGACAGTGAGGAGCACGTTTCTCCAGCACCACGCCCCCACCAGGCTCCAGAGGCTCTGGGTGCTGCACGGCAGAGGGCAAAGGTCAAGTTGAAGCTTTCAGTCAATTGTGCGAGCCTCATTTCAATGTGAATGGGGCCCGCAGTTATTATTATTATTCACCAGCATCAATTTCCATGTATTAGAATATCAAAAGCTCTAATCGTCTGACATTCCTGTTATGTCGTCTGAATTATTCATGCATTGTTTCGCCACTTGTCCGTTAAACAACAATACGATATTGTCAGCCCCGTGTTGGCCGAGCTTGTAAGGAAGAGAAAGGGTCAGTTTATTTATTTGTTCTTTGTCAATTGCAGTCAAAGTCTTGAAGTGACGTTATACAGTCGGGAGCCTCAGTGACTGTGTAGACATGAGTCAGTGATGACTTCATACTGGCAGGCATGGAAGCCCCTCAGAGTGTTCGTAGATTAGGCCAGCTTCTGTACAAGGCATTTTGCTGCTTTATTGTGTTTTTTTACTGAGTATTCAGGCCCTCTGAATGTCTGCCTCGTTCCCCCTGACGGATTTTGAGGCGCAGTCACCTGGCCCTGACGCCAGACTCCCGACAGCCCTTCACCTCTCGTCTCGTCTCCACCCCCCACCCCCCCACCTCCCCCCGGCAGCTGCAGAGCACCGGCCGACTCCTGGAGGAGCAGCTGCCGGAGATGATGACGGAGCTGCTGGCGGCGGCGCGGGACAAGATGCTGTGTCCGTCCGAGTCGCAGCTGACGCGCTCCCTGCTGATGGAGGTCATCGAGCTGCACGCCCACCAGTGGAACCCCCTGGAGGCCCTCACCACACAGTACTACAACAGGACCATCCAGAAGCTCACGGCCTGAGCCAGGCCCGCCAGCGGGGATGGGGGTGGGTGGATATGGGGGGGGGGGGCAGTGACGGGATGGGGGGTGTGGGGGGTGGGCTAGAGACAGACTTGTCACAGCCGTCTGCACGGACTGGGAGGGGGGGGGGGTGGCGTGTCTCTCCCCCGGCGACAAGAGAGGAGGGTAAAGAGAGGGAAAGGCGCGTGTGGGGGGAGAGGCGTCCCAGCATGCCATTTGGGGATGGGGTCTTTTGAGGTGACAAGGAGAGAAGGGGTCGGGGAGGGGTGGGGACTGGGTTGGGGGGGTGGGGGGGTTTCTTTCTCTCTTTTGTGTTCGTGTGCCAACCACCCGCCCTCTCTCTCTCCCCCGCTCCCCCCCCTCCAAGTCCACTGACCCCCAACCACAAACGCCTGTGTTCGGTGTCATAGAGACCACGGCCGCCCACCCCGCCTCCTCCCCCGGGACGTCCTCCGAGGTCAAACGAACAGACTTTGAGGGGGCGAGAGCCCGAGTCAGGCCCGATATTGTCCCGCCGGCCCATTGTGTGAGCGCCTCCGTGGCCCGCTGGCTGACTCTGAGTGGCAGATGGCTGTTGGAAACTCAATGGCAGCACGCTCCCTGGCCGACCCTCCGTCTCAATGGGCGACAGAGCCGGAGGGGTGGGAGGGGTCGTCGGGGGGGGTGCAGGGAGGTGGCCCAGAAGCATCAAACAGCTCGTTTTGTGAGGGCTCTTTGTTGTTATTGTCTTTTTTTTCCCTCCATCAAGCAGAGCCTGTCCATGCTGATGTTAGTCTTGTTATAGATATTATTTTATTATTCTTTTAAATCATGTTTCGGAAAAAATATTTTGAATTTTAGGGTAGACCTATTGCACAGATTTGATTTATTTTGCACTGTTTTAAGGCAATTGCTTTAGAAGACAAAAAAAGATGTTTTTCGAACAGTGGTATGAGATAGCATTAAGAGGTCCTGTGGCTGGAAAAGTGGGTGTACTAGAGGGGAATGTTTTTGACTAGAAGGACTCATAGAAGATTTATTTTAAAAAATCTTGGGAGAGTCTAGTGGCCTTGTGAACTGCTACAACTTGTAGTGTAATGTCTTTGTTTTAAACCAAACATACTAGGGAGTTTTAAGGCTTGCAGAGAGTGATAGAGAATGACTTTAACCCTGCAAAACACAGCTTCCGAAAAACAGAACTAAGAACAGACATTGGGAAAACAAGCATGAAATATTAAGCTTTTTCAGATTGCCCCTAATAGGAGTGGTCTTTGATCATTTTTGCAGTGGACATCTTTGCAAGTATTTATTTATATATATATATATACAAATGTGTTATATGTACAAATAACCCAGATTTGCGTTTCTTTTTAAAATGATGGGTGGTTTATTTGCAGATGAGGAAATTTTACAATGTAGTATTCGTCCATTACTCTGCCTTCTGCAAATGTGTATCCTGTTATACTGACAAGCCTAGCCAATCATATCTATTAGCGAGCTATTATTATGTAACCACACGTACAGTCGATATAAACATTGAAGACAACGGAGCAGGGAGTAGGAGGGTTTGACTGGTTTTGCAAACATAATTAGGCTTTGGAATCTAGGGCTTATTCTTGAAAACTACCAGAGTGTGTGGTTGTTTGGATAGCCAGTGGCCTTCAAGTGTATTTTTTTATTTAGCGTAAGCTCATTTTAAATAACTTGGGAGGGGGTGGGGGGGATTCGGGTGGGCATGGAGGGGGGTACACAGTCCCCCAGGTTTCCATTGGATTTCTGTGGGCAGTCTTGTGGATTTTTTGTCTTGCATCAAGAATCCAACTCTTAAAGTGGTTTATTTTTAAAGTGTTATTTAATTTCATTTGCTTTTCTTTTCAGTAGGTTTATATGTGACAGAGGCAGTTATAATGCTGATTCACTTTGCCTGTTTAGTATGTAAATGTGGTGTTTCTCTGTGTAATTTGATTGGTCAATTCTTTGTGCAAAGAACCATTCCCTTTCAACCGGGGTTGGTCTGTATCTACAAAAACTGGGTCCCAGAATGTCCCTTTGACCCCCGCGGTCATGTGACTCGCCAACCCATTGTATGTGTTGCCCTCAATTTGCATCTCATTGACATTTAAATTACCCATTACCTGAGAGTACTGTCAACAGATCAGGTCTAAATTTTTGGGAAATTGAGCAGGGTCATTAAATGAGCTTTGAAGCGGTTGACAAATAAACTAACAGAAAAGAGAAGTGAAATAGTGCCCTTGTAACGTCATTTTTTTCCCTACCCTGTCAGAGTTCACTCGTGGCTGCGCAGGGTAGAGGGAATGACCCTGTCCATTGTGTCAATAAGGCTTCTTTGTGTCACGGAAGCTTGGTGGCTGTGTTGACGTAACTCCACTGGCACCCTTGGGAAACCGTCTTGACAAAGTCAGGATTGACCGCTCATATTAGCATCCAAGCTCTGTCGAGGTCAGACAATACACTTTTGTGTTACAAAAACAAAACAAAACAAACAAAAAAAAAACACGCAAGTGGACTTCTGTTCTCAACACCTCCCCACTATCGATGTCTCCCCCAGACTGCTTAGAATGTTTTTGAAATCCAGTAACATTTGTATAATGAGATGCATTCCGAGCTTTAGGTATGTACAAGCTATTTCCATTCAGTCAGGTGAGCAGGCTAGCAGCAGCCAAACCCCCATGAGAGCAAATCCCTCCCCATGAGAGCAGGTGTCCGCGGTTTGCAATGGACGTCCTTGTCTGGTGGGTTGTCCTTGCAAAGCGCCAACCTGCGCCTGGGGCTAGACTTCTGCCAAGACCCCCCCCCCCCAGCAGCTTTAGCTGTGCTGCAGTATGCCTTCCACAGGGCAAGCCCCCACCCCCGCGGTCTCTGAGCTCACACAGAGACGTCCTTTAAGATACACGAGAATCAGAAATGGGTTTGCCCAGATAAGGGGGGAGCATCCATTACACTGAGAATGTAAAACTACACTAAAACGGCACAGCTTAAAGGTTCAGTTTTCTTTCCTTGGATTGCACTTTTAGAATGCAGGTGACATGAAGTGATATACAAATTATATCACAAAAAAATGGAGGTGCCTACCATCCATGATTGTGACACTGAGTGTATGGCATCCTCCAAATAATAAATCAAGCTCTTCGGATGGTCATGACTGTGGTATTTGTTATTAATGCAGGGGCCCCCGCTGTAGACAAGATAAGATGAGAAATGCAGACAAATGTTTCGCAAGGGCTGTATCATTCTTAGTCAGTTCATTATAAAACTGGCCTCAGGCAGCATAACTTGATTGAATTTTGTTTGAGAATGTGGGCTTTTAGGTTTTTGCAACATCTTGTTTTTAACATTTCTCTCACCAGTTGTCCAAGTTTGGGTTGTCCTGCACCATAGATTTCAGTATCCTTAGATACCATGTTAAAGTAAATACAAGGGCAGGCTGCTGCCAGTCTGCAAGTTGGACATGCACAAGGGTGTCCGTATTATGGGTGGGTGATCAGTCAGGCGTTACTCTGCAAGCACAAGGGAACGAGACAGCGAATGTGTTCGGCCTCGAATACGGTGCTGTGCAAAGCGGACCATGGTTTAAAAAAAATGTTATGAATAAATGATTATGAAGGAGAATCCTCACCTCAGACAATCCAGGAGGTTGCCCTAAAATGACGCTTGAGATTTACACATTGCACAAAGGTGAAACGCAGCACTGATATTAGCGGAGCTGACCTGGTGCTGTGTGCTGTGACCTGGCATCGGCCGTAGCTAATGTAGCATGGAAGAACCGCTTACGCCAAACTTATTGGTAAATGCAAAAAACGCTGAAAATATCTTCCACATTATGTCAGTTTACATCTAGTAGAGGGAAAATTCATTCACAGGTGGCATGTTGTTTACCATAAGGAGGCTTAGGCTGTTTTATTTTTGTCAGTAGCCACAGCTTCAATATGCCAGTCATTTTGCTTGATAGTGTGTCAGCTTTCTGCCCGGTTGAAGTATTCATCATTTGCTATGCTTAACAGAAAACCTCAGCTGTTCATACTTTTCCTACATACCTGTACAGTCAGGTATTGTGTCCGTTTTCGACGGCTTCTCATTGCTGAAGCAGCAAAGGACGCTGGCTTGAATGAAGCCTGTCGTCTGGGCCTCTGTTTCAGCCGTTGGCCATGTGGTTGTAGGCGCTCCCCGATGTCTCCCCTCGGTACTGCCCCCTCCCTCCCTCCCAGTAGCACCTGCCAGAATCATGGCAGAGGCCAGCCCTTCCTGCAAGCACTGCAGGAAGAGGCCAGGTTAGAGCAGGTACACTCAGTCGTGGCTCATTCCTGACCCCATCTGCGGGGGATGGATCCCCTTTCCTGAGCAGCCAGCACTGCACTGTGAGGATTACCCTTAAAATAGCCAACAGACAGGGCCAAGGAGCTAGGGTAGAAACACAAGGTGAAGAACACAAGCCTCGTTCGTAGCAGAGAATGGTCCTGAATGTGAAATGAAGGAGAAGGCAAACGCACAGAGAGAATCCATGCTGACATCTTCTTCCCTTATTAAGTGTGTTTTCCCTGATATTCAACCTAGTGTCACTGAAGAAACTATGCATCACTCCCTACATGGAATTAGGAAAGGGTACATATCCCATAGGCTTTCTTGTTTTCTTCAATTTATGGACAATAGGAAGAAAAACACACCACTACAAATTTGAGATGAATGTATCAGAGGGATGTGATGAATCAATTACTTGCCTTTTTATGTACCTTTGTTGAAATTTAGTACTTATTACAACAAGTGACATTTTCAGTTCTTGTGAATCTAAAAGACTTTTGTTTTCCACCAGGATTTCAGTTCTATTTGTAATACATCAGCATTTATATAGCATTCCAAATGGCAGACTGTTCATGAATCGTGTTGATCGCGAAAGGAGAAATGAGGCTTACACTGATGGCAACCAGATTCTGGGGTGGATACCTATGATGAAGCAAGAAAAGCCTTTATGTTCTGCAAAAGGGAACAGGAAAGTCATATTCTGGCATCCTGGACTGGCAGCTAGGAAATGATGTCATGACCTGCCAGCTTCCTGAATTAACTGTTTAATGATTCCACTCGTTTGAGCTGCTGAGTAAGGCTCCATCCACCCCACCCTGCCCATCCAGCCGTTTTAATGGGTCCACTTCCGGATTGGCTGTGGCTGACATTTGGGGGGCAGGGAGATTTTGCTCCACTGATCTGTTGCTGTAGAAATCAACAGTCTCCTATGAGCAAAGTAAAGGGGAGGAACAGTGAAAATGGACCTGTGCAGGAATGAGCAGTAGGTGGCTGTTTTTAACCCTAGAGTACAGACGTGCTAAGTGTATCATATTAAATTTAATCCTGTTAATCCCCACAATGCCGGCAATGCAGAATCCCCATTAACAGGTTAATCTCAGTTGTACAGTTTGGAAAGGCATTGGTTTGAAACTGTCAGTGCTGTTAGTTTATCAAAGTGCAGTTAGTTTATGACATTTATCAAAGTGCACCATTCTCAGTGAATGATATGGTCACAGAGAGGGAGAGAGAGTGGGCTGGCTGTGGACCCAGCACATGTTAAGTGCTTGGAGTGGTGCAGCCACAGAAATGGACTTTGACATGAATTCATAATTAAAATTCATCACTGGATGCATTTCGTGTGGAGAACAGGTTGCAAGGGGCCCAGGAATATTAGTTTACATGGCACACCGTCATCGTTTTGACAAACACCAGAGCTGAAGTGGTGCTCTCACTCTCTCATTTGACCACGGCAGCCGCATATCCAAATGTCCACAGGCAACCGAAAATTTTCCCTTACTCTTTGTTTCCCAGCAGTCAGGAGGACAAATGTTTTTTTCCCCCTCTCTCTCCATGCAGTGTACCCTGCTGCTGTTAAGCTGTTAGCAGTTATAATAGGAGGTGGGAGACTTCGGAGGTGTCAGGAGACAAGCAGTTGGAAGTAGCACCTGATGTCTTTGTTGCTAAGCTGTAGCTCCTGTCAAGCAACTGTCGCCACTACGCCCTCCTCGCTGGATGTGACCCGGTTGCCAGGCAACGTGAACTTCTGTGATAGCCTGAAAGTTCTCGCCACAAAGCCCTGCTAAGGACTGCGATGCTTGTTTCCGAGTGCATTGCTGTTTTTTTGTTTTTTTCCTTCCACGCGTTCCTGTGTCGACATGGATTTTGGTGCTTTCATGCAAGTCTGCTCCGGTGCCACCCTCAAATTATTTAAAAGAGCAATGTTTTGGTCAGATTGAAATTTATTTACTTTAATCTCACAGTCCTGGCTGGAGCGAGACCTAAAATGCAGCTGATACATTATCTTATCTTAATTTTTGATTTTTATAGATTTTTCTAAGAAAATGCTTATTGTCCTGTTTCAGTCTACCTTCATTATATGCTAACTCCTCTAATTTAAATCACTTAAAAACAGGGACGATTTTTAAGATTTATGGTGGTTTCAAGAAAGAACTGTTTTTTGATGGCAGTTTAATTTGATAATCAAATGTAACTGGTCATTTTTAGACTACCATGGTTCTCTCATGTAAATATCAGTTATTTATTCAAGTTAACAATTAGTGATTACGTATAATGAAAAGCTCATTACACAATACTATCAGTGAGGTCTAAGGTGTGTGGGTGGGGCAGAGCATGGTGTTTTGAAAATCACTTTATCGGTTCTTGTATACTCTCGTTCCACCCTGCAACCCCTCTGTCGTGACTGCAGACACTGGCAGAAGTCGGGCAGACTTTTTGCGCGCCTGCAGGACAACATCAATGCCACTGCTTGGTCCCGTCAGGTGAGAAAGTGGATCTGGCGAGACGCTGAGATCAGAGGACGCGTCTATTGATTGCGAATTTCCATCTGGGGGTTGAGATGTAAATTTGTGTGCAGGCAAACGGGACGCTCCGGCGTTGAAGGTAGGGGGAGATAATACGGTGCCCATCGATTGTGTTGTCGATGCGTTCCTTTCAAATTGTCCTTTATTGAGAGACAAGGGGACTGTTTATTGCACACTGGAGAGCTTTGAAGGTCTGTCCAATTAGCTGTGTAATGGCCTCCATTTAATTACTGGGAAACTTCTGCCATTTGAATTTTAATGCTCTTTTTCCTTTACATACAGTAGGCAGAAAACACACAGCTGTGGATGCAGAAATCCCCTCCCTTAAATCCTGGAATATTGGACAGTCAGTATAATTCAGTGCACATGTGCTGGGTTTCAGTTCCGCAAACTGTACTGCTGCGGTACCGATCCGAAACATCAGTCATGACTCCTCTTTGAAGTACACTTCAGGTCATTTAGAGCGTGTTCTGCATTTTCAAGCATACAGATTAATTAGATGGCAAAAAGAATGTTCCATAGACTGACATGCGTACTTGGTTCTCAGAAAAAAGTAAGTGTTATATAGCTGATGGTGCAGGTGTGATCCAAGAAGAGATTCCCACCTCTAGCCAGTTTTGTCCAGGAGGAGCTGTGTGAGTCTCAGCCTTCAAAGTGTCCCCCATTTGGGCAAAAGCTCCGCACACCACTCAGGGGCCTTTAAATGCAGCTCCCGTACCTCTTTGGCGACAGGGGCGCGTGCGAACGGTCTGTGCCAGAGGGCCAGCTCGGGGGGGACACGCCGCACCCGAGGCCCGAGCGTGTGTGTCAGCGTCCCTGTTAAAACCTTGTAACTTCACACAGAGGTTAGGAGGTGTTGACAGAGCCCCCAGATATAGGCGCACACACACACGAACGCACACACACACGCACATGCTCGCGAAACCCCCTGATTTGCAAGGTGGCTCGCAATGCAAGGCATGTGTCCCCCTCCCCCTCCCCATGTGTAAACACACGTAAAAAGAAAAAAGAAAAAACAGCCGTATGGTCTGAACTCGCTAGGGGTTGTCACATGCGCAAGGGTACAAGGTACCCCCTTGTCCAGGCGGGGGTTTGGCTTGGCCCTGCTGCAAGTGATTACAGACACAGGTGCAAACCTCCCACCCCCCCTCACCCTCTCTGGGTTCATTAACCTGCTCTTTACACAACACCTCATGTGGAGCGAACATACTACACCACAGCCCTAATTCATCAAGGCCTTCGCGGCATTTTACTGCACAGCAGCCTCTCCATTGTACAGGGTTTGTGATGGTAAAAAAGTGTCTTTTCTCCTTTTCTCTTGAATGTATTTCATTTGGTTCAAAAACTCATACAGATCCTCATCATAGTACAGCAATGAACACATCTATCATTTCATATTTTAATCTTTGCTTCCATTAAGCAGTCAGCGCTTCCACATCAAAGCTCTCCTGACAATGCCTCCATTGCAATTTACTGCTGCAGCTTTCTGGCATCGTTGTTTTGCCATTATTTGAAGTTACACAATTAGACTGAAATTTTTATTTGCATCAGAAGCAAATTAAGTTTGATTTTTTTTTATTATTACTTGTTGTTTTGTCACATGGACAAAGACCGTCCGCACAGGAAAGTTGAGCAGTTTGCTGTGAGTGCGCTGGTTGTGCCCGACCGCAGAGCGGCAGACCCAGCGGTGACCGAGACGCATGACAGAGCACGGCAGCTAAGAGCCTAAGTGTCCCTGGGCTGCTGGTATTCGAGCGCCGGGAAACGATGGCGCAAACCATCAGCTATTGCAATATTCTGTCTAGACAGCGCGAGATACGCTATGACAAGTCAAGCTGTGAGCCGCTGAAAACCTCTCAGTAGGGGTAGGAAGCGAGGAGAAACTCATTTGAAACGAATTGATGAAGAGAAAAAAAAAACATGAAATGTCTCCCGGTCATTTTGTGAAATGTTTTGGACGGCCTCGGTGTTGACGCAGAGCTGAGAGGACATCACATGAAGTCACCTCACCGAATTGTACCGCTACGGATCTGAAGGCATCACCTCAAGAATTCTGATCTCTTTTGCCGCTTTAATTAAAATATGTTTTCTCTTCATTTTATTTAGCTTTTTTTTCTTGCTTTGAGACATAAGTAATAGCATGATTTAAATACCTCAGTATACAAAGCAAATGTTTCACATCTTTGCACATTTTTTTTTCATTTGTATGTATCTTGTAAATGTACTGTATGTTTGACATATGCAAAAAAAATACATTGCTGCAGTTATCAGTTTCGTGTCATCTTTTATTATTTTATGGACTGATGCTGAATAGTGCTATCACACAAATGTTGTGACAAGGGTCACAGCCTTCTTATATTAAAATCTAGCCATGACGTAAAGACAATGTGGTTTGGATGTCCTGTTATTTTTTGTTTGTTTGCATGTTTTTTTGTTGTTTTTTAAAGCTGCTAGTCTTAGTAATGTGCAAGTGAATTTGTAAATCTTTTATAAATTTCAGGCCTTTACACTTCCACAACGTTAGTCACAATATTAGTCACCGTGCTGAGAGTCACTTTGTGTCTGGTACTCTCAAAATCCGAGAGACGAGAGTCTGAGAGACGGTGTGACACATTTGTTGCCAGGACGTACGTGGAAGCTGTACTAAGATGAGTTCATAGCCTAAACAAATCGTGTTTTTGCAGTTGGCCTTGATGTGGTAGTTACCCACTGTGTTTAATCAAAAAAGTCCTGCTGGAAATGGCGTCTGCCAGTAAATTGTCCACTTTTTCTTGGGCATCCTTCGCTGTGCTTTCAAGTTCGTGTAAATGGGCCTCTGGCCTCTGCTTCAACTCGGCAAGCCAGCACTCTCCTTGTCATGGGCGGAAATGACCTATACAAGAGAAATAAAACTGCCCTCCAGATCCGAGGGGCAGCACGGGTGTGGCTTTGGCACATCCTGGTTTAGGGAAAAAGAGGACATACAGTCTCCCACTCTCTCAACCCTGACACCCAGTACTGTAAGTTTGACATGAGGCAGCAGATCCCCCTCACCCCCCCCCCCCCCCCAAGCAGCTCCCTCCCATCCAGCTGTCCGGCAGTCTGGAGCCACTCTCTCTGTGTAGACGGCTCTCCTCAGTCTCCCGCCCCCCGGAGCGGCAGGGGGGTGGCGGTCGCCCCTCCGTCTGCCCCCGGTTTGCGCAGTCTCCTACCCCTCCGACCCCGCTGTCTCTGCGCGCCGCCGGAATTCCGATGGCAGCCTTCCCGGCAGTTTAACCACAGCTACCAGCAGCTCCACCAAGGCATGGGCGCTTGTGATATCAGCCACGGGGTGAGGAGGTGCACTCTGACCCGTGGGTCCGCCACCAGGCACTTGAAATGACGGCAGGAGTGCCACACGGGTGCATCCGGTTGCCGGATGGCCCCGGTCCAAGAGCGTCAGACGCCTGCCTGGACGCCACATCATCGCCACTGTAACGCCCCTCCCACTACTGGAGTGTCCAGGGTCTCAGGGTTTAGTTGTTGCTTGTCCTATCGTAATACCACCCCGAGGTGAACCATTAGGGGAACCATGTAAACACGGGTCTGTCGATGGGAACGGCGGGAGGCGTATTTAAGCGCAGCTTAATTAAAGCAGCATGACGTCAAGGATCTTGCCAAGTGCCATCTCCTCTCTGATCAGGAGGGGCAGCCCCTCGGCATTGTGGGTGCATGCATTGTGACATCATCGCTCTTGAAAACGCATATTGGTCAAAGCGCTTACTCACAGGTCACCTATGACCATGCACTGAAATAGACGTAAGTTGTTTGCACAACTTCTTGCAGGAAGATAAAATGAAAGTATTTGAAAGGGAGCCCCAGGGAGACTGTTTAGCGGGGCATACCACACACATTTCAGGTTAGTTTTTAAATACACAGCTTATCCATGTAATCAGACTTACGGTTTGTTTCTGGTCAAGCCACCACTGGTGCTGTAGCTGTGCATTCTGGAACTCCAGGATCAGAGTGGCTATCATTGGATGAAGGCTTCACATGTGAGAGTACTGATGAGACCACTCATCCATAGCAGTTTGTCCTGGTACTGTTCTAGTGCGTCGGACTGTGTTATCTACAGCCTTTCATCAGTATTCAAACATGAACTAACATTATGAGAATGTTAGTCCAGGTCCAGTTAGAATTCATTTGAGGGGTGTACGTTTAAGCATTTATTGAAAATAAAAAGTAATGGTCTGTTTAACATTTTTTTCTTAAAGTTGTACTCTAGAATTTGTAATTTGCACTACATAATTCTACTTTATAGTTAAATTCTAAACATGCACAGAAGAGTCAAACTCTCTGTCCTTTTGAATGATTCATAGATTTTTTTTTTCTCCCCTGTACTCACAAGCTCTATGGGTGACTTGTACCTCTCCTGCAGCATTCTGGGAAACCGGGAAGTGAACAAGAGAGTTAAATTTGAGAAGTTTCTCTCTCCCTCACACAAACACACACACATAATCACAGCACAAGAAGGCATCTGACCGCATGAACTAGTATGCTGTAAATAATTACTTCCTGTCTCCTAGTAACCATGCTCATACTACATTAGAGAAAAATCTGTCAGCAGATCCAAGCGCCCATTTCCCCCACAGAAAAAGAAAAAAAATACTCAGATACTTTTTAGTCACTGTTCAGCAAGAGAACTCAAAAGAGCATCCTGCTGAAATGCTGTGTGGATGTTAATAGAACAGCATTAGCATGGATTGAGTATGAGATAGTTTACTGGAAAATATGCCACTGCACTGTAGATTAAAGCTAGCTCTATTATTCATGAGCATCCAAACTCTATATATATCACCTTTGACATTGTGATTGTTTTTTTTTTAAATTACTGTTATTATTTTAATGCTGTCCTGTGACGGATTTTGTGATGGCTCAGTGTCTGAGGAGGTTTTTTTATGATCAGCGCCTGGCTCCCTGTGGCCCGCTCTGCTGCAGACCTCAGAATTACCCATGCTGCAGTTTCAGCTTTCCTCGCGGTTCTGCATTCTTCCCTGGACCACAGGCTGTGGAACTCTCCCTGGAGCCAGAGCTTCACATGAAAAGCAACTGTGTGCCAGGCCCGCTGCCTTACAGGAGGGGCACCATTTCATATCGCACAGACGCACAGACGCACACACGCACACACACACACACACACACACACCGGACGTGCTTTCTCTCACCTCTATCAGAGGTACAGACTCAGAGGCGGTACAGACTCAGAAAAGCTGTACTGTTTCTTAGCCCATTATTTCTGTTTTGTTTCTTAATGTCACAAAAAATGGTCTGCCCTTGAAACCATGTCAGCGTGTCTTCTAAAGCGGTTCCCAACTTGAGCTGTAGTTCTGCCTGATGAAAAAGGCCTGACTTTATGGCACTTGGAGCGTCAAGCACAGCTCTGATAAGTGTCTGATAATGGGTGAAAACATGTATGTAACCAGAGGATGTGGTACTATTTAAAAGCTCAAGGTTGTGTGTGTGTCTGCCTGTCTGTCTGTTAACTCCTGAAAACCGGCTGAGTGTTGAAAGAGCCAAGCATGTGGCTGTATCTGTATACTGGTCCTCAGACAATAGAAATCCTTCACCGCGAGCTTGGAGCCAGCAGCATTATTGGAAAATGTTTACTCCACTTAAGCGGCACTGTCCCTGTCTGCACAG
The DNA here is from genome assembly GCF_013368585.1 of Megalops cyprinoides. NCBI lineage: Eukaryota > Metazoa > Chordata > Actinopteri > Elopiformes > Megalopidae > Megalops > Megalops cyprinoides. The sequence continues at coordinate 12,712,081 of NC_050587.1, forward strand.
ATTGACTCACCATGCATCTCTCTCTCTCACACCCCAGACACCACTCAGACCACTGACTGCCCACAGCTCATGGCTGTCTCATTGCATTGACCTTTATTGCTTTTTCTGTCAGGATACGTGAAGTGCCCCCAGCGTGTAGGCTAATGCGGCCGAGCTGTGACTCAGAGAGAGGTGAAATTTTAAATGGGATGGCTAAACTCACTAACACTAGAGCAAGGTGTACATGAATCACAACATCCTGCCAGTCTGTAAATATCCGATATGAGGCAGTTCTCAACTGGGTGGGCAGATGGCAAGTTGTACTCGAAGAACACAACTGCTGTCTGGCCTGTGAGTTTCAGGAGAGACAGTATTAGGAGAGTTACAATTTTTTCAACATTTTTCAAGCTGTCTGAAAAGTAAATACGATGAATGTAAGTCTTAAATACCCAATCAGCTGAAAAACAGTGAAAGCAATAATGTAGCCTGAGGTAAAAGGTGGCTGACGGATGCTAAAGTTGGAGAGTTTCAGAAGGTGATCTGCTGATGAACAGACAGTTTGGAGAGAAGTGTCTTTTAAAATGAGGTGAGAAAAGGTCGACTGGCTTGCGCTTTCTCGATTGTCTGAGAGGAGAGCTCCACAGACACAGGGTCACAGATGCACAGATACAGGTTTAAGCAACCTCAGATCCACCGGTCTGAGCCAGCCCAGAGCAGCACAAAAATACATGCACTGTCCATGCCAGGAAGAGACTTTCAATAGAGAACTGCAATTTTATGTCTGACCCTGGATTTAGCGCCCGTCTCGGCTTTGTCAGTGGGACATAAAGCTCAACAGAGTTTATGTTTTTGCAAGGCATATGATTTGAAAAGTCATCCTTATATGAAAAAAAAAAATCAGGTCAGCAGCCAACCTCTGTGGCCCCCACACCTTTCCTACACTGCGGCAGTGGGGTTCCGCACGGGCCGGTCTCGGCCTGTGCTCCGTGTCAGGTCTGGAGATAGCGACATCCTGAGCCCGACTGCATCTGTTTTTAGTATTAAAAACGCTCCATTGTGGCTTGTTTGGAAAAACAACAGTCACGGCCTACAAAGCCGAATCGTATCCCCCTCCCCTTCCTTCTTTGTTGCTACCCTGCTGGCATTCTTTCTGCTTTTATGAATTTATTCAGATGCCGAGTATTGTTTTATTTATTTCTCTAACCCATTTTCCACTCACTGCGTGGAATGCCTTTTTCTTTCACATTTGTTTTCAACAATGCTTGGCGTGCTGCACTTTCTAACACATGAAGTGAATAGATACGCTAGGCGGCAAAAATGTTGAATGACAAGGCGAGAAAGCATATCAGTACCTTTGAGTCATTTTTTACATGTGGCTAAACACCATCTCCAGGCAAAAACACTGATTTGAACTTTTTTCAAAGGTGAAGTTAAAGTGTATGAATTTACAGTATTGATTAAATGTATTCATGCCATCAGTTTGACTGATTGATCATTTATATCTGAACATGATACACTCAGATGTTATTGATTGTTCCATGAGCACTAGATCATTTAATTAGTTAGATGGGTGATTCGGCACAGGTGATGGGGTGATTTAACTTCTATGACAAGCCTGGTCAAAAAAAATCGATGAAACGTGGATAAATCAGCAGTCCCTTCACACTGTCAGTTTGTCTGAGGCAGGAACAAGTCAGTGCTTTGTAGCTGCACGTCAGGGGGTGTTCAGACACAACTGTTTTGAACTGGACAAGATGTTACTACTGAGAGCGGTCTGTCAGTGATCAGCCATGACTGGGGGAGGTCACCGATCACAACACCTTGCCACGGTTAAAGACCTTCATCAACTCCGTCTTTGTGACAGTGTTCACTCCACCAGCTCCATTGCACCAGGCGCTAGCACGGCGCTGCGCAGTCAGACCACCAGCAGTCACTGCAGACACAGTTCTGTGACCGCCAGACTCCTGCCCAGACTACATTTGAACCTAGATATCGACAGCTGGCCGGGTGTACACCGGCGCCGAGCACTCTGATGTCCGTCTGGGGAGGTCAACGCAAAAAGACGGGTGACCAGACTGGCGACAGTGCAGCGAATTAAACAAGCTCCCGAGGTGTAACGCAGTTGATAAGTGCTGCATATTGGTTGATTTCTGCATTTTGTTTCTTCATTTTCGCAAAGCCTGACACCAAATGGATTAAGTCACCTCATCACCTGTGCTGAATCATCTTATAGATTTTACGCTATCATACATGTGTTCATATGTTAGTTGACTGTGTACATGAGCAAGCAATAATACAGAAATATGGTTGATGCCAATCCATACAACGTCAGGCCATTACACAACATGAACAGGTGCACTGCTAACCATGACATGGCAGTTCCTGGAGGGTGAGGGATAAGGAAAAAAATGTTTGAGATTCCACTGTAGTCCCAGCCAGTGCCCATGAAGAGGAGGAAGAACAGTTTTCACTATTTAGCTGTGGAGTGCTAAAGGCGCTCCAGTGTGTCACCATTCATGTATAATAAATTCATCAAATCGACACTGAACATGTGAGGAAACTGGCCAATGCTTCTCACAGAACTCAACAGAAGGAACAAATTTAAAAATCAAATCATTTCTTTTAAAATGCAAGCAAAGAAACTCAGCCTTGGCCACAAGATGCTCACATGACGTAAGTTGCAAGTTGAAGCAAGTCCGAACTGGCACTAGCACCAGCCCAGAGCTAACAAGTATAAGACTCCTAGCAGCACCCACCCGGCTCTATTTAATGTACCTTTGGTTATGTGGGTATAGCCTGTTAACCAATGGCTGGCTTCACATCAGACAATTATGTTAATTGTTTGCCTGTTGTCAATCAACAGGTATTGATGCAATTGATGAAACAATAGGTAGGTTTGAATTAGATTGAAGACAAGAAGCCCTTGAACATTTAACATTGTAACGATTAACAAAAACTAACTATTAATAAGCATTCAGTTTCTAGGGTGTCCTTCACATATGGGGTGTCCTTCAACATATTTCCATGTCCACAATCTGTGAACTCTATTTTATTTCTAAAAACATCAATGTGCTGACACACTTCTTTGATATTCAGACCTAATATTTTATTACTGTTGTATTATACGCATATTGTGAGGTTTTAATTACCACACAGCGTATGATTAAATGTGTTTTATTTTTATCAACCCCAAGGCTGAAGTGAAACGGCTTACAAGAAAAACTGCTGTCATCTCAAGGTCATATCAATACAATTATCATATAATTATCATAAGCAGACGAGATCGCATTATGTTCAGTGTGAGTGTCGTCTGAAGCTGCTTTTGTGCTGAGATTCCTGAATGCGCAAGAGGCAAGAGCAGAAGGATGGGGGTTCCGTCCCGGGCGACCGAGGCACGCGCGGCATCTCAATGAAGCGATTCGAGCCCCCAGGTCTCCGTCTCTCCGGCCGTTCGTGCCGCTACCCCGTGAGGTGCTCCCGCACAACCTTTCACCGGCTCCGGCCTGCATGCCCTGTCGTGCACCACCCGCAAAGTCAAGAATGGGTCACTCGCTCCAGCCACGCGGCGGGAACAATGACACATTTATCACACCCCCGCCGTGTCTTTCACTTCGCCACCGTCAGACCGCGGACGTGGGACAGAGCTCTCCCCCTGATCTGTATCTTTGTCTCTAATAAGCCTGTGGGGCTGCCACACTGACAGCATTGTTGGGCGAGATCTAGGGGTGATAGGGAGCCTCGGTTGGGATTCCTACAGGGGTTCATTAATGTAACACCCTCCGACGTCCATATCGACTCCCACCCCTGTATTATGTGTCTTTTTTTTTTTCTTTTTTTTTGTAGGGCACAGCATTTCAGTGCATTTTGGTCTGCACTCCTCATATCAACAGAATGCCTGGAGCAGTTAATTAAATATTTATTATCACTCTGAATAGAACAAGCAGAATGAACATTTGATCTCTTAAAGCAGCTAAGGAAAAGGCCGAGCAGAATAATAAGGAGTTCAGAAAAACAGTTCACTAGGAAAAATTCTGCAAAATGATGTTTATGGTGCTTACTGAGGAAAGGAGGCAAGGTAATTCTAGTTCCTGTTTTGGTTCTGTTGTCAGATGTTGAGAAAAAAAAAGAATTGTGAACACTGTTCACAATGTCCAGGTGTTTGAGTAAGACTTTCTTTGCATAGTTGAATAGTTTCTCTTTGCAAAACACCATAAGAAAGTATGATATTGTGCAAGAGTCATACCTCTCTGACTGTCAGAATCATGTCAGTCAAAGCAGTTTCACTTGCAAGATTCACAACCAAATTGCACTAGATTAAAATGAAAATAGGAAAAAACTTTATTTGTCCTTTTTTTGTGAATTTGCCCTTGCTGAACCAAAGCTAGAGTGAACACACAGGGGGAAGACACATTGCTGACTTTCTACACATGAACAACAAATGTTTAACCAATTTACAGAAGCATCAATGTTATTTACAAAATTTGACGAACAGGGGACAGGCTACACCCATTCTAGTCTTCCTTACAGCTCAGGAAGTGGTTGCTTGAAAGTATAAACAAATTGAGACCTCCTTTCCTGGAAGGAGGCGCAAAGCTGGCAGCCCTAAACACCAGCAGCCTGAGGGGGGATGCAAACGCTCCCTGTGCACAGCATCTGCAGGGCTGTTTACCTGCTTCCAGGCCAGGTTTAGAGCTTGCTGCAGTACCTGGAAAAGAAACACCTGCAGTTACGCTGTCTACCTTTACCGCTTGGTTCAATCTGTTAACTCCGAGCAGCATGAAAGAGCTGCTCACCTGTATTGAATGTTGAAGATCAAACACACGCTAAGATACAGCTCATCCCAGGGACTGCCATTCGGGTTTTACTCTATAAACCAGCAACTATCTCCTTTGTCTTTTTGTGTTGAGAGCTGTCTGTGTACCTTTGAGTAAAATGCTCTGTATCCTGAGTAGCTTTACTCATATTCTGTTAAAAGACCAACAAAGGCTGTGTTTGTTCACTGCTTTAGAGCTGTTATAGTAGTATTTTCAACACTGTTTACCTCTGTAGGCAACTAGTGGTTGTAGGCTGTTCCACATAGTGCTTCAAACATTTTTCTAGTACTGAAGCGAGTGCCACTGGTCTGTAATTGTTCATTTCTGTGTGTTCCAGTTTCAGTGGGATGTTTTTGAGGGGCTTGCTTTGTTTGGGGAATGCATGTTCATACTCTGAAATCAGAAAAACACAGGTGAACACAGGTGTTTGTAATGCTCCTATAACACAATACCCTAAAGGTGGTCTGTTCCCAGTGATTTGCATATATTTAGATGGGAGAAGGTATGCTTTGCATATTCATTTAGCAGCATAAACAGATTCCCATCTTTTACAATGCCAGGTACTGCCAAATTTTCCTCTCTTTTCAAATAACCTGTGTGACTCTTTTGAGGTTTGCCCATGGTGACCATGCACCTTGAAATTTGGAGCGAACTCCCAGGGTGAGAGGAGTTCGGCATCCGCAGAGTTTTTGGCACCCGGCCAAGGTGAGATGCCTTTTGAGATGCGGAACTAAAGACAAATTGGACATTGAAGTGTGTTGCACTGACATTGAACCAACAATTAAAGTACCAAATAAACACGCTCTATATTCACTGCACTTACTCATGTTGCAGTCCATTATCTCTGCACAATATTGGCAGTGAATGTAATAAAATGCTCATTTTCTGTCAGTCCTGAGATCATTACATCCATTCAGTTTTCCTCTATTGATTGTTCAAAGAAAGACAATATACTTTGGAATAAAATATATATTTTCTGACTAGTTTGACAGATTAAAACAGGTTCTGTTATGGCATGGTTGGACCACATATTAGGGTGACTGAGAACTTGCAACCTAATAGCATACAAACAGAAGGTTCAGGCACAACTTTCACGTGTCTTGGGAGAACACCCCAGCTCCCCTCTAAGCCATATGCTCCTAAACTATGAACAAAAGTGTAAAGGCCCAGTCAGCATACTGGCTGGTTTGGTTCTTTCTTTCATTTAGCTTTTAATGTTAGCCTGAGCCTGAGCCCCTCTCTCTCTCTCTCTCTCTCTCTCTCTCTCTCTTTCTCTCCCTCTCTCCCTCCCCCCCCCTCCTTCCTCTGTCACTGCCCATCCCCCATTCCTGGGGAGTCTCTGGAATCACTAGGGGGGTTGGGGGCAAAGCAGCAAGGGGGTCGTTGGGATCATCCCACACAGACGTCTGTTTGCATGTCTGTCTGAATTCAGCGGAGCATGTGATTGGCAAGCTGCCGCGCTGAAAGACAGAGAAAAAAGGGGTAACAATTCAGTGCCAAGAGTCATAGCATTTGTGACATCACTGGGACATGTTGTCACCATCTTTATATTGGATGGAAATATGAATATTTACAAAAATATGCTTTTATTGTATAATATGCTGTCTCTCAACAAATCTGGAAATCTGGGAAAGAAGGCAGGTGAAGAAAAACATGAGAATGGGTGGCTGTTGGCCCTTTTATTCATTAGGCTCGGTTTGCCACACATCATTAAAAATTGCTATTGATCCAAGCATAGTGAAAACATAATTTCCATGTTTAAGGTGCATCAAAAATTAAAATTATTTGTCTGAGGTTATCTCAAATATGGAAAATCAAATTCCAGATAAAACCAGAATTTGATGAAATGTTGCTGGGAATAATTGGCACCCAGACTGATGGCGTGAGATCTCGCCTGCACCCAATACACACATACGGACCTCAGAGCATTGCACATGCAGTCATGCCAAATGAGCCATGGGTAATCCTGCATTAAACTGTACAAACATAACAATGTATTATTATGTTTATTTTTATGTATTATTATGTATCTATGAAACTTGGCTTCTGTCCAATTTCATGTCAACAGGTTAAAACATGAAATCTATACAGGACCTTGATAAAGTCTCTGTTGTTGTCAAAATTGGGGATAGTATATGTTCTGGTATGTTTGAAAGTGTTAATATACTGTAAAAATTTATGTCAAGGTATTAAAAAATATAACGTGTGATACAAACCGAGTTGATTATATGAATGCGGGGCTATCGGGCAGGTAGATCTGTAGTTAGAATGTTTGCATGGTCTTAAGCTCAGGAAATGAAATAACACAGATCTAAAACTGTTTTGATTGATACAGAGGTTGACGTTTTCTAGTGATATAAAGCGACATTTTTAATGCCTCCTGCTAGCCAAACAAAATCAAAAGGTGTTAAATCAACTTCGAAGTAAGCACACAGGGCTTTCTGTAATTGCAGCATGAGACTTACATTTACACACTCCAGAACATGCACGTACAAGGGAAAGTAAACACTCCAGCAAGAGCGAGTGTGCTTGCACATCAGCAGCATTGTTGTGCTTGTGGTTTTAAAGAGCTTAGCCAATGGACCAAATAGACAAGCAACATTATTGCATTTTATTAAACTCGTGTAAACAGCACAAAATTACCTTGTAGATGGTACCCTGAATGGGGGTTTGAGTTTTGCTCCGAAGCAGTATATGCTAGATTGTTTTACTAATGTTAGATTCGGTGACCTGGATAAAAGAGATTTATTTAACAAAGAGGGCCGTACGAAGGCCAAACTGCCTTCCAAGATTGCAATACATAATCCACAAGATGCTTAAGAGTTACAGTTCAGCAAGCCACTAGGCTTAAGCCAGACTAGATTTAAATTGATGGTGAAGTTAAAGGTGACACTTGGTTTAGGTTACAAACGATTGTTTCTGGAGAGGTGGCGAACCTGCCAGTCGAGATTGATACTCCTCAAGGAGAGAGGACCTTCTCCTGCCCTGAGGGAGACCTAATTGAGGAGCACAGTTCTCTGGGAAAATCACTCCGTAATAAATAAAGAAAACAGTTCAGGAGTCAATTACGGGAATTACACCACATGGAGCTGCCTCGTTTTCTTGCCTTAAACCAGGCCTTTGATTGTGTTCTCATTACTTCGCCCATCTCTAGCTCACCCCTGGGTCATTCCTCTTGAAGCTAAGAAGGGCTTCTTTAAGCAAATGCTCTCACATGTTCTGAATTTTGTGGATATGCCAATGTGCCGAGGAAATTAGACCTTGGCCACAGAGTTCAACAAAGGCTGACAGGGGAAGTTATATTGGTCACAGACAAGCATCTAATTGAGTCAATACTGATTATTGTAATTTGATGTGTAAGGAAAAAAAAACGGTCTTGGGCTGTGTGTTTGCCTCCTTTGAATGTCGGGACAATTCCCTCACATTTCACTACAACAACTGGAATGCATGGATTAGGTCACCCCTTGAAAAACATTCCATGCTACCATGTGCACTGCAGAACAGACTACAATTTGTCCAGGGTGTTTTCTCAAAAGCCAGTAGTTCTAACAGAGATGCAAAGAGGGGAACTACAAAACTAAAATTCTGCAAACCTATACATGACATAAACATGACCTAAACACACTCTTGATCCTTGAAAACAGTCAGACCCTTTGTTTAAAGCTTTCATATAATTTTAGAATGGAAACCCCAAGAAGCAGAATTACCATTATGTAATTTAATGTAAATTGAACCAGATTCATTAGACACGCTAAGACCCTCCCCAGCAGTAAATCAAAGCTTTTCTTGCATTGTTCTCCCTGACTTCACAGTAGCCTTAATAAGCAGGCGCTCATCTGTTTGCTGATCTTGAGATACTGGCATGGCAATATCCTTGAGCTGCTGCATCTAACCTACCCTATCCATGATCTAGCATGTCCAATTGGTTGCTATGCATTATTGCACTGAATAAATTAATAATCAAATGGGGTGTTTTATTAGTTCAGCTTCTTAGCTAACAAGGGGGTTGAATTGTGAACAATAGTGTTGCCCTGGGCAATACAGATGGAATGAGAATGAACCAATGTCCTTGTGTCCTTCAACAGTGAGGTATTGTCCATTATTAAGGGTTTTCACTTCAGCATTTTTGAAAATTGAGAATGTACATATTTACACATATCTGTGTTGCTGAATACAATCAGAAACTATAGTGAGTATACCGAGCACTGTTTGTGAGGCAAAGTTCACAGTCATTACTATGCAGGATCTGAAAAAAGGTAACAACCTAAATCCACTTTGACATTTGGGGTTCCTTTAGAAACCTCAGCCGGAAGTGTCATGGGGAAAAGCACAGGCTTTGGTAAAGGAGCTGATGTGGAGCTTTAGAGCTGCACAGGGCCTCACACCAGGGCAGGGACCCACACGCAGGGAGCCCTGCATCACACACACACACAGAAAATGTCAGAGGAAGAGCTTCCAGTTAATATTGTTTTAAATCAGTGGGCGTTCAGACATCTGATGCAAAGTGACAGATTCCTCTTGTCAGTCTGCGTGATGATTCAAAAGCACTGTTGTGTGTATGTGTGTGTATCTGTAAGCACTGTATGTGTACACAAAATTGTAGTATATTTCTGTGTGGTGGGTTTCCTGATGTTCAATGAAGCCATTAAATGTTCACAAGGTGAAACTGTTGTGTCATGTGCACTTTGAAATATGAACCTCTTCTTATTTAAATGAGAAACAAAAGAAGTCTTTTTGCTTGTTGCCGTAGATTCAATATTTTTCCACTTATTATTGGTGGTTGTTGTTCAAAGTTGGGGTGGCTTGCTGTGTTGTAATGACTATTGAGACCTGAGTGATGTAATACTGTCCATCTTGAGACTGTAGCTCAACTAGCAAACAGGCTACCTGGTTTGACAGTGAAAACATGAAGTGGACAAAACAGAAGATTTTTTTTCTTTTTAATAAGAAATAGCTGTAGCCAGGATACATCTGTGATATGCAAACTAGGAAATGTTCATCTCTGGGAGATTCAAGACATTTTGCTTTCAAATTTTCAAATTTTCAGTAGTTTAAAAAAAAACTGAGACCCCCCCCCCCCCACCACCACCACCACTACCACCACTGAGGCTGAAACACAGAGCGAGTTATCTGGCTGACAAGTTTATCTATACTAGGAAGAAATATTTATGCTAGGCTCAAACTGTATGGCTGCATTGAGTGGCTTAGCTTTGACTTTATTAGCTAATATATGTAAAGCTACATATTAAGGAGACTTAGTGGTGGTTGGTCTTTTCATTGAAAACATTTGTGGGTGACAGATCCATGGGTTGATGTTTTACAAATAAAGTGGGATGAAAAGGGTACTGCTGCTGAACAAACTGATAGATTTTATTTTTCTATAGATAGTTATGCAAAAAGCTTTCAACACAACAAGCAATTCCTCCTCCAGCTGGCATTTAAGTTGTCAGCATTGAAATTGATTTCTAATGCAGCAGAACATGAAATATGTTTGTAGATGTACAGCATCTTTTCTGGCAATTTCGTTTTGACATGGGTGGTCGATATAGCATTTTAAATGCACCTAGTCTAGACTATGCACAATATCTAAGGAGCCCATCCTCCATAGTAAGACACAACTGCTCAAACTCAGTGACACAAATGCTCCACTCCTCCCTGCTGAACTGGATGGAGTGTTGCTTTTCTCCTGCTTTTGTCTGTGCTTTTGTTCAGGCAGTGTGCCGTCAAGAAAGCATTCACGCATTCTGTTCTGCAGCCAGCCAGCATTGCCCTGCTGGGGAATGCTGGGTAAGCATGCAGTCGCCTTTAGGCTAAGAAAAGACATTTTAAATCCTGGGATTTAAGATGTCTAGAAAACACTAAAACACTGAAAAGGTTTTCAGTTAATTTTCCCTCCTTTTCCCACTTTGGGAGAAGCTGGTGGCACGCTTTAGGGAGTTGGATGTACATATTTCTTTGCTTTAAGCAGTTTTGTAGGCTTTGCAATAAAACCTTTACTACAGCTTGTTGTATTAACATTTTTGCTGCTACCACCTTCTTTTCGGGTGGTGGCCAAGCATGGCTGGGAAGGGGTGTTAGAGGTTTTTATATATTAGCATTATGGTGTTAATGATAATATTTGCATACTTTTTGTGACACAACATACACTACACTCTGACCAAAAAAAATCACTATAAATATACTAGGAATTAATATTTAGATATACTTTACATAAAAGTCATAAATGATTGATTTCCTTGTAAAAAGGTTGTTATCTCTAAAATACAAATGAGCAAAATGCATTTTCATAATATTCTAAAATGTTATAATGTAAATCTCTTTACCCCAAAACAAGAATTTTGTCATTTAAGGATTTCTTTTCTCTCATTTTAAAGTTATTCCTTGGTGAGGGTCAAGAGGTACTGAGACTTTTTTCTGCAAGCTCAGAGATCAAGAGAGTTGAATTCATTTCACAGTCTGTAATCATGTATTAGCTGAGCTCAGAGAAAAATGACCAGACTTCTGTGTAATGAAATATGTATGCTGATACGAATGCACCCATCATGCTATTGAGGTCATCAATGCAAATGTTAATAAACGCTAAAATCGGGTTGTGCAAGCTGATGGCCTCAGCACATATATTGTTATTGATAAAATTATGGATTGGAATAAAGATTAAGATGTGTTTCATCAAATATGGCATTCAATCCCTAACTTTTTACATACATTGTAAATCCTGTGAATAAAATGGTTGTGTTCACATTTGGTCCTGCTCTCAAAACAATGTGGACAGTTAAAATTTTAATTGTGGCAGGAGTTAATGGAGTTAAGATATATTGCCCCTCTTCCCACAGCACTATCACTGGAGCTGGGCTCCAGGTGAAAAGGCAGCACTCTTAAACAACCTTTTCAGGCCCCACCCAGCCAGCCATTTAGTGGGTCTACACATGCCATTTATATCGGGGAAGCACCTCAAAACAGCAGTGAGTGAATATGAAACACTGGCCATTTCATCACTGTGTATGTGTGTATATATTCATGGGAAATACATGGGCCAGCACAAAACATGAAGCCTGCAGTAATAGCCTTTAGCTGCCACACTGAGACCGAAAAACTGACATTTTACATTTTTGAGTCCTATCCTATCAGCCTTTTTCAGTGGTAAAGCGAATTTGAAACATCAAGAAAGACATGATTAATGTGAAGCACATGAATTAATTCAGATAGTATTAATGATAATAAAACACAAGGTGTGGCAGTAACCAGTGGGATGAAAACATTAAATTATTTTGTAAGAGGAGAAAGCCCTTTAATATAATTAGATTAATATGGAAAGGCTTCCAGGCTCCACTGTTTCTGTGGTGGCGGAGATTGAATCTTGAAGCGTTTAGCTAGTAAATTAACATGGAGATGGATGGAGAACACTTGAGGAAAAGGTCCAATCACAAGCCTTTTTTTCACCAGTGTCAGCAGGAGACAATGTCTGCCACATGTGACTTTTAATGGAATAGTCACATAAATACAACCACAGCTCTGCCTAATATGCCACTAAACCCTTTCCTTGTTCAAACCTTCACGTGTGAGAAACAAATGTTTTTCTTCCACTGTTTGCAGATCTTACCGCTCTAGGGCATGTTTTTCTAGTATGCCCCCACCCCACCCATTCTCTCAGAACACACAGTATGAGTTTTGAAAATCATAAGCATGTGTAATGCCAGCATACCTGTGACCTTATATGAGTTGGCCAGTGTGGAATGATTGGTATCAGGGTTGACGTACCACGCAGAATCTGAGATCGGGTAGTCTTAGTCATATATGTCACCACTTCAGGAGACAGCAATGATTACTACTATGAGTCGCCTATTAGCAAACCTGCTGTATTTTATTGCTAACTTGATCAGAGGTATTTAACCACAGAATATAACTTGGGGGCATGGAAAACCATCTCTTATTTAAACCAAGGCAAACAGTATCTTTTAATAATCGTGCTTCCAGGGATTTTTACGGTATTTCTCCACAGAAGATCAAATATTTCACCCAAGGTCTCACCACAGCTTAGTCAGCTCCTCATCCCCTTGCCTCTGTCCACCACGTGCCTCTGCCTTACTGCTCCTTGGGTGGAGCTGTTGTGACTTTCGGCTTCTGCAGCTTTATCACCTCTGCTTGTTGTTGTTGGTTCTACAGGAAATAGCTTGTCGGAAGCAGCTGTTGGCACCCTACACCATTGAATTGTCATTTTTCATTGGCTGTTGGCAGTCTTTCATATTCATAGCTTACGAAACCTGACATTAAACATGATTCTGGCAAAAATGTAATTTAATTGTTCGTCAGAGATGTTAGAGATATTATCATATCTGGTAAACTCCTAAAAGATCTGCACTCCATTTATGATTTCTGTTTTCATATGATGAGACAGAGAACTAATTGTGGCAAATTCCCTAAAAACGTGGAAGGGCTATTGTTGGAGCTAAATCATTGCTAAAATCATACTGTGCTCTGAGCTCAAGGTTTATTATCTAACTAGTGCCTGCTTTCCCTAATGAAAGCCAGGAAATAAGGAACTCAGAACAGGAATTTTGAGTGAAAACAGAAGAACATCAGTATTGTATATAAGGCCTACCACAAATATCAGAGCATCCTGTTCAATCTGCATGCATTTAGCATAGAGATGTTGCAATGCTTCTGGGGCTGGCCTTCAGTAGTTTTGTTTTCCTGTTCTCCATCTAAACTCAATTTCCAATTTCCTGGTTTTCAGGTTTTAGTCGAATAAGCCATGCATATTGGATGCAGAACCCTAAGGAATAGAGTGGATAGTTTCTGGTTCCTTCTGAGAAATGTCGAGGTTTGGCAATTTCATTCAAGTAATCAGAATGTCAATGTCTCCCAGCATCTATTCATTCTGATTGTATCTTCATCTGTCAAGTGATGGAGTCACCCATGTCCACAGTGCTGGAAACCAGACTCAAAGCCCTGACTTGCAAAATGAAATGTGCGTATGTATGCTTATATGCTTATATAACATATCTTCATCCACAGGAACAAACCACTATACCGAGCATCCAGTCTTAATGCAGCAGATTCTGCAGGTTAAAAAAGCCAGGCTATGCTCCTAGAAGAGATGGCTTAAAGTAAATGCTATTGTTCTTTTTTGCAGAGAAAGAAAGGACACTGCGCCACTGATCCGGCCACATTGTTCGCTGACGTGCAGATCTGTCTTTTTCAGCGCTCACTGACGGTGTCTGCGTGTCACATAAAAGGGGGCTGTCCCTCAGAGAAAACCAGATGGACGAGCAGGCTCGAGCCATCACCAGGAAGGAGACAAATTCACTTTAGGCCTTCACATTAATATTCAGCTGAATCAGTGCCTCTGTGTAATCTAATCAGGGACCTCGAAGTATATGATGGGGTCTACTTAAGATTCAGCAAACGCACATACATATGCTAAGCTGCCAGCTGTGGCCTACACCCTCAATGCTGATGATGGTTCTTTGTGAATGAAGACTTCATCCACCCGGAGGCCAAATGTATTTTAATGCCTTCTAAGAAGGTGCCAGCCGCGGTGTCTCTGTGAAAATGATGCACCAGAGTGAATTTAGGGCTTGGCGGCATGTCGCCACCTTGCAACCTTGACACTCATCTCTGTGCGAGTTCAATAAAATCGTTTTCGTGGCGAATCTAAAAATGATTTGAAACTTCAATAAAGTCTCCATCACTTCCACACGTCTCGCTGCCTGTCACCTTTGAAGGCAATAAAGTAGCAAGTGAAAGTGTCACCGGCTCCTGAGTGTGACTGACATTCTTCCCATGTCTCACCTCTCATTCTTCACACGACGGCTTTCTCACATCCTCTCTGTCTGTCACTCAGTTACTCTCCTTCAACACAGAGCTTCAGATTTGAATTTAAAGTAGATATGGAGCTGTGTCTGAATTAAAATGTACAAACATTTTGTTTATTTTGAAAATTTGGGTCATCACCAGCAGAGATATGGGCTCATAAAAGGCATGAAATTTCACCTTTGAAGATGCTGACTGCAGACTGTTTGCCTTCTTGCTACTAAGTTTGTCTTCTGGCTTTATTGATGCTACGTTCGGTTGATCTGTTCTGTGACATTTCTGAATACTTCCAGTTTTATAACAAGACAAGACTGAGCCAGGCCCTCAGGACAACAGCAGTTTTCAGAGCATACAACCTATTCACAAAAGTTTGTATTCATGGAAAAATAAGTATTTCAACATTTACCTCAGGGGACGTTTTTAGTTCAATTTACCAAGTACAGACAAAGTTGAGGGCCCATACAAGGCTGATTTACAAAAATTCAGTACATGCAACCAACCTTTTCTGTGGGTTGTATATGACGGATCAAACCACTGGGAGAATCACACACTAACAGAACAGCAAGCAATCTTTTCAAAGCCACTCTTGAGCTAACCACATCTTCAGAAACTACTATTCTATTCTATGAGCTGCATGCATCAATTGCAAAAAAAAAAAAAATGTTTTTAGAAGATAAACAGGTTTGGGAATTATTTTTTTTTGTAAGTAGGTGATTCTGGTGTCCCATTTGAAATCTTGACCTAACTATTTTCCCATTCAGTCCAAACCACGAATCATCCTCGTTTCAATGTCCCTCAGCACTGGTGACTAATGGTCCTGGAGTGTGCGGTGGCAGTCATTCTGTGTCATACAATGAGAACATACCCCTAAGGACAGGAGACGGGAGCCACATCTGAGCACAAATCAAGGTCAGGACAAATATAGTTTAGGTCATATCTTAGTATTCCACAAAAGCAAGCCTCCGTATCATCTGGACTTATATCCCCCAGTACACACCAAGGCTTACGTTAGCTCAAAAGAGGCATGCATAGAACTGTGAGAGTAAATTATATTATTTCCACCAAATATTTTTCTTGTTTTCTATTTAGATTTACTTTTCTTAGCCTACAAGGAGTGCCTCATATCAGTGCAAGCCATTACCTTTATCATGGGTGCCTGCTAACTCATTGCTGTGCTAGGGTATGTTCATGTCTGGTTTATTGTGCCTCACTTGAATTTATCATTCACTTTAACCCTCAATTCAGCTAAGATGACTCTGGTTTCACCTCCATGTGCTGCGTGCCTACATTCACTTTGTCTCTTTTGCATGGACAGTGAAGGTTTCATTTACTAGAAACGGTTAATGCATGCACCTAAGGTCAATTTGATCTTGAACCATAAAAGACTGGGGGACAGCAGCATGACAAAAGGAAAGAGCAGTGGCCAGGACAGATGGCACAGGAGACTGGGGCAGACGACTCACGCGCCGTTGTCGGGGGGTTGGAGACACACCGTCCCGGCTGTCTAACAGGAATGAGGCTGATGGGGGAGGTTCCGCAGCACCACACATGCTGAGTGCAGAGACGGATGGAGCAGAAGCTGTCCACGCCCACCCCGACCCCCAGCCCCTCTTCTGCAGGGAGCCTCAGGCCTTAGACCTTTCTCCCAACCCTGAAGTATGAGTGGACGAGCCCATACTTCATGCAACGTCACGCAAGTACATACTTGAGGACGTATGGGAAGGGTGTTATTTGGTAGTGTATTTGGGACACACTCTGCTGTTGACATTCCAGCGCCTTCACTCATGATAGAACAAGAGCCATATCCCCCTCCCAGCCTGAAAACGAAAAAAAGAAACAAAACTTTATTGCTGTAAAATCTTTTTGTTTTGACTCTTGACAAATGCCACTTGATAACCGGAGAACTATCACAGTGATTCAGACTAGTTTGAGCCTTAAAATCCAGCTGCAAATTTGTCTCCCTGTTCACGTCTAATTAAATGGCAAAGGAATCACTGAGCCCAGCTTTACCAGTGTTTGTGTTTGTGTGTGAGAAACATTTGTACAGTAACATTCAATACCATCTGTGGTACATCTGGGTAAAAATATGGAGCTTTCGGTGCAGATGCACTCAAGCCTCATGCAAATGCACACAATTTGGTATAAAACCAAAGAAACCCAATATCACAAAACCAAAGTGAAGAAGTGTACATGAATGTGCACTCTTGGGAGAGGAGCAATCAAGGACCATTAAAGGTTTCTTATTCTCGTTTGGGACATCCTCAAACATGTGACGTGATGCCACTTTGAGGAGAAATGTTTAGAGCAAGTGAGCAAAAATGAACCAGCACTGATTCACCTATATCTATCCCCCAATTTAAAAAAAAATCTTTATGTCTTTTGTGAAACCTAAGCATTAATACACTTCTGTGGCCATTTCTTCAGAGTGTTAATGGCGCAATCCTTTGTTTCTTTTGTTTTTAGTTGTCATGAGGGAGAAAAACCCATGATTCCACTTTGTTTGTGAATTGTTTGCATTATTATGAGAGAGGATTACCATTAGCTAAGATGCCACTTCTTAGTGATAATTTACCTGGGTACAAGTGTAATGAAGAACATTCTGTATTAGTTAAGGGTACTGCATGATTTCTTATCCATATCTAATTTGGGCAAGTTGTGACATATTGTAGTTTCATTCCACTATATCCTGGAGTTTGTTTCCTGTTTCAGCTAAATTTTGAAATGAGCAGAACAGGGAGGGTAGTCACAGAAAAAGTAAATGTTTCCCAAAGTATTTCTGTCTGCAACAAACACTGCTTCACTTTGTTGTGCTGACAATCATCTGAGACTGGTTTGAAATCATCCATTCTCAGATACGCCATAAAATTGTGGCAATTTCTC
Source organism: Megalops cyprinoides (assembly GCF_013368585.1). Lineage (NCBI taxonomy): Eukaryota > Metazoa > Chordata > Actinopteri > Elopiformes > Megalopidae > Megalops > Megalops cyprinoides. The sequence continues at coordinate 12,729,567 of NC_050587.1, forward strand.
AGATTCTGCCTCAGATTTGCCCATGGAAGCCTTTGTTTCTCAGTAACGGGCGCCACCGTGGATCTTAAATTTTCATTTGAGTTGTCATCCCACCGCATAATTTTTTAAAGACTGTTTACTTATCTGACAGAGTCCTCAAAATGAACTGTGTTTTTGGGCTGCCATACATTTATAAAAGCAAGCATCTGGTTCACTCGGGGACTGGGCTGAAAGTAAGAATGACGATAACCTGGTAACAGCAGCGGAGGCCTGTCAGTCTGCACCAACCCTCCATATGCGTGTGTGACATTATGTGGAGAATCCGCGGGCGCCAGGAGGAGACGCACTCTTCGCCTCGCGTATAATTAGATGTTCAACATAATTCTCGGGATTCATGCAGGGTCCTGGCGCAACGCTGGGCAAATATCAAGCGGAATCTGGGACACGCGACGCGCTGCGCATTTGCAGCAGGCTGCTCGGGACCGAGGGACGGCCCCGCCAAGCTGTTTATAGAATCCTCCGGAGGGAAGTGACTCAGAATCTGGACCTCTGCGGGAGCCGGGGATGCGGGGTCTCATCCCGAGACGGCGAGGCTGTCGTTACGGGCAGGAACTCGACATTGTCTCCAAGCTGCCGCCTGTCACTGCAGGAAAATGAACTGGTCACGGAACAGAAGCATGAGCAATCAATGCCATATTGTCTGAAGTCATATCTTTGTTGTTCTGTCCCTGCTTCTCTGTTATGGAAAATCAGTTATGGCCACTAAGGATAAGAATTGTTTCTTCAGTAGGACAGCATAGTACAGTAACATACACAGTACAGGACATGTTGTAAAACAGTCTTGTAAAGCTTAGTGCTGATTAGTGTGGTATAGTGTAGCACAGAATTATATACCATACTTTGGTATCGTATAGACCCAAATAGAATTGTATAGCATAACATAGAGTAATGTGTCATGTTATGGTATGGCACGGTACAGTATAGTATTATATTGTATAGTATTGTAGTGTGTTTTATAATTGTCTCAGGTAAAAAAAAAAAATATATATATATATATGTTATGTATGATTATATTGTTTTGTCACTTTGAACAGGATTATGATCCTTTATATGGGACAAAAATACTAATATTACATCTTGTGATTAAATAAAAAGTATCACTTTTATATTAATGTCACATTTTTATATTCCTCTGGGATAAATTTTGCAACCCAGTTTTTTATATTCCTGTGCTCAAAGGAGTAAAATGTTACATAGATGCTAGTATTGCTCTGTTGTTTGCCTTTTGGTATGCAGAGTGATGAACTTGAAACAATTTCAGGCCGAGGGGGTTCCAGTCCTCCCCAGTATCAACTCTCCTTTAGTGGTAGATATATTCAAATTACTGTCAGTCTGTACAGTGTAATACAGTGTACATTGCACAATCATATTCAATGCAGTGCTAAAAAAGTGGATCAGCTCCATGTTTTGGTCTCCAGAGTATACAATGAATTTTCTTCAAAACACTTCTTGTGTTTTACCAGAAATACATTTAAACTGTATTTGCACCAACACAAAGAGGTATCAGATGTTGCACACCCGGGAAATGAAATAATAGTCTTATATGGCCAGTTAGATATATTGTGTTGCATATGTGTTTATTTCAATAACCACTAACTCCTTACCCAAACTGGTGTTTAATTTCAGCTCACTTGCATCAAAATGGTATTTTCAATTACACTATGCAATCCATTTGTTCACTTTTGACCATGGATTTTTCTGAAGCATCTAAATGGAAGAACTAAGTGTTTTCTAAGTGTTGCCTTGCCTTATGTCATGAAAATTCATGTTTCATGCAAATGAAATATGGACAAAGTGGCCCATTTAGACATGTTTGCATGATATAGCCATGCTTAAGAGATCATCTTTTGGTAAGGAAGTAAGACATCACAAATGTAACACACTGGAATAAAAAAAATGACAGGCTGTTGCTTAAAGACACATCCACAGCACTGGACAGAAAGGTGGATCATGGCACATATGTGGTTTTTGTAATACCGCATTAGAGACTGAGCTTTGTATGTTGAAATTTAAAACCGAAATCACATGGATCAGTGGTTCTCAAACTGTGATGCACATTCCATTTCACAGCAAGGTTGTAGGTACTGTTTGTGCAAAATATTAACAAAAAAAAAAAAATCACAGAGGCCATTTTTAGCTGCTGCATTTTAGTGCACTGAACCAAGAACAGCAAGGCACATAAATTGATGAATTATCCAATACTGGTGCTTATATTTTATTTCAAATGGACTTTTAATGCATTTGAAGCAAACCCACGTGAAATACCATATCAATGTGCAAAGCAGTATAGGGAGAAATGGCTTGTCAGAACTTACAATGGGCTTTCCTTTCCTGTCATTTCACTTGTGTGCTGACCTTCTCTTTTAAGAAAATTATCATTGAAAAATATTCTCAAGTATATCGTCATGGGCATGAACATTTCATTTTAAAGAGATGCATTTTGGGATGCAGGCATTAGAGCTTTGGGGGGGATTTCTAATTCATGTTTTCATGGTTCTGTCTTGTATTTTGCTGTGCGTAGCGGGCCTCGTTTGTCACCACAGCATTCCAGCCCTAAGAGCTGTGATACCACTTCACTTCCCCCCACAGCCACGTTCTTTTGTCATCCTGTTTTCAATCCCCTAAGTCGTCTGAGCTCAGACATCCAAAATTAGGTGGTAATTGGAGCCAGATGTGACTCTGGAACTTGTGTCAAGCGTTGTGTGACAACCGACCGTCCAGCTCCCTTTTCGGCTCACGCGTTTCGGCTGTTGCTTTGTTTTTGTGTTTGTTTTGTTTTGTTTCTCTTCCAAAAAAATGAGGTTTTATTCATTTTTTATGAATGATATTGTTTACAGAAATGTGTCACATTTGGTTTGATGTTTGTATTACAGCAGAGAGAATGAAAGAGATAAAATAGGATATTGGCGGATACAGGAGTGTTCGATGCTGCTGTCATGGAGAAGTTGCTGTGGTAATACCAAGCACCCCCTGTAGCAGTGAGACACATCTAGATCTCACTGCCATTTGCTTTTTAAGAGACTGCATTTCAGCAGCTCTGGACATGTTAGCCTAGTCTTTTGTTTTTGGTCGTTTTCCCTTTTTGAGTTTTTGAAGAAACTTCTAGATCTATTATTATTATTATTATCATTATTATTATTATTATTATTGTTATTATTATTATTATTATAACAAAAACCTTTTCCTAGTTGCCATACAATAATTAGGACTTCCCAAAGATCCGTCTGGAAAATGTCTAAGGATTGTGGTCCAGCATTTCCCCAAAAGATGCTGCATTAAATAAAAACCTGCTGTGGAAACTAGGCAAAGGACTGAGGAAAGAAGATTATATAAACAACAAGATATCTCTGTTTGCCATTTCACTGTTGTTTTTTTTTTTTTTTGCTCGTTTGTTCTTGCAAACCAGCATGAATTCATCTTTCCACTGGGTAATTTAAAAGGTTTTAAAAGCCTTTCAAGGTCAAATGTTTATTTGTGAAAATGATTTTTTTGGATAACATCCTTGTTTATGAGTGCATCACCACCAATGAGAAATTTAGGATGCAACTTGATACATACAGTATATAACACACATATAATTTTTTTGTTTTTTTAACCTGGATGTAGTGGGGTCATTCTTTCTTAGATGCATGTGATGAGTGTCACGGTACTGGCTGATGGAACAAGAGGAGAGGAAGCTGTGAGGGGAGAAAGGTGTAAATGCAATAGAACATTGGGTCCCCTCTCCCTGTATGTAAAAACACATTTCCTGGAGTAGGACATTTCCTGGATAGGGGATCCAGAGCAGACACAGTTCAAAATTTCCTTGTAATTCCTTTTCATTTCCTTATGTTTTTAGTCTAGCATTAACTGATGTAGGAAAAAGGTTCAGTACAAGTTCGAAAATCTTTTCCTCTAGAGTTGTTTATTTGAAATGGCATAAGTTCACACTAGGCTTCGTGTTCTCTCACAAAATAAGAACATAAACTTAAAAAAACATGGTTATTTTGTTTTGATCTGACTGAACTCTGTCTTTGACGTATTCATATTCAGAGGTTTTGTCATCATTATCTAGCTGTTTTTGATGTTAAGTGCTTTTTTGCTTCCTAGCCAGGTCTGTGGTGTTCTTTTCTTAATCAAAAAGGGAGAATATTTTGGAAGGCCTACAGTTATGCATGGAATGACTTGTAAATGCTTCAACTACAGTGTTTTTCAGGTGATGACCTCTGGCTCTTATGGCATGCTATCTTTCATTTAATTATCATTCTATGATTGTTTATGGCTTTTTTCCCAAGAGAAATGACATGCAATAACCCTTTCAAAAAATACTGTATCTGTCACTTCTAATGTTGGGTCTGTTGTCTAGTGACTAGTCGCTATGGCGAATCAATTTTATTACACAATTATATAATTACATATTTACATTTACATTACTTTTTTGCTTATCAGGGGCTCGTATCCAGAGTGATATACAAAGTGAGTACATTTAACATAACGTTGATATTTTTTGACAACCAGCAGATGTTCTTATCCAGAGCAACTTCAGAGCGACGTCAAGCATCCGGCATGAAATGTTACACAAACAAGAACAGCACCATCCACACATGAACTATAAAAAATACCCACAGTGTATGAGTTTTACTCAGCTTAAATCAGTTAGATGTGCAGATAATATATACATCTTATATATAGTTGCTCCACAGACCCTTATTCAGACAGATCAGCACAGCTTATGTTTTTTTTTGTTTTAGCTATTATCCATTTACACAGCTGGATATTTATTGAAGCAATTTAAGTTCAGTGCCTTGCTCAAGGGTACAACAGCGGTGGGATTCAGTCCTGCAGTCTCTTGGGCTGGGTCCCTAACCGCTCTTTCGCACTGCTACCAATACCCAGTAATAAGTACAGATGGAAATATATTGTGTTTTACAAGTCAATGGAAAACTGCATTGCCCTTCACGCAATCATGGAGCAGAAGGGTGCAGAAGCCACCCAGAGCTCGCATCATTACATTTCAGACGCATTGCACCGGGGTGCAGCGCTGTGATTTTGCAACAATTATTCCTCCTGGCCACGAGCCTGGTCTCTCAGCGGTAATGATGTCTGCAGGGCAAAGTACATAAGTGTAAGAACGTAGCAGAGTTATCAGCACTTTGTGTTCAGTGGCAGACTGAGCGGAAAGTCTTAATTAAATACAAATGTTTATCTGCGGTACAGCCCCTGCAGTCTGCCTCCCTGGACTGGTGACAGTATAAACCGCCAAAGACTGATACAAGTCCTTAGTTTCATTACATTTCATTACAGGAAAACTCCTACATTCTCCCCTCCTCAAGCCATGGCAGACAGTCAAAGGGAGAGGGGGGAGAGGGGGGAGAGGGAGGGAGGGAGAGAGGGAGGGAGGCAGCAGAGAGGGAGAGAGAAAAGAGGGAAATCGTTTCACTGCCACACTTTGATCTCCTCTGGTTTATGTGCCTGCCTTACTTAATACAGACAAGTCATTCACTGGGCACACTTTAATAACTTTGTTTTTACAGACCTTCGTTTAAAGGACAAAACAGAAATTGCCTTTTAAAAAAACTCGCAGCCCTGAGCCATGAAAGGGGACCAATATAAGCTTTTAAATCTTTTTTAATTTTCGCCTTTTTCAACAACATGCCAGATACTCCACCCACTCGCAGCACTCCCCCTGGGATGGTCCTGCGCTGGAGGTTTTTAATGAGGTGCGAGACGTAACGAGAGTGACTTTAAACAGATACAACGCAGGCTTATCCACCCGGCCGCGGCTCAGGCCGGGGTCCTGGCTCGGTCCACACAAGCGGGGTCTTTCATAGCGCTGGAGCAATTACGGCATTCCACCACACCGCTGGCCAGCTCTCGGCAGCGGCCAGAGAAATTTGGATTGACGTGCAGAACATAGCTCCTCTCTGTGTGCTCTACCTGCACACCAGGTGGCTGTATCACAGCTTCACAGCTGTGAAAAAGGAACCCAATTAATCTGCATTAAAGGATGTGTTTCAAAAACGTGTTCTTTAAATACGCTCCGTGCTAACGCACTCTTACCAAAGGTGAACCATGATCATATCACCCAAGGGAGGCATTCATCACCAAAATGGACGCTGTGTCCTTAATCCTCACATTTTTGGGATTTCAGTGACTGCCAAGCTTACAAAGGCGTGTTAGTACAGAAGAAACCTAGCACTTGCTTATTTGTTGCTCAAAACAAAGCACCATAGTAGTTAGATTGAATTATACCCCAAGACTTGGGCTTTTATCCTGGAACCTTTTTATCCTTCATAAATCTGATTTTTTAAATTCACGTTCCATTCTGTCCTGTGCTTTTCCCCACTGCACAGCACTGTTCTGCTGGTGATAATATGATTATAAAATCCTTTGAAACTCACTTGCAATGTAGTTGTTCTTGGCCTTCAATGGAACTGTGGGTTTCTACCGGTATGGTATATGCACAGATGCTGAAGGTTTTTCATAAATTTCTACAAAATGTTTTCAGTGGCCTCAAGTGCCTTATTGAGAGTGTTTAATCCTCGGAATGATATAAGAGAATATTTGGGTGAAATATCACCCCACAAGTGACAACCACTCTGATTTATCAGGTGTCAGGCATTTTGTAGAAAGATTCAGTAAAGGGCTTGTTTGGTATGGTGAACTGGGGGCTTCCCTCAGATGAAAGAATTTGGGGTGTATTAAAATGGAAAGATGATGATGTTGAACCACGACAGCGAATGCTACATTGTCTATGAAGGGCCATAACAGGCCTCTCCACTGCATTTCAGAGAGATGTCTACCTCACTTTTCCTGTATCAATTCAGACACAAGGAGTCCTGTGTATAAAAATATGAGTATAGTGTGTTAAAACATTTGCACAGTACGTGAAGTGAACTTGCATATTATTTTTCTGGGTTCAGAGAGGGGGGTTACAGGATTGGACTCTTAAACAACTGCAATCAATATGGTATGATCAGAAAACTCAGCTAGTTAGAGAACTGTCTAAATATAGTCATTTGTAGTGCTCTTGATGCCATGATTGCCTTATAATAGTAACATTGACTGTATACGTGTAATTGCCATGGTTGTTTTCAGAAGCGACCATCACTTACATACTAATTGACTAAGCAGAATATCAATTTGGATGGTAATGAGTAGCTACCCAGTGGCATACATTTGGACTCTCTGGCAGTGCTTTGCCTCTCTGAAATAAGCATTTAAAGTTCCTTTCCATAAAAGGCTAAAAGTCCTAGAGACTATTGTATACAGAGGAGAACAGATGAGTTCAAATTTGTATTTGAAAGCATAAACACGTACTGCTTGTAGTTACTTGTAGTTCACATATTTAATAGAATTATATTTAAAAGATATTACTAGCACACCACATCTCCATTAAAGAAATGAATGGAAAATATTTCCTAAAGCCTGTATAACACATTTATTTTATCATATAGTTTTCATTAAGATTAATGATATCAAAAAAGATCCAAAGATCAAGATCTGACTCATCTAATGTCAAGCTTACAGGATAATGTTCTGGATTGTAGCAGAAGTGGGTGTTTCCAAGGATGGAAGTTCCATGTCTCCATGAATCTTCAGTATCAGGCCTCATGCAACAGATAGGTGTCGGGCTGATGCGTAATTTCAGCATGCATACACTAAATTTCATCAAGAACCACAGCAAACACAAAACAGCTATTACAATCTTGAAACCTAAAATTTTAATGTGTGCAACAAACATTACCCTGTTATTAAGTCCTGAGCTGACGTAGCCACCACGTTATGTGTCCACAGTGGTAAGTAGGTTTCATGATATCAAGTGGGCATTGAATTGATCTAGATCCTTAAATTGTGTAGTGTGTCACGTGCATATGAGGGATGATAATTGCTCTTGCAATCACCCACCAGCAAAGAGTGAATTTCTCACATACTTGAAATTTTCACTGATTCCTGTTCAGCATCACGTTCCACCAGCTGTGAGGGGACTGCCAACAGCCAATGAAAGAAGTTAACATTAAAGCACTTAATGTAGCAAAAAGAAACAGCTGCTTTCTGTGAACTGTTTGCTAAGGAAACACAGCACGAAGCAGCAGGGGGTAGGTAGGTATGGTAAGGCACTCAGAAAGGGTCGAATGCAAATAAATATTTTAGCATTGATGATTTATAGCCAGAGGTTATAAGGATGTTTTATTGTTGAATATGTGCAATTACAGTAGTATATTGGTACAATGGTGCTGGTCTTATTGCATGTCAGGTACTTACAAGCAACAGAAATTGCTCTTGTGAGAACCTACACACTTTTTAACATTTACAATGAGCTGCAAAATTTTCACCAGAATCAAATGTAGCGTCATCTTTCAAAAATAGAGCTGACAAGGATGACTAGCATCAATCAATGAAAAATGACCATTCAACAGCATAACGCTCCAACAACTGTTTTCTGCTGAATGGCAACAACTAAAGAACCACCAGAGAGCTACGGAAAAAGAAAGACATAATGGCAACAAGACGAAGGCATTAAGGCGAAAACATGTCGGACAGAAGTGGAAAATGAGGATCTCACTGAGCTGTGGTGAGAGCGCTTAGATTTATTTGATCTACTGTTTATTTGGTGGCACCGAATGGCTCGGAAACTGTAGCCACATCCTGAGGTGGCGACACTCACCACGACTCCCTGATTTTAGGTCTTGCAGCGGTGCATGTGTCAGCCCAGACTCCGGTGACTCCACAGGACTGCAGCCAGCTGCTGCTGTGACAGACGCGTGCTCTGTGCACTCGCTTATGACTTTTAAAAATCATACGATGCGATTGAGGATTTAGATTCCTTCTATTCTTGGATGCGTGGTTGCATGGCAACTCCAAGAAATCTCCATCATTTGTATTGCTTCAGTAGTTGTTTGTTTACAAACCAAGCCATGGAGAAATGTCCTTGCTGCTGATGTAAATTGCATTACCCGCTTTAAAAACCGTGGTACAGTGTTTACATACACGGAACATATAATCACAGGTTAGGAATCGATAATGTGCTGAATGAATTTGTAATTCTTGGAGGATTTTTTTCCCCTCTCAGCATTGCTGCACTCATAACCTCACTTACATACGCTTTCCAGATTTGTGCTTGATTTAACATGCACTTTATGAATATGTAATACGGCCTAATGGGATTTGTTTTGGTCCGCCGTGTTTAAATCACTTTAATTATTGTCACAACTTTTCAACACGATTTTCCACCCCTGCCAAACTCCCCAAGGGTGGAGGGGATCAGTGCGTTCTGACGTTTAGAGCTGCTGTGAAATCAAACATGCTGTCTTGCATGAGATTCTCCGCTCTTCCTCCTACCTCCAGAGAATGACGTGCCTGTGTCGCACGGTATAAATCAAACAGGGTTTCCTTGGGATCTTCTGATTTAATGGTGCTGACTTTGTTTTATGTATCTGTTAATAATATTTAGCTGTTACAGCGGTTATTACAGCCCTGAAAATTATACATCTGCAAGAAAAAAAAACTCTCTGTGAAAATTTTAATAATTGATTGCTTACATGAACCAGAAAATTCAAACACAGAATGGACTGGTTACAGCTGCATTACACTTTCTTGTTAGAGTGCAATTATATATTGTGCATAGGAAATAACTTTTGAATTTGTCTGTACCCTTGTTCTTTGTCTTTATGTAAATATGTTGATGGGTTTCCATGGTGATATAACATTCCAATGCGGTGGAGGTTTTAATCAGACAAACCCAAACTGGTCTATGTTATTCAATGCACATTATTATTATCGCTTGTTCAGGACAACATACATAACTTCCTTTTTATAAATTTCCCTTTACATAGCTGGATATTTATTAAAATGTAAAGATTAAGTACTTTACACATGGGTAGAATAGCAATGGATTTAGACCTAGTGACCTTTAAAAAAAAGAGATGGACAACTAAAGCAACTAAAATGGAACTAAACATGGCACTCAAATCCTTTCTAAAGAAGATGGCTTGGATCATATTCATACTAAATATAACCCACAAGACATTTTTCCACATGGCTCTTGGTGTCTTTAAGTGATCCGTAGGGAACTATCCATAAAAAAACATTTTTTTTCAATAGGGTCTGTATTTTTCTACTCTCTCATATGGAAAGCTCCAGCTAGTGGTAAGGCCATCTTGGGTCATGGAATGAAGAAGCAGGGCCAGGCTTACAGAATAGGCTTACAGGGGTTCACAATGCTCAGTCATGAGTGTAAGCACTTGATACATACCATAAAACATGAATTTTACATTTTTGAAGAGAGCTGCTGTTTAAGACTTCTACTAGATCGGTATGGATCCAAATTAGCCATGAGAATATAAGATGTAGTCAGTCCTCATTTTGGGGATGGGGGGTGGTCATAGACTGACCAACTAGGGTGCTCTAAGTGGGAGGCAACAAGTTCTCCTGGTCTCGGTTTGGCACTTCACCACACTAACCCGTAGAGCTGTGCCATGAGAAAAAGAGGTGAAAGTTCGCACAGGCTTCTGTCTGATTACGCTCCGCGGATATTCTCTCCGTTTGTTTGGACTGATAGATGAAGAGAACATGGAAGCACGTCATAGGGCAGACCCTCTCCTCTTGTTCCCTGGCATCCGTTGAGAGGCACTCCAGGAAGTACGCACTCTGTCGGAGGGGCTCCTCCAGTCGGCAGAGACGGCGGGCCGGGGGGGTGGGGGGTGTGGAGAGGTGACTGATGGTCTCAAGATCACTTCAAAGCAAGGAGCACCCTTGCACCTACATTGTCTTGCCTGTGACCTGCTCACGGCCGCTGCGGTTTCTGCTCCGCGACTCCTGAACTCCTGCGATCCAGACGCATTCTTCTCAGGTCGATAAGAGCCTGTGCTGTGCGGATGCCCCAGTCCACAGAATATTAATGTGGGCGTGAAGTCAGAGATATGAAACACACAATGCACGAAATACAATAACCGTTCCTTGAACCCATGAGCTGACCCCACAAGCAGCAAGTTGCCTGCTACACAACTACTCCAATAGAGAGTGAAGGATTCTCAATCTGAATGGTTTCCACCAAATGATCTTTTTATGTGTCTAGTCACTCACATACCAAGAGCAGGGTGTCTGCCAAGCAACAGCAACACCACCAAAAATATTCAACCTTCTATCTGCCCTTCAGAGGAAAAACTCTCAACTGCTGTTTTCTTAATTGTAAAACTCACACAGTAATGGGGCTCAGGGGTTTTCCTGTCTTTGAGACAGAGAAATCGAATGACTAGTTAAGAGAATCTCTTTCCAACCTCTGTCCACGACTCTCCTTTGAACTGCAGATCACTTACTGCAATCTCTTTCAGATTTATGGAAATGAGGATCCACACGGCTCCTTGATATTCTCTTTTAATTAACCGAGTTGGTGTAGTCTGATGCCACAGCTGCTCCTGCAACTGCTGGCATTTCTGAGTGCTTGGTCTTTTCTGCCCTTCGCTTGTCCTTCACCACCCCAGTCCTGTTTGCCTGCTTGCTTTACCATCTCAGATCTTTATTAAGATTTGTCCTTGTTTATCTCCACCACATGCTCTGGGTTCAATGGTGTTCAAGTTTGTCTGCCTTGGTTTGTCGTTTGTCTTTTTAGTACAGCAACAGCTGTGATGGGGCAGGGAGCAGTGGACAATAGTCAGAACGCTGTACATGCACACATGGTAACCATGTTACCACACACTACCTCACATGCTAATGTGCTATCAGACAATGTAATGTGCTTCAGCATGCAGTATCCACTTTGTAAACCTTGTTCCCTACAGGTAATGTGTAGTGTTTGCCCCAAAAGGTTAATAAGATTGCCATTTATGTGTTAAAAAAAGCAACAATCCGGACGTAGCTGTCAAAACAACCACACACCAGGATGACATTTTGATCTCTGTCTCCTGCAGGACTACCAAAGTCCACCACAGACAGCATTAAGCGCATGAGAGTATTTGCTGTATTAATATCAAGCGCAATCAGGCTAATCTTATGGCGCAATTCCTTCCAAGGCTAATTCATCACCTGGAAATCAACGCTCAGAACAGTGGAGACATGCTGCAATGGCAACAAAAGGCCTCAGGGCTGAGTCACTACAGAGATAACCCCTGCATTGACTACCTTACGTGACGATATTATCTCCGTCTCATCCTCAGAATGAACTGCAGAGATACTTTGAGAAATCCGCTAAACATCAAGGAGTGTTCTGAATGAAGCGGCATTGCTTTCTTCATCTCTCAGAATAGCCCATACCACCAGATTCAATAGCCCTCCAGCCTTCATACTCGCTGTTAATGCCATTGGAGCACCCGGAAAGAAAAATGATCTCAGCTAGCTGTGCTTTGAATCAAATGTTCATGCAGTAAAGTCATGCCTCAGACTATTTCTTCTGGTCATCATTCATGTTACTGTAAAAATCCATCACGCTATTGATCCCAGTTTTTTTTTTTTTTTGAGCCAGCTTTGCAGTCTTTGTAAACATTTCAAAGGCCAAAAACAGGAAGTTATAGTGCTGTAAATAACATTCCAGACGCTGGCGGGACAGAATGAAGGCAGTCAGTCACCAGACTGGAAGAGGGAGAGCAGATAAAGGCTGAGCTATTGCTAGGGGTGGATTGCTTTCTGGCAGGGAGCGCACAACAGCACAGGATGCCAGTCTGATGGGAAAGAAAAGGTCATGGCCCAGCCCAGCATCCGTGATAAAGATCACAGACAACCTCATGACGGGGAGATAAAAGCACTTCTTTCCAGACTACACATATTGCCTGTACCCACCTATTCTGTCTGTCTGTGCCACGCAAGCTCTGTATGAGTGTGTGTATATGTGTGTGCGAGTGTGTGTGTGTGTGTGTACGTGTGTGTGTGTACGTGTAAGCTTGTGTGTGTCTTCACATGCGCGTATTTGTGTGTGTACATGCATATATGCAAGCATGTGTGTGTGTGCGTGTGTGTGTATTTGCAAGTGTCTGAGCTTATTTGTGTATTTGTGTGTGTATTTATGTGTGAATGTGTACGTTCACACGTATGTGTCTGTCTATATGTGTGTGTGTGTTTGTACATATTTGTGTGTGTGCACATGTCTATATGTGTGTGTGTGTTTGTACATATTTGTGTGTGTGCACACGTCTATGTGTGTGTATGTGTGTTTATAGATGGGGTGTTTTCTTGACTCCCTGCTGCTCTCCTGTCAGACACTTTAATTAGATAAAAGACTGGGATTAAAGGAAGTTCCTAGAAGAAACTTCAATGTGGCTCCGTCGAAAATTGATTTATGGTGTATTAGCAGCAGCGGTGAGCAACATTTACTGCGGGAGACAGTATCCACCCCATCCCCCCTGCTGCTCTCCTTCCTGACACTAAAGTATAAAACAGGGTGAGGCAGGACCCTGCTGTCACCCGGGCCGACACGCAGACAGTCCGGCCCAGAGAGTCTACAGCAGGCCCCTCTACTCTCCACTCAAACTGGGTCTTTGATGGAGTCTCCACACCCCATCGCTGCTAAGTATTAAAATGAGAACTCGAGGACCCTTTCAGCTTTCTGTGCTCCGAGCGGGGGGATTTTTTTCCCTCGATTTCGGCTCATTGTGCAGGTGTTAATGGAGGGCTTTTGCTCTGACAGACGGACGGCAAGATTATGACCACCCACTTTGCAGAGGGCTCCCGAATTTAAGAGCCGCACGGCTAAGCCTGAGGACAAGATGCTCACTCCCTCTGATTAATTCATTTCTCTCCTCTGTGCTCAATATTCATGACTGTTAGCATGTAACCCTCAAAAACATATCTTCCCTCAGGAAAGGGTGAGCAGACCATGGATTTCGGGTTGAATTGGAAAGGATGGCCCGTTAACTTTTCCATCAAAATCAGGAAGAAATAAAATGGGTCTTCTCAGAAAACTCCCAGCCATGATAAATAAACTAGTGGCAAAAAATACTCATTGAAGTCAGAATAACAAACCTGAAGCCAGGCAATAAAAAAACTTTTTTGTGTGTATTAGTCACAAACTGAACTGAGTTGACTTTCATTAAGGCTGTGCAGCAGTCTGCTTTGAACAAGATGAAAGACATCAAGCCATCTTAATTTGTACAAGCTTCAGTTTTTAAATACAATAAGGCCTCCATTTACATGGTGAGCGCGTTTCTGAAAAACACTGCACAAACAGAAAACAAGTTAATAGATATTAAGGGTTCATGGGAATGGCTTAATAGACTATCTATTTAAGTTATCCCATTCAGGTTTTGTTTTTAAAGATTAGTTAAATGCAAACTTTGTACTGACCTTTACTGCTGTGATGAACGAAGGTGTTTTGTCGGTCATCCTTATGATGAAATCAAAACCCACTCATGTGGTGCCTACCCAGCATTTCTTTACACAGTATTTTTTCTGGTTCTTTACAATTGGTGTCTTTCTTTTTGAGATAGTTTCGAACTTCATTTTAAACAGTCATTAAAGGTGATAAAAATGAGGTAAAGGCAAGCACAACACACAAAGTTTATGGGATAGTATTGAATCATATAGGGCCAGTGTTTTTCATAGAGCCAATGTTGTCAGATCATGTTGGGCGTAAAGAAGGAGCTGGATTTGGGTGGTGTTTACATTCCTTCCATTATATGACTCACTCTGATTTTCTTTAGTATATTTCCCATTGCAATAAATATCCCACAACACATAAAATATGATGAAAAAAGCATTTCCTGAATAATAACATACTGGCAGCTGGATACCAAATTATTACAGAAAATAAAACTAAGAGTGAACAAGAAGTGCTGGTACTAGAAAACATACCGGAAAATGATTTTGAAAATTTTACTTGAAGATCATCACATTTCTATCGGAATTCCATTTAACAGTCTGATTACAATATAACGAAGGATGATGTACAAGGATGATGGACTCACTCCTTTGAATTGCGTGAACTATACATAGCTTGGGAGCAGTTAGTTTGGTCTGACAAAAGGCCAATCTTGAAATGGCAGATCACTTTTATGCATATTTTAAGCAAGGATTTAGGTTTTAGGAATGGTTTGAATGCATCTGTGTTTCTCATATGGACACGACCACTGGAATCAGTCCATTGTGGCACTAAAAGCTTTGATTTCTGTATAGAAAGTTGCAGAGAGCTTCACTTTGGGCAGATCCTGCGTTCCTGTTGCAAGGATTTTTGGAATCGTGGCCCATTAGCTCAATGTTAGACTCCCCACAGTCATTTTCTGCACTCCACAAAGAAATTCAGCAAAGTCAGCATTTCCCAAGCAGCAGTCTTGAAAAAGACCAGCAGCCAATTCCTAACCACTCCCCCTTCCAAAAAATATATAAATTTACCTCAAATTACCCACTAAAACCTCAACCCCCATCTGTATTTGAATATTTTATATAATGTTTGACTCTTTCTTGTGATTGTGCCGAGAGCCCTGTTTCCTTCCAAGGATTTTTTAAAACGTTGTGTTGAATACAGGGCCTGGAAGCACAGATATTGTATAATGAGTCACCAAGCATTTTCAGTTTTTGAATGTTACACTTCCATGAAAGAAATAAAAATTAGGAGATGTGAAATATGGCTCTAATCTGACACACAAATCTAACAAGGCATTGATATCGGACCCAGATTAACGCTTGAAGAAGATTAATCCATTTACAACCAATTAATTCCTCAGATCTCTGTTTTCATCATCACTGTACGGCGGCAGTTGTAGAATCTGTTTGGAATGTAAGGAGGAAAAGCCCTTTGCCTAATCTGCCTGAATAGAGCAGCACTTATAAAAATCAGATTCCATTTCTGCAAGGTTACTGTATTTCCTGTAGGAAACAAATATTAAGGGTCATGAGAAGGTTTTTAGAAACATATTGTGTTTTTAATGTCAGAAGGCCATTCTTTTTGTGGTTTGCTTCAAAGGTTTA
The DNA here is from genome assembly GCF_013368585.1 of Megalops cyprinoides. Taxonomy (NCBI): domain Eukaryota; kingdom Metazoa; phylum Chordata; class Actinopteri; order Elopiformes; family Megalopidae; genus Megalops; species Megalops cyprinoides. The sequence goes on from NC_050587.1 coordinate 12,745,479, forward strand.
ATGTTTAGTATTGTGGTAGGTCTCACCTGACTTCAGGGCTCTTACCCCTGTGTAATTACTTTGAATTTGCAGATACCCAAAACTGCAATACAGAACTTAAGTAGTTTGTGTTTTTACACATGTGTAGGTTAGGGTCAGGCTAAGAACATAACCAGTAACAACACTAAGTAATCCCATGGAGGTGATTGCAGTTGTAATTACCTAGTAATGATCTCCCTACTGGATATTACAATTAGGAAGGTTTTTTTTTAATCCAGAACAAAGAAAACTCAAAATTTAAATCTGGTGTTCATAGTGTTCATAGCATTGTAAGAGGTCTGTCTATTTTATATCATTTTACAGAAAATAAATGACAAAACAAGCAGAAACAGACAGGACATATACATAGACTACACATGTATCCAAGTGCATATATACATATATATATCAGCTTCAACATCATTACACCTGTGAGAGCCGATAAGCAAACTCCACACACCCACCAAACTAATCAAGATGAGTGAGGAGGTGCAGCACCACTTGCATTTGCTCTGTAACTCATCTGCTTGTAGGATCAGAAAGCTGAGGAAGAAGAGACACACAGACACTTCTGGTCTAATTACAACTGTTTTCCATTCTGGAGGTGAGTGTGAGCCAGGACTACCCAAAGTCTGGCAGAGTTTACCAGCGTGGCACAGCTGACTTTCCATTACGTTATCCTCAAAACAGGCTGGTGTTCTGGTAAGCATGTTGCCATGTGTGGAGTGGACAGTAGGCACATGCAATCTTTCTGTCAACTTAAACACACTTTATTGGTGTACATCATGCAGTACAGCACAGACAAAACAACATCAATACTTGGTTCAACCAAACAAGCAAAACAAAGGAGAAATAACTCACAGAGGAAGGAGATTCAATATATATTTAATTTGCAGTTTACAAGTCAGCCTGCTCCATACTGATGTTCAAGAACTAACTCCCTTGGTTGCTTCCATAATTCCTAGCTGATTAAGTCGTAGTCTTATTACCCAGATTGCATCTCCTGTTGTGTTTACCTGTTTTTGTTTCTCTTTGCTCAACACAATTGAACTGAAATGTCACATGGGCAACACTGTGATGTGGGCATTCAAGGAGGCGGGAAGTGCCTATTAAAGTTGCACTGCTCTGCTTAGATGTTCTGAAAATTGCAAATGCTCTCCATGTGAGACACACACCTACCCAGCATAGTTGTAGTAAATTTCACTGGTCCCATTTCATAGGGCATAGCTAGCTAACCCTGCCTACATCCTGATTTAGGGGGTCCAGCGACACTGCTTGTGCGGAGGCTGCCCTCCCAGCCCATGACATGCACAAAAATGGAAAAGGGCATTAAGCTGACTTCAGAAACACTGCAATATACTGTGACATACTGATAGAATAAGTATTGAAATTCCACAGTGTTATTACAGTATAATCACTCATATTCAGGACAATTGCTGTTCAGTGGAACAAACCTGCCTATGTTTCATAACTACAGAATGCTGGGATTTCTCTGTGAATTGAAACTATGTAAAATGTTTGTAATACCACACACAAATGAGTTGCATGTATGATCCATACTGCTGTTTGAATATCCACAAAACATCTGCAATTTTTGTGGTTAAGTAGATGTTTGTGAGATAGGTGCTGACCTGATCCCTCTCATCTGTAAAAGGCCAGAAAAAAGATTAAAGACCTGCTTGTTTCCTCAAAGGTGCAGCAAATGGTCAGATTGCACATTAAGACATTGACTTCAAGACTGTCTCATGCAGAGATTCCAAAATTGTGAAATGCAAATGCCATGGTTTAGACAAGACAAATGAGCCATTCTAGATGGTAAAAGTCATTTAGCAAAATATTCAACAGAGTTGTGTAATACTGTGGAGATTTACAAGGCCATAAACACATTCATGTTTATTCCATTCAAGATTTGAAAGATTGAAAAAAAAAAACCTGCAAGGAAAACACCAGTGTCTCTTTGTAACTGAAGTGTGTGCATGCAGTGCATTGCAAGGGTCTTGTTTTCTATGCCTTCAAAAGTGTGTAATTAATGAGATTTATTGTAAAAGTTTAGGAGAAAAAAAACATTGCCTAACCCTGCTGGTTCTTTCTTGTGGGTTTAACGTTCTGTCTGGGAGATGCTGTGAGTTAAAGCAGTCATGCCCAAAGAGTAAGGAAGAATTCATATCTGAGCTGGGCGTGGGAGCTGTCCTATTTTTTATTATTCTAATGATTTGGCTTTTTGCTTTTTTGGAGAGAAGTCCCTTATTTCATATTATTAATGTGTGCTTTTTTTTCGGCTGGGGGACAGACTGAGAGCGTGTTATGTTAGGGTACATTGCCTTTGGTAACGTAACAGAAATGAGCTGGATTCGCAGTACGGAAGAGTGAGGCCTTGCCCAATGTAATTGAAGAAAAATATTGCAGAGAATATTCCATTTTGGGCTCCTCTCAGTTTACATTATTATTCTAATATGACTCCAGTTTAAAACGCATAAAGTATCTTGCAGACTCTCCAACCATGATTTAAATAAAGCGTGCTTTTTATCTTTTATTGACATGGAAACTTTGAGTTGACTGTTTTTTTGTCTCAGCTATCCCATATATAACACATATCATGGTGCTGTTCTACAAGAGCTCCAAAGAAAAAAAATCCTATCTCTTCATCACCCTTAAGTATGAAAATTAATAATATGACAGCCACAGCCAGCAAGCACAAACAGTTTCGTCTACATCACTGCTTTCTCTATAAGAGTAAACAGAACATTGTGGCTGGCCTAGCAATGCTGTGTAGGCTGACGTTTTCCTTAGTGACTAAATCTTTTTTAATATGAAAAAGAAGAAAAATAACAATGCCTTTGAAGGAATGCTGCTAATTTGGAAGTAAAAAAAAACTCATACCACAGATTCAAAGTCAGGTTTGGTGGTTGTTTAAACAATAGTCATGTTTCTGTTGCGCACTAACTCCACACGGCCCATCCATTATCAATGAGAGCCTCCCAGAATGAGTCATGGATGCGGTCTGGGTCCCCAGCCCCTGCACTTTCCTTTCCTGAGCGTTCCCAGAACAAACTGGAACAAACAAGCAGATTAACTGGGACTTTGGTAAGGGATTCCCCACTACCATTGTCCTTGACTGATTATAGCTCCACCCTCTGTCCTCTCACCACTTGAATGTGCCTACATCAGAAAGGGGAACAGCAGCAGGAAAAAACCCAACGACTGTCAAGCTTGCAGCTAGCTTCTGAATGTGTTGAGCACCATACCTCGTCATCCAAAATGTAACTTTCCATTATAAAGAAAAGTCAGACACCACTGACATACGTGGCTTTGAATAGCTAACTGAAATACCATAAACACAGAGCAGTGTGGAAGATGCCTTAGGATGCCCTCATACCTCAGTCCTCATCTTTTTTCACCAATTCTCAGTCCATCCTTAGGGCTTCTTTTTGATTGGTGTTCAGTTTAGAATGCTCAGTACAGAAGTGTCACCTGTATTTTCACATACATTTGAATGGCAAAATGGTCATTAGATGTGATACCTTACAACAAGGAAATGTGAAATGACTACAGGGGCGTGAACAATTCATTAATCCTCTGTTCAGGTTTTTGTCACAAACACAACCGCTTCATCTGTTACTATAATGAAGTGCAATATCTTTTGCCTAAGAGTCAATGGTTGAGTTATATGTCAGTCTTCACAAATTTGACAAATCCTGACCTGCTTTATTTTTGACAAAAAGCACAGGCATTGGATGCAGCTCATATTTGGCAGTGGTAGCTAAGTCATTAACAGTTCATCATTAATGAATTGGGTGAATAGTAAAACTGTAGACCATTTCATCAAATTCACACAATCTCATATGTTTGGTTAGCCATTTTCTTTTCATGCTGCAACTAGCTGACATGTCATCATTAACATTAACCCAGTGCAATGAATGGAAATTGTCTAGCAATGGTCTGTGATCATGAGGTCATGTTTGTAGTGAAATAATTTATCACTAATTGTTAATAATGCACGTCTTTCCAATGTGTTTTGAAGATGTAATTAATGTAGAGGATTTCTAACACTGCTTTCTGTATGTAAGTAGAAGGATGAATCTGTCAGAAAATTCTACTATCAACAAATGTGGAAATCAACAATAATTGAATGCAAACCACAATCAAGAAGTGATAGTTAAATGAAATGAGAACTTAAGCATGAGAATGCCCTAAAATGTCTTCTGTAGAGCAATCGCAAGGTTAGGAAAGGACTGCAAGCAGGCAAGGGAACAAGAGCATTGAAATAGTGGCAGTGCTCCCCTTCTGCCTGCACTCTGCACAGAAAGCTGGGTTCCCTACCCCCACCGCCACCCCGCCCCCACCTCCATTCCCCAACCCCCACTGACACGGAGCAGACAGACATAAAAGTGCCCACAGAGGAAGAGGGGGGCGGGGTAGGCTTTGCGTCTCCCGGAGATGTGTACTCGGTGTAAGACACTGGGAGCCATTTCCCCCTCCGATTTTCCCCAAAACACACACCCCTGTCCTCTCCCTGCCGCTAATCCCTCTTGCCCACAGCCCAGTGGTGACCCGGAGATCACTGTAATGGCCTGTTTGTTGAGACTCAAAGCGCCCACCCACCAGCCTTTGAATTGACACCATTGTGGTTTCCAGCGGGTGAGCAGGCAAAGGGAGAGGGGCCACGAGAGGAGAGGCAGAGCCCATTGCTGAGGGTTACTGCCCCTGTGGCTGCAGGGTTTGCTTCAGCACGCAGGGGAAAACCAGAGCCATCCACACAGCAACAAAATGGCTTGTGGACATGACAAAATGGACTTTCATGCCATTTTGCACTTCTTGTGGGCCTGCTTGACAAAATGTGTGACCTCACAATTTCAATGCTATATGAAGGACATCTGATTTGATACAAATTATCCTCTGAGATCCAGACATCAGCATTCAATTTGAGATTGATTGTAATACTTTTTGAGTTTTGTGATTGGCTGGCCAGCCAAACTGAAATGCTTCTTTCTCATTTCCTGCAGGTTGGTCCAGACAGGCCCCCACTGCGGCCAGCGTGCAGCAGGTTGACCCGGAGGAGCTCTGGCCCACTGTTTGTTTGGATAGTCTGCAGCCGCTCTGACCATGTTCACGTACGATCAACAGGCCCGACCGCAGCCTGAGCTGCGGGGGGAAGCCCGGCTCATTTATCATCCAATCATTCGTCAGGGACAAACGCCCTGGACGCCGGCCCATGGTCGCCCTGGGGGACGGGCTGGCACAGTGAGCCCAGAGCCACAGGCGGAGGGGGCGGCACGTCCCAAAGACGCCTCTCTCTTGTCCTGAGCCGCAGGGTGTGTTGTTTGACTGAGGTGAGACCGACACACCCCCCCCCTCCCCTTCCCCCCCAAACCCCAGTTTCTGCTGTTTCACTGAGGTGGTGCTTCCTGCCCTGGAGAGACTGCGGAGTCTGAGAACTCAACACAGAGCGCTTTCTCTCCGCATTCTGTCTCCTTGTGGTTACCCGCACGATAATGCCTCCAAACCTTTCAGCGTGGTTGCCATTAAGCAACTCTGACAGAAGATGGAACCGGAGCCAATTGTGTCAATGTGATTAAAAACATTCTGAACATTTTTCATTCAGCCTTTGAGAGCTGAGGAATAATTGTTAATGAGTTCCTACTTAATTGTCATCGAGTGCAATCTAAAATGATATTCACTGTTTAAGAAGGAAATGGTGTATAGACTATATATATATATATATATATATATATATTCCATATGTATGTATGGATATGGATATGTATCCCCTAAGCAGCAAATCAGATGAATTTTAAAGCCTTCTAGATTGTCTGAGGCATTTGTCCAGTAGTTACAGACTACTGGAAAAAGAATAATAATCAATGTATGTCATGCACTTTATGAGCAAAATAGCCATTATTTGTAAACTGACTTTTATTATCATCTCTGAATTGCATAACAGACAACCTGAAAGAAAACCAAGTCTAGTTCTTGTGTGTGTTTGTTTTAATAACCTTCCTGCACTGCCAGAAACAAATGCAGTTTGTGTGTTCACATTTTGTTGTGAATCATTTACATATTTGAAGCCATTCATTAGTGCCTTGCAGCTGATTGATGCAAATGCCCTGTGAAAGTGGTCAAGGAGTGACATTATTTCGGTTCCAGAGAGCAGACAAATGCATTTGGTTTGAGCCTTTCTTCGATTCACACGCAGCCATGGCTTCTGCCTTGATTACCCGGCCGCTGGCTGGTTTATCTGCATTAGTGGAGAGCCGGGATTACCCAGGGCAGGACGTCGCTGTAACCTTAATGCCTGCAAGTTGACTTGCCCTAGGACCTGTTACAGCTTTGTCACAGAGCAGGGGGAACAGGGCTCAGCATTTCAACTGTCTGCACCGCGGGATTAATGAGCAGAGTGCCGGTTTTAAACCACCGGTGCATTTCCTTACCTAGTTTCAAACTGGGGGACGGCTCTTGTCTGGGGTTGGCTGTGGAAGGTGTAAGCAGGACTTTGTGAATTTAGGTCTCTCGGACAGTGTGGACAAAGTAGGCTTATAGGTCTAATCCTGTGAGCAGACATCCACATGACAGGCAACAGGAGGAGGCCCAGCAGCAGTCTAGACATGGACAACATGGAGTAGGATTGTAGACACATCTACTCAGGAGAGCTCTGCGCCAATTACAGAATTGCAGCAAAGCCTTGTGTAAAGTTAAAGCAGTGGCGGCAACTTCCTTAGGAAAAAAAAAAAACGTGCTCTTCGTGAGTTTATAATGTTAGTGACAATGAACAGCACAGCCCTGAGGCCAAACTTTCTTTACAGGTTTATATCAGTACTCCCTGCCTGTCATCATGCATGTATGTCCACGTCCATGCAGAAGGGTGAATATTCCACCCAGAGTGCTCTCTTGCTGGCTGGTCCTGGTACTATCCTGGTGTAGTAGTGGGTTTCTCAATTGGCTTACTGCATTTATTCTATATTGTTCCCCCACCCCATCCCCCAACCTCCCACTCCCATCGAACAGATGCCAGGGAATGATACAAGTTTCCACATAATGGTGTTGCTGCTGGGTGTTTTTATGTCTGCAAGTTTGCTGACACAATTATCAGTTTATTCGGGGAGGTATTCCAATATGTAGTTCTTTATCAAATGAAATATAGATCATGAGGATTTTTAAATGTCTGGGAGCACAAAGTATAAAAAACAATGTGGAACAGGGGAAGATGATAGCACAGGAAATGTGAGATACCACAGGAATGACCTTCTACTGGGGCACCTCTGTGTCCGATGAACAGGAATGGTGCTGGGGACCCAGTAAGACACAGGGCAGAGGACAAGTCTTTCCCATAGAAAACAAAAGCTGAAATATTTCATTTCACAGCCAGGAGAGATATTGGTTTCACTGGAGTGCTCCACAGGAGTGCAACTTGATTATGAACACCTTCAAGATTATGGTCTTCCTCAGAGTAAATCACTGCACCACAACAATAAAACTCTTCATGCTGTGACTATCAACACTGAAGGACCTGTTGAAGTCATTTTAACTGTATCTGCTTTTTCCCAGAGAAGTTTGTCTAGCGTGTGTTTTGACTCTGGGAAAGACTACCATCGGTTAACATCACCATAAACAGACACAAACAGGTTTTCAACAGAAAACAACTAAAAGAAGCATATTTTGGTACAACCCTGCTGACTTCTTGAGGAACGAACTTCAGCCCTATTTTCCATTTTTCATTTAAATATATTACATCTAAATATATAAATAGGTGTACATATTTAGGTGTTAAACAAATTTTATACAGATTTTATTTTAAAAAAATCTCGATTTCACTGTGTGAACCCCCTACCTCTCCAAAGTCTCCAAGTAATTCCATCCCTTCCCTGCTTGAAGGAAAAAAATGGCATCTGTTTATAGTTGAGTGCCATTGTGGATGCATAGAGGGTTGTGCTTTCAGGGCCTTCTGAAGTTTTAAAGGCCTGTTGATTTTATAGGCTCCTGAATGCCATTATTATGGCTTCCTTCCTGTGATGTCAGAGCTTGTTAATGAGAGAGGAAGGAGAAAATATTCCCAAAATAGTTATTGCAAATAAGAGACGAGGAGCAGATGCGCAAAAAAACTGTGGTGTAGTCTGACTTAGGAAAAAGTGGTCTTTCTAAGTTTAGTTAAAGCCTGTTGTAATCTGAGAACATAATTACACAACGGGCACTCTCATCGAGTCAACCTGGCTTCAGACACAAAGGAACACACCTGGTTTAATTGATTATGGGAGTACAGTTGAAAATGCAGCTTTAGTGGCAGTTTAGACTGAAGGAAAATGATTAAACGTTTCTGATCATGCATAAAAAATCAGCATTTGTTTAGTTAGATTACAAATAAGAAAATTGTGCACAAATTTATTTTGCTCTCTTGTATTGCATAGTCCCACCCATTTTCATGCAAATGAAAAGGGAGAGTGGCATGCAAAATACAAATTAGCAATGCAGCCGACTTCCAACCATGAAATGGATTTCAGTTCTTTCAAGGCAGTTATAATGACATTAAAATACCTTAGTGTGACAATGATTGCAGGAATGGACGTAGTCTTCTCCCCTCTTTTTGATCAATTTCTTCAAGTTCAAAATTTGATATATGTTTGATTATCAATTTGATATCATGTTGATATATGTTTACGCTACCCCTGCATGCATATGTAACTGAAAAATTTCTTTCCCTTCTTAATGTTATGCCATGACTGTGGTAGAGCTGTATCAAATACTGATAACAATCAATTAATGAATGACAGATTTTGAAGTGGGTCATTCTTACAACATAAACTTACAAATTAAATCAACAGGTCTTTAGAGCAAATCTATTCCATGGTTACAGTTAATGGATGGTGCTTTTAGAAATAACCCCTAAAGTTCATTAAGGGTAGATAATTGAGTATTTCAGTTGGTTGCTTGTGTTTGATCAATCAATGGTAAATCAACTCCAAGAAGTTTACTTCTGAGTCAATGTCAATGGCTCAGCGTATTCATGAATGCAAAACAAACAAGACAATAATGTGAGAAACAGAAATGAAAGGACATCTACAACCACCAATTACCGGTAAGAAACGCTGTTGTTTTTGACTTTTTGATCTTGAACAAATCTTACAGATGAATATTTTCATTGTTGCCTTTATCAGAATGTGGGCCTGGTCACTGATCAAAGGACACAAAACGTGTATCTCTAAGTAGCAAAATTAAATATTTGTCACGGACGTTTAACAACCAAATTGTCTTCATATATTGAAATATTGATGAAAATTAGCATGGGTAGATAATGTACAAAAATCATCTTATGTTTATGCTTGTTATGCTATGTTCATTATGTTGTGGTGAAATACACAGTACTGTCTCAATTAATTGTTTTTGATTTCACAATAATACTTGTCTATAACTGTTATTTTAAAATGGACACATGCATTTACATTTGAATAAAGAGGAGGGGCTTTTAAGCTAGTGCTTACCTGACATCTAAAACAGTGACATAAAATTGCATGGTTTTGATTGTAACTTTTGCTTCTACCTCTCATCAGCTCAGCATCTGCATGACCTATCCTGTGAATACGGTCTGACAAGCACTACCAATCTACCAGCTACCAACATTACATTAATGTTTTCTTATTTTAAAGAAATGCAAAGATATATGTAATTTCTCACTGGTGTGTGATGTTTGACTTATACCTTTTCAATGCATAACCTGTATAGACAACCTGTTGTATGTAGAGACATGACACTTGGTAGTCAGTTGTCTGTCCTGTGAGGAGACTTTGGCTGCCGCAGACCAATAGTTTCGTTCTTAAATGGGAATATTGCAGTTTTTGCTATACTTCTTTGTGTGACATTGCTTGATGACACATGTCCTTACAGTAACTGTCCTTTCCATTGTTGTAACATGTACAATGGAACTAACGTCATCTTATGTCAATTAATTTCATCACTAAAGGGATCGTTTGATTAACATTTTGCTCACCGGAATCAAACTGTGATTGCAAGATATGAAAAGAAAATACAATTTAACAAGATGTAAAGTTAAAGTTTAAAGTTTAATAGAACATCAACTCCTTTTTAAAACATTCAACGGGGTGCCAGGACCGATAGAAAAAACACCAATCCTGTGTTTCTTTTAGTATTATTTTTTAATTTTGGCATTTCTTTGTTTGCATTTATATTAGGCAAAGTGCATCTTATTTTCTTTTTCTCATCAACACATTGCACAATACATAAATAATGATGCATATAAAACGTCTTCATATTTACAAGTAATAATATATTTATATATATAACATAAAATACAATTTCATTTTTTGTTTCACTTAGTTAAATCTTAGTCATTTATTAAACAGGTGATTGGGTTTGTCTTTTTTTTTTCTTACTTCTTCTTTTTGAACCCCCTCTCTCGAAAACCAACCATACAAAAACAGGGGTTAGTCCAAGTCCCTGGAGGAGGAAGGTCTGCTGCTATCGGTTATTGAAGATAACTTCTAGCCAGCAGGGGCAGCTACTTATGAACTGTCTGGTGTAGCATTGACCCCAGCCCTTGACGAAGCTGATCTGTACAGTGAAGCCAGTCCGGGGCTGCTGCGTGAACTCGTGGTCATTGGGCCGCTGCAGGCTGTTGGCCTTCTGGTAGTCGAAGGCCTTGATGGAGAATCCGGGGAACACCTTGTGCACGAGCAGCGTCCGCGAGTCGGGATTGTCCAGTGTGGCCGACTTGATGAAGATGGGGTAGCAGCTGCGGTTGTACACCCACACCCCGTCCCGCTCGCGCGTCAGCTGGATGCCGTAGCCGATCTTGCTGCGGACCATCTGCACCAGCTGGCTCTTGTTGTCGGAGCTGAGCTGCCCGAGGCAGAAGCCGTTCCCCTGAGGTAGGTCGTAGAAGATGTCCAGGGAGGGCTCCTGGACCGAGTAGAGGCGTCCCACGCGCGTCTTCTCCTCCCAGTACGCCACCACACACCAGTGTGCTCGCTCCCCTGAATCCTGGAGAGCTTGGGAATCTGAAGAGAAAGAGACAAGAGAGACAGCGAGGGTTAAATACTGACCGTACGCCCATGCCAAATGCACAAGATGTAAACACAATAAGTGCAATGAGTATCTTTGAAGGAGAGAGTTTACAAAAGACTGACAGAGATTGAAGCGCATAGCTACGCCATGGCGGCGGACGGACCCGCAAAGTTTTCAGCCTACTCATGTGCTAATGGCTGTGCATGACATCAGAGAAGACAGGTGAACGCAGGAATACTTTTTTAATCTCTTATCAGTATGGGAAAAATGGAAATCTGTTCCTTTTCACTGAGGATTCTTGCTGGGAACAATGCTGGAAGCAAAGACTGAAAATCTTTCTTTGAGGCGTGGGGCCATTCAATCTTCAGCAAGTACCCTTTAAAGACTTTTGATGTTTTAACACCTCGCCTATGTGGTCCAGCTTTCATTTCCTCACATATAAAGCGCACGGGAAGACCTTCTGCCTATCTGCGCAAACAACGCTCGCATCCTTAATTTTGCCATCCAAGAAAACAGCAGTGGAATTCCTGGAATCCTCACGAGAAAAGCAGGCCAAGACACCAGAAGGCAAACAGCCATCCAACCGTGTTTACATAAGCTTTAATGCTTATCTTCTGTCTGGCTTTTTTATTTTTGTTGTAGGCCCTGTTAACAATGTTCTGACGTCAAGCATGCTATAAATCTGTCCCAATCATTGTTTTATTGCAGGTCACCTCATTCTACAACAGGAAATTATAAGTAATAGTTTTAATATTTCAGAGAGGGGAGATGAGGGATTTTTCTTCTACTTTCTTCTTCGAAGGCAAGTAGAATTTGAAAAGGTTTTCTTGCCTTGTTACAATAGCTTTCAGTTTGAAAAAAGGAAGGGGAAGAAACTAACAGAACAGATGACAGCTTCAATGGTCAGGGCTGGATTTACCACAAAAAGCTTTAGAATCACGTCTGTCCGGAGTTCATATATCTGTCTGTATCAAAAGCTATAAGGAAAAGGCTTTGATTGCTAACCTACCAGTAAACAAAACAGGAGGTAAACCAGCACTCAAGAGGGAACCGGTACAAACAAGGACTCTGATACACAGAAAATCACAGAACCATAAACAAATTAAGCACACACCACGCAGTCTGCCTCATCTGGGTGTGTATGTCTGTTACAGACATAGCAATGTGCACAACAGATAAGAGTTTACCTTTTAACCTAAGTCCCTCCGTTTCCCTAAGCAATGTGAGTATGCTGGTGGTAGCCTCTTTCCTCCCCTTAGCGTGCCTCAAGTCTCCCTCCCTCCATATCTCTATCCCACAGAAATCTGGCTCTGTGCTCCGCAAATGAGACACAGAGAGAAAGGGGAGGGAGGGCAGGAAAGAGGGGGGGAGTGGGAAGGCGAGAGAGGGGACTTATAGACATTCGATCGGACTGCTTTTACATCTCAACTTCCCCTCTTCCTAAGCCTTTCTGGCTCCTAATACTGCAATGGCCTCAATAAGAATGCAAATAACAATTGCAATCTACAGAGAGAAAGGATACTTTTTCCAATTCAGAAATACCTCCCCCCTCCATTTAAGGTGTCCAGGAGAGAGCATGTGGAATGTCTGTTTTAAGCTGTTCAAGTATTTGCAATGTAGAGAAATATAATCGAGCAGGATCCCTCACTGTCATTTAGCTGGATTTTCCTTCCCCCCTGTCTTTGCCTCTTTCATGTTTATGGGACGCCAAGTACACCCAGTAATTTTGTAGACATCGGCAGAGGGAACTGTTCAGTTATGTTAATTGTGCAGTACCTCGGCAAGTCTCTTAAAGCTGCAGAGGCCTATTATTAAGGAAGGATCCTGCATTCATTAAAAGGTGGAAAAAAAGGGAACAAGATAACAAGAGCAAAAAAAATGTTTCTTTCCATAAAGCAACAGGCAGCGCCTTCGCTTTGAAGTCACCAAATACAGGGCCTGAAGAATTAACGCAAATCCATGCTCCCTGACTTTCAGAACAACCTTTGGCAAAGGTATTTCAATGAAAAAAAAGCCGCCTGAAAACACTAAAGCAAAAAAAGAAAAAACAAAACCCTTACACAAAGGAGAGGAGGCCGTTCATCTTTTTTTGCGTCAGCCCCGTTGCCGTAGCCTTAATATCCTCTTTGTTCCGGAGGCTTCCAGAGGCTGTTTCTCTGAGCTCACCTGCGCTGTTTGTTATTACTCAAGACTGAGGTGTCTTGGAGTCTGGGGTCATTACATGGCTACTTGTCGGGGCTTGCCGTAGGCAGCCTAAAGGCAGCGAGGTATTCGTCAACCAGCTCCGCCGTTCTGAGAACAAGAGCACCTAGCTCTTATGGAGCTCTGCCTCCCAGGTTGGTTCCCAAACCTCCCCCCCTCCAGACGCCAGCCGGAACGGCTAGGGCGCTCCAAACGTGGGCCCTCCGTCTGGGCTGCCTAGCTGGGTCACACGCCGTCTGGCGCTCTCGGTTTGCCGTGACGGGGGCAGCTGACAGAGACTATTTTCGCCCTGCTCGCCGCCAGCGTTTCTGACGACAGCAGCGCCGGAAAGCATTCCAGAGTAACTGTATTAGATAAGATTATTACTGAGGAAGGAGTCGGAGAGACAGACGGTCCTAAACGAGCTGTTTAGAGAGCCGCGAGCTGAGACGGGCAGGACTGATGGCTCGTTAAGGGGGCTGATTCGGCACACGCGTTCCACCAAATACTTGGGAAGAGCTGCACAACGGAGAGTGCAGGGAAACGGCCTTAAAGCATACACAGCCTCATCTGTGACACCCTCTGCTTCACAAAGAGTCTGTTCACAGCTTGTTCCGACAGCCAGCGTGGCCACATGAATTTCAGAAAATGGCACTGCACACAGAAACAGCTGGCCGCAACACGAGCCGAGCATCAATTACCTCGGTGCCAACTGCGGGACTGGACACACAGTGAATGAAAGGCACACAGCTAAAGAGGCCTGGAGCTCAGGGTCATAAAGAGCTCAGGCTAACATCTTTTTTACATGTTTGTTTCCCTCTCAGAAACACACCCAGCAACGAGATTCGGTCTCCCAGCGCCAGAATCAGCCAGCCCCGGTCTGCCAGCATTTCAGTCAGATAGCGCCTGGCGGCTGTACCTCGGTGCAGTCTGTGCATTCTCTCCCTGGAAAGCTGCAACTTCCTGCTGCAGGCTCTATTTTAGGTCCACCCCTTACATCCCCCCCCACCACCACCACCACCACGCTGCCTGTCTGTCACCCTCTCAGACAGTGTGACACCACGTTCCACCCCCTCGCATGTCGCCGAGAGTCTGGGCAGCCAGTGGAAAGGAGTTTCCATGTTACAGGAGGTAGGAGGGCACAGGCGGGTTCTGCAAAGCCACAGGAGGGGACTGGGCCTCAACGGCTGGTGTTAACAGTCCCTCACTCCAGCTACTGACGAGCCTCAGGCCTGAGGGCTGAATGTTCCAGCGTTTGAAATCCCGTCCAGCTGGCCACATCCAAACTCATTCTCTCACTAGCCACACACCTTCCCGCTCTCTTCCCAGAGCTGTTTGTGCTGTCACTGGTGTTGGCTCAATCGGGCCTGTGGGATGTTGTAGGAATGTGCCATAAAGAGTTCTCACTGACTCCCCAAACAGAGCACTCTGCAGATGAATTCCCATTTCAGACAGGCTTTAGTGGGAGGGAAGGAAAAAGAAACTCAATACTCTTAATGATACAAATACTCCCAACCTTTTCCTGCAGGCCCTTTCAGAACTGAGATTAGCTCGGGTACTGAGACCCATGACATCTGCTCCCCCAGCTCACTGCCTGTTGTGCTACGGGAGTTCGTTCCCATTCCACCTTGTTTTTCTCACGCAAGTGGCATCTGCCAATAGGTAACAACACTTTTTTTTTCACGCCCCGTCTCAAAATACAAGCGCTGGAAAAAACAGCACTTGACATTAGACAGTTCGTCAAAACACGGGAGCAAAAACATCACTCGGGAGAGCGGCCCGGCCTTGCGTCAGTTTGCCAAAGCCGCCCCATTATTGGGGAGCAAAAACAACATGCAGCCACACACCGAACACTACAAAACATGGTGAAGCGTGTCATGAGCGAAGATATAAATAACCGATGGTACAGGCTAGTCGCTAACCGACAACAGAACATCCTGTTGCTCGGCTTCACATAATGCATTTGTTTTGGCTTGAGGATCGTACTGACCCCATCCTCATGTTCCCGTTTACCAGCCCTGTTTACACGGGAGAAGATAGCACATCTTCCTCGTCTGAACACCACAGAGCCGCCACAGGAACTAAACCAGACTATACTCTGGGGCTACCTTCCACTATTCAGAAGTGCGCACTGCAAAAGAATGAATTCAAGAACTTCTTCATAAAAAAGGCTTGATGATCAAAGACAGCTAGGTATGGGAACTGAGCTCTCTAGAACTACTAGCACATGAATGGCAAAAAAGCAAAGGGCTTCTGACGTCTTTCAAATTTAACCACAGCTTATGGTATTTAAAGAAAAACAGCACAACAAACAAGGTCTACATTCAGATTCATTCCATTCTCTTGGCCTTTAATGGCTCCTCTCATCTTCATAAATTGTGTCCAAGCAGGCGGTGACAGCTAGGCAAGGGAGGGGCTAAAGGGGGGGTGGAGGGGGGTGCAGGACACCGTGCAACACTGGAGACAGCTAGTAGTCTGAAAAAGTTAATGATTACTACTGTCTGACTCTGATCGTTACTATTCCTGGAAACCCCCACACACAGGGCTAGACACAGACGTACTTATGCTCAGACACACACACACTCGCACGCACGCACACGCACAGAGGGACATTTTGTTCCTGTTCAACTTTCTTGATACTTCACAGCAACCCGAATACAGCTAACAATTTCCTCCCCCAGAGAGAGACAGGATGGAGTGTAAACGAACACAAATTATTGCTATGATTAACAGTAAACAGACCAGCATCCAGAGAATCATTGATCAGGTTTGTCCTGGTGGTCTCAACCGGAGGGGGTTCCAAGCAGCGTCACGTTTTCTCCCGGCTCTGCATTAAGGCAGACAGGCTGGAAATGGCTGCTCTCTGTCAGCCTCCCTCTCCTGCACTTCTACCCTCTCCTTCCTGCTCCCGCCTCTCCCTCCCTCTCCCTCTCCCTCTCTCTCGCTCATGAGCACTGGAAATGATAACTTTGGAGACGTCGTTGGGACCAGACTAATTGCAGCCCTGCTGCAGAAAACATGCATTTAGACGAGTTTTACACAGCGCGCTTGGAGTTTCCACACCCAATTCAGAGCAGGCAACTCCACTTCACGGGGTCAGGGGTCACGGAAAAAATCCCTTTTATTTCTGAAGCCGCGTCTCTGTATTTGAGCAACTCTTGTGCCATCCACAATAACAGCACACAGCTGTTTGGGAAGGTGTTGTTAACCGGGGCATGTGTAGAACACAAGCTGTATGGTTCAAATGACTGTAAAGACATTCAATGACTCAATATAACAAATCTTTGATTAACCCTAAGCAATGGTCTACACTTAAAATCTCACCTGAGCCATTAAATTTCATGTGTGTAATACATGCACTGGCAAAACATGTGAGGGATGCGAAGAAAAATCCATGTTAATATCTTGCAAAATTACCTTGTCGACCCATTCGAGGATCCCCTCTAAAAGAGGAGGGCATTTGGACTCCTCTCCTGTTGACTCTGTAGTTGAAAGCACAACTGCGAGTGTTTATGTGCAAAGGGGTGGAGCTCGGAGTTATTATCCCACTATAAATATTTCCCTTTTCCAAAGGCTTTCAGCGACTTTGACAGCATAATCTCGAGGAGCATTCCTCAGCAATTAGCAAAGGTAAACTCTGACAATCTAAACAGTCTGGCTGGTTTTGTCGTTCCTGTTAGCAGAGAAGCGGAGGAGGCTGCGGGAGCGTGCGTGACAGTACCGCTTTGTTGGAAGGGCCAGGTCCCTATAGGACGCCAGTGTGGGGGGAAGCCAGTTAATAAAGGAAATTGCTAATTAGGGAAGAGGCATTACATAAGGGGAAGATGTCAGCTCTTTTCCCCTTCAATTCAGCCACTCTAAACAAGCCTCCATTGCAGGAAGGGCTCGCACACCGAGGAAACAGTTAGCGTTTCTTTGGTTATTTACCTTTTCATTTAGATAATTGCAGAAAATACAAACATCATGTAAAAGTCATGCTCATGTCATTTTTTTATTAATCAATTATCACCCATGCTTAGCTAAAATCAATTCCGGTAATCTATGTAACTGTGATTAAAAATTACATAATTTACACAATTTCAGTGGCTAGCTTCCTTTATGGAGATATTCACTTTAATCGTATGTAAAAAAAAAAAAACACTATCATCTTCCATCTGGGGCTACATTCTCATTAGTAACAATCCCCCCAAGTGCAGGCATTTGACAACCTCCCATGAGCCTTGAATTTAACTGCTGCTCACCTCCTCCCTGTCCTGCCAGCCCAGAAGCAAACATGGCCCTGGAGCCAAGAAGGGAGTGGGCATGTAGCCTCCAACCAGAGCGGCCAGCCTTGTCATTACCTCGCTCACCACAAAGGTCACCAACGCACAACAATAACACCGCTCCGCCAATCAACCGCACGCTGCCCTGTGGCCGAGGCACCCCTGCCAATCACACTGCTTTCCGTCTCCGCCCCTCCCCCCTTCCAACCACCCCCTCGCTACTTCCCGAGTCGACGCCCCGAATCCTGGCGACCCGGGCCGGCAAGCGACCTTCCCTGCAGCCCCCCCCACACACACCGCCACAGTCCTCTCCAGCCTCCAAGACAAGTAAACTGCAAACAGAGCCGAGTCTCGGGCCCCTTCCTACCCCGACTGTGTTATTATTCTAACACTACATCATCCTGACCTGGGCCCTCAGGCCCCTGCTTTCCTCCTGAGCGACAGAGAAAACAAATACCAGGAAAAAAGAGAGAGAGAGAGAGAGAGAGAGAGAGAGAGAGAGGGAGGGAGGGAGAAAGAAGGACGGGCTGGTGATGTCATCGGTCCTACACGAAAACGGCGAGCGGCCCGCAGGGTCCGTGCTGTCAGCGCTGCCCGCGGTGGCGCATGGCGGCGCGGCCAGAACAACCGGCTGCATTGTTTTGCACCCTGGAGTGTCAGGGATCTTCGTGGGAACCACGAACGCGGGCGCTCTGGAAACAACCAGTGCGGCGGGTTCACGTACCCCCCCCCCCCCTCCGATGAATTCTTTTTTCAAAGCCGATATTAATTATGATGGGCCCTCATGACTGTCGCAAACCTGTCGTTTCTCAACGGGCAGAGGAACGCTAGACGGGACTGACTGGAAAACCACAACATGATGAAACAGTGACACACAACCGACTGACAAAGTCATTATAAGTCATTACCGTAACACAAGAGCACACGAAAAAAAACTGTGACTCCGGCACTCAGTTTGATTAAATTTTCATGCCCAGGTCGAGAGGAGACTGGAACTGGCAAAGCTAGTTGCATAAAAATCCTTTTGCCGTTGAAAAAAAAAGAGCAGGACATCAAGAATGTTCCCATCACTTTCGTTTGATCATTTTCATACAAAGGGTTCTGTGCAAGCCCCAGTACCTTGGAGGACTGGGGCAAAAACAATGGCAGCCTTGTTCTGAGCACGGCACAGCTCATGGCCCACCCTTCAGTCTGCCAGTAAGGTCTCAGTCCTCCTAGACCCTCTACTCTGTAAACTTTGGCTTCCTTTTAGCTCAGGAATCTAGCCTCACCGAGGGAATTTTGGGGGCTATTAATATTGTCAAGGTTCAGCAGACTCCTAGAGGAAACTTGTTTTATTTCCTGGGGGCTCAGCTCACATTTGTTGCAGTGTATCTGATCAAGACCCGAATATTTTCAGGCACACATAATCCTGCCTGGCCCTTTACGGTCAAAGCACTCTGTTTTTTTATGTATTTTTTTCATCCTCCTCTTTTTCTCTTTTGCTGTTTTGCAAAATTTCAAGCAACATAATGACAGTGGGTGGGGAGCCCGGGAATGGCCAAAACCAAAATTAACTCCCAGCCAAGAGCCTCGCTGGCTGCACATTCTGGAAAGGAAGGAGAAAGTAATGAAAGATCCTTGTGCAGTCAATTGAGCAACACGGCTGCGATAAAGTAAAAGAACTGCCATTGACCCTGTCGATTTTTACCCCTTTTTAACTAAGGATAAGAGGCTTTATTTGAAAAATGAAGCGGACCACAAGACAGACCAGGGGCTTTCTGAACTGCAGCCATCTCTCCAGTTTTTTTTTCCTTT
The DNA here is from genome assembly GCF_013368585.1 of Megalops cyprinoides. NCBI lineage: Eukaryota > Metazoa > Chordata > Actinopteri > Elopiformes > Megalopidae > Megalops > Megalops cyprinoides. The sequence goes on from NC_050587.1 coordinate 12,764,747, forward strand.
TTCTTTTTTTTCCCTAATTGTCCTCTCAGTTTGTTTTCCGTTTAGAGGAGGCCACCACAGCTTCACTGTTCCGACCTTTTCCTCAAAGACATGATGTAATTTCCTCTGTTAACCTTCCCTTTTCTGTTAACCCAAATAACCCGAGAATGCGCGCACAATCGCTGCCAGCTTTGTTTGGTTTCACCTCCCGCTGAGAGAGCACGGGGCGACAGGGGCACATGGCGCGATGGGACGGGTGTCCCCTCAGGCTCAAAGCCGCCCCCAGGGGCACCGGCACCCCAGGCCTCCCTTTCAAAGGGAGGGAGACGGCCCCCTGTGGCGGCTCCAGCCTCGCAGCACGTGAAGCGGGGAGGGACTTGCGGCGACGCAGCACGGGCGCTGCGTGGCTGAAATCGCACGGGCGGAGAAATGCGGAGAATCCCGGGAAAGGTTACACAGCAAACCCAGCGTTAACACCGGCTCGAGTGACCGGGATGCAGGGGGTGCCGCCCCGAATGTGGCGGCCTGCGGTTAATAATACACCCCGGGCCTAAATTTAACCCACGGAGGAAGCGACTCTGTGACAGTGGGCTGGCGGCCAGGCCCCCGCGGTGGGGGTTATTCAATCCCGCCTGAGGACGGGGGTACGGGCAGCGAGCATCGGCCTCGCCATATTCTTTTACACTGGCACTCCAGGGTCACTCCGAGTCGGCACCAGCAGGCATTCCACCTCCTGCTTTGACGCCTCGCCGCCCCGGCGCGGAGCCGCGCGCCCGCAGATGAGATGACACACCAGCCCGCCCGCCCACCTGCGTGTCCTAGTATAGCAGGGCCCACAGCCCGCCGTCTTCCTTAAAGCTTCGCCCTGTCCAGCATTTCCACAGCCCACTGTGCTCAGAGAATCAGAATCACCAGAAATATGCCTGGATATAAAATAGGGTCCTCCTTCGGGAGTGGGAGAACGTAAACATGTTGCAAGGTAGATCCCCTTGGTCCACTACACATAGGAGTAAGTCAAAATGTTTACACAATCCAGTAAACGACAGAGGGGGGAGGGAGCTACGCAGGCCGCAGTTATGAGTAAGTGGATGGTAGGCATGTTATCCTCTACCGGGGGAAAAAACCTATCCAGGAAAATCAAACTCCCTCTTTTGAACTCATGCGTTGCATTTCGTGAGACACAGCCCAGCGCGCAGAAAAAAAGGGGCTGCCAAAAGAAGTTTTTGGGGGGAAAAAAGGAGAAAAAAATCGAGGGCCTCAAATCCATACTTGACAAATCAAAACATTTTTTTCTGAGAACTGCAATCCCACACCCTGGGTCCTTTTTAAGAGCCCTCCATCCCCTTGGCCCGTGGTGAGCGGCCCACGCTGGCGGGAGAAGAAAGCCGCTGCCAGGAAAGGCCAAGCGCAGGAGGAGGAACTGGAACACCGAGTCGGGGGCCAAAAGCTACAGGGAGACGCGGCCAAGTGGCCGTCTCCATCCATGGCTCTCAGGCCAGCGGCGCGCACTCCGCTCCAATCAGACGACGACGTGCGAGAGGCTTTAACGCTCCCAGTCTGGCAGGCAGCCTAGTTTGCATTAAAGCCCGTCACTGTCATATTTAGGTTAACTCTTAATAACCTGGCTTTCCAGGACAACGGCGAGGCCTACCAGAAAATAATCCAGTGCTGACCAGAGCGCCATTTCTGTGTTTACCCAAAGAGGAAAAAGGGGGGGAGGGGGTATAGCACTGTGAAGGCATCTATTGTTTATTTTATTTATTTTCTATTCAAAATATTTCATTCAAAACACTGCCAAAATACTGTTTAACTGAACTACTGTTACGTGTTTGCAACAGTCAGGCTGTTCCTGCAGTACGTAATTATGGACTGTTGCAGATGATTTAATTAATGGTTGCTATATCTGTTATTTCTGCTTCATAGGAAGGCAAATACTCGACTTGTGCTTTCATTTACAAAAGAGGTCCACTTTAATTTTGCTGGTATTTTCCAGAAGGCAGCAAGGCAACCTCTTTTTTTCCATACACTTCTGTTTGTTTACTTAAGAACAGGCAAAGCTCTGAAATAAACGAATGGAGCATTTCGTAAAGAAAGGTTTATGTTACATAAATGCGCCTCTCAACTTTTTGTTAATGTAAATACTTCACAAATCTCTACGTTATGGTACCTGCCTAGAACACAAAAAAGTTTTTTTTACTTGCACTGCCTGTCTGTATACAAAAATGAATGTTGACATTGATTGTGAGTGTGCGTGTGTGCATATGTGTGCGTGCGTGCGCGCGACCACCACTACCTTGCATTCTTGCTCTGGATCCCCCCACACCCTCCCCATCCCCTCCCCCCAACACCCCCCCCTCAGCCACCCTTCTGTAAATACGTCTAGAGAACAACATAAAAGGGCCAGAGTTAGTGGATTAAAAGGTCAACATAGTGCCTCCAGGAGGAGCATGCTTCTTTTGTGAGAGCCCCAGAGGGATTAAAGTTTTCTTCCCTTGCCAGAGAAATCAAGTCCCTGGCTCCAGGCAGCGGGCCTTCCTCCCTCCCCTCACGGAGCCCCATTCACGATTCCGGCTCACCGCGGCGCAGGCACAGCCAGGAAGGAACACAGGGGAGGGTGTGCATGTTTTTGGGGGGGCGAGCGGGAGGGGGGGGGGGGGGGCAGAGGGGGGGAGCGGGGGTTGGTTAGTTAGACTCCGGTCTACTATTTCATGGTTTGTGCTGGGTCTAAAATGTGTGCTTAGTTAAAAACTATGGACTTCAGACACCGGCCATTACAGGGCAGGGCTGCAGCAGATTGGGGCTGCTTTAGGTTAGGCCCGCAGACTTAATTTATGTGCCATTTTCTTGGCTCCCAATGATCCCATTTTTTCTCAACCCAGACAAAAGGTCTACCCAGCAAACACCACGAGGCATACTCAAACCAGTGCATAATCAGGGGTGCAGCTATTACTAAGAAATATAAAACACTGGACTGTACATACACTCTGACTGGCAAGCCAAATTAGCTTTATTTCCATTTAACTACACTGTTTTGTGTGTGTACCAGGTTTGCTGCGGGGATCTTTCGTCCCCCTGTCTCAGGCCAGATCTTAAAAGTCACAAACACCAGACTGCTAACCTCCCCCTGGAGCTACTGCCACTACCCCCTCTCCCCAACAAAAGAAAAAAATGGGTAGCACAAACCAACGGCCATAAAAAAAGAAAAAAAAACTTAAAAGCTCCAGTAATGAGAAACATCTGCGCAAGAACAGAGAGAGAGAGGGAGAGAGGGAGAGGGAGAGCTCTCCATTTTTCTTTTTGCTGCTTTTCCTCAACCGCCCCACACCATAAATACTGTTTTATCAGTCGCCTCAGAATCAAGTAACGGCATCGCAAGGAAGTAGCAGGGAGATAGTGAGGCAGGCCCAGTTACACCAGAGTTCCAAAACTTCTCCCCCTCGGGCTACACAATGTATCATCTCCAATAAAACCCGTTGTGAACAGTTCAGGTAACACGGCCACCCCCCACCACCACCACCACTCCACCTCCTCCTGAGCCGTGCTCTCTGATTGAGCTATGAATACCCCCAGTTTGGGGCCTCGGGCTCTCAGTCCCACAAGCGTTGAGCCATCCTCTCATTTTCCAAACAAGACCATTATGCTAAATCAAAAGTTTGCACTCCACAGCACAGGGAGCGATCCCTTAGCTTCTCTTTTGACGAGCTAACTTTGGATTTTGATCTTAGGATTTAAAGCAAGGCACTGAGATTCGCTCTCATGAAACGCCAGGGAATTGCACCCGAGCTCCCGTTTAATGCTATTATGCCGTCTCGCCTGATTCGAAGTCGCTGTGTCTGCCGTTTCTACTGTCTCTGCTCCGGGGTCGCAGCCAGTGTGTTGCATGCTAAAATTTAAATCCAATCAATTCACTTAAAAGTCATCTCTTTTTTCAAATAAACTTCCAAACTTTGATTTTCTGTTTTCTTTCATTCTAAAAAAAGGTGACTGGCTGTGGAGTGCAGAAGGTCTCAGTTACGCTGCCTTTGGACTTCCATGTACCAGGCACTTGTGTCTTGTCTTTTACGAGTTGACCAGAGAAACCCCAGACTAGACAAGCTTTAAAATGACAGCCATCGGGCAAATAAGTGCAACCAAAGGCCTGTGTGTGGTCAAAAATTATGTTAAAAAGGGAACAAAAACAGAAAGTTTGCAATCTGGAAAAGAGGAATAAAATATCAAAATGGAGTAATACATTTCCATCAGTAATGGTACCATGTTCCACCTATTTCCCTCCTACATTGTTGTTTGCCGAATACATCTCTTGTTATGTTTGTGTGATCATTCAATGTTCTTGTGGGGAAACAATATCTATGACGTATAAATACTGTAACATGCAGCACCAGTTATGTACACATACACTTACATTCAACTCTCAAGTTTATAACCAGACTCACAACCAGAGACTTTGAATGCACACAGATCAACCTCAGTGTGTACTCACAGCAACGCACTGTCCACAGCATCATGCTCCTAGCAAAAAAAAAAACCCTCTCTAAAATTTGGCCCAATATGCGGCGCACTCTAAAGTAAACATGACTTTTTCTGTTCGGTAAGCGTTACAAGGAAATGAGGAGAATACAAGAGCTCTGTTCCAAGGCCCCTGAGGAGTTTGAGAGGATCTTGACGATAAGAGCACGGCTCTGTTTTCCTGTGCTCTTTCTTGGGGGGGGGGGGGGGGGGGGGGGGGGCGGAATTGCCAGCGACAAGCAGGGGCCTGAGGTTGTGATGAACAGCAGGTCTGCTGAGCACGACTTACCTGAGAGCCCCACAGGGGCCGAGTAGTTAGTTCCCCCAGTTTCAGTGGAAGAAGGCACGGAGTCTGGAGAATCTGCAGGGAGCGAGAGGACAAACATCATTCAAGCAGCTGCAAGCCTCTTAATCACAGCACTATATCAACATTTCATGAGGATGCTGATTGTGGGAGTCAATCAACCATGTCCATGGCCCACTGCAACAGCAGAAATGGCAAAAAGCTTACCAAAAAAAAAAAAAAACAGCACTGACTCTTTCAAAGGAAAGAAAACATTGCTCATTCACTTCAAAATCTTAGTGAAATGGAAAAAATGCCTTCCACCAGTTTATTTTTCTCCGGAGGTTACGAGGGGATGTCGCGCGTTGACATTTAATAATAAAAGGCCAAGAGCTCAGGCTAAAAGCTGAAGGCCCGGGAAAGCCACCAGATAGGAAGACCATGTGGTCTTGGGGGAGGGGGGGAAGGGAATCCCACAACAATTTATCCTGGCAACCGTTCCCAAGGAAAATTCTTCTGACAAAAGACCACCGCATAAGAACATATGAAACCCTGCTATTGAGCGCCGTTCGCATCCCTGCCTACTCTCCAGAGGCGATGCAGGTCCTGAGAGAGTGGACAGAGAAGGACTCTTTTTCACCGGCTGGAACACTATAAATTTATCATTGCTCATCCACCACTCCCCACACAGAATGGGTGCTACAGACTGAGGTGATGTCCACAGATATAAAAAAAGAAAAATCGAACCATCCTGAAAACCGAAGGAAAAAAACAACTTGGACAATTGCATTCTCCCCTTTCTTGTCCCCACAAAGTGCAGTTCCGAATAAATAAACAGCTTCCAGAAAATGAGGGCCGAAAACATGCCTTACGGCCCTTATCAGCACAGCATGTCACCCGTAATAGGAATATACAGTTTAGCAGGATACACTTAATCAAACCAAAAACAATGAGAGAGACAGGAAATGGTCTCAGCCTTGAAAACTGTATACAGTAAATTTTCTTAATGGCATGCTAGTGGACAGAGGAAACTCTTTCCCCACTCGCTCCCTCTCTCTCCCCTGTGTTTAACCCTGTGTTCTCATTAGCTTTTATAGCAAAAACTAAGAACGACTGACCTCACACTTTGCCTCCTGAACTTGTCAGGAGGTAGGCTTAATACACTGGCGACAAATTCAACTGGCAATACCATGAGTATCAGTGCCAGTCAAAACACTATCATACTGCAAATTAATCAACAAGCCACCATTTTTGATAGTTTTTGCATTTCATTTTTATTAATACTTCACATTACTAAAACTTGTGCCTTTCAGATTGTGACTTTCCATAATTTTTCTCTTGAAATACCTTCATCCAGAAAAGGAGTCCCTTTGTCTGGCAAAAATATGTAGCTGAACATAAATTGACTCTATGGACATTACAGGTTTAAAAACGGCACTTTCTCCCCCCAAAAAAGTATTTCTTCCAAGTCTCAAACATCACCCCTGCCACCTTAAGGTTGTCGAATCATCTTGTTTCAAATGCTAGACAATGTATGGGTAACATTAATCTCTTTCTGTTTAAGTAGTCTTTTCATTTTTACTTTGTTCTAAGGTTCGGTACTCTGATCTGGTAGAAACTGCAATCCCCCAGCAGCTGTGACAGGCCCTGTGCTGTGGTCATCTTAACGAGATGCATGGTCAAGCTTACATCTCTTTCATTGGCTTCCAGGATGCAGCGCCGGTTTCCTGGGCATGATTCACAGACCACAGGCCTTAGCCAGGAAGCCCCAAGAAGGGTTAGCCGAGGAGAGCTGGGCTGCAGCTTCAAACACTTCATAATTCATTTTGCAGGGAGCTAAACCAAACGTGCATTGTATGACAGCTGCCGAGACCTGACCGTCTTCAGCTGTCCAGAGGGACAGACGGAGACGTACCCTCCGATGCCCATTTCTCTAAGTCTCACCCTGTTCCTATAACCACACTATCTGCCAGTTTACAGCAATAAGCCAGAAGAATGAATTCTCTGTTGTCCTGTTTCACCTCTGAGCCTGCAGCATATAATTAATCATAAGTATCTGAATGGACATGGAACTTTCCCTACCTTGTCAGGACTATAAATATTCCAAATGTAGAGAGTTTTCTATGCAAAAGCTTCCTACTACTTTGCACAAACTGCAATGAGAAGGACCTTTTGCGTCCCCTTTGGATATCGCAACACGACATCCTGCTGAACTTGCCAAGTACTGTGCTGTTTCACCTCCCGGGACTGTCCCAAAAATACATTTCCTAACACATTCCTGACACTGACCTGCCCAGGGGCTTGTCTTCATCAAGGTTATACCTGGCTAACACTTTTTTTTCATCAGGACTACAGGGAAAACAAGACAAATTACACATTCTCCAGCCAAAGCGGCAGCAGTCCCACATGCAACTCCCAAGAAAGCAACCCCTCCCCCTCAACGTAACCAGTGAAAAACAGGCCTCATGGAATGAAATTCCTCCAAATTTACCACGACCCAATCGACAATAACATGCAATTCAACACATTCTTCCAGACAGCTATTGGTATCCACAAAAATGTAAAAGGCTAAACTATTCTGACGCTTGACCTTTGCAGGGTCAAGATTTCAGCAAGCAAATTCTATTTTTTAATTAACGTTGTCGTATAACGTTGTCGTTGTGGATATTTGCGGGGCTAACTGCAGGCTAAGAGGGAAGGACACTGAATCAGCCATAATCAGATACCTTGCACGCACACTCCAGTTTAAGTGCACCTAAACATGAATTGTGGAGGCACGGCACGAAAAGGGGAGTCTCCCTGCTGATGAGCAGAGCCTGGTAACGGAGCCGCTGCGCTGTCGCACCCGGGGGAAACCCCCTTTCGCTCAGGCGAGGGCTGTGACGTCCGCGCTGCGGAGCAAATACGACAGCCGCCTTGATGATTTCCTCTTTCTCGGCACGCTCCATTGTCCTGCTGAAACGCCTTTCTCTCTCACTCCATTCTGTCTCCCCCCCCCCCCCCCCCCCCGCAGCAATGCATAGAGCAGTCTTCTCAGAATCGCGCAGATGCTGGGACAAATGACTTCCTTTCTGCAGACCAAAAGGAACTTTTCCTTTCTGAGTGCTTGTTGTTGGGAGTTTTTTTACGAGCTTTTTTTTTTGGTGTTCGCCAGCATTCCAGAAGCGCGGCATCAGGGATTTGGCACATCATTCCACATCACTCATTAGGAGCCCCGCTTCGAAAAAGTCTCCGGAAGAGCAGTAAACGGTTAATGGCGCCCTACAAGCATCCTTACAGGAAACAGCTTCCCAAAATATGTCTTCCTACGAAGCCAGAGCAGCCATGATGTCCCTATTCACTTTGTGAGGAGTCAGTCTCTAGGGCTAAGTTGAAAACCCCCAACACTGATTCATGATGCCGCTTGACTCACACACATGAAGCCATGCTCCAATATACTATGGAAATCCACTGGTGGTTATACCAACCCAACTGCAGGTTTCAGTCCAGTCATAAATACTACTAGATTCAACAGAATCCCAGTACATAGGAAATGTTAGAATTCTCACAGTCAAGCCTACAAAAAATTCACACCCACAGATTTTGACAACCTTTCATCATATTCCAAAATTCTCAGTAAAGGTGAGAATTAAGACAATTTGAAGTTAAACTTAAAACTGTCTAAATATATGGATCCAGAAAAATGTTTGCTTTTTATAATTATAACATGACATACTCTGGGTGTCATCAATCTTAAAACTGGGCTGTTACATTCTTATTTTCCTATAAAAAAAAAACTGAACATGGTAGGGTATTCCTATTTTTATAATCTACAACATATCTTATGACAGTTAACTATGCACTAAAAAAAATAAGTTAAAGTAAGGGAGACTACCTAAAGCCAGGTAAGATAACACCATAATCTCCACCATTAAGAATGTACATTAACGTCTCTGGATTAGTCATCCTAAATGTCTTTACTTTTTCATCTTCACTACACCCAAATTTCAAATGGAAACTTCAAAAGAACATGACTGCACTCATAAGCGTACACACACATACAGACGCACACACACACACTCCCCGAAGTGACACTCCCCAAGCCTCCACCATCTGCAGATTAATTCAACAGATAAAACACGGCTCCGAAAATCTTTCTGCCTCTCCCCTATGTGATCCACATTTCCGATTTCCTCTAAACCCACTCCCCCGCAACCCTCCCCCCCCCCCCCCCCCAATGCCCCCCCCCCCCACCCCGACAACAGCACTCCCCACCCCCTGGGCCCTGCACTCTGCGCTTCAGTGCCAATGCTGTTTATCTGCCTTGCCAGGTCACCCGCCAGCCAAAAGTTTGTGCAGACAACCACTACAGAGCTGGTGCCAGCCTGGAATGGGCTTCAGCCTTGGCTGCCACCCATTCTATTACAGGCCTCTGGCAGGCCACGAGGCATTCTGACTGCCATAAATCAAAACATCTGATGGAGGATCCCCATTTGACAGAAAATTGCAAAAAAAAAACCACACAGATGTACAGCAGCCTTCATTACAACACAGATAATGTGATTATAAAAATACACCACTATGGATCTGATCATATGAGTCTGAAATGTACCATGGTTGATGGGATATTAAACGGCACTTCAATTAATCAACACCTACTTTCTTGCAGGTTTGTAAATAAATGAAATAAGACGAATAAGCAATTCTACCCGTATGTATTTATCTAGCGTAAAAGTAATTACAGTGAAACAACAAAATAGGTTTTTCACGTTTCTAAAGTACTAACAATATTTAACTGAACACCATTAAGTTTCTGAAACTGTGTAATAAAACATACAGAAATGTGCATTCCGCCGTGCCATAACGTAAAAAACACAAGTTTCTGTTAAAAAAAAAACAGCTTAAAACTTACCAGGTGGTTTAAGAAAGTCCATGGGGTATCGGGAGTAAGGAGGGGGGGGGGACTCTGAAATGAAAAACGGCAGAGAAAAGACAGGACCATGAGAACAGGGGAGATAGAAACTTATGATAACAGTTGGCATTCTTTTAGAAAACTGTTTGTCTTAGCTGCAAGGGTTGGAGGCAGGGCAGCGAGGCGGCGATTGCCTTGATATTTAGCAGTGAGATAAACAAGGGGGGCGCCTGGCGCCAGTCTCCCGGCTATCTGCGACTCGGGCTGCGTGATACGGGCCTCTTTGGGCAGAACAGAGGACGCTCCAATCACACAGCTACCAGCTCGACCCAGATGGTTCATAATCCATGGGCCATTTTACATGTTGAACGTATAAAAAAATACCCGATAACACTTTACAAGCTCGTTATATCGCTTTGGTAAGACACTTCCCGATCCAAATTTCACGTCAAGCTCTTTATTCTTCTGAATTTATGTAGGGCCTACCTTTTACATCTCACAAGAAATAGGGTTTCGATAAACAACAGGCGTAAACCACAGAAAAGCTCTCTCTCTCCCTCATATATATATATATATAAATATACATATATCATATATATATAAACACACATACAAAACACCTTCCTGGACACTGACATATAGGTTAAAGCTTGAGATTGTACAGGTTTGAGAATGTACAAGGTGAGAACTACTTGTTAATTACTTGCACAAAAATTAAAAGAAAAATCGTAAAATTTGATCATCTAATTGGTTCAATTTTTTTTCGTGAACAGATGATCTCCACGTTGTTCATTCAATTCATAAATGTTGTGATTAATGTGTTCCCAGCTCTTTTGGTGATCGTTTTGTTTCTTCTGACTGCATTAGTTCAGGGTACACTCTTTCTTTTGCATTCTGTCAAAACTGTTGCCGCTAACACTGTCAACCGACCGATGTGCCACACGGATAAAGGTGTGAGACAAACAGTAGCATCAAGTTATGTTTTATGTTACATAAGAAGTTACACTTAACTGTCAAACGAAACATAAATATTAATGTCAGGAAAGAACAGCGCATACACATCAACTTACCTAATTCACAAAGTCTGCTCATGTGGTGCGGATTGCAGCAAACAAGTTCTGGGTTGATTTTCCCATAGGATTCACAGCAAGATAGCCTCTTTAATTCCGAGGAATGCCTGAGATCCGGCCACCTGAACACTTTGTAGAGCAGCAGAGGGAGGGAATAAGAGTGCTGACCCAATTTGGAGTCCACTTTGCTCGGAAGAAGAAGACAGGGAGTCCTGGCACCCCCCTTCGACTCCACCGCTTGCAAAAGCGCCTCTAATTGTTTCTCTTTGATTTTTTTCAGTATCGAATGGGTCAGTGCTTTCAATTCAGCCTCCGTTCCAGGGTTAGATTTGGAAACCTTAGTCGATTTCCCCATGCAGCAGCCCCCGGATCCATGCGTTCGAGTATCCGCCTCCCCGTCGCCCTCGACGGGCGCACGGCTCCTCCAGAGTCGCCGGACGAGCCCCGATCGTTTGGTCCTGAACATGCGGGACGAAAAGAGGGTTTCCCGGCTAAAAAACGAGCATGATGTCCGCAAATCATGAAGAATCCGGGATCCGAGTCCAGGCAATGACAAGCAGCCTGAAATAATGGTACGGAAAAACTGGGGATTGGAGCAGCAAACACAATCTCTAGCATACGCCAGTCTTTTATTTTAGAACTAAATCCCACAAAACGGAAAGAATCGATTAAAACGCGTCCTTTAGGAGTAATTCACGTTCACATTAGACGCAGCTATATTTTGGGGGTAGCAACAGAAATAATCAAACAGAGGGTAAACAGATAGCTTTCAGATGCTTAATATTCAGCTAAATGAAATGTGTACGTGTAAAATATAATTAAAGGCAACAGCAGCATACGGTGTAAGGAACACATTAGACTCCGGGACTGGTATTTTTATAGCTAATTATAACTATCTACAATGAGCGCTACATTCATTCATGCTGTTTCTACAGAATGGTTTGAAATAAACATTGCTATACTATACTATTATTTACGTATAATAAACTATAACATACAGTAAACGTTGGTAAAAATCTGTTAAGGAAAGTACTGGAAAAACGCAGACAGAATATATATCCATTCAAAGCCAAACTCGTCCTGGTTTTCTTAAATGTAATCCACACAATCCTTGATCCGATTGCAAATATAACCGGTCTAACAAAGGCTGCTGTCTTGTCTGTGTGTTCTTCCTCGTCTTCTTCCAAATATTATATCCGTCCGCCCGTCTTGTTATCATCGGCTTGCATTTGATCTAATATTTTGAAGAAACTACGAGGTTCTTTCCAAACAGATCCATAACGCTCCAGCAAAAAAACTGACCAGGAGAACTGCTGCAACAATAATCTGCCCGAACCGAACACTCGCGTTTCCAATGGGATACTGTGCAGACCTTTTCGATTTTGTCCTTTTCACGAGTATTGCATGTTTTATATGTCCTTGTTTTGAGTCTTATCCGACCTCTTCTTGCTGAAGTTTCCGTGCCTGGGAAAAAACAGCAAGTTGTACGTCTGCAACGAGGTGATGCGATCTTCAGGAGAGGTCTGAGAGTGACGTGAATTGCCCAAGCGCCTTGCCGTCTCTCGCTCGCTATCTCTCTCCCTCACTGTCTTTGCTCTTAGCTGTGTCTCCAGTGCGCATTGGCGCGCCCCGTCACGTGGGTGTCTAGACACCCTGTCGCTTTAAAAAAAAAAAAAGTGATTGTGTTGCGCAAACAAGAGATCAAGTAGCTAACAGCCAGAGAAATCGTTCTGGTGAAGAAAGTTACATTCTCCAAAAGTTGTAGTATAAAGTTACCAATAAGGAAAAGAATAGTTGACACGGGAAAGGAATACATTATCATATGTAATTATTTCTAACGAACAAAAACTACAGCTGACGGACACGAAAAAACTTTTCGTTTTATTGGTGGTAGACAGTGGTAGTGGGGGGTGTCTTACAGATGTTAAACTGTAAACATTTGTAACTATTGTTGGCTGTCGATGTTCCTCACATATATTTTAGTGTACAAAACTGAGAGATTATACTTTCCCTTTTAAATATAAGGGGAAGGACGTTATATGTCGACATTTTGATAAGGATTAGTGGTCAGAACAACAGTGCTAACACTACGACTACTACTATTAAAAAGTATAGTACTAACAATAATAATCGTAACATTAACAATCGTAATAATATTGTTTTTATATGTGAGCGCTGCCTTTCTCGAGATGTATGTTTTGCTGCCTCCTTCTGGATATAATAATATTCTGTGTGTTCATATTGAAATCTTTATGTTTGTACGTAGCTACAAGTTTCCCACATCTGTGCAGTTGACAGTTTGCTTATTCTGGCACATGTTGCGTTATCAAACATAGAATCAATACTTGCGTGCATGCCTCAGTGGTCGTCAGAGTCTGTTTCATTTGCATGGTGGCGTTTTCTTTGTGTTAGACTTCCTACCTTCTTGTGTCGGATAACACTGCTGACGGAAAAAGAGAACGATGGGGTGCTGGTAGTGCGTTGTACTGCGATAGACACAGTTGGAGCCAGCGTCCATTAACCTAATTGTTTCACTATAACAGCACCCGAGTGGGAGACAGAGACTCGGGAAGTTTCTCTGTAATAACAAACACTGTGACAACTTCAGCTTTGCTGGGTTGACTGATGTTTTGGACCCCTCTACTTATATGTATTATTGAGGTCAACAAATACATACCCAATGATTTATAACAAACACTAATTTTGCTTCTAAATTGCGACTCAGCGTTATAAAAACATGTAGGCTAACCTCAATTGGGCCATTCAGCACTGATTTTGAAGCTCATTGACTAGACCTCCAGTTTAACACAGAAGAAATATCCCACCTAAGAGGGTGGCCGACAGTACGCTTCAGAGCTACGTTATAGTTCATGACAGACGGAAAGGAAGAGAGGATCTGGATTACTTCTGGCCCTTTAAAAGGCTGCGGTGGACGGGCGGACAGAGATCTCTTGTATGACTGAAGAATACCGCTGTAGCCTAATTGTGTCCTAGACAGTAGGGGAGGCGCAGTATGTTAATGTGGGTGCCAGTCAGTGTCGCTGCAGGGCAGTGGGATGGATGATAATGATGATGGGATATGTGTGTTTGGGAGGCGCCGCCAGTCAATGGCTCGGTCCCATTGTTCCCAGATTCCCCACTGGCGCCGCACAAGAGCTGTGCTCAACTAGCAACCTCCGAGATTTAAGGTAGTCTGGCAATCGCTCGCTGCAGCAAAGGGAAACAACGTACTGTAGACTTTCGATGTTAAGCCGACTGGTTCAGCCGCTTGCGGTGTTTTTCTTAAACCAGGCGTTAGGCTTTTTTTTTTTTTTTTTTTGCATTGAACGAATCCAGATCTGGTCAATGTGTGCCTTTCTTTTCTTGATTACATTAGCGAGACCTCGATTTGAACTGAAAAGAAGTACAGAAATGTAGAAAATGTATTGCCTGTTTTTATATCTGCATAACTATATCGTTATGGCGTTATGTTGAGAGTCATCTGTACAAGATAGGCCTACTGATTTGTGAAGACAATTATTGCAGGACACTTAGCAAAGCGAAACAGAGGGATTATTGTAAGAAATTAAATACACGTGTAGTTAAATTACTTATTGACATAAGAAGTAGGCCTAGACTAACGCGTAACTGTGCTGTCTTCTTAAATTAAAGAACACATGGCAGAATTCTCCTTAAGACAAAGAGAAAAGTATGAAACAAGGAGAAAATAATGATAAAAAGAAGAATGTCAAAATTATAAGGCAGTGAACAACGACGGCGTTAATGATAATTCAATACTATGCCGTATTTTAAAAGAACGTGAACACTATAACACAGTTGCTTTATTACTGTAAATCCCATGGATGAAGGTATTGTTTCACTAAATGGGAGAAAAATTCAAACACGTCAGTGTCCATTTGGTTACTGCCTCATTTCCGTTAGAGCAAGTCCTGCTGCTCCTCATTGTGGCTGCTTGCAGAAGAACACAAGCTTTCTTACATCAGCTATATCCGAGTGCGCCCAAAATGTGCACCGGTGTCATTATAGTTGCCTAAATAGTACTCAGTCTTTCCAGACTCTGTCAGACAAAAGAAAATATATGTTACATTTGTATAATGAAATCACATGTTTCAGTTTGAATCTTTACCTTTTGAATCGTTTATCTTGAAATGAGCTACTAGTTTATTTTGATGTAAAAGAGCCATGTTTGCTGTTCCCATGATTACATTATGTTTGAAGCATTACTAGCTAGTGACATATTCTTAAGGCTGCCTATTTGTTACAGATCTCGCAGCTTACTCTGCTATATTGAGACGTTGCCGACTCAGTGGACCTTACAGTGTTTTCACATATAACCAGATATGTCACAGATTTGAGAAATTCGTTCGTTTTTAAACAATCCCTCAGATTCGTGACGTACATTTTATGTTGAACTACAGTTACCAGTGCGAATACGCCACACATACGAGTCTGAAATGCGGCAGTCAAATTAAAAAAAAAAAAAAAAACAGAGAATCGGCAGATCGTGTTGAACACACGCATGTTTTTCATGTGCGTGGGCCAGCAAGATGTTGGAGACTTTAAACCAATGACTTTCTAAAAATATCTACCTTTATTAATCCTTGAATGTCGTAAAAATAATCTACATTAGGAAATATTCTGCCAATTCTTTATTTTTCCCAGACCAAAAAAAAAAAAAAAAACCTTATAGAGCAGTGATTGTGACTGCTTACATCACACAGGCAACATTTCCCTGTCATAGGTTTAGCATTGATAACATTAGGACTAGACCTCAGAGGACTGAGAGGGAATGCTATGAAATTGTGTTCACATTTTCATATATTATCACTATTGCTCTGACATGGTAGGCCTGCATAATCTGTTGAACCAGCTCAATGGTAATATCCAGAGTAATTGCTGGGAATGATGAGAACTAGTCAGAATAGTCATATGCAATATACTAAAGTGTTATAAGCTTGATACATTTCAGTTTCTGTCCTAAGTAGTCAGCCAATACCCAATGGCTGAGCAAACGATGTGCTCTTGGAAATTGTGGATAGGTAGTCAGCTCATGATATAAATATTGATAGCTTGCAGGCTTATAATGAGAATGGATTTCAATAGTTAGTGCTAGCTAACAACATTGTCAATTGGTTTATGAGCAAGAAAATGTATAGAGAGATTCTCTAGAGAGCAAATGTTATCTTGGTAAAATTGGTTCATGAGGAAAACACAAAGATGAACATGTTCTGTCGGTTGCTGGGAAGTTGTAAGAATGTCAACATTACACTTTACTAGTGTATTGGCTCACACGTGACTATTTTTATTGAACAACAGGCTGGCTCAGAACAAGGGAAGGATACAGCCATGGATAATGAATTTTTGCGCTTTTACAAATAATCTTAGCAGCTATAAAATGTACATAATAAAGTTTATAATTGACTTGAACATTATATAAATATAGATATTGAGCTAGTCTCAATCTAGTATTACTGCTACCCTGGGAGACAAGATATGACTATAGCTAAAAAAAAAAGTACTTTTTTCAGGATGTCAACTGCAGCTGGAGTGCCAGACTTACAGTATCAAATGTAACTGTTGGTCTGGTTCAGTAGCTAGCTAGAGGAAACTGACCGTTACTGCCTGATTGGTTAAGGGTTTGTATCTACAAAGTGAGCTGTAAATCCACAGTTATCTGAGTGGAGTGGTTGAACTTTGGGGGTGGGACTGCATTTAACCAATTTCAGCATGACAGTCTTCAAAGTAATGCAGAGGAAAGGTTTTAAAATGACACAAAATAGACTGCTCTGCAGTCAGAATAGCTACCCAGCAAGGGTAAGGATAGTCCATTGTTATTATTTGTAAATGTACTGGCTTTTCACAGTATGTGACTGGACTGTGGTAGATAATACAGTACATTTGCATTTTGGGTAGTATTTCTGCTTCTCAATGTTTTACATGCCCTTTTTGAAGACTAATGCTGATTAATTAGCATGCTAAGTATACTAAGATAAAAAAGCAATTTCTGGATTCCTGAACATCAGACATAGGTAAGGCAGCTTAAAGCCCTATGCAAACCATGGGCTTAAGCTGTGACAGTGAGCACTTAGTCCAACAGCTGTACTTTCAATTTTACTTATATTCAGACATCAATTTCATAACAAAGCATATGTTCTGTGAAACTTTTTTTAAAATGTTTTTCCTTTTCAGGCAATGCTTTTTTGGAAGTGCCAGTTGTATACTGGACTCATCTCACTGGGATGAACCTCTGAATTTTCACAGGAGTGCTAAAGCATGACAAATGCAATCCTCTTACATGCACATAGGTGGCCAATGCCTTTTTCCGCAGTACAAGTCACACAGCGCACTACAGCGGAGTGGGTGCTCACTGGGGGATAGGCACTACTCCACCAACATCATTGACGAACTTGCCGATTCCCAATTTGCACAGTGCCTACTGTGAGACCCTGGTCATTGTCGACAAATGGCATGGTCAGTTTTGAACAAAGCAGCGCCTGCACTCAGAGTGAACGTCTTGCCCACTGAGCCACTCCACCCCTCCCTTGCATGAGACCTGTGTCAAAACTGGTGTTTATTTCCCTGTAGTATCACAGCAGGCTGGGGTATGCCAGAGCGCACCTTGCCCCAACTACATCTCCCAGAAGCCCAAGGGAGATTTATCACTAGCAGTATTCTGACATGCAAGGCTGTGATAGGTAAGGTGACCTTTTAAACAAGAAGCATGCCTTTTCCAAGATGCTCAGCCATCTGCCACCTCTGCGAAGGAGCTAATCCTTCATCAGGTGCCCCTGGGGACTTCAAAGAACCCACACATGAAGAAAAGCCACTAGCAAAGTTTTTTTTTTTCTTTCCAGGGCCAAAGCATCAGTTCCCTCATATTCAAAGTCTGATATTATTTACTAAACCAAGAAATTTGTAGTTGCAACCAAAGCCTCAGTTTTATTCTATTCCTTCTTCAAATCCACTGCATACCGTACAGCTCTCCTTTTGAACTCTACCACTGCCTGTTCACCACTGATACACTAAAGCTTATTGAAAAAGGTTACATTAGCTGCCAGAAGTCATTTGCATGGTTCTACCATAATAAATATACAATCCCGTTTAACGCAAGGTTGGAGAGAGGAGTGACTGCAATTGCAATACTTCAGAAATGGTTTCTAAAGAGCATCTGAGACATGAGAATACAGCTGAGATAAGAGTATACAGAGGCTTAGCAGGATTAGATGTTAATCAGTAAATGTGGGTACTTTCAGGAACTGATCATTCTGCAGAAAGTCTGGAGAAACAGCATCATTACTGAATTTTAAATTAAAGTTATTTACAGATGGGCATTGCCTGCATGATAAAAAGCAAGAAGTATCAGACTAAAATGCTAAAATATGAGAATCTGACGTTGCAACACTTTAAAGGTTGCAGCAATACTGGTGTACTGACATGAAAAAAAACCCTGTCATTTACTACAAATCATTAATTAATGCTAATTAAAATATTCAAACTATAGCATTTCACATAAGATACCAGACTCAACACATTTAATACTATCATTGCATTTAAATGGAAAGACATACCATCTTATAAAAACTGAAACCAATATGTTTAAGATATTTAGACTGAACTCTACTGTGGCTTGTAATAAACAGAAATGAGCACATAAATTTGTTTTATTAACTGTGTTATTACAAAAATAAATTATATCTTAAACCTTCCTGGTAAGGATCACTGCAGTAATAAGTAAAAGTGATCCTGTCTGGTCAAAAATAAGACAAAATAGACTTAACGTCCAATTGAGACTGGGACTGTGTTTAAAAAATGACAAAAACATCTTCAATGGGGTAGTTCACTTTTATAGCTGAAGGACAAATTTCTGGCACAAAAGAAAAATTTGAGGGTAGTGGAGTAGGCTTCAGAAGTACTTTTAATGCAAATCACCAAGTTAACTGAGTGTACAGGGAATTATGTACTGCATTTTGAGTCAATATCACTGACCTTTTTATGTGTGGTGTCAGAGGTTGACCTCATTGTCACCACATACCCAGCATTGTCACCTCTGCCCAGCAGATATTAAAGTCCACTGAATAAGCAATCCCTTTCCTTACTACTGTTTTTTTTTTACAAGCTGGTCTACGAAAGCAAAGTAAAAAATGGAGACGTTTCTTGTTTGTACCAACCAAGCAGACACACTAAGTAGGTATGTCAGTTATATAGGGGGTAACAGCAGGACTGCTTTACACGAGTGCAATACACCAAATGTCACATCCATAGATTCTCAAACTTCAGTGAAGCTCTTTTACAATATTGTTTCACATCAGTATTTTATTCTGACAAACAGTACCCTCGTTGTGTCATGCCATTTACTGTTAAACGGCCAGTTCCTCTCATGAAAGGCCTGCCACAAAGAGTGACAGAGGAACTCAAAGAGGAGAGTGAGCAACAATGCCGTAGATCATTTGCTTCTTTTCCTTCAGCGACTCCGATAGCCTGGAAAAATGACATTAACAATACCTACAAATCCAGCGTCTGAGTTTCAGTTCTGTTGATTCGATTGCCCCAAAAACTTTGACAAATAGCACATAACACAGCACATATCGATAAGCACGACGTCATGTATACATCACAGTCTGATTGCTGATCATCTGATCGATGATCGTAACATTTTTCATTGAACCTCCACTGAAAATCACGTTTTCAGATTGGAGAAGAGTTTCAGTATTGAAATAACAGAAACATAAAATTATGCATAGATATATATGCATATGTATATACAGACACACATACCTACATATACATGTGTATACATATATACTCACCTATAAATTGCTTTGTCTGTCTGTGAGATTAAAAAAAACCCTTACACATTCATTTAACATTGGTCTTTTTATTGGTATAGGTTTACATAGAAGAAAAGAAAACCATTGCATTGTAAGCAGGAAGAGGCTATGGGGATGGTATTCTCAAATCATCTCAAATGTAAGCCTAGTCTCTTTATTTGTAAAATATACGGTTTCTTCTAATTGTGTTACCTGAGAATAAAGTAACATTCTGGAGTTATCTCCTTACATGCAAACAACAGGGAAGCCATCTGTATTTTGTCTTTCTTCAGTTGCAGTGAGATTTAAAAAAAAAATAAAACCTTTTTTTCTTTAAAGAAGCATATTCATAAACACACCATCAAGGAAGAAAGTGGTCAGAAAGACTTGCTCGTCATCAGGTGTGCAGGGACCTTTATCTCTGTTGTGTAACAGCGATGTTTTCAACCCAGTATCAGAGTAGAATCTGCAGGTAACAGAAATCTCACATCCCATTTCCTCTTCACAGCATTTCAAACAAGTCTCACATTGTTATCTAAGGCGATGCACACATATAATATTGTACATAGTATACAATAACTGCAATGCACCCCTCTTTTCATTCGTTTTATGCAAAACAAGACCATAGAAAATAGCCAAAAATCACAAAAAAGGTCTCCCCAGATATTTAAGGAATTAACGGGACTATGCAACAAACATGCTGTCTGCAATTGTCTATACAATAACAATCATGCAATCCCTGATCTATGTGGTGTATGGATCGTTTAGAGGTCGAATGTACAGGTAAATGTTAAAAAGCTTCATTTTTGTATACATGTTCTGCCTTCCTATTTGCAGCTTTGCTTGTGGGGAAAAAAGAACTACACACATCATCTCCTGGTTGTCACCCTTTATCCTACCATGTCTAAGAAGGTCTATGTGAAAACTCTCATTTCTGCTTACGCTTACAGGATGTTGGTGCTATCGCTAGAATCCTGTTTGTTTGGGGTTCATACGTTACAATGCCTAAATGGAAATAAATAAATAAATAAAAAAAAATATATCAGATAAAAATTAACAAATTGAGTGAAAAAATTATGATTGTGCATGTCATAACACTGGGCTGACTTCATGTACATGTTGCAACCCTCTCTGCTAGCAGGCAATGGTGCAGAACAGTATGTTTTGGTTTGCAGCCATGCAATAATAATGATGAAATTAGCTCTTGAGACATACAATCATTGCCGAGTTACTGATGAAACCACCACTTGACTGATTGGAGCCAAAGGGTCAGAATTATCACCCCTCTTCCCCTGGCAGAAATTAAACTATTTTGTATCACTTATTGTTACTCCAGTGAGTTGGAAATGATGGAGAACAATAGCAAGGCCCTCAGTGGGAATCTTGTGAAATTCACAACTCACGAGTTTAGCTTCTGTCTAATGGATGTTCCTTGTTTATCTGACCTTTTAAGAATTCTCTCAACAATTCAGAGAGAGAAAACCAAATCGATTATCTCTCACACTGAGGTTATCTCAACTGAAATTCTGCGACAGTCTTCTGCCATCTGGAATCGGGAACATAAGGAGGAAAATCTTGCCTAAATACTGACTTATCCCTTGCAAGGTTATCATAACGTACCCAGAATTCAGTGCAGCTGCCGTTTTCACTATAAGCAAAATCCAAATGGCAGAACAGTGGAGGTGAGTTCTCTGCTTCACATACTCGCTTGTGATAAAGCCGAACGGTGAGGAAGCACGCGAAACAAGTCTGCTTGATATGAACTGGAGAAACTGTGTGAAGTAGTTCTTCTCTGAGGGAAGACGGACAAAGAACGCCAACAGAACCCCGGTAACTCCACTGTTTGGGCTGGGGTGGAGGCACTTTCAAAGCTACATACAGACACACTTGCATATCTTGGACATACACACGCACACACGCAAGCTTTTGGACACATTCATATACATAATATATGCGCTTTCTCAAACACACACAGGTAGACAAGTCTGGTGACACACGCGCACACATACACATTCACACTCACACTCACACTCACACTCGCACTCACACTCACACTCAGCCAGAGTCCATGCTGAAGAGCTCAATGCCCTGTGGGCTCCAGTGTAGGCCCACCCCGGAGTTGAAGACCAGAGACCAAACATAGGGGATGAAGAACTCTTCAGGCTGATCCTCCTCCACATACTTGAACTTCAGCTCTGGAAACTTCTGTGCAAGGAAACACAAGCGGGGTAGAAAACAGTTCAGATGCAATCACAGCAAAGCACAAGCGTCCAGGACAACAGTGAACAACACAGTGCTTTGCCTATTGTTGTGAGAGCAGTGCTAAATGCTGAGATGTAGCAGCATAAAGGTGAACAGCTGTGCCAACACAGCTGATACCAGACGGGGCATTTGGGGGTTGTGTTTGCTTTATGCTGCCATATGGCACATGCTTATGCCATGCATGCCATGCTGAACATGGTGGTGGTGCCTCCTGCTCTTTAAAGTGAGAGGATTCTCTCAGATGTTGTTTCTTGCCTTTAAATTCTCAGTGTTCTTGTGCTCACCCTTCATGAAATTATCTGCCTTTGCTCTACTCTCTTAAGAAAAAGAATTAATATCACAGGCGCACTTAACATGCACTCTGAATTTATCCCTTTATGGAGCCGTTCAGAAGCTGGAGTATTTTAACTAGAAAAAAATCTTTACATACAATTAATTTTTGTTCCTCTGTGGATGTGGAGGATGTCATGTGTCAGGTGCAGAGGAGAGCACAACTGAAATAAAAACAGCCAGCCCTAACAACAAAGTACTGAAAGCCCATTCAGTACTCTGCAGCTAGGCAGGTCATAAACCGTCTGAGCCATATGCTGAATTCTATTTGGAGGACTGTCAATACTTAAAAAAAAAAAAAAAAAAAAAAAAAACAATCTCTAACAGTTCACGGCATTCCTTCTTGGAGAAGAGAGAAACTGGATACCCTAAGCATCCAATTAAAGGCTCATTCAATCAGTGGAAATGGTAGTGAGTTTGGACACTCTGACACATTGTTATACCGTTAATTTCTGAAAGCTAAACCCCCATGGATCTGAGCTGATACCTGCCTCTGTACGTCAGCGCTCGTTTCTGTGGGCTCATTGTGTTCAGGTTCCAAATGAGCTTCCATGTTATCTGAGAGTGAGAAGCCTATTCGATTTGCCTGGTACTCCCCCCAGTGGGCCTGGAGCCACTCCTCTGTCTCTGGCTCAGTCCATTTCAAAGACATTCAGAAAGCGCACTGCCCATCTCATCTATACATCTGCGACCGGCTACTGCATTTGGTCAATAGTGGGGCAGCCAGTAAGGTCGAAACACACGAGTCGCGGTCACCCGTTTGAGAACAAGTTCAAAATGTAACTCGAGTTCCAACTCTGATTACTGGAGAGGTTTCGTAGAACGAGCGCAGGGGTAACAGGTGCCGAGGATGCTGGGATGTACCAGTCTCTTTTTGTGGGTGGGGGATGCTAGATTGTGAAATGAAAAACAGTGGGTGCGCACCCAGCACATGTCACCACCCTCTACCTCCCGTCCTGTCCTAAAGGGGAGTCGTCTTCCCGCGGAGATCTGCTGGAGATAAAACACAGGCCTCCGCTCTATTATTTATAAGCCACCGTTTGTAGCCAACAATATCCCGGTGCAGCCAGGCAGCGTGCGGGCAGACAGGAGGGAGATGGCCAGCCCCATCAATAATACAGCAATATCTCATCCTTTCCCCCATGCGCTCTACAGTGTCAAATGTTTGCCCCGAGGCCGGGCCAACAGAATCGCCGTCTTCCAAAAAAAAAAAAAAAAAAACCAAACAAAAAGATTCACCTCAAAAGCACATCTGTTCCCCTGCCTCCAATGGGACGGCGCATGGTCACATGCAATCCTCAGATGAGGCAAGCTGACACCGGGGTCCTGCGCCGTGGCGTGGCGGCTCGAAGCTCGCGTGCACCTAACAGACAAAGAGCCGCCCCCCGCCGGCCTCCCCCGCGCCTCCTGGGAAGCTGCCCCGGTCTCGCTCATCCCTGGCTGGGCTCCAAGGACGCCCTGCCCCTGCAGACAGGCTGGGCCCCCGCTGCCTGACAGCGCGTGCCCCTTTGCCCGGAGCCGAGGGCCGATACGCGCTCCCAGGATTCTCTGCTCCCAGTCTGCCTTTAAAAAGAGCGTGCCTTTTCAGACGTCAGGCAGACAGGGAGGAATGCGGCCGGCCGGCGACACACACGCACACACGCATGCGTACACACAGATAGCCTGTCTTGTGCAGAGAGATAGCATCTGCCCAGTCGAGATAGAGAGGCTGCCTCTTTATTTACCCCAAGCCACATGGCCTTGTGCTCCAGCCCGTCAGCTCCAGACTGCAGCGGGGATGGTAAACAATGCCTCTGCTTTGGTGCAGCCAGCCAGCACAGGAGCAGCACTGGCAAGGTGTGGACTTAAAGAGGCTTTTTCACTTAGACAGACCTAGGCAGACACCTCTCTGAAATCATTCCTGTTTGTGCGAGAGTTTTCTTGTTTTCACTGAATTAATGTATAAATACATCAGAGGAGGACTGCAAGGGGAGAGAACGGAGTACTGTATAGCATGCACATGTACTACAGTATGGATATAAAAAATACATGTGTTACTTTTTTCTCTGTTGACACCTACAGCTGGCTAGCAATTTGTAAAAGTAGGCAAACGGTGTTTACACATCCTGCTGTATTACTCCTAATAACACAAGTGTACCTATGATTTAGTCACATACTATTATTTTCATTATGAAATTGATTCAGCTATTGAGAATATATTGATGCAATATAGCTAGCTGGGGTTTTTAACCAACAGGTTTTTCATCTGACCCTGTAATTCTTAATTTACAAAGACCCTTCATGTTCCATAAATAATGTCCAGGCTAACTATAGCATACAACCCTGCAAACCTATCTAGCAAATATGTGATTCATGAACTCATTATGTTACCTGTGCAATTTGTTTTCTGAACCAATATCACCTTTTTGTGAGTATGGAACAACACCTTACTCAACATGTTTTCACTTTTAGACAGAGACTGAACCAGAATAAGATCCCTTATGTTGTTTGCCAGTCAATTTAAAAAAAAAAAAAACAATTCTCAATCACTTCAGACCAGACAGATGGTTCGAACTAACACACTGCAATTATGATCAGTTCTGAGCGTGCGGAGAAATGCAAGAACAGCACAATCCATTCAGGATGATTTCATTCTAACAAATGATTGATTCCTAAAAGCCAAATTACAAATGAACGGATGTTTGTTATGAATGGACATTTATTAAGAATTGTCTTTGGTTAAAATCTACAAATATAGAGCAAACACATCTGAAAATACAGATTTTTTTAAACAATCCTTCCTTGACTCATTTGTCAATGCTTTTGGAGTGTCACCATGCAAATTGCTGGTGCTATGTAGGCTACAAAGCAGTGGTGAGGTCAATGTCCTCAGCTACACATTAACAAAAATAAAACAATAAATTGACATATTAATTATTTTTGAGTATCTCTAATGGTTGCCAAGGCTACACTGTAGTGACAGTCAGTGACCACAAACTAGTCCGGGGTGGTTAAATGGTGCTTCAACAGGGCTTTGTCCATTTTGCATTTTTCTGCTGTTTCCTTTATTACTCTAACAATCTTAGGACAGTGCAGATTGTGGAATGCCCCATTTCTCAGCTGCATGCCTTTGTTGGTCTCAGGACACCTATCTACCGGAAAAGTACGGAATAGTAAAAGATGATTATGTATATTAGTTACACAGAGGAAACGTTTACTCAACTTCAATTCAAATTAATATGACAAATTTTCTGGCTAGTTTCTGACCAACTTTGGTGAAGTAGAGTTTTCTTTCATGCTTGTGGCAGATTAATCTGTGAAAGTCATCAAACATACTTTCACATAATTAGTTCTCTCACTTTAAGATCCGTAAATACCAATGTTATCATCTTCTGGTAGCTAATCCCAAACACACCTTAGAAACAAAAAACTGAATGGGAATGCAAACCAGACGTCCATCTAAGTAAAAGCATGAATACTACATCACCACATGAAATTACGAGTACAAGCAACCCATATTTTCTTGGCAAAGACCCTTGTCTGGGGTGAAATCTGACACTTCAGTTCTTACACTGTATGCATGTCATGGAACCCACCCATATAGCTCACTTTCTGTAAGGAAATTCAGGTGAAGTACCTTGTTAGAGTACCATTGCTGCATCTGGGATCAAGACCCCTTCTCTGTTCAGGACTTTAGTACCAAACGCATCACTCTAAACAATTTACGCAACCAGAATGCTGACTGTGCCACATAGTCAAACCAAACTATCTTAACTAATCTGCGAGTGCAAAAGCCCCAAAACAAAATGTCTACAGTACTTTTCAGCCAAAGGTTCCTGTAGAGGATGAAAAAGGAAAAACAAAAATGTGGAAGCCAACTCTCTGAACTTTTAAAACTGTAAGAACAATGGAAAATCAGACTGCAGTCCTGTGTGGTATTCTAATACGCTCTTAACCACATGATGCTGTGTTTTCCAGTCAAGGTTTCTGTAAATGCTGTACATTCCAATCCAGCCATGAGTAACTGCGTGATTAACGCCATGTTTAATTAGGGTGTTTTGACTGGACTGCTGCACCAAGATCACGACAGTATAGCTGAGTATGATGTCATGCCATCAACGAGTCTGCGCCAGAAAGTGAGAGATTCTTTAACTCATAAACTGTGACATTCACTAAATAATCAATCCTCACCAAACTATTTTTACTAGCACCAAAACCTAAAAATACCCAGGATATGAAGACTGCTATATGATATGAATGAACTCATAGCTTTTTTACAGTACTTGCATTTAGCAGATGCACTTAGGTTACAATTTTTTACATGTTACCCATTTATACAGCTTAATATTTACTGAGAAAATTATAGGTTAAGTACCTTGCCCAAGGGTCCAACAGCATTGCCCCAGCGGGGAATCAAACCAGCAACCTCTCGGATACATGTCCTGCTCCTTACCACTATGCAACACTGCCGCCCACTCAGGCAGACACATAGGAAGTTTGCACATCACTTGGTATTCTACTCTTTTGCATGATCATACCTACACTGTCTGAGATGAAGTTTCTAAGGTTAAGAATTTCTTAAAGAAAACCATGGGGTGAAATCTCCTCAAAACCTTTTTCACTGTGTCTGCAGCAAATGTCTGCCTTTGCTGCATTTAAAGCCTTTACTCTCGGTACAGTACCCCACTTTCACTGGACTCACTATAGCCGTAGAGGCAGACATTCCAGCCCTCCTGCAAACACACTGAATTCAGCTGCAACACTTACTCTTCAATTTGGAAAACCTGTACTGCTTCCTTCGCATTGTTGAAGATACACATTTGAAGAGGTCAACCCACCAAACAAAACAAACAAAAAAAAAAGTCACCGCATTTGCAACAAGAAGTATTTCATAATTTCAGTTATAGTGCCAAAACTATTTACATGCGCAGCTATTCATCTGGCAACCACTCTTTCCCAGAATGACTTACAAGTGTATTCAATGGGGTTAGGCAATTAGCTGCACAGACAATGAATCATTAGCACTACCCTTGAAATGTAGCGCAATTGTGGGAAACACTGACTCAAGAGGACTGAGTGCTGTCATAGGGCATACATCCTTTAATTATTACTGCCAATTTCCAACCACCAGGTTTGTATGTTGCTTTGCCATTTACCACTGAGCTTTTGTTGGTGTTTTTATCTTCTATGCTTAAACTGTGAAAGATAACAGTTGTAAATCTGCGTTAGTCAGGGAGGGGTCAGTGTTTAGAGAGCCTTGATGTAGTCTGAATATTTGTGTACTGAAAATTAAGTAACAAATTATTCAATTGAAAAATAAATACACAAGTATCTCTGGACTTTAAACATTCCAGCCTTCTCAACCACTCTCTCCAGATCCACTATATTCACAACCACGTACAAAGTTCCAGCCCTCTCACTCCCGACCCAACATAGAGTCAGCCTGTTTTCCACTGACCTGCTGCAGCGGTTTACATGATATATATTCATTTGATTTAGTAGTTTTACATACTGTTCATGTGCAGCTGACCCCAGACCATCATTAGAGCTGAACTCCCTGTATTTTGTTTGTTTGTGAATGAAGGAGAGTGAGATCTGTGGTGATGCTTGCTAACGATGCTTGCTATGATGGAGGAGGCAGTCCTGACACTCACGCATTTGTTATTTCTGTTGCTGAGAGATTGCAATGGAGAGACCACAACAAAAACATTTTGCTAAAAGATGCTCAGAAGGTCAACATTTTCTGGTGTGAAATATCAATATTGTGATCAAGATTGAACTAGCTAGCATGGAAAAAGTACTGAATAACACACATCTTCTGTGCTGTACACATAATACATGCACTTACATCTGACTGCCTCTCCTTGGCTCAGGGCCAAACTAATATCGCATCCTGATTTGGCCAACATACTGTCAGCATGAAATAGTTTGCTGTGGTAGCCGGTCTGGATCACCTGCTGTAGCTGACCTACTGATAAAACATCTCTCAAATCAAAAGTTTGCCTGCAGACAAGTAATTTAAGATTGTTGCATTCTGCTGCCAGAGCGGAATCGGGCAGCTCTGAAGATTTCAGAGGGCTGGTCCCTGTGTTGGTCCATGAAACTATGGAATAGATTTCCACCCTTGTAAAACTGCTGCGTGAAAGAGCGAAGACAAATAGTATGAGGCTGGTGGATGGCACAGAAAGTGGGAAAATTGCATGGCGTCAGCCGAGGCAGTATATAAGACACCACTGACTAATATGGAATGTGACTGTTTTTTTAGACCTCTGTGACAATTGCCCATTGGTGTAGAAGGCATGTGAAGCAAGTCAGTGGAAAAAAACAGCTAAAGACACTTAATTAATCAGACTTAGAAGTGTGAAAAGCACAAAACTATGTGTGAGACAATTTGGGAAGGGGGGTAGTTTCACATCAACTTCAAAAATTCCCTCTACTGTTAAAATCAAAACAGCACTTATGTTTTTCTATCAGCTTATTTTTTAGTCGGTAAACCATAGGGTTAACACAAAAAGTAGCAGAGCGCAGCCTATATTTAGTCTCTAATTCAAGATCTGAGTGGTTTTTAGGGCCGTAATTTGACATGGAGTTCAGGGCTCAAATGATTGCACATGAAGGGGAGGGAAAAGACACAAATGCTCAAAAATGCATGCAAATATACAAGCCAGTGTGGCAGTTCAGTCCTGAGATCTGCATCTCTGCTGACCCCACAAGCTGTAAGATAAAAAACAAAAAACAAACAAAAAAGAAAAATCTCCCTGACGACAGTAGAAATGTCTCTTTGTTAAGAGCTCACTGTGCACATGTTGGGGTGGGCGGGTGGAGGGGGGGTTAGGCGTCCATAGGCCTCTGGAGACCCGGCACAGAACGGACTCCTCTTCCAAGGAGCCAGACTGTCTATTGCTTATCACTACAGAACAAGGCAGCGCTGGCCAAACAATAAATTCCAGAAGCGCTGTTGCTAAAAGTCGTTGAGCCTGATAGCCCGAGTAACAACACGGGCCTGTCTCTGTTGATATTCAAATTGAAAGAGAGAGTGAATGGGCCGGGCTGCTGGCGGACAGGCTGGCTGGCTGGACCTGGGTGGTGCCATTGTCTCCGCCTGGGGGAGAGGGGTGACAGACAGAATAGGGGCAGTCTGGACTAGGCCACTGGGGAGGGAGAGCAGGCCTCCCCAGAGTATATCCACCTTCTGGTTAGCCTTTGTAACAACCACCTCTATAGACCCCAGTGCATTCCTCACTTATTTGTCAAGCTGCCTTTTTACGTATGACGTCTGTCTGCAGATCTGTTTGTTTACTGCGTTTTTAACGAAATAGAAGATAAGGCTTCATTAGCCTCTTCGTGTAACTGATTGTTTTACATTGACAGCAATAGAGAAAGAACAATAAATAAAATATTTTTAGATATTAGATATTTTTATGAAAACATTGCAGGGTGTTGCATGGAAGGTATAAAATGTAAAGAGGCATACAGTATTGACTTATATTCATTCTTCTAGTTAAATTTTATCATAATTATCTTCAGTCTAACCAAGTTTTAAATTCCTCTCAAATCATACTGCTTTACCTTGGTTAGCACTGATAACAGTCCATTTGGCAGGCATAATTCCAATGATTACTTTTTTATGCATGTCCCTTAATACTTTTCACAGGATGAAAAAAAAAATACAAACACAAAATGCCCATACTGCTATACACTGAAGGTTGCACATTAACATGAGATAATTTCCAGCCACCTACTGAATTATAACACGCACTATGGCCCTGTTCACACCTGACATTAACATGCGTCTTGGGTGATCCGATCACAAGAGGACAGCTCTAAATACATCTGTTCACATCTGGCATTAAAATGCGTCCCCACATGCGTCTCGAGTGACCACTTGTGATCGGATCTCACTTCCCCGCTCTATATGCAAATAAACACGTACATCATTTCCTTTTGCAAATGTAAGTTTACGCATCATTTAAAGGTCTGCTTGAGCGATTCTTGTTATGACTGTCACTATGCAGTAATGCGTGTTGTATCTGTAAATGAAAACCTAGTTGACTAGCAAGCTAGATTCCGTTCATCACTGAAATTAAATACCCTTAACTCAGCTGCAGCTGATCTTTTGTTAAATTCTGTTTATCGTTGGAAAAAGCAGAAACACTAGATTAGAACATTTTGAACTTCACTGTATTTGTCTGGCACCTTGCCAGTATGGTTGAATTAAATAGGGTAAGCAAGATATTATGTTTTCTTACGTTATTCACTGCAATGAAAATGTTTCATAATGTAGTTTAATATTAAGGGTGTTTGCTGGTTTGCTAGTGTTGTGAATACATCTATGAATTACTCTTCTTAAACCAATGCGCTCTTGTTATGGAAGAAGGGACATTCTAAAATGCTTAACGTGAAAGGGCTTAACGTGGCTTAATGTTCCAAAACGGCGATCAATGATCACCAAATTTCTCTCGGACATCTCTTGTCATAAACACTTCCACCTGTCAAAAAATCAAAACCGAAATCCTATGAGTATGGACGCTTTTTTGATAGGAAATGGTGTTTATGACATGAGATGTCAGACAAATTTGGTGATCATTGATCGCTTTTTGGGACATAAAGCCACGTTAAGCTTTTTCCTTATAATGGGCCTCAATGGAGAGGAAAACGTAGTGAGATAACGACCATACTCCTAGGATTTTGGTTTTGATTTTTTGACAGGAGGAAGTGTTTATGACAAGAGATGTCCGAGAGAAATTTGGTGATCATTGATCGCCATTTTGGAACATTAAGCCACGTTAAGCGTTTTAGAATGTCTCCTTGATATTCATGACATCGTAAATCTTGACTCCCACAATAGTCTACTAACATTTATTTGTAGAACTACAACACTTCACGTATTATTCATAATACCATTTTTCCATGTAATATATTGCATTACACCTTTGGGGCTTGGAAGCATCTCCAGATCATCGCACTTTAAAACCCTTTCGCACGCAGCTTATTTTTCATGCTATGTAGTGCACATGGTTCATTATGTTTTCATTAGCGTTATTTAGCTTCTCATAGTTTTCAGTTAGCGTTTCCTATTTTTTAACGTTAAATCGCTGTTTCCTCAAAGCTAAAATTAGCTAGATTTTTTTCCAATCTCGTCACTCGTGTTCTAATCACACCGGTTTTAGCTTACGCGCTAAACAGTTAATCACACCGGTGTGAACGCTGTTGGCGTGCGAATGACTATGTTCTTTCGCTTAAGCAGAGGACATCAGTTGAGTAGACGGTCCATCAATGTGGCCCAGGACGCATTTGCGTTCACACTGCTAAAAGAATGTGGCCATATGCGGCCCAGACCACCTCCGAATGTGGTCTGAGCGATCGGATCTCAATGCGTCCTCAATGCGCCTTGGGTGCGTTCACACCTGTACTTAGCGCTGTCCACTTGTGATCCGATCACCCAAGACGCACGTTAATACCAGGTGTGAACAGGGCCTATAATTCAAGACTGCAACAAAAAAGGCTGTATAACAAGGCCAGTGTCCTCCAAATTTTCACAAAGTTAGCACATAAATGATAGTCAATCCTTTATTTAGAGTGTGTATTGCAAGGCAGTCTTTTGTGCATAATGTTTGTATTAATAAACATGACACAAAATCCACATTAACCACGAGTCAGAGTCTGGGAAGTGAAAGTGAGGAGCAAGAGCAGCAGCGAAGTTAGAGAAGAAAAGAAAAAAAAAACAAAATAAGATAAATTAAAAGCAGCCAAGTTTTTGGGGAGATCTATGTTTGACTTCACCTTTCTTTCTTAGTTTGTTGTTTTTACTGAACTGGAAGAAGTCACCTGTCTGAAGACGAGAGTTTGCTTCTTACTGTTCTTTGTGTGCTGTCATTTCCAAACCGCCACATAATGTGTGTCATGATGCTGAATATTAAAAATGTAAATGTATATTCAAATGTACTGTTTGTTTCTTTTCTACCCCATGGTCAAGAACACACCACCCACTTATAACACTATGTCTATGGAAAAGTTAGATTCTATTCCTGATGATCCATTCCTGCGTCAGGATCAGATTTCCAGGAATAATGAGTTGTAAAAATGGTGGCTGCCTGTATTCATATTCCTTTGTTATACATTTAGCAAGCTGAAACTAAACAGCCAGCACCTGCTTGCTTTTTTATGGCACTCAGTGAAATGACAATTGTTGAATATCAATTTCTCATTACATTCATATCAATTACAAAAGGTAGTGAGCGAGGATACTGTTAAGTCTTCAATTCATTAGTCTCCATTTCATCATTATTCTCCTCCTTGGTGCGATGAGTGATTTATTGCTCACTTCCCAAATATAAGCCTGGCTGGCAGATTTTCATTTTGAAACTAATTAAAATGAGGAAATGAATAAAATAACAGTGTGATTATTGTCATGGATGAATTGCGTGAGTGTATGATTGACCTAGTTTCCCGCGGCTGGAGGATGCATTGTGAGGAAGAGAGAGAGCATCATCGCAGCTGAGCTCATTCAACGGAGGGGACAGCCGCGCCCCGGCCGGGCCCTTTCTTCCAGCTCTTATTCATACGCACTAAGATCAAAAGCAGCCGCATCAATCCGCTAGTGTAAAATAACAAAGCCAATTATGGAGCACAGACACTGCGCTAACTACATTTTCAATGGGAATGACCCCCCCTCAATTTTTTTTTTTGGTACTTTTTACAAAACGGCAGTTCCTTTCAAATCAAACCTACATATTAATTTCAGCTGTCTTGGTCCGATATGTGTAAAAATGAGCGCCATACTTAAGAACAAGGGAATGGTTACCGATTAGAACTGAAATGAGGATCAAAGGGAGATAAAAGAGTGCATGTATTTTGGAAACATCTCCCTGAATTCAGGTTTTATCAGGCAGACAAATATGGTAAGGGGAACTAAGACAATGAACACCCAACTCAATGGGAACCCAATCAATTGCATGCACTTGTCTGGGTGCTGAGCCGGTCAAGATCAGTCAAGCACCAAGGAAATGGCCTTACTACAGTCTTCTTGTTGGACGCTATCAGTTGTGACATTTCTGAGTTCCTGCTTCTAAAGGTTTAACTGGAAAGGTCAAGTTTTGGCAACATGGCTGTTACTGATGTCATCATGCTTATACTGCCAATAAGTGGAAAAAAATGACAAAATGACAAAACAAGGATGCAGTGTTTTACATTCTAATTGTCATGCTGCTCCTCACAATTCATATTTACATTATACTCATAAACATTCATCTCTGTGACACAAACAGTGAAGTATAATTATGCCCACAGCAAGGTCTCAAATTGCTATGTTCTGCGCATATTCTTAATTATCCTTCATTTTAACCGATATAATTCTTGGATGTGAGGCACATGCACTAAAGTTATAGCACAATGTTTACGAGTTGTGCACTCATAGCTCTATGTTAGCATAACCTTCTCTTATATTTAATATCTACAAATGCATTTTATACTAATTACATCTGATGTATTTTGGCGAGTCAAAGCCAACTCATCAGGGACTTTGAAAGCCTATTTTTACAAGACGCAAATTTAAGACGGGCTATAACTAACTTAATAACTGATAACTGAACTTATAACTAACTTGATAACTGAGGTCAGAGGAGAGTTCAGTAGTGGCTGGATGTTTTTAGGATTCTGACAGCTCTTCTGGTGAACCTGCTATCACGCTAGTGAAGACAATATCTGAGCCAGCCTCTCATTTGTGACAGCATCCCAGCAGTGGAGGCCTCCGCCAGTATTAGTTTGTTTGAACAAACATCAGAAGCAGGCCCACACATAGATGGAAACAGATCCTGCAGGATTGCGGTGATATTTTTTTTTGCCTAGCAGAAGGCAGCATTATTCACATGGGCTTACTACAATGTTCTACTCGCACTATGGAAACTGTCCACACTGGGGAAATGCTGAAATATGGCAGGATATTGCTGGCCATCACATTCAGATTCAGAGCGCGCAATGATTTTCGTTTTTTCCCTTTGATGTTCGCTTCGTGGTGCAGATTCCAAGTGTCATGCTACCGTGGGCCAAGCGGGCTGCCTGTGATTGAGAATTCCCGCAGAATTCAAATTTATATTGGGCTGCAGCACCGCGTGGACGCAGGCGGCTGCTATGAGCAGGGCCGGTGAAAAGGGAACGGCACTAGGCTCCAAATGGGGATTCATAAGCTGAATACAGGTCTTCACACACTTCTTAGAATTAAATATACCATTCATTTGCTGAACACAGCAGAAGCATGTGATTAGGCCTCACCAGCAGATATATGACCTGTGATGCCTGCAGATGTATATTTCACCACTGATTTATGGTTAGCTCTCCACTTACAGCGAGGTGGGGGGTGCAGGGAATTCTGGGTAATATAATCCGTCCGAGGATGCAATGGTAATAAGGTACTCATGGCAGATTTATTCCTCGCCAAGATCCCATGTTCCCATGACAAAGCGGCACAGCTCCGGCGCTCTCGGAGAAATCTCATTACCGGCGCATATTCGCTGGATGTGAAAGATGGCTGCGCGGGACCAGGGCAGCCATTAATACTAATGAAGACGTTGCCATCTTTAATTACCCTTTATCTTCTCCCAGCCCTCATTCTCCAGCCCAGGTAAGCCCGAAAAAAAAGAAAGCTCAGGCCATTCACCCTGATTGCTGCACCCTCAATTAGCCACTTTTCCAGGGGACACACAATACTATCACCTTGGCGTGAATAATACATGTTCTATTTGTGTTTAAGGCCGTAATCAATATTGGTAAGCTTGCATTTCTCTGCTTGTCTTAATTAAAGTGCAAACTCCTATCAAGTGAGAAACCAGTGTTAAAATTTCACAATTCTATTTCCCTCTCAAATTATCCACTCCATACCCTATTTGCTTTGCGTGGACGATTTGAGGGAATTCCATTTTTCGAAATGAACTAAATAAAAGAACGCAACAATAACATTAACAGATGAATTAGGTGATCATGAAAGTGACCCAGTTTCTATCAGCAAATGAGCATTCTGCTCATACAGTGAAGGAGTCCATGCTCTGTGTGGCTATGAGGGAAGCACTTGAGAAGGGGAAACTTGCTGACCACACATCAGAATCAACAGCCCTGAGTACCATTTAGGTCACTAATCTATGAACATCTCAGCAGGGATCAAAACTAGAGGTGGAAAACATTAGTCAGGTGCTAAAATGTGCATGCTAACTAAAGCAAGTGCAGTAGCCAGTAGCCTAGCACTAATTAGTTTTTTCACTTTTCCCCTTGCCATTTTAATAACAGTCTGAAAGCCTTTGGGGGGGAGGGGGGTAATGATTAATTACAAATTGGACCCTTGTCTTGTTTACGTAAGGAAATTATTCTTAGTTATAAATGAACTGAAATGAAAAAGTATCTTTTGAATCAAATCATCACAGAAAAAAGGTGAGCAAGTGTCATACAAGTTTAGTAGTGGTACATATTTCTCCAAGTAACAGCTGTCAGAGCTTTTGTTTTTATCTTGTGTTTTGTCCGCTACTGCTTTTTCAGAAGTAAAATCACTCACTTGTCCTGATTAATTTCATATGACAATATTGAAAGAAATTGCATCCAAACATCTGATACAATGGATTTGTTAATCTGAATTACAATAATCCACATACAATTTTCACCACAAAGTTTGTGAACAGAGTAATATACACTATCCCCTACTTGAGGATACTGTGATCATAATTATTATTTCATTATCTTGTATGGTCTGGGTTTCAGGAGTGGCTGCATTAATATTGTCATGTTTTGCCAAGCATCATCTTTAGTCCAGTTTGAATGGACTGTGTCCTTGGTTACAAAATATAATTCATTTTTTTGCTGTCCACCTCCACAGTTACCTCCATTTTGGTTTCAGAGAATGATTTTTCTCTTTCGATTTACTTGATTGTTCCTGCCTTCCCACAGGCCATACAGGCAGAGTTCTTTTATGTATTTTTTTCTTCCATGCTCAAGGGAATAAACCACACTCTTTCGGCTTGTTAGGGGTATTGTTTTATGGTAAGCTTCAAAGTGTGATCACTCATGCACAATATTTTGATCAATTGGTTTTGATACTGCAAACCTTCATACCCAAGTGAAACTCTTGATCTATAAATTTAATTTTATGCAACTCGCCATTCTTTGCCCAGACCTTGGAGGAGGAGAAAGGTGTCTAAGAGCGCTTCTGCCAAAGTGTGTGTGTGACATCTGAAAAACCATATAAGGAAATTCCAGTTTTGTATCTGGATTATATGAGGAATTGGATCTTGGACCCTGAACAGCAGTATTGACCTTGAGTATAAATGGCCCCTCTCATACTGTTTGCATCTGTGTTTTCCATTGTTATATTTTGCTTAGTAGTGCTTTGTTTAGATAGCTATGGAAATTGAAACATTAGTAAAGCTCAAAGGAGCTGGGACTTTATTTTCCTTTTTTTGAGAAATGTTGATTTTGGTGAGGTTATGATGTTGACAACTCTCGCAGAGTTGAGCAGCCCTCATTCTCACAGTATGAAGAGACTGATGATTTGTTGGCACTGGTGGTGCATATTTGAGCAATAATTACTTAATGATTTTTCTTTATTTTTGATATTTCTGGTCCTACATGTGTTATTACAGTTCATTCCACTCATTACTGAGGTCATGTTTATGTATATAAAAACCCAAACTTTTTTCTGTCGGATCAATTATCCTCTGGTTCCACAGTCCAGTGGAGTTTCACAGCCACCCCCAATGATAAAATGTGAGCACCTTGAGCATGTGGTCATCTGAATTACGGTATATTAATAATGTAATCAACAATGTACTTTAGAGCCTCAGATGAAAGGGAACGCCAAACCCGTAACACCTTCATGAATGAGACACACTTGCTGACGAATGTCACACCTTGAGCCGATCTTTGGGCAGAGCCACGGCCCCTTTCTTGATGACCTCCTGGACCCGCTCTACGGACAGGTCCGTCCCTGCCTGCTCCAGACGCCCGCTGAAGAATCCTATCACCTGTGGGGGACCAATGAAAGCATTAAACATTATCCTTAAAAGCTTCTATACAGTTTAGCATAACAAAAGAGCCAGCACTGTTCAAAGAGCCAGCACTGTTCAAATTATTTTTAGTGGAAACTCCATTTCGAAGTAGAAATTTTGTATTAAATTTTTGTCTGTCTATAAGACTTTTTTCAAAGCATTCATGTAATAACTGAACACTTTTAGATTACTACATAAGAGACCAATACTGTACCTTTTATTATTTTTAATTGCGGAATACCACAGAAACACTCAGTATATTAGCAAATAATTCATGCAGTAACCTAATTCTATTCCAACACAATCAATGTTTGAAGACTGAACAGAAAAAGCAAGTTGCTGAGTGACCACAGTGTTATAGCGTGTGTATATGTGCCTGCCTAGAGCCTTATTGCCTTATCGCAGACTGGGTCTATGAGACTAGACTACGAGACTAGGCAGTTAGGTCAACTGAAGAGCTGTGAGAGGTTAGCAAGCAACGTAATAAATAGTTTTTCAGTTTACAAAGTGATATTTATTAGGTAGCTAATAAATGGAGGATTAGTTGGCTCATTTCTAAAAGCTACTGTAAACAGCTGTGCATTGAAACACAATCCCTTTGAAAAAAAGTCAACAGTGTAGACAACTACCAGTATGAGAGCATAAGTGTGAGAAGCTACCTACTTAATAACTTTGCACACCTGCCAGATATCTATCTAAGCAGGCAAAGAGTAAAGCACTGCTACTTTTGTAGCTAGCAACTCTTCTACTAGATAGCAACATCATCTTACTACCTAGCTAGCATTACTAGCTGCATGACTAACAATGCCGAAACGGTAGATAATTGAGTCATATTATGTAGCTGGCATGCTTGTCATTAACTTTATTTTTTGTTTTACCTGTGTGGGATTAGGTGTGGAATGTGTTGCTAGTTTGTTTATATTGATGCTGTCTACTGAACTGACCTGGACAGTAACTACGGAAGTCTTACATCTTGTACTTTTCCAAACCAATGCATCAGTGCATCTTGGCAAGGACATTCCTTACTAACAGCACATGCAGACTGAATTCACACTTCCACTAATGTTAATGAATGGGAAAACCTAATTCAATAAATGACTCAGTGCACACCAGACCCACATTTGAACATGATATAGTAAGTATGTGAAGCTACTTGTATGTAGTTTAAAAGCTGGGGGAGACAAGAGCTGATTTATCATTGTAGAAAACCATA
Organism: Megalops cyprinoides; assembly: GCF_013368585.1. Lineage (NCBI taxonomy): Eukaryota > Metazoa > Chordata > Actinopteri > Elopiformes > Megalopidae > Megalops > Megalops cyprinoides. The sequence goes on from NC_050587.1 coordinate 12,803,093, forward strand.
ACTACAACCATGAGCATAAATAATCCTGACAGATAACAACAGTTTTAGCATGTTTCATAGGCAAGCTAATAAAATGACAAACTGAAACACTAAAAGGCATCAATTCATGTTCGAGAAAAGATGCAACATGCTACAGAAAATGAGGTATGAAATCATCAATTATAATAATGTATGGCTTCACAAAAAAAAAGTTAATTTCACACTGTAATCTACCCAGATGAATGAAAAGGTTGCAACCATATTTCATATTTGTAGTCTAAAGAAATTTTACATCACAATCCAACACTGCACTCACATGAGCTACTCACATACACCCCCCCCCACCACCACCACCACCACCACAAGACACTTCACCCCTTCTATCAAAGGCCACTCTCACGGGATTGCCCTGTCTGGAACATGGGGGCCACAGGACAAATTGCAGCCTTCCTGACTGTGACATGCATGACTATCTCTGCCCTGTGGGTTTCAGCCTGAGCAGAATGGGAGTGGTTTATCGGTTGGTGCCTGTTTGAAAACAATGTCTGTGTTGAACAGAACTTCCCCTGGTAGGTGGTTCCACTTCATAAGGTGCACTAATACTCAAATTGCTGGTTGATAGGTAACTGTCAGAGGATATGCAGTGACTATTCAACGATTGTAGTGGCTTGTTCCCAGTAATCTTCCACCCGCAATATTAGGCTATAGTTGATCGACACAACTGACTGCAAACTGGTCTCCTAGCAACCTGAATTACCAGCACTTCCAGTCATGATCACAAAAATACTGTGCTGGATGTGTATATAAGCACCATATCAGCACCATATTTTATTTCATGTCATTTATTTATCATTGCATCAACACCAGCAGGCATCAGTATTTCCTCATCAGTAGGCACAATTATCTTGACTTCCTCAAAATGTCAGAAACTGGTTGAAAGCATTCTTAAGAATTGTGAATGGAAGTCATTCATGCATGTGTCCCTTACGCATGCAAGATCTGTGTCAGTCTTTCAGTCACGACTTTAAAATTAGAGCAGCAGTGATTCAGTGAATATGTTCATCAGACAAACGCGAGGCGCTCTGCCCACTTAATTCTCCAAAGCCTAATGTGGGAAGGAAGGGTCGGGGGGGGCGTTATATGGAGCCTCTTCCAGCGTTTTGTGGGTGGGCACTCTGGAGTTTGTGTTCGGCACATCAGAGGTGTGCTGTATCACTGACCTCTACGACTGTTACCACGATTCCCATTGGTACCTAATTTAAGACCAAAAACAGCACAGCATCCACCACCACAGTGCTGCAGCATGAGGAATGAGCAAGGCACTGCAGAGAGAGACCGCTGTACTGCTGTCTCCCACACAGCATACGGTACAGTGACATACAGTGGAAAAACAACATCTAGGCGTTTCGCATGAATATTTTACTGACAGTGCTCCATGCAGTGGATTTATGCTTTTCATCAGAAAAGTTCACAGCCATTCTGGAAGCGCATCATTTATGTTCCTGGAGTAAGGTGGAAAAGGGGTGTCAGAGATAAAACCCTGTTAATTTTTGCAGGCTGACTTTAAAATGAAAAATCTTAAAGATGACAAGCAATTGACACAAGCTTTAAGAATTACACATACCGAATTAGAGAATACATAAGATTAAGATAAAACTGGAATATTCGGAAAACCGTACACAGATCCACAACTGATGTAATCTTTTAATTTCCTCTTACCCACGTTTGATCCACCTCACAAGCCTTTGCAGTTTATCACTCAAAATGGCTGTGAAATTGACATGACATGCATCTTTTATTGAATCCAGACAGGGGGAGGCTATGGAGATTGAGAGGGCTGTGCTCCTACAGTATACTTGTATTGATAGGTAGTTTATGATGAATTCATGTTAACAAATATTTTGTAATATATGAAACTTCTGGTGCAGTTGAATGATACTGTATTTTTTATATATTCGAGCTTCTGAAGGTCAGCCTCCTAGGAAGGCATTGGCATGCTACTGTTACAAGATGACAGTTCCCTGTCAAAGGTAATACCTGGCAGCCTGCTGGGGAAATCCAGCATTCCATTCTCTGCATTTACAGGGAATTTTTCAAAGGCTGAACAATATGAATGGCCAACCGGGCATGTGTGGTGTCAGCTGAGGCAAAAGTTCATTTTTCTTTTTTGTTTCTTAGATGGACCTCAGTGCACAGACTATTGGCATCAAAGATAGGATATTGTTAAAGAGGAAATGGAACTGCATCCTGATGTCCTTCAAGCCAACTGAAAAATTTAAAGCATTGACTGAGACAGTGGAGTGGGGGAGTAAAGATAAAGATAAAAACAGAAATTAAAGGAAAATTTTTACTATGATGATCCAAAGTGTAGTGTTCCTGACATATACTGTATATCATAAAGCAGGCTGTACTGGACTGTCTTTGTTGAAACTGGCTAATCAAGTTGGCTGATATAGATACTTGGCATTTTGGATCTTAAGATATTATTTCAGTTTCTCTATTAGGCTAAGCACAGAAACATAACCAATATGGCTGGCTGTTGGGCTGTGCAAAATTGTAAAAACAGCTGGTAGTCAGTTATTCTCATATAGATAATATAGCTGTAATAGTGAACACCGTTTTAAGAACTGTATGTAACTTTAGATACATATATGTGCATGTACATGTACATATATTTAATACACACACACACACACACACACGTTTACACACACACATTGACCATTGCCATCTTAACACCCCTACTGGCGAATGGACTATTGCTGTCTAATACTAAAGTTATACCCAAATTTGCTCTGTGATCCTTTCAAGAACAAGAGCTGCCATGAGTGTGGTACTGGCCTTAATAAGATTCAGAGGTGCCACAGCACTGGTACTGTACAGCAAAGCACATTCCCCTTTAAAAACAATGCAAATATTACCTAACAATCCGATCTACTGCCTTACGACATAACTACGGTGCAATGATATTTCTACACATTAGAGAATTACACATTACAGTTAATCCCTCACCCTTCTGCTACTCCATGCTCTATCCCTTACAACTAACTTGAGCCCAATCCTGCTATAAATCAAACATAATCCTTCATGTAATCACGTTATGTAAAAATGTGTATACAGCCTACTTTCTCCAAGATTACTTATGACTGTCCATCAAACCTGAATACCGAATAAGAAAAAAGCAAGAGTAAGAACCTCACTCTACATCCAATGCTCTCTGTGGTGGAAATAAGCTATTCCTTTGATGCAGACGGCAAAGACTCACTGTGTCGAGGTTCTGCATGATGTCTTGGAACGACGGGTGAGAGCGAAACTGCTCGAAGAGCTCCCTCTTGTAGAGCAGGGCGTAGACCAGGTTGGGGTTGTGGTGCAGCGAGTTGCAGAGGCAGGAGTTGATGATCTCCAGCATCATGCGGATCACCTCCTCAATCACATTCAGATCTTGGGCCTAGATGATAGAGACGACATAGTGCAGAAATTCAATCACTGGGGCGGGTCAGTGATTCATTTTTGGAATGGTGGTCTTGCAAAGCAAGTTTACTGTGCATCACCCTACTATACAATGCTCTTCCTTGTTGAAATTCTAGATCTGATCAGATCTGCCCTTTCGATTTATGTAGGCTCAAAATGAAATACAGCTTTCTGACTCCTCTCAGGCCCTGTGGCACAAGAGAAGCATGTTCCTCCATGGGATCCCTGAGATCCCTAATGGAACTGTCATGAAGCAGACCAATGTACGTATCCAACCAGGGACACTTCAGTAACAATATGAACTCACAGCTGTTACATGCAAAGTCACAAAATTGTTCTAAAAGTAGGTGGGCAGGTATTCTGAACGTTAACATTTTGACTGAGTGTCACGGGCACCCTGAAAGCTCTCAGTGATGATTCATATTCCCCCCAAAGACAATAGAAACTTTCACATTTATATTATGAATATCTCCCGAGCAATTTTGACATGGAGTCCCAAATCAACTCCCTGTACCTATTAGGTTGAGGAGAAAAAACAGGGGGGTTTCCAGAATGCATCCAATGTTTCCTTTTTCTGTTAGTTCCTTGTGAGGCAAAAAAAAAAAAAACGGCCTAGTTTCCAGTAGACCGCTGAATGAAAGAGAAGCTTAAAAATAACACAGGCTTTCTTTTCAGTGGCGACCTTCAGCCGGAGCCAAAGAGGAAGCCAGGGGCACATGGATGTCCGTCAGCGTGCGGGCGCGCGGCGCGTCTGTCATGTTGAGGGATAACCGGCTGTGAAATAGCCATAGAGATGTTATCTGGCCCGAATAGACTTTCTGGAGTCGCTCAGGTTAGATGAGACAACGCTCAGCAGTTCACTGTATGCAAAACAGACGCACATGACACCACTCTCCGTCTGAGAGCCCGGGAGGCTGGGAATTCCATCCATAGGGTGACTCGACCTGCCGCGTTCCCCCTTGGGCTGGCCTGTTAAAGCCACCTTCACCCAGATCCAGAGACGTGCGATCCAAAAAGGGGCACTCACCCCCCACACCGTTCCCATTACCTCATCGAGGATCTGGCCATGTGGCCGCGCAAGTGTTTGACTGCACTCCCTCATCTGTGGTACTAAAAGAGGGTGATTAAATCACTCCTTCAAAGTTGTTTTCCCATGTAATTTTCCCACGTAATAATCTTTCCCCTATTCTCTACACCAATGTTTCAGGTTGGCTTTACATCCACTGCACAAACTTCTTACACTAAACTACCTGAAACTTTGAACTATATTGTACGTGGACATTTGAGGTTCTGCTCAAGAAGTGTGCCTCACAGAAATGACCGACCCTTTCCGTCTAAATGTATGAAATACATCTGTAACATTGGAACACATTAAGGACCTTAAGGATACCGTAGAAGGATACTTTGCATATGGGGTTGTTGCAGGTTGATGTAACCCTCTGGACACTGTAGCTTTAAGCGCTCAAGCCCCCTTTGGTTTTCCCATTTCCACAACACAGGGGAAAAGCATATCTCTACCACTAGGAGCGCTGGACAACCTGGAGTCAAAACCCATGAGGCCGATGTTCTAAATCGGCCTGAACCACCAGCGGTGAGGCAGAGACTGCTAATGGAGTCTGCGCGCCGTGGTGGGGAGCCACTGCGGGGGCTGCCCTGGACAAACAGGAAGCCGGTGGGTGGAGGGCCTGTGGGACTCTGATAGAGTGACAGGGGGACCCGGGGGACCGGACCTGCAAGAGGACAGCCAGCGTCAGCCAGCCCCTGCTAATCGCGACAGACGGACGGACGGATGGGGGCTCGGGACACGTATCGCAGTTCTAATTAAAGAAGGCGTGCTGGAATGTTCTCACGGTGTTCTCAATGGACCAAGTTCATCATTTTTTGGGAAGGTCGTGTTTACAGCCACATCCTCTGGGTCCTTATTTCTCCTATTGTTATTACCTCATGCTATTGTTTGATATTATGAATGGACTTGGTGTTTCAGAAAAGCAAGGCTGAGTTATGGCATGATTAGAGACCATACCATTACATCTTTCTTTTTTCAAGTCAACTATGGATACAGGTAGAGAGTGTACCACAGCATCCAGGTAAAATGCACCTCACGAGACATATAAGCAATTCTGACACTGTACAAGAAACGTGCTTGGGGTTTGGGGTCATACAGAGCTCCAATGGCACAGTACCTCAGATCTGGAAGCTTCTCAGGCCTCAGTCCTGTGTTTGATTAATGGGAGCAAGCCCGAGTTCCACACAGAACAGGGGGTTGCTGAGGAGGCAGCGAGAGCAAAATTGATTGGGGTGAAGATCTCCCGAAGGTTCTGAGCAATCGCAGAGATCATCGAGATAGAGCAGGACAGCTTGATATTACATACTGCGTCTCACATGCTGACTCCATATCGCACGACTCCCAGCTGCCGCTCTGCTGGTGGCAGGTACGCTAAGTGTAACCGACAAGGGAGGGGAGAGATCAGTACAAAATTGGTCCGAGTGGTGAACTAGTTCTGCCAGCCTTCAAGCATCCCAGGCTGGTGATAAGATCTGACTGGGAGACAAAATAGAGGTGAAAATGCCCTCTGAGGCAGGGAGGCAGGCACGCACACCTCCAGATCCCGCCTGCAAACCAACACGGCGCGGCGTGGCACGGTGGCGTCTGGCGGTAACCCGCACAGCGACGGCCAAGCACAACAAAGCGGAAAAATAAATACAGGGCCCTAATAGCCCCGGAGAAAACCGCCACAGAGGACTCACAATGCCAGACGAAGGCAGTTGCGAGGGGGGGAATACGCACTCTCACTCAAAACGCTCGCGGCACACGCACACACGCAGACATACACACACACACACACACAAATAACCAATATCAGCAGGTGATCTGTGAGCAAACAAGTTACATCACTCACTGGGACTTGGCTGTTTGAAAAGGAACTGCTCAAAAACAACAATACAAGTCACCGAAAGGCCATCGTTAAATCGCAAGACTGTCTGACTGCTTGGAGGAAGTTGGCGCTGAGCATGTGGAGCCCAGATTAGGCTTGACGGGCAGGAGCTCAAATTTTTGTCCTTTTAAAGACGCTTCACAGATCTGAGGGTGCAGAGCGCCTCTGGGAGACATGCTGGCATATCAACAGATTCAAGCAAAATAAATCACAAACTAACCAAGAGTAACATAAAGCTGGTAAAGCAGCCATAATAATAGCAACACCTTTAAATAATTACCATCATGCCCCTCAGGCTGATGAGAATTAATGTACTGTTGGTCCACTCACCAGGAAGAAACTTTCCACCGGGCCAGGAAGGTTCACTCTTGACTAAAGATCTCTGAAGCATGGAGAAATTACTGAACACAAAGGTTCTCTCACCATAGGTGCATGTATTACAATAATGACAAGAATATAATATTAGTAAGGGACTATGATCAAAGTAATACATTTCCAATGAAGCATTCTTTCAGGGATACCACTCTTCAGATGCAGCTGTTCCTGTTTCATAACAATTGAGTTCAATATTTACTTGTGCAGTGATGTCTATGCCTGCCAGCCTTTAAGCAATAGCTTTATTTTGCTGATACATTCCTTAGCCTCATCTTAGCTCATATGGCCATTTATACAAAACTGAGCCTTCAGCAGTGGCTCCGAGAGCTCTCCATGCAATAGACTTATGCTGAGGTCAGTTTGGAAGGACAAGAGTGAGGTTGCTTTTAATTACCACCCCTCCCGTCAGGTGCTCTGGTGGGAACCTGCTGAAAACAGAAGGCACACTGACCCTAAAAGACTGACACATTTCATTTAGCTTTCCCAATATCATTGAAGGTGCTAAAATCTCTCATGCCTTTTCTCATATACGCACATGTACTACACAGCTACCAACCCTTATTATTGGTGGGTACATATCTTACTGTGAAGTCCCAGTCCAATGACAGAGTCAAAAAGTGGTGAAATACCTATATTTACAATTCGTACTGCAGGGATTTTAATAGTTGGAACCATTCTGAAACAGAAAATCTTCAGATTACAGCCTCGGTAGCAAACCCTAACTAACATTACCATTAAGTTTAAAGTGCTTTCAGGTGATTTCAAGTGGTGTTTATGAGACAGGTTTGACTTTAAGCAACATGGGTTTGTGCCTAAAAGGTTCTTCTGACAAGTTAAATTGCTCATCTGTTTGTAAACAGGTGGCTTGTTGATTTCAACTGGTTTCAAGACCGCTATGGAGGCTGAAAACAACAAGACTAAGAAGCCCTTTTTATCTAACCCGGGCAGATGACGGAAATATACACTCCATTTCATATCAGACAGTTACGAGCTAAAATTAGCTTTATCATTCGTTTTTATTATGGCCAATTGGTTAACAAGCACTAACTTCATTTTGCTTGCTTGTTTGGTTTTCTCTACACTTCTTCCTTTCAAGGTTCAGAGGTCCCATGCCATTACATCAAACCCACTTTCTCCTTGGACAGTACAAGCAGTTGTGGATGCTTACAAAATTGCTTACAACCAGGTCCAGCAGGTCTCACTGTGATCAGACTGAACCCATTTCAGGTGGATCTGGCATGAAGAGACTGTTAGACTCCACAAGACCATGTTACAGGTTTTTTCACAAAATACTTTCAGAAGTAATACCCAAGCACATGCATTTAGATTGCTCTTCAGGGCCCCATAAAGTCTCCCAAACTCAGCCCATTTGCTTGGTCTAATCCCGTGATCCACGCAGAATTACCCAGACTGGCTACTGATTACGCGTTGGCTATCTTCAGCAGGGCTGTCATTCATGCTAAAGGCGTGGGGAGCGGGGGGGGGGGGGGGGGGTTGACTCAGAGTGGGAACCTAGCTGAAAAAACTCTGTGGAGTCGTGAGCTTCAAAGCGGCTTACGGCGCTAATGAAATAAGCCCACTGGCAATCTGACCGCCGGAGCAATATGCAGCGGGCACCGCGCTCGGGGAATTCCAGCGCTCCGTTTCCATGGGCACCTATTCAAACCCTGTCTCAACCTGTGACGGGCCCCCTGCAGGGAATATTAGCCGTGTGGGAGTCTGTCGCCCCTCAATATTAACATCATTAGGAGGCCGATAAAGTATAGGTCCATTAAATTTCCGACAGTATTAGAATCTGTAAATAGAAGGTCTAGAATATCCCATTCCCCATTCGATTCCCCATCCCCATAAAGGGGTCTCACAGCACAAATTATCGTCTCCATGCCTTATACTGCACACACAGTCTCACCATAAGGATGGTTATTATCTGCTTGCTTCACAGAGCCCTATCTAAAGGAGGTTATAGCACATATAGCTTTACATGTTTCCTTATGCCTTCCAGGTTCTGGGGAGATTTTGCATAGAAGTGGAGCGCACACTCAACAGAAGTGTCCCACTGTGGTTTGCTTGGCCTCATCATGGCTACTCTGCACCTCCTTGCGAACACCTGCTGCCCAATTCATAACTGCAGGCTTCAGAATTAGGACACCGAGACGCAAGCAGAGGGTCTCCATCAGTGAGCGTCCAGAGCTGTGGAGATCCCATGCCATGGGCTGCCAGTCCCCGCCAGAGAACAAAAAGGACCCGGACCTTGATGGGAACGCGACCTTGGGACGGGCAGAGGCGGCCAGACCTTACCAGCCGAGCGGAGAGCCAACAAGAATCGATCAGCTGTTGATCAGGAGTTCTGGTGGACAAGGGGCGCAGGGAGAGAGGAGAGGGGGCGAGGGGCAGGAGCGGGGCTCCCAGAGAGCGAGGAGGTGATAATTAGTCTGGCTGACGGGGAGGGAGAACAAGGCCCGGTGCTCCAGGGCTCCCGGCTCCTGCCGCCCGCCGCCGCCGCCCTCGTGGCTTTGCCGCCACGTAATAAGATTAGCCTCAAAAAACTGCTGCACACAAGGGAATCCAGGTCAGATGCAAATGTGCGAGCGAGACGTCTGCGTGCGGGAGACAGGGTGGGCTGATTAAATGAGCGGTGCTCCCGTTTCCCCCTGGTGCGAGGCGCAGACCTCCCCCCTGCTCCTGCCCGCTCAAGTGCCTCCGCTGTCTGGCTTTTTCTCCCCTCCTCCTTTGTCTGCACTGCCTGGATCTTCCCACTCGCCGGGTAATTCAGACAGACCCACTGGTCCTTTACTAAGCAGCCCTGAAACTAGACTTTCAACACATGACCGTGATAATTATGAAAATGAACCAAAGGCATCTACAGCGGGAATCTTTACAAATGTATTCAAGTACCAGCAGTTTAAAGCTGTACAGTAGTAAACGCCATTCTTTTTGCATAAAAAGACATTTGTTTTATTATAATGAATCCTTTAGATGCCTATAGGGTGAATTTGGAAAAGGCGTGGAGGTCTCTGTGTAACTTCCCGATGCCATGTGAACCCAAAGGTGACAGTCAGAGATGGTGTGAGACAGAGTGGCTGGGCTGAGAGTGCGACTTCTTTGGTCACTTGAAGAGCAGAGTTTTTGGAATAGAGGTGAAGGGTGAGCGTTGCCTCGTTTGGTACTGCTTGGTCTTACCCTGAGCTGCTCTGTGTGTGTCTGGCCTGGGAGCCAAAAATAAAACAGAACAGCCTGCTGCTGATCCTCCAACCAGCGGAGGCACACACAAAAACAGAAATGGGGGGAGAGAGAGAGAGAGAGCATGGAGAAAGAGAGAGAGAGAGAGACAGAGACAGACACAGGGAGACAAAGAGATAGACAGAGAGGTAGACAGAGACAGAAACAGAGAAAGACAGAGAGAGAGAGGGAAAGAGAGACAGAAACAGAGAGAGGAGACAAAGCCAGGGTGAAAGAAAAGGAGAAAACAGAGAGAGACAGAGAGAGAGACAGACAGAGAGAGAAAAAAGCAGAGAACAGAAAGAGAGAGACTGAGCACTGGGACGGAAGTCAGCGGCCCACCTCTTGACATTTGGTGGCTGAAAGTATCTGGGAGCGTCCGCTTCTGCGCTCGGGGCCTGTTGTGCAATCTGTCTGCCATTACCTTATCACTTACAGATTAGAGCCCGTCTGGGATCGGGGCTGCTGATTAGCTAATGACACTGATTTCAATACAGGCTGGGCGGGGGCGCGCCGGGGGAGGAGGGCAGGAGGGGGAGGGGCTGCCGCTGAGGCCGCAGCGCCAGACTGCCATCCCCATGGAGGTCAGGGCGAGGGGCCAGACGACAGAGCGTACCGTACTCAGAACAAGCCGGGATAAGCAGGGGAGCCGGCGGTGCCAGGAACAGAAGCGCACAGCTTAAGGCTGCCTCTCGGCCAGTCGATACGCTCCCCGGCATATAGGACGAGAGACTGAACCCATTATCCGACAAGCTCTGACCCACCCCTGCTAATCATGAACCTAAGAGAAACCTAGTGCTATTCTCATGGGTGGCAAACATGCAGCAACCAAATGAACTGATGTATGCATTGATTTAATTATTTTACATTAGCTGGGTGGTCAAACATTTGTTTTATGTATAACTCTGCAACAGATCAGTGGGATCTAATTAGGGTGCCCCTGGTGCAATATTATGTAACATGTCAGTTGCTCTGAACCTGTGCACAATGATTAAAGGGACATCGTTGGTATTTGTAGTTTTTTTTTGTGGCAATCGAAACTGCAGTTCTTTTGGCCTGAGAGGAGAATGAGCCGCGCAGGACAGCACATGCGGCGTGACCGCTTTCTGCTCTCCGGGCGGAGTGTGTGACATAATCACTGAGGATCCTCTGAACAGGATCTGAGTCCCGCGGTGAACTACGGCAAGCAGCACAACAAGAACGAAAGGGTGAGGATTGGTGGTGGTGATCCTCTGGTCTGAGCGAGAACAAATCCGACCACCTGAATGCTTTCCAACCCCTCCGGAGGTTCTCACTGTGCTTTTTTTTCCCTAAAGCGTGTGTGTATGTGTGTATGTGTACGAGTGTATGTGTGTGTGTGTATGTGTACGAGTGTATGTGTGTGTGTGTGTCTGTGTGTGAGCGCCATGAAAAGCTGACACTGCCTATAGCTACGCGCCTGCGGTGATCCAGGCTTAGCAATATGACATTAATAATAATAAAAAAATTGAAATAAATCCCACTGAAGCAGGGACGGCAGCGAATAACAAGCAGCTTATCACCCGGCTTCTCCACATTGTGGGAGAGGATGTAGACTCCAAAATCCAAATTTGTCCAAACCACCCACATCATGTGTGAGCTTCCCACCAACAGCAACAACAAATCTGCCTCTGATATCTGCTGCATGGCACAGCCCACAATGGCTTCCCGCTTCGGAGGGGGGGAGAAGAACCTTACTCAGAGAGCGCCTTTTGGGAAGCTCTAAATGGGTCACTCTCTGACCCGCATTACGGGCGCAGATCGTTTCGTAATCGCGGCTTGCTTTTGTGGAGCGCCCCTTACCCCCTTGAGCCTCTCCTGCCAACGTCTCAATTTGACCGGATTAAAGGGGAAGAGGAGCCTTTCCACAATGGGAGATAGGATCCTGCCCTCCTGAAATCCAGACCCTCTTTATTCTCAGGGCACATACACACACTTCCTGTGGGATGAGGAAGCAATCAGTTACAGTGGAAAAAGAGGCACTTAGAGGTTGCTGTTTTCTCTGGCGTCCTCCACATTACAGGACACTGGCTCCATGCAATCAGTGTGAGGATGTTATCATCAAAAGCTGTGATCAATTCCGTTCCTACCCGCTCTATCCAAACAGCTTCTTTCAAATGACAAATTAATATGACTTCTGCGCTTCCAGTCTTGTCAAAAATCTTCCTGTGATTTAGTTTTTCTTTTTAAAAAGAAGATGACAGGGCCGCTGTATGATGTTGTTGGGGAACTGCTGGTTTGAACGTTTAGGTCATCATACTCACTGTGAAAACTACTCCACCTCCGTTTCAATAGAATTTGGCTGTTTAAATGGTTTCCAGAACGTTTAAGATGTAAGAAAAACGGTTAGAGCAGGAGGAGGGTGTTTGCTTAGCAGATAAATAATGTAACATAAAATAAATAAACCATGTAGCTGTCGACACGAGTCCAAGTGGGAACTTAATTAGAGCTCTTCCCATGTAATTACAGGAGCTTTGATATGTCCTTTGACATTGCTGCAGTGGAGAAAGGCTTTGAGATAGGGCTTTGGAAAAGCGGCTGAAGAGTTCAGACGACTGCCACTTGTGGTGAACACAGCTCTGTGTCACTTCTACAACCAGCTCATCTCTCCAGCTCACAAAAGCGCCCAGTTCAAACTTGGAATACACCAGAACCTTCCGACAGGGAAAAATTTCCTGTTCTCTTTCTTCTGAAACATACATTCAAAACCCTTGTTTTTCGGACACGAGGGAAAGTGTAACACAACACATTGCGTGGCTGAGTTCAAGGCTCTGGTTTAGGCATGAAACGGTCGATGCTAACAGGGCACCCTTAGATCAGCATCACAGAAGTGCAGAGTTCTTCTGATCCCCCAGAGGCCCGGGTTAATCTAACATATGGCTTACGGCAGATTAGATGCTGAGGTCCGGGCCTGTGACGCCAATGACCCCCTCTGGATCTGACAGCGCGTACGCCCGAGAGCCGCCATGATCGCATCGCCCGCAGTGTGTTTCAGGCCAGCCCGAGGCGCGCGCGTACCCACTTCCTGGTACAGAGACGCCAGCAGGCATGTGCACATCCGCTTCCTGGAAGAGGCCAGGCCGAAGATGAGCAAGGAAAAAAGTGAGGGATTGTCCTTCTTCATTGTCATTTCCTTTATCTACTACAAAATAACAAAAACAAGGCCAAAAACCCACATTTTTTTGTCAAGACTAAGAGGCATAAATGTTTCATGCCTGTAAGTGTTAATAATAATGGTCACAAGGTCACCTGATGCGAGATAGCCAGTTGAATGCCATCATCAAGAGAAAGACTGAAACTGCATATACAGAGATTGCTTGAACACAGTTAAGTGACTGATTTTTACACTTCAACAGTCTTCAAGACTAGTTTTCAAACATTTCTTGGTCAAAACAGCCTCTTTGCTTTGTAGTGTACCTGGAAACAACATGGAAGCTAACTGTCAATCTGCTTTGAATCTCTTCTGTTTTACATTTAAAGTTATGTTTTTCTAAAGAAATGTCTAATTCAATAAAGGAATAAAGTAAAAGGGACCAAAAAATATAAATATGACATGGACAAATATGAAACATTGAAGAAAAGGCCATGATATGCCTTTGGGGAAAAAAAAACAGATGGAATGTTGAAGAAAAACAAATATACTGCACTTAATAAGAGTCTATCAATGAGGTCTATATAGGTATGGATTTCTGGTCATGTAAGTTCACCATGCCATTAAAGTATCACTAGACATTACAATGGTTCATCTGCCACTGAGCCTCACCCAGCCATGCCTACAAACGATCCTTTTCAATGTCTGATATCCGTAAGAGGCTCGTCCTCACAGGCCCTGTTCACACCTGGTATTAACATGCGTCTTGGGTGATCCGATCACAAGTGGACAGCGCTAAGTACAGGTGTGAATGCACCCAAGGCGCACTGAGGACGCATTGAGATCTGATCGCTCAGACCACATACGGCCACATTCTTTTAGCAGTGTGAACGCAAATGTGCCCTGGGCCACACCGAAGGACTGCCTGCTCAACTGAGAACCTCTGCGTGAGTGGAAGTACATAATCATTCGCGTAACAACGGCGCCTTTTCGTGTACAGTCACACTGGTGTTATCAGCCGTTTAGTGCGTATGCTAAAACTGGTGCGATTAGACCACTAAATTGGAAAAATTCTAGCTAATTTTAGCTTTGAGGAAACAGCGATTTAACGTCAAAAAATACAGCAAATGCTAACTGAAAACTATGAGAAGCTTAATAATGCTAATGAAAACATAACAAACCATGTAACATAACACACGAGCTACATAGCTTGAAAAATAACGTTACGTGCGAAAGGGTTTTAAAGTGCGACAACGGGCAACAACAACTAGAGTTCGCGAGCTACCTCAAATGCTTCCAAGCCCCAAAGGTGTAATGCAATATATTACATGGAAAAATGGTATTATGAATAATATGTGAAGTGTTGTAGTTCTACAAATAAATGTTAGTAGACTACTGTGGGAATCATAACAAGATTTACGTTATCATGAATATCAGGTTACGTAGACTCTTAACTCTGAACAGGTCGCTCCTTAGGTAATGCATGCACTTCTTTCTTCGAATACCTTCTTCCATAACAAGCACACTTCGGTTTTAGAAAAGTAATTTATAAATGTATTCACAATACCAGCAAACACCCTCAATATTAAACTACATTATGAAACATTTTCATTGCAGTGAATAATGCAAGAAACTTTGGAAACATAATACCTTGCTTAGCCTATTTAATTCAACCATACTGGCAAGGTGCCAGACAAATACAGTGAAGTTCAAAATGTTCTAATCTAGCGTTTCTGCTTTTTCCAACGATAAACAGAATTTAACAAAAGATCAGCTGCGGCTGAGTTAAGGGTATTTAATTTCAGTGATGAACAGAATCTAGCTTGCTAGTCAACTAGGTTTTCATTTACAGGCATTACTGCATAGTGACAGTCATAACAAGCATCAAGCAGACCTTTAAATGATGCGTAAACTTACATTTGCAAACGGAAATGACATACGTGTTTATTTGCATATAGAGCGGGGAAGTGAGATCCGATCACAAGTGGTCACTCAAGACGCATGTGGAGACGCATTCTAATGCCACGTGTGAGCTGACATACTTAGAGCTGTCCACTTGTGATCGGATCACCCAAGACGCATGTTAATGTCAGGTGTGAACAGGGCCACAGTGTCTCTGCCTGTGTCTCTCTGCATAAAACTTTGTATACTTTGGAAGCAAAGAGCTACAGCACATTACTCTCCAATACATGAACTGAGTCAAAAATAACATTTTCTGAGGAATAAAAAAAGGATAATTGTTATTTTAATGTATTTGTCTTCCAAATTCCAAACGACAAATGTAGCAGCAAATCTGTCCCAAATGAATTAACACTTGTTTTAAAGGAAAGGAGAAGTAGGTAAATTCACTTCTGCAAATCTTTGACAGATTGCCCCTTAATATTAAATTCATTTATATGAAGTACTAAAAAGATTACATGATAATTATTACATGATACAATACAACTAATGATTAAAAATTTACAGTTCCCTAAATCTGTATCCCATTTATACAGCTGGATATTACTGGAGACACAGTATGTTACTCAGGGAGAAACAACTTCTTCATCCAGAATTCAAGCTAACAAACTTCAGCTTCCCACTCCACACAAATGCCCTTAGTTATTACTGTTGCTGAAAATCTCTTAAAGCATCCTCCTATCTCCCGCCGTTATCAAGTTATGAAAAGAAGAGTCCTCTCACGTTACATATGTATGTCAGGTTGTTAAAAATCGAATGCGGTCGCTGGGCATTAATTGTGTAGAACAGCATTTGGAAATAGCACTCAAAGGCCAGGGCGCAGCGGGGCTGTCTTAATTGCTGCCTGGCACCATGACGCTGACGAGCCCCGCAAGGCCCAGGAAGGCCTCCAAGCTGCGCGTCCCACAGCCGCCTGTGGCGAGGCCTCCGACTGAGGGCCGGCCCATCCTGACTCATCCCCCCCCCCCCAGACCGGCCCTCCACCGGATGACAGCTTAATGAAGGCATATGACAACAAAACGGGGGTTTGGGGGAGGGGGGGGGGGATGCGGCGGTGTGGACGCCGACCTGCTGGAGGCAAAATACCATCTTTTGAAAAACACAGCCAATTAGAATGGCTTAAATGAATTCCATTACCAGCCCTGAAAAACACACACACACATACACACACAAAACCCTCTGACTGCAGGCAAGGAAAGCTGTGGCCACAAGCTCTCGAAACACTACCGGTGTCGTGGTACAGTGTGAACGGAATTCTGCTTCACTCTTTTTCAGGTTGCATCTGTACAAATATTCAAACCAATGTTAATATCGCAGGGGCAGGAATAATAGTATATCTGCAATAAGCTGCTGCGTATTCTCACTGCAAAACACAAAGAGCGGATGTGGCCAGCAGTTTAATAAACACGTACGCAGAAGCACCATGTCTCCTTGGCTGAAACATGACAGGACGTCCCCTCGTCTGTTCGGGGGGGAGGGGGTGGGGGGTTAGAACGAACGGTCCAAAACAGCTAACAATAACCGCGCGGCATCGCGCGGGCAGCAAGAGACGGGGCCTCGGACTTGGTGACTGTGAACACTCCCGCAGCCCTGGCGGGGTCAGAGGGCAGATTCCACTGTTACTGTCCATTTCTCAAACCTGACAATCGGTTTAGCGAGCTGAGGGAGCATTTGCGCGGTGACCTGCGCCTGGCCCCATTTTTTTTACTCCCGTGTCTGTATCTCTGACCTGGGACCTGTGGCCGGAGGTGCTTGCCTATCGCTGCAGAGGGCCCTGAGCAAGTGCAGGAGCGTCACGTGGAAAGAGTGATATGAGACTGCTGTCGCCCTCCCCGGGCCTCCCCCTTCGTCCGGCCCTGATACTAACCAGCCGCAATTAAACAAACACCGAACTGGCGGGGTGAATGCGGGGGGAGTGGGGGATGGGGATTTGGGGGATGGGCACAAACACACAGGAAAAATGTCCCGCAGACAGAATTCACTGCGTTTCTTTTTAATATCCCTTTTCCTAAAAGGCCAATTACAGGTTCCCGACGAGCCCACATTAAACAAACATTAGCCTCTCTTTCCAGCTCCGCCGTGCCAAACTGCATTGTTTCCAGATGCCACTCACGCAGCCTCGCGGCCATCCCGGAGAGGGGCTTCTTTAAGTGACAGCTGGTTTCTATTGGACTTTTAAATCAGCTCTGG
Organism: Megalops cyprinoides; assembly: GCF_013368585.1. Taxonomy (NCBI): domain Eukaryota; kingdom Metazoa; phylum Chordata; class Actinopteri; order Elopiformes; family Megalopidae; genus Megalops; species Megalops cyprinoides. The sequence continues at coordinate 12,820,331 of NC_050587.1, forward strand.
GCTTGAATGGGGCCGGAAAACCAGCCGAGGGAGAGACGAAGACAAAGGGAAGGAGGGAGGGGTTTCTGGGAGTGCTAACATTAAAGGTGATGCGATTCTGTGCAGCCTGCTGTCCAAGGTACAAACAACATGCAGCTCTGGGGACCAAGGTCACTCTTAGCAATGTGTATCTTCTGGCCACAGCTGCTAACTCCCTCCAATTTCACGCTGACAGACACCAGATACAATGAACACCGCTGATGAGAGATAACCTGTCTGAAACACAGCACAACAGACTGCTTGAGCTGTCTGGACTTACCAACGTGTTCATCCCTACTGCTTACCAACAGAAACACAAACCCACTCACACAGGCAAAGATTCCTCCCACATCCACAAGGGACACTATATTAGGCCCTGTACCACAGCGACTTAACCAGAACACTTCATAATACCTTCAAATGATCTGTGCAGATATCTCTGGTACCTTTGGTAGGGTGACCGCTGGCAGCTTCACCAACAGGATGTAGTGACCTACGAAGTACAGGTGCAATGGCAGCCCTGTATGAGCTTGACACGGGCCTTCAGGGCCTGCACAGCGGTAGTTGAGGAGTGGAAGATGCGTGCGTGTGTGTGTGTGTGTGTGCCCGCATGTGGCGGGGGGTGGGAGGGCGCAGGGGGAAACTGAACAGAATAATTAAACCCTCTCTACTTCAAACCAGCTGCTGGAATCCGTACCCTCTCAGCAGGATTTTACATTTTCCGATAAAGATAAGGTTCAACTAGCTAATTCTTCCACTTTAAAATCACCACAGAAACACCGGACGAGGAGAATAAGATGCACAGACTTGAGGTTGCGGAGCGATGAGCGCAATTCAAAACAGTGAGGTTCTTCACAAAGTCTCGCTACTGAAAATGCGCTCTGCAAGAGCGAGATTAAAAAACGAGATTAAAAATCGCTGACCACTTCCACACATAATCATCTAGTCTACAAAGGCCGTGAATGCTCCCACAGAGTAATGAGGTTCTTGTTTAGCATGTATGACGTTAAACCTTCAGATCTCCACATATCTGGAGCTGATTAACACAGGAACAGACCCAATTTCTGCTGGAACTTTTCCGGTTGGGGGCACCAGAAAACTTGAGGAGCATGTTGTTTTGGATTAGGCACCAGACCGCAGAAATGTGGCTTCTTTTCCTCATCAGAACTTAAGGGCATGAGCATCCTTTGTCATTTTCTTCCTGAACTCATACACACGTACAGTCGCATACGTGCACAGATACCCGCGCAGCATGAGCAATGGCAGAAGGTGCGAATGAGCACCTCTCCTGTCTGACAGTTAGGACAGCGGTGGGCTGTGTGGGAGTACAAGCACGGCCGATACGTGGGAGCTGCGGATAACGTGGCTGACAAGGCGTTGCGTCAAACTGCAGCCCCCTTCTGTGAGGCGAGTCATAGCTCGTGGGCTCGCACACACACACGCGCACACACACGCACACGCGGCTCCACGTCCACCTGGGTTAAAAAACCCATTTATTTCTCTCTGTTTACCCCAGCTCTCTCAGAGGATCTGCAGATGATGCAGTTATCATCTGTTTGCAAGCGATGTAAAAAAACATCCCCCGCATGTGTTTTTCGCTTGACTCCAGATCTAAAAATGACCCGAGAACAACTAATGGCAGGGAGATGTGAGGAGACAGTGAGAGAGAGAAAGAACACCAGGCCAGGTTAACCACTCAGAGCCCTGTCCTGACCAAGACTCAACTGCTTGTAGGTGGTCACTGGCTGGCCCAACCAAGGTTGAGCTCTCACAGCGCTTTAAACAAACCTACAGCTGCCTTCTATAAAAACACATGAAGGTGTCAAGCTGTGAACACGGTCCCAATTTCACACACTGAGGGGCTAAAATGTATTCTGAAAGTATCCACCTTTCACGTTATAAGGACCGATAAGCCCTGGTTCCGTGTGTCCCCAGGTAGCTGTTATGTGATGCACAGTGGGCAGGGAGAGGGTGCTCAGGGTGGTTGGGGATGTGGAGGCCCTGTTAGGCCCTTCTATCGGATGTGAAAGAGGACATTTTACACTTCCTGTGCCTGGACTGAGTGCTCTCTACACAGGGCGGGTGGGGAGGAGTGTGCAGAGGAACATTACCCCTGTGTAAGGACCACGGCGACCCCGTCACAGTAATGCAGAAAGACGGGTCCCCTGCCCGGCACTGGAGGTGGGCTGTCACCCCCACGCGGGAGAGTCAGGTCACATTATCGCCGCGTGGCACGCAGGCGTAATCTTTTCACCCCTACCCCTCACTGCTCGACGTCACAAGCAGCTGCCGTGCAGTAAAGGTGTGATGCTGCTCTGGCGGAGTTTGGCCACGGGCCTCAGACGGTAAAATGGAGGCTGTCACTCTCTCTTTGTCCAGCGTCTGCCTCCCCAAACTATGCTAACCTCTGCACCACGCCCAACCTCCTTCCCTGTTCTGTTCAAAGACATGTGGATAACATGTCTCCCCCACTTTAAACACGAGCTGATTCCAAGACGCCATATATTGGCATATTCTGAGACCGTACTAGCACTGCTGGAGATGGATCAGGGCTGCGGATGACTTCTATGGATTATTCCTACAGACAGATTATTATGTTCAGGGGGCAGGAGCCTCCTTTGTAGCAGTGCAATATAAGGTTCTTACCCTGTAAGGGAAACTCTATCCATGGGATCTGCAGATATATAGAGGAAAATAAAACATCTACACATGCTTAGTGGTATAGACAACGATACTCTATAGCTATCCTATTATATATTCCCCAATGACCTACAAAAAAAACAAAACAGTAAATAAGGCTCTCTTGTTTGGGTGAAGTGCTTGCCACTTTAAATGACACACCTAGCCCATGTTGTTCTACCAGCACCGAAGGCTGTATCAATAACTCCATCAGACATAACGAAGGACATTTCCCATTTCGCCTCATAAAGCCGCTGGAGCAAACTCCGAGCAGCCTGATTAAGTGGTGACATTTGCAATCACAAAAGCAGGAAAATCCAGCAAGACGAGAAACGCAAAGCAAACCGAAGTGGCGCAAGTGCGAGCTTCCTGTGCGTGTATCTGAGCGGCGCAATCAAGCTCAGTGGCTCCAGGGTGTTCGCTCGAGCCTGGGCGCTTCCTGCGGCCGGCCGCCCCCGTATCGCCCTCCATCTCGTCTCGCCCTCCTCGGGGCGCAGTACTCACATAGTCTGGCAGGGCGGCGCTGTCGTCCGATCCCAGCGGTCCCCTCAGCGACTGCGTGGCCTGCTCTAGGACCTTGTTGTGCTTCTTGGACAGCAGAGCAAACAGGCTGAGGGACGCCGTGAGGCAAGAGAGAGAAAAAACGACAGTTGGAGGCAAGCGTTAGAGTCGTGATGAAACCATGGCAACCAGAATGTCATCTATCTATACTTATCGTGCCTTTATTGAGTAATTGAGTAATTAAACATCTTTACACACACTGCAATATTCCAAAACGTAAAACTATGACTAAGGGGGAGGTCATTCATCATGTATTTTACAGCCAAAATGATCCCCTGGAGTGTTTTACAAGAGAATCATGTCAATAATCATTATTGTCGTTAAAATATACTATTTTAGCTGCCTGATATTTTCACAAGGTTGTGCCTGTAAAAATTCTGGAGAATTTTTAAGTTTTATATAGTACAGTTACTTTAAAGTCCTATTATTTTTGTCTGTGTTGGAAACGACGTCACTGTAGAAAATCTGAGGACACGTTGTTATAAAGCCTTCTTCTAGAGCTCAGACTCCTCTATCAACCCATCTGGGGTCAGGCTTTCTCAACTGACACCAAAGCCAAATTCTATACCACAAATTAGGATGCAAGTTTGTTTCAAGACAGTTCGCTTTATGTTCTGGAGATTTCTTTTGAAAACGTATTTCAATATCTCTGAAGTGATTCTTCAAATGAAATCTACTAAGATACCATTTGACACTGGCATTGTTAAGAGATGTTTAAGGCACATAGGACCCCTAACATAAAGGTTGCAACTCTGTTTTTATCCAACCAGTCAATTTACTGTCAGTGAACCATTCAAAAACAGAACCATAACATAAATAGCTAACACAGAACATGAAAACATGCATGTAAACCAACCAATATTAATGTTCAGAAAAGAATGAAACATATTTACGCAAAGGGGCTAGATATGACATCTTATATCCTTGGAGATCACTAAAGTGCGTTGGAGACAGCTACACACAGATGAAATGTAGTGTAATGACACTGTAGCCAACCTAACTAAACTTGCATGCTGTGCTAACCTCAGGCTCAAATTTGTCAAAGAGGGTGAAAATTAACAAAAAAGGACTATATGTGAACATACGTGTTTTACTGCAGAACAGGATTGCATGGTCACAGTGTACATTACATGTAAATGCATAAAGCAAACATAAAGCCTACATCAACATGGCATAGTGGCTGCATTAAACATTAATAATGAGGGACTCTGCATGACACATGATATGCTGTTATGCCATGCTTATGCAGGCTTTATGCATGTTTTATGTAGTGGCATACAATCTACAATGTGACTGGACTGCCGTATTCCTGAAAAGTTATTACTCACATGTTCTCTAAAGTGATCATTTGAATTCATGTGTCAGTATGCTCTACTGCAACATAAAGGCATCTCTCAAACCCACAAGAATGCAGACCTCCATACCCAAGGAGTGGATATCAATGGGTTAAACAATCTCTCTTTAAAGCTGATGGATTCTGCCATCACTTTTCACAAAGCATGGTGGGGCTGGGAGGGCTCTGACTCTTTTTATGCCTTTTGCTTGTACAATCTCAGATAACTATCCACAAGAGGAAAACTACTTTTCCAGCACACAAACATGCAATATCACTGGACCCGAAAACATAAATATTGGTTTTAAATACATGGATTCTTAGGCCTGGTTTTATACTGACATTTTGCACATTTTTCTTTATACTGATATGACATGGACACAAGAGAGTAGCTGTCTGTGAAATTAATTGTGAAAAACATTATACGCGCCAAAAGGCCGCACAAAGGCTTCTCTGGACTGCGCTGTTGTCTTTTTGATTCTGCTAACTACTTTCCCGAGCACCCCGTTTTTCTGTGTTCTTTCTCCCCAACGCTGTCCGCCACTTCCAAAAATAACAGTCTCATGTGGACGCCGAGGAAGGCATGGGGGGAGAGCAGCTTCTCACTCCCCTCCCAGAACTGGGGGGTTCAGCAGCGAGGCGGAGTTTGTTTTTCTCCTGGCCCTAAACCCCGGCGACGGATTCCGTTCACATGATAGCGCTTGTTGACTTTGACTCTCGAAATCTTTATGCGGATCAAACCGCATTTGTGTTCCAATAAAGCTTGATGAGGGGGTTCATTAGAGGTCATTACTCCGTTCAGATAACCACATCCGCTGTAAGCTTTCTCTCGCTCTCACTTGGGGGCTCTCAAGGACGAGCTACAACCTAGAACTCTGACTCCTTTCCACTGGAGGGACTTCACAGACTATCAGAGGCATCAAAGCCCACGCCACTCTCCAAGCTGCCTTCATTAAATAAATAAACTGGGAAATGAATTCCATTTATAGGTGTCAACACTCCAGGGTAATACACCTCACTCTTGCAATGCTGCTAACCAAGATGAGGATGCTTTCATAGGCAGAGAGTACAGGATAAAGGCAAACACATAGAAAACTATTCAAACTGACAGATTTATTCCCTACACAGCGATACATTTTCCTTTTAAAAGGCTTGAAGGCGTGCAGGTATATTGAACTGAAATTAATACTTCAGTTTCCCAAATCTCCCCCTTTGATGAACAATGGGACTGAACAGGAGCACTTGTGCTTTAAATAATCCAAATGCTATATCCATCCACCTTCTCAAGGTCTCCTGAGCTGGTCCTTGACTCAGTGTCAAGCGCGCGTAAATACCCACCTCACAGGATATGACTGCATCCACTCAAACTGACTCACAGCTCAGAAAGTACTTCAGGGTTCAAGTTTACTCTTAATCTGTTTTTAGACAGCTAAGTTAAGAAAAGGGATACAGAGAGACCTGATCAACTTGACCAAAATGAATATTTCTGTGTAATTTCTATGTACATAAATATGTAATTTCTAATGCTTTTATGGCCCTGAGTCTACTATTATGCATCTCTCACTAATTTAAAATAATGATTCCTGGCATTATTATGCGGGACATAACCTGGTCATCAAAAAACACCAAGAACTTCTCAAACTACCACACACTGACATCTTCATGATACACTATAAGATAAAGACACAAAGCAGACACTGTTCATTGCCTGCAATGGCCTTTCAGACCTCTGCTGCTAAAATGCCATGGTTGCTATGGCTGCTCCTTCAGCAAGTAAATCTCTTAGACTGCTTCTTCCCGGCAAAAACAAAAAGCAAACAAAAATGCATGCACACACGAATACTCTTATTGGTCAAATTAGATAAAACAGTTCAATAAATCAGTTCTTTTCCCAAACTATTTCTGTATACAACAGTGCTCACAACAATTCATGTTTTAACACTTAAATCAGCTTTTCATTAGATGCGCCCTGCCACACTGTACACATTGTTTGGGAATGGTTTGAGGAACATGATGAAGTGTTCAAGGTGTTTCCCTGGCCTCCAAATTCTCCAGATCTCAATCCAATAGAGCATCTGTGAGATGTGCTGGACCAACAAGTCCGATCCACGGCGGCTACACCTCGCAGCTTACAGGACTTGAAGGATCTACTGTTAATGTTTTGGTGCCAGATACCACAGGGCACCCTCAGGGATCTTGTAGAGTCCATGCCTTGGCGGGTCGGTACTGTTTTGGCGGCACACGGAAGACGAACAGTATATTAGGCAGGTGGTCATAATGTTTTGGCTAATCGGTATATATATATATATATATATATATATATATATATGCCCAAAGGTACAACATCAGTGCCCCAGTGGGGAACTGAACCAGCAACCTTTCGGTTACTAGCTTTGCTCCCCACCACTACACCTCACTGCACATCTATCGTTGCTGTTACCTTAATAACACTAAAAAAAGACAAACATGATCAAATAAAGACATCTCTGTATATGAATTTAGACAGGAATTTCAGTAGAATGCAAGATCTCCACCTGCTCATGGGTATCAGGATCACCAGCTGAAACTGGGAACTAGGAAGAGTGACTGAAAAGATTTAAGCCTCCACCCCCATGTTCTGTCCTAAAACATTCCACAACATTCCGCCTCAAATTAGATGTACCATAACGTTCAGTACTTAGCTCGGTACCATTTCCCTCTACACCAGATACCCTGAATCCCTAAAAGCTATGTATGGATTAAATTCTACTTTCACACTGGTGAGTCTTGATACATAGGCCTCATTACATTACATTATTGTCATTTAGCAGATGCTCTTATCCAGAGCAACTTACATATGTTACAACTGTTATACAGCTGGATATTTACTGAGGCAATTGTGGGTTAAGTACCTTTCCCAAGGGTACAGTAGCAGTGCCCCAGTGGGGAATTGAACCAGCAACCTTTTCGTTAAAAAAACTGTACTTTACCACTGTGCTACACTGCTGCCCAAAGGTGAGGTCTCCTCACCATTTTAAGACGGCCCTGGAAAGGCCTCTACCTGACTGCATGACCACCAGCTCAAGCAGATCATTATTAATCCAAAAGTTCTGTCAGCAAAACAAGAGAACATAGATGGAAAACAGGCAAATTTCAGGTAAATGAATGCACTGAGTACCTTAGAAGCACTTTTCAGTGGAGGCTGAGTCCCTCAGAGTATTCATGACCTGACTTGATACAGTGCTGGATAAATTCTAGACTACAGAAAAAAATGATGAGTCTAGGTTGGGTGAAAGGTCTGTTTTTGTCATTAACCTAAGAGTAAAACTTAATGGTTACACTTGAACTTACACAATTGTCTCCCAGCATTAACCTTTCAACCCAATAACCAAGAATTCACCCACGTCCCATCCTCAACTACAGCTGCTCTCTTCCTCAAAACACCAGTTTGTTTCGATACCATACAATTGGACTGGGACTTTAAGAACATCACAATTACCCCTTTTATGTAAACAGATCTCTACTTTAGTTTAGAATTCATTTGTTTCACAAATTTTAAAATATGTTACAAATTCACAATATATTAGTAATTGTGAAATATTTGGAAATACTGGCTTGCAGCAATTGCACCTTGAACAATAACTTCAGAGACCAACAACATCAATCATTATACTGAAAAAGAAAAGCACGCGTAGATTTTTATCTAGCCCCTTAAAAAAATCAGTAAAATCCCTGGTCTGAACTCTGTCTGCCACATGATGGAACACCAAGATTTTCATTCTTCTGTGGCTAAGCTGCAGTTGACACTGGCATAACTTAATCCTCTTACCACACTTTCTTAAACAAAAAAAACAACAGAAACAATAGAAACTTAAAATGTTTTGTTGTCTGCTTGAAATAAAATAATATGATTTTAGCTGGTTTAATCAGCAGGTTGGTAGTTTGGACACTTTCAAACTATTAGGCATATAAACATGATAGCAATAGGAAAAATAGGAAGTAATAGGAAACAGGTAATAGGAAATAGTAATAGGAAAGTAATAGGAAAAATCAGTTCCATTCATTTGAACAAAATATCAAATGTCAATGTTGGAAACACTACAGTCACAATGGTTAAAAGATAAACAAGAATGCCTCACAATCCAAGTCATAATTTCTTATGTTTTCCCCCCAACCAAAGAGTCCCCCAGATGAAGAACCCTTTGAAAATGTGTCAATTACCCACGTGGGTGATTAGGGCACAGGCTGTCACTCAGCGAAAAGGAACTGCAGTCGACTGTACTGTAGTTCACGTTTTGTTTTGTCTAGACACAGAGTTACTCAGTGTCACTAAGTGCCGGGCGGCTGTGTCAGGCCGACCTACTGAGAGAGCAGAAGGAACACAAACTGGCAGGCAATTGGTGAGCAAACATGCTCCCTGTCTGATGAGGGCCAGATTCTAGACACATTTAGATGAACATATATATGCTCAATAACAGAATCGGCATATTTCCATTCCAAGTAATAAAAGTAAGGGATTGCATTTAAGTAGCACCTTTCAGCCTTTCCAGGTTCTAAATACACTTTACAGCTGAGGGGTGGGCTGACATACTTATCTCCACCAGCACTATTGTGAAGCAGCCATTTTGCATTAGAAAGCTCACCACACATCAGCTGAGGTGCAGAGGGTGGGAATTATTTAGCTAATGAAACTGGGAGATTATCAGATGGCCAGACTGAAAGAGTCTGATTTGAAATTTAAAAATTTAAAAAACAAAATTTATCTCATCACTCTTAAAATACACCTCTATGTACCCCAGCGCTACTCCACAGAGGAAGAATGACATAATATTCAATGTTTCATCTAGACTTAAATGTACAGTTTCCTTAAGACTAATGAAGATGGCAAAATTTCTGCAGTACCATTTCATTGGATAGTTTATGATCCATGTAATACTTTGGATATTATCCAATGAAGGATGACGAATCTCTGCCCTTTTACAGAAGAAAAGTTGACTATCGGAAGTTGTAATGCCACTACATATTAGTCAGAGCCCCCGTGTTTAGCCTATCACATTTATTCACCTTTAATCCCCTTGAATCCAGCTAGCTAATCTACATACACTAACCCAGTTCAATTTCCATCACCTATGCTTTACATACAAAGCATATTTCATGGAAATGCATATACCATCTCATTACCAAGATACCAACAGGTATGGATTAGGGGAACTACTGACCACATCAGAAAGGTACAGTTTTCACTATCTCTCCTGCCTACAAAGTAATACGAAGGTGAGATGTATCAACTGGCCAATGGCCCCAACAGGTTAAACGCAGGCTATGTCCAAAGTAAACATGACAGTTGTCTTGACTGACTATAGGGCAAATTTCTATTATTGGGACTAGTATGAGTAGTATGAATTTCTGAACAAAAATAATATAATAATGCCACTGATTATGACGACATGTCCAAAAAACAAAGATGCATCACCAGCTGATCAAGTCATGCAAAGGTGTGTTAAAAGTATGACCTCACTCAATGGAAAAAAATTAAACAATAACAGAACATAACAATCATTGCAACACAAAGAGGATGCTAGGCAGGCCTGTGGGTGATAACGGTGTATGCTTGCAAATGTTCTGCACACTGTTTTAATGTTTAATCAGGAGTGGTGAACTGTAAACGACCCTGACCTGGAGAAACAGACTGGAGTATTATACTTGGGAGGTGTGGATAAGCCCCTTCATCTGCCTTTAAGACGCGACTGCCCTGCAATCACGATGATTCTGTTCAATTCTGGCTTCAGAGGCCCACGAATGTGGAGCCCTGCAGCTAGCTTCTGAAGTGTTCTGCCTGGCCGGTGCGAGTAATTGTTTCAGGTAAGGCGTCTTCAGAAGCGCACGGCCATGGACAAAATCTCTCAGTCTGTTCAATTAGGCTCGCGAGAGGAAATCGAGCACTGTACAAGTCATTTTCTCTGCCAGTGCCATCTAAGAGATACACATTAATTTGTATTCAAACTTCAGATTAGCCCGAGTAGTTTTTACTGTAACACTGGAAGGATAGACAATAGTTAAAATGGTTCAGCTCTTTTCGAATGGAGATACCATCAAGATAAAAAAAAGCTAACAACCAACAACTAATCCTTTTAAGAACAAAAAATATTTTTAAATCAAGAAATTGATTCAGTGCTTATGGTGACAGCACATGATAAAAAAAAAACAAACTAAAACCTGAACAGGAAGGGGCTTCAGAGAGGCACTTTGGGCAGGCACCACAAAAATAAGCATTTCTAATGTGCCATGAAGAGGACGCCTTTTGCAAAATAATTCAAATTATGGAGATTTAGTCATTAACTTCAGAAACATAAAGGATGTCATCCTAATCATATACACGTACATGTACTTTCTAACCATCCTTCTCTGGTCATTATAAGATCTAAGGATGCATCTATTGAACAATATTAAACCTTTACAAACACTCAAGATGTGAAAGAAGTGCTTGTACTGTACAATCCAGTGTTCTGCACTCAAAAAAGGGGAAAGAACCCCCCCACCACCACCTTGTATGTGAATAATAAGTGTATGTTTTAAGGCACACATCACAGAAGACCAATTACTATTCAATCACATCTGTCAGTAACACCATCCCATGTTACCCTTTGCTTTAACAGAAAATAAAACACAAAATTTCACCCAAACAGCAAAAAACACAAACAGGACATTAGTGATCTGCAAACTGTAACTAAAGAAGCAGGCTCTGCACTGCAGCTGCCATAACTATAACTGGCCACCTGACACACAGCTCACATACGACTTCAATCCTGGGAGCACTTCTTGGTTTGTGATACGATATGTTTTGTGACATAACAAAATTATTAATCATCAGTATATTGTACTACAATTAAACCACAGTAATAAGCACATTTGCTGTGGTACCTTACCGAGTAGAATCATGATGGACGTAAATGTGTCAGATAGCCGCTGATGGAAACCAGTCCCATCATGCTCTGCCTTACATGAAGCGGGGTCCTTTACAATGGCTTTGCTTCTTTTGAAACCTATGCCCTACCGCATGATGTAAGAACATGGTAATGACTGCCAGACCACAGAGCAGCATACACCATTCACCTCTGTGAATAACGTTAATGAATGAGGTACTATACACAAAGGACTAAAACACATTATAAAGAAAATGATTCATGACTCAGACCTAAAATGCTTCCATATATAGGTGAGTTGAAATTAATGTACACATCAGATTAAAGCAGAAAATGAAGCCACAGAGGTTAAGATTGTCTTGACCCTTCCACATAATGACTAACACAATGATATTTCACTCAATCCAGTCAACCCTGGGAACCATATCTCACAACATCAGTCACAACGACTCAATCAAAAGAAAAGTGGACTGTTTTGATAAACATGTTTAATGGTTTTATTGACATGCTTAATGGTCTGATTGACTGATTATACAATTAGCAATGCCTTCCTGGGAAGCATAATTGACCCCGCGAGAATGCGTTTCCTTTTTTAACTTGTGTATTAAAGGCCAATCAGTCACTATCCACCAGATAAGCAGCCCACCTGCTGTATTTAAGATGCCCTTTTGTTGGATGAGAAAAATGCCTACAACCAAAGTCTTGGGTTTTGACTTAAATGAAACCTTTTTATAGTTTTATATTCCTTTTAGCAATCATGTGTAGCCTGATCAACTGAGCCATGAAGTTCCATAAATTTAGTCATTTTTACTAACACAGAGACAGTTGATCAGCATGGTAGAATTACTGGGGCTTCACTTCAATTTCACATCCAGACTCCCCAAACCCTTTCCCCCTGCACCACCCCCCCCCCCCCCCCCCCCCCCACAGTGTTTAAACTGCTCGTTACGTAAATCTAAAAGCTGTCTTGTGTCTGAGAATTCCTGTTACCTTTCCTGCTACCACGCTAATTCTGGCAGTGATATAGAATGTTCTTCTTTCCAGTGGAGCTCATGTTATACATCCCAATGAAAAAGGTTTTTTCCTCACCATTCCAACACTGATGAGCTATGAGTGCTATTTTTCATGGAGTGTGTAAATTTATGTCCAAAGAACATATTTTAGTGGACTTTGCATGAATACCACTTGCTGTTATCTAACATATTCTCCAAACTGTAAGCAATCGCTTATTCACAATGAGCACCACAGTGTCAACAGTTTTACACTGACACAACCAGAGATTCATCCGATGTGACAGCGTAAATTTCAATGCCAAACCTTTGGCATGCAAATACCATTCATCAAGGTGAAAGAAGAATCCTGGTCCAAAATGAGAGGAAAAAAAAAATAAACAGGACGAATAAACAAAGACAGAGTGATGCGCTATCCCATCATGCAGTGGACAGAGGCAGTGCACATGCAGCAAGGCAGGAAGGAAGGAGGGCAGAGATGGTTAACCTGGAAGCATAGGACCTGAGAATGAACGAGCAAGTCAAGTGCGCAAGCTCCTCCCCCGCGTCGCCCACGGCGCCCAGCCAGTGCTCCAGCCGGCTGCAACTGGACCGAGGGAAATACATACTGTCCAGCACATACAAGTACCTCCGCATGTGGCGGCCGGTGTAACTGAAAGACAAAGGGCGGGGGAGGAGAGGAGGACACAAGGACAAAAAAGAGAGAAAACACCGTTTTCATTTCTCTCTCTTTTATTTTAACCACTGGGGGGTTCCGATTATCCTTTCACTGGAATAGGTTTTTATTTTCTGAGGCGTTCAGAAGAACTCTTTGAGAGGAAATGAAAGGCAGGTGAGGTGGCAGCCATCTCAGGTTATAAAGCCCATTGAAGCAACACTGAGGAACCCCTGCGCTAAGGTTAGATCAATCCAAGATAAGAGGTGCCCCACAAGCACTATGTACACATCGTTATATGAGATTGGTGAGTGCTGGCATTCTCACTGATGGCAGTTAGTACCATAGCGTTAGTCACAGACAGTCAAAGAAGATCTGCTCAGGCATGTCTTTTTTAACATGGAGGAAAGACAAACATGAGTAATAACTGCAGAAGAGCACACTGCAGGACAACACTTGCCCTATTTCTCCCCCTCATTCGCTCCTGCAGAACTGTCCTGGATACCTTCACCTTTAGAGTGTTCTTGCATTAGTGACGCTCTCAACGTGACGTGCTCAATGTTCATCTTTAGCCAATTTTCCTAGCGGTTAAATGTTACATCTGGATATGGAACTCATACATACATCAGTCATGCTCTCAGAACACAGGAGATCAGCACCTTAAAATAGGAGGTGAAGGCTAAGATTTTACTGGAGTTTGTACATGGGACTATATAGCTACGATGCACAGACACACAAGAAAATGTATTGCCTTGAAACAAAGGCACTGCCCTTGGGGAAGGGGAAAATATCCAGTGCCATCCTTACGTCGGGCGAGTGGAGTGCAAAGCATTTCCATCTTTCGTTGCTCATCCTGAGTGAATACCACAGATTACCTTCCTTGGGTCTAATTTGGTGCTCGTCCATTTTGCGGGATTAAAATCATCAAGGTGGCTTTTGTAGTCTTAGTGCATTTATCAGTGTATGAAGTCACTCCAGCCATATGTAAACCAAAACAAAAATGGTGCGTTACTCAAAACCGAGTCACCACCAAAAAAGCTGCACCCGAGGAAATGCTTGGTGATTATTATTTTTCCATCTTCCTCTCATAATAAAACGGCTCACAGTAATTGTGAACACTAAGGCAGCAGCCCCCGTCTGCTCATGTGTGGTCGTCCCCGGGCTGGACGTCCCGTGACAGCGTTCCGGCAGCACCGGCGAATCCGCACAGCACCGGATTGTGTGGTCTGGACCCAGCCCATCTCAAACAATAGCCTCTGCTGAGGAACAGAATTGACCATTCACATGTTCGTTCTTTTTTTTTCTTCAGAAGACCAGGGATTCTCTACAACAGCTTGTAGTCATTAAACTCCTTGACTGCCTGCCTGCTCCTACACTCAACTGGAGAGTTCCAGTTCCAGTTTTCGGGCAGAGTTTCCTTGCGGAATACCGTGATGTTTGTTTTCTTAACAGTTTAAAATAAGTTAAATGTGGTGAGTGACAAAGACTTGTAAAATGGTTAAAACTAAGCCAGTATTGGATGTGCAAAACGGGTCACTCCGATGACTAAACCCGTGATACAGTCCAGTGTTTGACTGGATGGTGGGTAAGCCTTCAAATCAGCCAACATAATCACTCTTTCCTGAGAGCCTTCAAATACGCCTCTGTGTCGAACAATCTCACGGATATCTTCTCTTCAGTTTCAAACTATAATCAAGTCCATTTACAACATGGACTTAAAGGCACTTGTGAACATACTTCAAACAAGAGCAAAGCTTTAGTTCACCATTTCCTGGCGATCCCTCGAGGAAAATTTAAAACTCCAAGATGTAGGTCTATTTCCATCAATCCCACAGAGAGACATGTTGGCATCCATTTATTCAAATTATAATAACTGAACAGCAGTCAAAGGGACTGTTCTCTAAAGTGCATTCCAAACTTGAAAACCTCATAATCATTTTGGGGTTACTGATCGTTTGAACAGAAAACTTGTGGAACTAAAACATGTAAATTGGCACACCATCTGGAATAATATTATTATTGCTCCCTGCAATCCCAACCATCAGATAACATTTCTTGTATGGGTTTTATTCAATACCCTGCTGGTAATTCCAGATAAAAGTCGCATCTTTGTCAAACGCGCCCTATGTTTTTGTTGTTGGCACTTCTACGCACATGAGGTGGGACTATCCTGAGGTTGCTACTTTACCCTGGCAGCTTTGCATCTCTCTACATACCTTCCACCTACGGAAAGGGATCCCTTGTTGCCCTGCTACGGAATGATGATTCTGCTTTTGGATGTACAAAACATACCGCAATAAAGGCCTTGGCTAGCTGATGTCAGCGCAGCAAACTACCATGACAGTCACATGATGGAACTGGAACCAGCGGTACATATGAAGGGAATGTGTTCTATTACTTCCTAGATATCACTTACCAAATAAAAAAGGATCAAACTGATGGCGCTTAAGGTAGCAACCACAGAAGCTTGGGGCTAAGTCTTAGAAAGGACAAGACCCATCATCCAAGATTTCAAAATCAAACCAAATCAACCAAATCTACTGGCACTTTCCTGGGTGGGGTTTGGAGGGGAGGGTGGTTGGAGGGGATTAGGCATTGGGCATTGAATCCGCCCGTTACAGGGTTAAAATTTGACCAAAGGTATTTTTTTATTATTTCAGATATAACAACCGATGAATCCTGCTGCTCAAAAAGTGCAGTAGTTCATATGGAGTCTGATGTGGCTGTCCACCAGAGACCATAACTCTAGTCTATTCCAGGATTAATCACTTATGAAAAGCTAAAAAAGAACTCTGCATGCTCAAGAGATCCTGACTCAGCCAGGAGCCCACACAGTCAGGCCTGCAATATATTTACGGACACCCACAGCAAATCATAGTGGAAAAAAATAAGCAATAACTGCTATTTATTACAACAGTGTTGGTGTATAAGCGAAGATTTCTGGACTACCAGAGGGCAGAGGGGACTGCACACCGACCAGCAGTAGGAGAGGGATTGCCTGGTTTCTCAGCTACTGTGTTCCAAGGGTTTCATCTCTAAAGTCCAAGGAGTGGGATCGGCACAGTACACTGCTCCCACTCTCACACTCTCCAGCCTTAAAAAAGCTCCCGATTACTTTACATATGGGGATACCGCGGCGATCACAGGAATTTTAAACAACTTGTGCACACTATCCCCTGCTCCTCTGCCAAGCACAACACCTAAGGGAAAGGGAAGCGAACGGCGGTAATGAGGTCTTTAACTGGCTTCCCCCTCACACTCGGCGGTGCAAACAATCCCTGTCGCTTGCGGTGTGGACGGATAATTACCCTGTAGAGATCTACGCTGCCCTCCTTTCCTTATACGCGTTGTCTGTTTCAGGATGTTCTTTGCCAAATGTAAATGAAGACATTTTGGGGACAAAAGGAGAAATGATGAGGGGGGTGGGAGCTCTAATGAACATGTTAGTGGTTCTGGGCAGAAGTAACTGATAGTCATAGTTAACGCATAGTCAAGAGGGAGAGAGTGCTGCTTACTGTAAAGCTTACTTTTGGTATTAACCATAAAATTGATAGAAATTTTGATGACTAACCAAGCCCTCTAGATTCATAGTTATTCAGACGTAACAGCAATCTTGAACAGCTTAATGCGTGGATTTCAGCATTAATATACAAATACCTAATTTATAAGGAAATGATGCTTTAATAAACATCTAAATAATAACTCAGGTTCTTCTAATTCTCCGAGGCGAAGCATCAACATCTGTATCAGCAGTTTCGTTGGCTGGGCTCCACCTTCATCTCTCTAGTTTCAGCTAGATTAAGGTATGACTAGATTAAAGTAGTTGACTTTTCAACAGACATCGGTACAACCTGACTTCCAAATTTTTTATATAAGCGAGTGCTACATTCCAGAAGATGGCCTAGTAATCTATTATTCTAATTAGTATGGGTTCAAGTAAAATATTGAGAAGGTACTGATACTGTTCAAATATTCGTATATTCCATCTACATATACATATAGAGTGTTACAGTGTAGACATTCGTCATTGTGACACAGTGCATGATGCTTCAGGACTGACAGGGCCCAGACACCAATGATAAAATTAATGGTCCTTCATCTTAGGTCCACTGTTACAAGTTGATGGACCTGGTTATTAAGATTTAAACCGTGAGCACCAACACAGGGACAATAACACTAACAAAGAGATGGCAAAAGTAGAGAACAGAAAACAACTGCTGAGCAAAACACACTGAAAATCTGATCTAATATTTTGATGATAGTGGTTTTAAAGACAACTAATTTTCACTATGTAACCTTTTGTGTCAGTGTACATTTTTAATAAGAGCAAGCAATCTCATTGGAAGTGCAATCTGGATATACATGGAAAAAAAAGACTCTAAAACAAAGCCCTTTCTCTGCCAAATTAAATCATGCAATTATCACAAACAACACTGAGTACTTTTCAATCATGATGAGACCAACATCAATATCTACTTGTGAAATTAAACCACACAATGGAATATATAACTCAAAGCCACACATGAAGGGGAGAGAGGATCAGCCAATTGCCAATTTTAATTAGTGACAGTAAAGTTCAATAGTCACAAATTGAATGAACTCTCCACAAAATTGGAGCTGTTGATCATAATGACAACCAGTAATCAGGAGTGCTCACACTTCTGAGCAATGTAGATGACTATAAACCCAGACAACTGTGCTCAGCTCTGCTCTCATGCGGTCTATTTTATCATACTGACAATAACAAGACAACAAAGCTAATAAAGTCTCCAAAACATTTCACTCAATTTCTTGCAGCCATATTAATATCAGCAGAAAGTTTAACTACTTCTCATCACAATAAGTAAATACACTAAAACATCACATTTTTGTTGCAATTGTATTATTACACATTATATCACTTCGGTATTTCTGGTATTTTTTTGTGCCCACCACAATTTCCCAGACCTGCTGCCTAAACCCTCACTGGCCAACTAGAGCTAAAAATCACCCATACTCAAAAAGGTCCACTGTAAATATGTAGAATCAAATACTTTGAACAATGAGCAGACTCCCAACAATATTACATGCTTAAGTAAATACAGCTCTTAAAATCTTCAAAACATCAACATCAAACGTGTTTTTGTGAGCCACAGGTTAAATGGGACATTCAAAACACCTTAATTAAAACACAGGGTAAGTAAATGTTTCTATGAAGATGTCCTTGTTAGAATAATCCTCAAGTCGTTTTAGAAGTAAACTTTTGTTATGAGTGGTGCGCTAAAAAGACATATCTAAAATCAATCTTTGAGAAAGCTGCATAGCACATTATATATGAATATTATAAGTGAAGAGGGCTTGTAAGGTGGCATGTTCTTTGGTGAGACTGTACCCTTGATCACAGTATAAAGTACTTGAACTGAACTGCTTCTTACAAATGTAACTTCATAAATGGATAATCTGAAAAATGTAAGATGTGTTATGTTGCCATGGATAAGGGCTTCTGCCATGCCAATAAATACTCATACAATAACAATAATAATATACTGACCTGTTATGCAATGCATTCGGTTGTATTATAGTAAGATGATTAGGGACATGTGGGTAGACAATAATACACAATAAGTGTACCTTTAACAGAACTCCACAAACACTGGACAGAGAAAAATAGACTCTAGTTCAGCTCAAAAGCCTTGAGAAATCAAACCCTGAGCAAACAGCACAATAAAATAAACAAAACTAAAAAAAAAAAAAGTATTATTTCCCCTCGCCTGGAAAATGCAATGGCAGAATAATCATTCAGATAACATGGACAGCACTGACCTTTATTTCGTCTACTTTGTACATTTTGTCTCCAATTCTTCACTGCACGTAACCAAACAAAATTGTCACTGGCACAAAAGGGAGAACAATGACATAACTAGCCTCAGTGCCAGTTTACCATTTAATTAAGTTCTGTTCATCTCTGCATAGAGCACTGTAATGCATGTAATTGGTTTGTCTGGAACTGGGTTCCTGGTCATTAAAACAGTTGCTACGGATGCCACGTAAACAATTTGTTACCATCCATATTCTCAAAATGTTCTCTAAGGCATTTAATACTAAATAAAATTCCAATAACCAACTAATTACTTCACTTCATGGAAAAAATAGCAGATATATATTAGCAACAAAGAGGAACACATATTACGAGTGAAATATAACCAGGACAACACCGAAGTGTAAAATCTGTAAAATCATGGCCCACAGATAGCAATACAAACATTTAGAATTTGCAGAAAACTTGTAATTAACTACACCATTAGTTTTAGTTGAAGTGTACCAAGAAAAAAAAAAAAATCATCATTTTGGGGAGAAAGGTTGATAATCATGGACAATATTTCATCTTCATGAATTATTCATATTTATTCACATCATGAGGTGACCCTGTAACATACAGTAGTCACACTGTGAGGTTTAGCTAGACTGTACAGTTGATTTTCCTTCAACAATGACATGATATTAACCACATATATTAGATACAATTAATAAAAACATACAAACAACATTTTGTATTTCAGCTACTATCTTTACTGGAGTAATATTCAATTCATGCTAAGATGAGGATCTCTCAAAGTAATATATTGGAATATCTTAAGTATATTACACTTCACAGATCAAAACCCCAGTCACAGCCACTTTGCCATAACTGAAAAAACCCACTGGTACAGACCTGGCTAAGTCATGTTTACCACAGTATTGAAGCTGTGGTGAAGCTAAGGTAGTGAGGCTGGTATTTTTAAAGCTCATTTTGTATTTATTCTGTACTTATTTGAAGTTATTAAGGAAATTATTTAATAAACACAACTGAAGTCATCACATTATTATGGAGCGATTTAGGCACAACTTACTTTACAATCCTCTGCTTACAAGGAATCCTTCGAAGCTGAGATCACTACACATAACCATAGTTGGGAAAGACGGCCTACATCCAGGAACGCACATCCTAGTCCAATAGCTGCTGAGGAAATTGTCTGATTGACATGTTTTGAGTATCCACCTGCTCACAGCCATTATGAACACTAATCAGCTCTATGGTGGGGTAGAGCCTTGCCTGACAACAGCATGCATTTAATGTCATGGTCATTTGGCACTTTTATTGGCAAACAAAAAAAAAAACGGTAAGAGAATTTGTAAGATACCGAAACACAGGTTATAAGTAAAGATGAACCTGGTTAATCTTGGTTAACTTTCCAACTCTCTTCATGTCACTTTTTTTCCCAAAACCACCTGCCACTTATTGGAGCTACATGTTAAATTGACTTTTAACAGTACAGAGAAACACATTTATTGTCTCCATCAGAACAGATAATTATGTCTTTTAAACCAAGATGTAACCAATACAATAGTAAACTGTGGACAACACTCCAGGGATATCATCAGACAAACTAACAGTGGTTAGCATGCTTGTCACAACTGGACAGAAAATGTATGTGGTTTAAAACTGAGTCTGGTTTTAAAACATACTTTGTTGTAGCAGATTTAATCTGACAAACTCCTTTGTTCTGTCCACCCCAAAGAGAGCAGCAATGAAAACAGCCAGCCATTCTTATATGGGACCAAACAAAGGTACACACTATTTACAGTGCTATCTAAGGCTAGTTGGAAGAAGGATGTTCAGGTTTGTATCAGGTGGTTTGTTTTACTCTCTTCTGCACTCCTCTGATCTCTTGGTGCTGGGCAATATGCTTAAAAAGCCCTAACCTCCTTCCTCTCCACCACGCCAGACCTCTGGCCCTCAGTCCTGCAACAGGTTGCTGCTGTGTGCCGAGTTAGCGCACTCCTCTGACAGACACCTGACAGCAAAGCACAAGGCCTCACCTGATGATCCGCTGGGCTGCGTACTGATGCAGGCAGCGGAACTGGGCTGACATGTTCGCCAGAGCTGCCAGGCAGTTGGTGTGGAGGTATTTGTCCTAAAAACGAGACAAAAAAGTAAGACCAACCATGATAATGATGGATCAGTTAGCAGTTAGTTGCTAAAATGTTCAAAAGGGCATCTTTGAATGGTGATGGAAAAAAGGAAATATACAATTTATTTAATATTTTTATTAAATTGTTTATACTTATTTCCATGATAAATACCCGTGATGGAAAAAAGAATGTCAAATTCTAATGGAATACAACACAATTTCAAGCGCAAAACAAGTAGAGAGGTATAAAACAGGATCAAAACACACAACAAAAACCAAGCTGTGAATACTGCTGGGAACGGTACAGGGGACTGATGGCCCTCGCACTCACCCGCGTCCGGGTCATGTTGAACTGGATGGTCCGGATTACCACCAGGATCAGCAAGCTCCCGAGGGAAATCTCAGTGAGACTACGCTCCGTGTACCAGGTGATGTTCTTCAACATCTGACAGTGACAGAGTGAGCAGAGTGAACACTTTCTGACTGCAGCATCCATGATGGAGGTGACTTTGAACAGATAAGGCTGTTTACTCCAAAAATAAAAACCTGGATGCAGTTTCTAGCAATGACCAAAGGCTAGTATCTCATATCTGCATATACTCATATCTCATACCAGTTTCACTCTAACTACACAGCAACCACAAGGCATGTTTGCTGGTGTTTTTGAAGTGGAAAAAACATGCCGACTTTGTATGGATGAGAATGGCTAGACATTGATGTTGAAGACTTTTGTTCTCTAAAACTTTAGAACTCAAAACTGGTAATTTAGATGTCAGATATTAATATGGGTTTGTGTGGGAGTTAGCACGACACATGATAATTTTGGCACACTAACACTAATTAATGTACTATAGAAAAGTTCAATTTAATGCCCATTTATCTATGGCAACCGTTCGGATGTTATTTATATGGCTTTTGGAAGGGAGGATTTTTTTTTTCTTCAGTCAAGTGACAGCACAGGAGGAGGCTTTAATGCTACAGGTGTATCATTTGATAATGCTACAGTTACGAATTCTACAGTTATTTCTTCCTGTCTTGCAGGTTACTTTGTCATGTAAAACTAACTAACAGTGTGAGGAGCATCACCTGTAAACACAGGTGCTTCCACAAGTGGAGTCCAGGTTAAAATACATTGCTAATCTGAACCTGTGGCCATGAGTCCAGAGCCAAATACTAAACCACATCACTTTCTGCTAAGGCTAACCTCTCAGAAATGCTAAATGAGAAGAATACAATGATGGTAGCTACTCTCAGAATGCAATACGTGAATTTTTCACTGCACTAACAAAAAGTAGTGCTGGACAGTAACAGTGAGGGGAGTGTTCCAGCAGGTGTAGCTGTGGATTGATTAGCAAGTAAACAAGGTAGAGATGGGTATGTGCATGTGGGAAACACATCCAATGTCTGCAATTTATCTACTGATCTCCTGCAGCAGGCCTCATTTTCCACACCATTCCATTGAGGTCTATACCGCTGGCTGTAGGACTAGTTATTACCATTGTATTTAAGGGTCAATCTCAGTAACATCTACCAAACACCCCCTGAAAGCAAAGGTTGATCATTGCCAAGAAAAATCAATGCCGTTATCCAAATATTCATATTCTGAGGAAGAAAAAAGGAACCAACAGAAACCTAAATACTTTGATCTGCAAATATTTAATATTCTGAAACACCTTTGAGGTATATTCATTTGTCCATTAATCAATTTCATGAAGAGTGTGATACCGATTCATGTGCTCCGTATTTGTGTGAGAACTGCTGTTGTCATTTTGTTCCCTCCATCTGAGAGAAATGAGAAGAAAAAATACTGAGCAGGAGTCTTTAGACAGCTTTACTACAGTGACAACTGCATGTTGATGAAGTCCCTGCAAAGGTAGAGAGGGGAATCTGCAGTGTCTGCAATAAGGTCATTTCAGAGGTCAAGGCTGTTTTGCATAACAATTTCCTCCATCACAAGTTAAAAGACCACTATGTATGAAGTGATGCACCAACAAATCCTGTGTTTTTAATAAGATTAAATGTAATTTTTTCTCAGTTTCTCAGCATTGCAGCAGTTACTGTATTCTGCTTTGTGAGTGCTGTATAGTTACAGTGAGACAGTGAGACAGGGAGGTGACAGGTGACCACAAGCAAACTGTAACAGGGGTGGAATAACTACTGTACAACTGGAATCTCACGAAAAAAGTATTGGCTCCACATACTGACATCAAATGGTGAGTACTGCATGCTTAAAAAAAATCATTCAAAACCATGAGCCCTGGTTTGGCCATGAACTGTCAGGCACAGACATTATTGAGTTTAAGGTCTCCCTTTTTTACAGGTCACAACCCAAAGTGACTGCTGACAGAGCGAATTAGCTGAACCCTGCTTCTTAGGTCAGGTTACTGAGGGAACCACTAGGTCATTAGCCTTAGGCTGTGATGACCCAGATGGCCCCTGAGAGACAATGCAGAGGAACCACAACTGGTTTTTCTTTATCCGTTTCTGCTTGTGCAACTAATCGATCGTATGTTGATCAACTGGACTGACAATCTGCATAAAACATGCTGCTAAACCTCATAGGGTGGGACAGCCTCAAATCTGTGTTGCTATTCTGCTGTGCCTCTAATCCCTCCCAGGTGAGGGTTCAGGTGTAATTAGGCCAACTGATGCCAGATCTGTTTTGCTGGGCTGGAGACACTGCTGTGGTCTACCTCAGTGGACTTGTTCTAGCTCGCCCGGAGAGGAAAACAGCTCAAGTCAAATGAGGTCTGGACTAAAAGACACCCCCTTTGGGCGCTTGTCACAGAGCAAGGTATTGTGGGTGTTTTTTTTCCCCTTGTAATGAGTTGAGGGTTTACTATACGCAGTGTCTACAGCCAATGTCCTTAGTCAAGGCCACTTTCTCTGGAAGTTTTAATTCTGTCGCCATACAATAATCCCAGGCAGCTGCAGTTCTCCTGCTAAAATGCCAGTATTGATACTGCTGTGTTGACAGGGTGCTTAGCAACTGTTTCAACGGCACACCATGTCAGGAGTGAGGAAACGGTTCAAAATGAAATCATTCGATTTTTTTGGCTCTGTGGACATACAAGACAGATTTTTCTTTTCTGAAAAACAACTCGAGGTACAGCAAGAAATGTCATCTACGTGGTTAAGTGGCATTTTACAGAAGTACTTCATTGTCAGTACATCAGATTTAATCATTTTGGTTTCACTCCTTGCTAAATCACTGTGGACTTTTTCAAGAAGGACTGCCATTCTGCCAGCGACAACTCTGCGGGAAGCGCTCCAAATTGCGAGGACGGTTTCCCTAAAACCAAGTCTTCCATGTGTAAACACCAGGGGTTTTCTCCTGCTGCATGCTCTATGATTTAGGAGCTATGTGAAAAGAAGTACACCGTATTGTTTGTGTTGCAAACGCACACACCCTAGCATATAGCACATGGATAATGGTGAAGTAAGGGGAATGTCATTAGCATCCAGCTACCACTAGCTACGGTATTGACTGACTTGTCAAGTCAATTTATCCGGTGCAACACTGAACTATGTCACAGTGACATGGCTGCTAAGCACTTGATGACAACAGCTGCAGCTGGCAGACAAAACATGATGAACTATGTAAGAACCGCGATGAGAAACATCCCTGTGCCATGTAATGCTATGCTCCCTTTCCCTGTAAGTTCCTACATCTGAATATTTAGAACTGCCAGGAGTTCACATGGGACTTTAAAATTAAAAGTTAAAAATAAATCCAGCTCAGTCATAATAAACATAAAGTTTCACCAATACATTAAATGTAGTTATTCTAAATTAGCCTAAGAAAACTAAATCCAAAGATGGTACAATGGAAATCAGTCTATGCTGATGAAAATGTACTGAAAGACAACATATACTAAGAGTAGTTATTGGCTATACTGATGGGACACAATTGGATAGTTTTATTTTGATGCTGTATCCACATGACATTATTTTATAATGTATTGCTATTAGAGAGTAACCTTTAGCTAGCAGTCATGAAATAGCAGAAAACTTTTAATTTTAATTGTTGTACTATATCTTTGATAAGACTGTAAGTTACCCAGCTACATAGTTACTGTGACATAACAATGCCGTTATGATATAGTACAATACAGAATATCATGGCGCACTCAGCTGACTACATACAAATGCCATCCACTGGGCTAATCTCCAGTTTGGCTCAGTTGACAAGGTGTGCGTCCTAAGTGCAGGCCGAGCCCGTGGCCTCAGTTCAACAAGACCGAGTCATCAGCCAACAATGATGGGTAACCCACAGTGGCGGAACACAATGGTTTCCTTCCACCAGGGACAGACGCGGGTAGGTCTGCCGAGACTTCCTCACCTCCCTGCTCTCAGATAACCCATTTGAGCCTACAGGTTGCTCAGGTGGCATTGATGGAATAGCATCTATCCTCCACCTGGCGCCAGCTACACTGTGGCTCTGTGTGACTTGGAGTCTGAAAAACAGTCATTGGCTGTGTGCGAAGGATTTCACTGTGTTCAACATCACTGCTGTGAGACAAGTTTACTTGGAAACTGGCAATTCCAAACAGCACTGCATAAAAAGGGAAAAAAGGTATAAAAATGTGGTCTGGCTCAAAAATGTAATCACTGACTGATTTCAGCCAGTGGGGTTGTTGCTATGTAATTGGCTAGGCCAGTGCATACCACATTAAACTGACCCCTCCTGATGACTACCAATCACGATTAATCTTGCTGATTTGTGGTGCCAACTCACAAAGGAAGTACTCCTAATGTGACCACTACTTAACACCCAGTTGAATACCTTCCAAAATGCCCTCATGACATTTGCAGAGAAATGAATTGGCCTATGTTTGTACCCATCTACTCTTACATGTCAAAATAAAAACAGCCTGAGAGCAATTCATTTTGATCTGACATGTGCTGAAATATTACATACAGTATCGGACTACTGAAGTCTGCATTTGTTGTGTGCCTTGGACTGACATTCAAACACTCTCTGATATGTGAGGGACCTCCATTTAGTGCTGACGGTAGAACAATAATAGCTGCAATGGGTCAAGTATGAATCGCAGAACAGGACAGATGGAGGGTCAGTCATTCGGTGTGTACTACTTACAGTACAGTAATCACAGCAATCAATCAAGCTTAGAACAGGGGTATAATAATAATTTCAACAACTGCTGACTTCTGCTTTATAATCCCTGTGTGCAGTGCTCAGGACAGCCCAGAGCAATGCTGTGTGAATTACAGTGGAGGTTACAGACCAGTGGCTGTGGAGCACAGTCACAAACACACCCTGCCTGTTCCCAGAATTACATAAACCGGAATGAAACTGCTGCTGCTGCAACCCGAAACTAAGAACGGAAAAATAAACATTCTTCTGCAGCTCGCAAAAAAAGCAAGCCTTCTTGAATCTCTCCAGCAAGATACAGAAGAACGGACTGAAAATGGATGTTCCCTCAAAAGCTTCCTCTTCTGCTGCGAGCGGATGTGTGGAAAACAGGCGGAATGCTTGGTGCCAGGCCAAGGGCTTACACAACAGAAAATGAAAAGAGCCTCAGACTTTGTGCTGAAGAGTGTGAAAGGCTATGAATGAAATAATAAATCCTGTAATAAAGTTGAAGGGGGGGGTCCACAATGCTCTGATTATGAAACATGGCTGTTCTTCACAGCCACTTTTAAGAAAAAAAAAAAAATCAGGACATTTAGCAAGGTTTGTGAAGCTGGCGCCCCAGAAAATGGCATTTACCTTTTGCAGCAAATCACCCTGACGTAATGTGACATGTGCTCAATAAAGAGTAGGGTGTGTTCATACGTACGTTCATGGTAGGACTCTGTCTTGTTTAGCACCTGTGCACCAATATTCACTTCACTTCCCAATAACTAGACAAACTCATTTGCACACCAACACTCACAGCACAGACCCTTACAGTAGTAAACTGTAGAGGCCTTTTGAACCCACGCAAGGCATGTTATGGATTGGCTGGCGCATAGCACCCCTGTTTCAGAATTCAATTCTGCAATCAATTTTCTAGTCTCATAAAAAACAGCTGAATTGATTTCTTTCAGCTTAAGTTTTTAAATCGTTACACATTATCAAAGACAAGGAAAATCAACCTCTAATGTTGAGATGTCCAAAGCATCAAAAATCCACAAACAACTGCTTGTCCAAGCAATTGTTGAACACTTCACTGAAAAAGTAGTCATCTTAAGAAGACATACAAAAATGATTTTTTCTGAAAGAATCTTTGAAAATGGTGCCCCTTGCATGAAGTCTGTCATTTGTCAGTGGAATTCACTGAAGGCACTGAAGTACAATCACTCAGTAAGCTTGTGTTAACACAGAGGTGGCAATTCCTTATTTAAATACCTATTTAAATGAATTTATTTAAAATGCGAGTAGCCAGTAACACAGACAGAGTTAGTCAATGGTCAAGCTTGATTTCCTATCATTCCATCAAATGGTGTTCCTATTTTTCTATTTGGGTACAGTGCATTCTTCTCCACAACAAAATGCTAATTTGAGAACAAACTGCACATAGTGATCAAAAACACTGAAAGAATCCTTCCCATATTAAAGCAGTTTAAAACGTTTTCAAGCAATCCACTCGTAAAAATTGACTTGGGCCCTCGAACAACATGGTAAAAATGGAGTGCAATGTTATGTAGTTAATGAAAAAAGCTGTTAGAATTTGAATACAGAGTACCTCTCATGTCGTGGCAATTCCCATCATCATCATCATCTCTTGTCAACTTGCTATGTGACACTGAGGACACAACTCCTTCAGTTACCCTTTTCTGTCGGGGCTAGTGCCCTAGCCTTTGACCTTGACTGGGTCGGGCTGCAAGGCAGCGGCACTATTTGACCCATAGCTGGAGTAGGGATTGGTATAGGGCCAGGGTGTGTCCACACACTGATGGGCCATGCGCCAAATACCTATTACGGGGTCCCTACTCCTCTGACTATTCCCATAGTACCAAGTATGTAAAATATTTTGAGAAGTGATGCAGTTTAGCTACATGCCTACATTTCAGTCAACTTGGCTAGAATAAGAACGAAACTTTCCTCAGATGAAAAATCCTGCCCTCTTCTGTCTGACTGCTGATGTGAGCACATGCCTTTGGTCTATAAGAGGCTCAGTGGAGTCATCGAGCTTCATTTGCAGAACATATGGAATGGAAAGTCTGCCATGCTGCACTGCATACAGTGAGACAAATTTCAAAATGACATCGCTTTTCCCCGTAACCTGACTCAACGCGACACCTTCCACCCCCACCACCCCTTCCATCATGGTGGCATCCACTGCACAAGAGTCTCACCACTTCATGGATGGAGCGGTTGAACGTGTCGTCCTCGGTGAGGATGAGGAGGATGATGAGGGCCATGTAGACGTGGTGGGAGTTCCTGTCCTCCACATGGTACAGGATCTCCAGGATGGGCATCACCTGTGGGAGGAGGGGGGGGGGGGTTACAGTGGGGAACATAACGGTCAGGCATGGTCTGCTTCTGCAGAAGATCAATGGACATAAATATAGGCTGGTAACTGCCTACAGACCTGCTATTCTGTGAGCGTGTGCATGTCGGTCTCTGTGAGGTGACTACCATAGGGGCAGTTTCCCTGCCATTATTTCTGTTGCAGTTATGCAATTTTTGTCCCAAGTATGCAGACGGCGCTGTCTGTTGTTGGTGGTATGTCGGCGGCTGTGTAGCATAGTGGTAAGGAGCAGGGCTCGAAACAGAAAGATTGTGGGTTCGATTCCCCACTGGAGCCCTGCCGTTGTACCCTTGGGCAAAGTACTCAACCCAAAACTGCCTCCGTAAACATCCAGCTGTATAAATGGATGACATGTAAATACTGTACCCTTTGTAAGTTGCTCTGGATAAGAGCATCTGCTAAATGACAATAGTGTGATATAAATGTAATGTTGCTTTGTCAAAGGGTGGACCACATGGCAGTGCCCGGCTGGATGGGGCGCGGCCACTCCGTCTGCGAATCTGACGCAGAGGAGCCAGGCGTCATGAATGCACAGAGGACTCCATTGTTCCGCTTTTAACCCCCCCCCCCCCCCCAAAATAGAATCAGTGGGACATGGGGGCTGCGAGCGAGTTTGTGGGTACACCCTGCCGCTGGTGTGCGGGAGAGCGGCTTTGCAGCGCCAAGAGGAGCTGATCCTCCGCCACAGGTGGGCCTGAGAACGCGTCGCTCCGGGGGAAGCTGCAGACGGCCTCCTTAATGCATTTAAAACCTGATAAGATCTCATCTGCCAGCACACAGGGCCAGATCAAGTGCCAGCTGTCTGCCATTTCCCACTATATCAGTGATAAACAATGAGGGCCAAAGACAAAGCGGATGACTAAGATTACCCTGAATAAATTTGCACCTTCCCCCTGGATTTGCTGGCCGCACCTCAGGATCCTTATGAACAGGGAGAACAGCGACCGGCCCAAAAGTGTTAGCCCATCTTTGCCTGTCCTGACGGGTCACGTGGTAACAGTTGCTTTTAAACCCTTGTTTCTGTCATTGAGTCATCAAGCACAGCAGTGAGAAAAAAGGCAATCAATTCCCTTTCCATGTGACGACACCTACTGTACCTACTACAGAGGAAACCTACAGCCATCACAGAATGATATATAATTTATGGTACTCACATACAAGAAGCGATCATGACTGCATCATGTGTTCATGGATCTACTATATGCATTTTGCTAAAAAAACATTAAGGAAATGATCCTGTCATTACGGAAAGGTAAAGCCATTTGACTAAAGGTCTATGCTGATAGAATATTACTCAAGGTACAATATATGGACAAAAGTATTTGGACACCTGACCATTACATTGTAATGACATGGTATTCAAAAACATATACTTTAATATGGAGTTGGTCCCCCTTTTGCAGCTATAACAGCTTCCACTCTTCTTGGAAGGCTTTCCACAACATTTTGGAGTGTTTCTGTGGGAATTTGTGCCCATTCATTCTGTAGAGCATTTATGAGGTCAGGCACTGATGTTGGACGAGAAGGCCTGGCTCGCAATCTCCGCTCCAGTTCATCCCAAAGGTGCTCGATGGGGTTGAGGTCAGGGCTCTGTGTGGGCCAGTCAAGTTCTTCCACACTGAACTCATCAAACCATGTCTTTATAGTCCTTGCTTTGTGCACTGGGGCACAGTCATGTTGGAATAGAAAAGGGCCTTCCCCAAACTGTTGCCACAAAGTTGGAAGCATAGCATTGTCCAAAATGTCTTGGTATGCTGAAGCATTAAGATTGCTCTTTACTGGAGATAAGGGGCCTAGCCCAAACCCTGAAAAACAGGTGTGGCCAAATACTTTTGTCCATATAGTGTATGCTTGATTGCTGAGCCTCCTAACCAGGGGGATCATGGGTTGTGCTGCAGGTGGGAGAGTGCGGTCATGCCCAGCTCAGTTTCTGAGGTAAAAATCCACATGTATAAAAGGAAGATAAAATATACAAATGCGAAGGCATTGTTGGCATTTTAATTATGATTTTCACTGCCATTGCCTAATATTCATTTACATGTAAAATCAAGTAAATTCAACATAATGAAATTCATAATAAAAAATACTGAAGGAGTCAGTGGGATTCTGCTTTGTATATACTAAATGAAAAAAAAGAAAAGTGAAATTAAAAAGGTGCCCTTTCGAAAAAGGTATCAAAGCTTTCTGAAGAAAATATGTTTCTGTTATATTAACTGGAAATGTCATCAAAAATGATGAGTATTCAAAGGTAAATAAATCAAATCCATGGAACACATTTCTGAATTACATTAATAAGCCTCTAATAAATTGGTAAACCTCAAGGAATATATTAAATTTGGGTAGACTACTGACATTTTGCTTCTGCGCTCCAATACAGTCACAGACACAATACAGGTACAGTCATATTTAAAAAAATATTCGGCTACGCAGAGCTGTCGGGTTGTTTTTTTTTCTTTCCAAACCAGACAGAATGTTCTGAATGATCACTAAGGACAAAGAACATTCTCACAATAATATTCTTCTGGTACATAGGTTGAACATGACCTGAGCAAAACATTTAAAAGCAAGAGGTTACAAACACACACACACAACTCCTTGTTATAACAACTACATGTGTACCATCGTAACATAAATATGTATAGAATTAATGCAAACCATACCTGCTGCATCCAATATGACAGACCAAATTAAAAAAAAACAGTAGACTGTTTAAATGATAAAACTGCAGAAAATGAGCCTATATTGTTACATTGGCGACAGTGAGAGCGTGGCTTGGTGAAAAGCGCATTAAGCCATTTCCAGCCCTGAGACGACTGTTGTGGTAAGATCAAAAACAGACTCCAAGGTAACAATCAAATAGCTTAAGAGCATGTAGCGCTTGTCCAACAACCAACTGTGCTATATACATACATTTCATATTATGTGTACTGCAATAATGTGCATCTGATGAGTTTGCATTTTACAAATTTAATATAAATTATACCAATAATAAGTTTATTTTTTGAAGATTCCATTATGATAAGGTGCCTCCCGCAAATGTGCCTAAATGCACATTCTGAACTGGTTTCAAGCTCACTACACACACCGATCTTACCTAACTGGAATTACAGTACTGCAGGATAAACTCCTGTCCAACTTTGGTCACAGACCGGGAGTCGAATTTGAAAGAACTTCTCAAAGCAGCCAGGTCTGATGGATGCAATTGCAGCCACTATGAGAAGGTTGATTCCACAATTTGCTGACATACGAAATCGTACCTTCAGAGCGTGCTTTGCGCTGAAGTGGAAACAGCGCATACCGTTACTGCAATGTATTTATACCTTACACGTTTTATACTTCACTGGTATTGAGCTGGTATTTGTGTGTGCTCTGCTGGTCTGGGGGGGACTAGGTGTAATGAAACAGAACAAGGAAGCAAAGGACTCAGAGGAGCAGTGCAGTGTAGAGCAGTGAACAGTGGCCGGTCGGGGTCAGAAAGCGGGGACCGGGGCGTAGGAGGAA
The DNA here is from genome assembly GCF_013368585.1 of Megalops cyprinoides. Lineage (NCBI taxonomy): Eukaryota > Metazoa > Chordata > Actinopteri > Elopiformes > Megalopidae > Megalops > Megalops cyprinoides. Next base: position 12,852,402 of record NC_050587.1, read on the forward strand.
GATGTGCGGCGGCGCACTCACCAGGTTCTCCATGTCGGTGCGCGACAGCACGTAGGTGCGCACGTTGGCGTTTTGGTGCAGCAGGGTGTAGAGGAGCAGCGTGGCCTGGTCTGACCGCTGCTGGTCGCACAGGGCCGTGTACAGGCTGTTGAAGTTGATCTGGAAGGTGTGGGGGTGCGGCGACGGAATGGAGGACGTGTCTGAAACACACGCGGCTGTCATTCACACGCATCGCCACGGTTACTCATCCAAAGGGGAGGAGCTCTACCAGAGCTGTTTATATGCGGCAGCCCTTTCTGAATTTTTTCAAAAAGTAAACACTTCAGATGGCAGCATTTTTGCTGTAGCATAATATATGCTGTAGTATAATATATATGGAGGCCAAAAGCAGGTCATCATAAAATATTTTTTCTTTCTGTTTTCTTTGGCCTCCACCTCTGTCTTTGTTTTGAAGGGCCTGCCAGTAAAAATGGCTTTCTTTCACACTATGCACAGGGTCTATGTGGGCTTCAATGTTGGCTTTGCTTTATGGCCTATTTTAATCACTGTCCAAAATACTCTGGAACAATAAACAACATTGTGACATATATTCAGCCAGAAAATGGGCTGGCGTGGCGTTTTCAAACGCCTGCAAACAGCAGACGTGAACAGACAGTGACGAAGGGCCAGCGAGGCTCCAAGGGTGGTGCTTGGCCCTGGGCCACCCACCCTGCGTGTTCTTGAAGGAGGTGATGGCCTGTCTGTAGGGGTTGGGGCAGTCCAGCCCATCCGTCAGGTTGGCCAGCACCAGCAGCAGCAGCAGGCTCTGATTGGACAGCGGCAGCGGGTGCTGCTCCTGGTCAGGGTTGGGCTTGCTGCCGGCCCCTCCCAGCGTGAACACGGTCCACAGCCCACCTGGAACGCAGAGGAGACCGTGAGAGTGGTGAGAGCGAGCTTTACACAGGCCCCACGGGGCCCAAAAACCAACGGCGAGGACGAGGGAGGGAACCACTGTAGGTGTTTGTGGTCGCTCAAAAATAATCACAGTGAATGTTGACATTGCGCACACCACACATTTTAAAAATACAATTCATGGAAAAAAAATACCAGACCACTGGATAATGAAACCTCACAAAAACACACGCTTTGTTGAGCGGTGCAGGGCAGACAAGGGTTACTCTGAACGCTTCACGTCCGTCTTTCTCTGTGCCTCCCTCTTGTGGTCAGAGAAGACAATAAACAAGGCCTTGAATCAACCCCTTCAGACCACCGCAGTCACAGTTCGGGGCAAGGAGTGGCCAGCGTTCCACATACGCACGGTCACAGAGGATAATGTCATACTGTTTTACTGGGCGACAGCGCCATCCATTACGGGCTAACGCAGCCCTTGGGAAACCCCAGTTATTTAATATCCATTCCCCCATTAGCCCTTCCAGTGGAAAATCGGTTACAGTTGATGTTCTAACGCAAGCCACAGTAATCACAGCGCGCCCGCCGAACATCTGAGACAATTCCTTTGTTTCCGTGAAGTGCACGCATGAATACGTTCAGGCAAATTACCCGGCGTGTGCGTTCAGAGCGGGGCACCGGTCTCCTGAGGGCTGGGGAACGCTGCCCCGCTCGGCCGGCTCTGCTTGCCCGACAGAGCGGCTCGTTTAGTCAGGCCGTAGGAAGCGGCTCTGCTCCCGCACCACGTCTGACGTGCCTGGCCTGGGGTGGGGGGGTATGGGGGCGGGGAGACGGAGAGACAGGGAGACAGCCGGCGGCGTCCTCCTCAGTGACGCGCTGCCGGACGCCGTGGGCCCGTGGGACGGAAACAGGACGGCCTCTTATCTCTGCGATTATACTCAAACAAACAGTAGCAAAAAGAAAAGGGGAACAAAAAAAACAACAAAAACAAAACAAAAAAGGGCCCAGTGGCTGTCCACCCCGCCTCCCCGGCGCATTTTTTGGCCCGCCGCTGCAGCCGGCGAGGGCGAGGCGTTTTTTTTTTTTTTTTCTCCCCAATCCCCACGGCAACAGCCCTGCTGCCCCAGCACAATTCCTAATTCCCGCTGTGGCGTCGGGCAGCGGCGGCGCGGAGGGGCGGCTGACAGGCCCGGTTAAGATAAGCGGATCTTGTGACTGACCCCTGCTCATCGCTGGCACCAGTGCGGCTAGACCGAAGCTCTCAGCCCCAGAGCCTTGGCATCACCACTTCCTGAGTGACTCGGCCTTTTCCCCTGCGGGCCTCCTCTTACCTCAGTGCTGTTTGTTATCCGTCTCGCCGGCTTCCCCACCCCACTCACCCCCCTCACACAGCCCCCCCCGTCCCCCCCCCCCCCAAAACAATAATGCAATATTTTTTTTCCCTCCTGACTGGCTGGGTATTACATAAAAGGTTAAACGGGAACACAGGCTATTCTTCGTGCAGCGCTGTTTCCTGGCTGCACATCCGACTCATCAATTAAGGGTCCTCGCCCCGCCACGCTCCCCGGCCTTCCGCGGTGCTGGGGCCGCCCGAGCCTCTCGTCATTACGCTCTCATACGTTCCCCCTCCCCCCCGTTAATTACGGCCTCCCGAATTCAAGCCCGCCAGATTTACACAAATGATAAATCGTGTGGGGGGAGAAAATTACAAACCGGCGCAGAGAATGTTCTCGGAGGTGAATCATCGGGATTCCTGAGATGCTTTCGAGCCGGGTTTGTCTGGCAGGGTGCGTGGGAAGTATCGCTCCCGAAACGAACAGAAGGGGCTCGGGGTGGGGGGGTTGGAGGCGAGGGAACCGGCTCCCCGAAGTTTCGCCATCAAATATCCTGTTACTACTGCACCGGTAGCTGACCCACGCTGCTGAAATACCACTGAATCACCAGCCGAGGCGGTCATGTCACATTTCACCCGTTCGAACCCGCAGAGGAATGCCCCGCGCCGTCGTCCGTCGCCTTCTCCCGCCCGGGTTAACGAGACGAGGGGAACAGCCGGGAGGCGCACATAAAGACAGGGGCAGCGGATTTCGTTTGCGTGCTTATCAGAGTGCAGACAAAAAAAAAAAAGAAAAAAAAAATTAATGAAGATATCGTGGCTCGTGGCCAAAGGCTCTGCAGACGCCGATAAGGTGGTGGAACAGTGACAAATATGCACGCAGCATGCCGTGGTGCGCAGTCAATAAATAAACGGCCCGGCGAGGACGACATGGTCCCATCTCTCAGCGGCAGACACAGGGGCCCCCTGACCCAGTGAGCGCTGGCTGGTGCCGTATCTGGTTGATTATTAATAGCCGTCGTTTGGAACGGGTTCAAGTATTACGACAAGGCTCTGACAGACATTCAAACTATGTGGAGCAAGAATACCGGACACCCATTTTTCAGGCTTCTTGGAAACAATACCAGATGGCCTGACACACGACGCGACCGCACTGTTCCAAATGCAACGACTAGGGCCAGATATGCCCAGAGTTCTTCATTTCAGAGGGACAGACTACAGCAAAAACACCACACACTCAAAACACTCCATTCAATCTAAGCACTGTCTTCTAAAATTTGGGAAACAAATTTAAGCAAGGCTTTGATCAATGTATAGCTCAAAAATCATGTAATGTTTTGTTAAATAGTTTCCAAGATTTTCAAAAAGGGTTAGCTCAAGGTTAAGCAAAACATAAATAAAACAGCACGGATCACACTGTGGACATGATAACTTTACAATACATCTGCTCGATACAGATACAATGATAATGAAGACCCAAGGTACCAAAGCAGAGTGTTAACACATCAACTGCGTCTTATTTCTAAAAGGGAACTGGATGATGAATCGGCTAATGTTAAAAAAATAAAAAATAAAAAGAATAAATTAATAATTATTATTATTATTAACCTTTAGGTGATTAAACTTCCAGTTCCATTATCATTATACGTGTTACAGACTGACAGACCCCCTTTCGTGGATTTGATGATGCACTATCAAACTGTATGGTTTGAGAAAGTTGAAAGACTGAAGACTTCTGGGAATGAATAAATGAGTGAAGCGGCTGCTGCTGACAGGGAAGACGCAGACACAGACGCGGGCACTCCTATCTCGCGCCTCCGTGCCCGCAGCACAGCTGGACGCCCGTCCCATCGAAAAAGGCCAGCGTCCAGCTCCGCGCAGACTGAGGATTGAGAGATCAGCAGCGCTGCCCTGCGACCGGAGCGTCATATTAATCGTCCTAATCTCCCGGCAGACGGCTGGCTGAGCGTCTGGGGCCTCCATGTGTTATTAACGGAGTCTGTTCCCAGCTCCGGCTCGAAATCGAAATCTCTCTCTCTCTCTCTCTCTCTCTCTCGCTCACGCAGTGAGGCTCCGGTTCCGGCCACGCGGTCCTCACCAGCCCTTGCTTCTGGACCCCCGTCCCCCCTGTCCCCCCCTGTCCCCCCATCTCCCCACCGCGTCTGCTGTGCCGTTTCTGCGCTTCTCCGTTTTCCACAGAGGAAGTGTAGCAGGTGGCACCACCTCCCTCAAGTCTGTCACCCCAGATTTGCCCATCACAAAAAAAATACACAATTAGATAGTGCTTCCCCGGGGCACAGCTTGGCCTATTCGGTTATAAATAAGTTGCAAGAACTTACAAGTACAGCTCCCTTGGACTTGACAGCTCTGTTGTTCCGTGCAGGCTAATTCTGACCAATTTTTCAGGCCAGCTTCCTGCAGACATCTTAATTTTGTCCCCCATGTTGTAATATTAATGTGAGAAGAACTGGTGGAAACTACAGCACAAAAGCTAATGAAAATTTGCATTGGCAAACGAACACACAAATATATATTTTGAATGTCTGATGTTACAGTTGTAACATTACAGAAATAGTTATAAGGCGTTGTGAGGCAGCAGCGTGACTGCCTCACTGAGCACCATAATACATAGGTCATTTTGACTACTATAAATGACAAGCACATTATTTGTGACAAGTATGAAATATAACCTTGAACTTGATTTTGGTAGTCGCTCTGGAAACCAGCCTCTGCTGGGTAACAAAAATGTGAATGTACTTACAACTTGCAAGCAGCGATGGATAAGAGCGTCGGCCAAATGACAAAAACAATTTTAAAAATTAAATGAGCTGTTTTTTGTTTCTCACATTCTCCCCCTACATAAGACCTGATACAGCCTGAACCCAGAACCCTCCTATCAGAATTTCCATTGGGTCTAAATGATGCAAACATTTGAAGATGATGGTGGTAACTGATGGCTCAAATAGTTCAATGTTTTTTTTTTTTTTTAACAAAGGGATGACCTTAAGAAATAAGCAAATTGAATTCTCAAATTTCTGACAGGGGGGTGAGACATTTAGTTTTGTTTTTTCGAGCATCCATAGCAACTTTGGGTAATTTGGGTTTTAGTACGGATGAGGCAGGGGAACACTGATATGACTCACATTACAGAACTGCAATATGACCTGCCCGTGTCCTGCTAACATCTATGCCTCTGTGAAAGAATGCTGTACGTGTCTGGAGAGTGTCAGAGACTGATAAAGTAGCTCTGTATCGGGCGCTTTGCCTTCAATTGGCATGCCCATCTTTTTCCATTAAACAGAGAGGCCTGGAGCGATCTCTGGCGTGCTCGTTTCAGCCAAGCATCTACCAAAAACGAGGCCCGTTTCCCTAAACGGATACCAGCTCTAATAACTACCTGACTGCAGCCTGTCCAGCAATAAGGTTAAGAAAATCTCAAAAAACCAAACAGGACTCTGATGGCTGTACCCCGCCCTTGGAGAATGTCGGATCGAGCCACAGCATTGCTGTGCAACACATCAATAGCGAGAGGCTGCCGTGAGGATTAAACCAACCTGCTGGTATCTAGGAATGCAGCAGTCTGACCTCATGCTGGTCCAGACTGCTGCCCTGCTGCCCACGCCCCACCCTACCCCCCGCCACAGTGATGTCACCCGTCTCCGCCCGGGCCCCCCCCCCCCCTAGCCGGCCTTGACTCCCGGTTATAATGCTGGTAATCCTTCCCCATTTTTTTTTTTTTTTTTTTTTTTTCAGGCCCTCGCGCGGGAGCTGGGAGAGCCGGGCGGCAGCCGCGACAGACTGGACGCTAATCCCCGCGGCAGACGCACTGTCAGCCAGCGGCAGTTTATCTTGAGACACTGAAATTGCAACAGAATTTTGTGTTTGTTTTATTGGGGGGGGGTGCGCTTTGTCCCGGTGTAGGCCGCGCTGGCGACCCGGCGGGGAGGCAGGGGGTACGCGCCACCCAGCCTGACAGTCTTCGGCTGCAAGAGGGGTGGGGGGCTGTGCCGAAACCACTGCCGGCACTAATCAGGGGGAACAGCCCCTTCATTCAAAACAGCACAGGAAAAAATTTAACTGCACAACTCTTATTACCTTAATGTCACAAAATGATAAACAATGAGAGTTATTGTGTCCTGGCTCCTTCATCATGACTGATCAAGTATTCCTCTGTAGGCCACAGGGATTATTAATAATTCATGCCAGGTTGTTTGTTTGCTGCTAAGTTCACCGCTCTCTGTGCTCTTTGGATAAGCCAGCAGTGTGCAGCTTGCTTGCGGTCGGGCTGGCCTTCTGAAGGGGTCCGTTGCTCTACCCTGTACCCCCTGCCAGCACTGAGGAAAAGGAATTCATTTCCAATGACACACAGCAACTGCAAAGAAGCAGCGCAGTGGAGAACATGACGAAGCAGAGGAAAGAAAACCCACTGCTTGATAATTCTGCTTCTTTTTACTTTGCCCAACTTATCTATACCGCCACGGCTGATCATTTTGTGCGTGTGCGTGGATGATGGAGGAGAGCTTTGAGGAACGGCTCGGACGCAGTGATTGATAATCTGTTTTGGGTAATCGCAGCACAGGGCCTAGACCACCATCTGGTGCATCTCTGCTGGAACCGCCGTTTGCGCGTCACGCTTTAGCCGCGGTGTCAGGGAACGCGGCCGTCCCTGACGACAGGAAGACAAGCGCTCTCAGCAGGGTTCCCCCCTGCCTAGGAATCTGCTTATTTGTCTCTGTCACGCTGCTGTATTGTATTTGCTTAAATGATGGTTTTCATAAGGCGCGTACAGCAGAGACGGCGTGACTGTGAATCATCCGCAATCTAAATAATGGGACAGCAGCTACCGCTCTATTACAGCCATACATCACGAGGGGGAATCCCTGTCGGCCAATGAGAGCCACGCCTAGCTGAGAGCCGCCCAACGGGGCGCCAAGGACCCGCACTACCTCACAAACGCTGGGGCAGTTTTCTTTCTCAGCCGAGGATATTGGCTTCACACCTACCAACCAAATAACGGGCGGCAGAAAGCATATTTATTTCTGGCCCAAAGATTTATTGAGTGCACGCCCAAATGGTGTTATTCTTCAGTATCCAAACAAGCTCTGTGTCAAGTAATGGAGATTTAAGGTTGTTTCAGTGCTGGGAAGGAAAAGTGAAGGGGGAAAAGGCTAGAGGTTGAGTTTCGGTTATGTAAGGTATAACAGTGCAGGGGAGCTGAGGAGTGAAACTGGAAAGAAAATAGCCAGTTGGCAGACCAGGAGCCAGAAAGTGCTCCTTCTCCCTTTTTTTTTTACAGCACTCTGACTTAGCGATCTAATGTGAGAGAGCAAAATACAAAAAAGGAGGGCAAAAATAATTTTCCAGTGATTCTTCTGTTAAAAACATAAAACTGTAAATCAACATTCATCTCATTCCTGGAGGTTATAAATGTAATTTTGTCATGAGGACATTGTATGTATTCATGTCCAGAGGAAGGGTTGTGCTAACAAGTATTTTTCATTAATAACCGAGAGCAGTGCAAAAGGGTGCCATTTGTTATCATTACGCCACGCGTGTTTCCTCTTGAGACGCAGAAAAAGATGTTACCGCTCTGTAATGGCATGTTTGTGATGGCAATGCATCTTACAAACTAATCATGGGTGACAAAGCGTTCCCAAATTACGCACGATACTGCGAGGGAACAAATGACTCCCTCCACCCAAAAGCTGCGTGACACTCGGGGGCGAACCGGTCTGGCAGAATTACGCCCCACCCGGAGACCGTGCTCCTCCTTCACGCTGCCGAGACGGCCGGCGTCATCATCAGAGAGGCCGTCGGCGGTGATTTATGGGAAGCAAGTGCGCTCGGGTCGCCCCGGCTCCTTCGGTGCGCCGAGACAAAGCCCACCCTGTCGAGTCCCCGCATACCGATCCGCTGAACGCTTCCGCGTCCCCGGCCTTCAGAGCGCAAAGGAGTCAGGCCCCGGCTGGAGCCTGGAGGAACACGGAATGTTCCCGGGAGGGCGGTTCGCATAACTGTGTGTCATTATTCTAGCACCCGAATCGTTTTTTATCAAGGCAAATGAAGCCATTTTCACACAGATATAACCAGCACACCCTCTCCGGGTTTCTCGCAGCGTTTAAACCTTTTAGTAATCATGCAGTTATGCAAGTGTCTGTGAATTTATCAGCAGGATCTTCGGATGCTGACGTTCTTTTACGTGCAATTAATGTAGCACTCCCTCACGCCTTAAGCCAGTTTATGCCTGCCTACCTCTTTCCATATCATCCAAAACTTAATTATGTTTGCGGTTCTGAAAACGGTTTGGAAACTGGAAGGCATAACCACTTGGGAAAGGAAAGAATGCATCACATTAATGAAGCAATATGTCTTCCAGCAGACAGGTCCTCTTATATAGAGTCAATGCCCTACATATTCCATGATTCAGATAGATTTACCACATATCTGAGCCGCACATGTTAATGAGCATAAATTAATGTTTCCAGTCTATACATGTTATCTTTTATGTGCAAGAGAAATGTCATTTGTCTCAATGCCAGCCAATCAAGTCCCCCTTTACAGGCTTATTAAAATTCGAGCTTCCACAGGGACTGAATTTTCTGAAATGCAGGCTGGGTCTTTTATGTACAGCAGTCGATGTTTGCCTGAACATCGCAAACGTGACCTCTCAGACGGGTTCCAACGTCGCGTCCATCGGCACATCGCAATTCCATTTAATAACACAAATCATCCCCCCCCCCCCCCCAAAAAAAAAGGAGGCCTTAGACGTTGCGACTCTCGGGGATTATGGAGAAAAACCGGAATAAATCAAGAGCAGCAATCACGGGGCGATCGCAGACAGCCCGGCTGCTGATGACTCGCTGATAGCTGTCTGCCACGAACAAAGAGCACTTATCCCTGGGAAAAAATACAGCGTAGCTCTAACGGATCCATAATGGACCACTTTTTAAATTTCTCCCTCTGTCTGTCTCAGCGCTGGTCATCTGCGAATGACTAGATGCACTCTAAATGTGCAAAAAAATTTAAAATAAATTTAAAAAAAGAAGAGCAAACAGGTCCGGTTCCATTTTTCCAATTCCATGTTCCCTCTCCGTTTCCTACTTTAAACCAATTCAGTCTGCAAACAAATCTTTCAATGACATTAACTTCCTTGGAGCCAAAAAAAAAGAGAGTGGAAAATTACACTTGGGAATTGATTCTGAAAAGGAACTGGAAACTAAACCTAAAATAGAAGCACTGCACACGGAATAAAACAGGAATATTCGTAACAGCGCAGTAAGAGAGAGGAACCAGAGAAAACGGCCTCCCTCAACAGCTCGGCCTCGGCCGCTCCGCTGCAGCCTTGCTTTCCAAGCTTTTCCTGTTCCCTGAAGGCATTTCCTTCCTGCTCCAATCACACACATTCATTTCACGGGGGAGAAGATGTGCAGGAAAGCAGGACCCCTGTGCCGAAAGAGCCCCACTGGAAACTTGCACAACTGTCAACCCAGTCGAAACGCTTTGAGTCGGATCCGCCCTCTGACATCACCACCCAGATTAGGTAGAGCCGAACTGTCCTGCGTCTCAACTGTTTACCTCAGGGGGTTTTCAAAAGAGAATGTCCATTGTCTGACCTAAGAATTTCATAACTGCCAGTCCCACACTGCAACAATGTTATTGTAGCCACGAACCTCAAGTGCACAGTATGTAATCATGGTGGTTGTGGAGGCTGTACCTGATTTTTACCGCAGTGCGATTATAGACCGGCAGAGGAGGAAGAAAACAAGGGAAAATGGCAAACACTGGGGAAAGAACCTACTGGCAGGAATGCTGGCTAAAGGCTTTTCGACCAGAGATGACTAGGTTGCACAGATAGAGCAGGTTTGCATACTGACTGCACAGCATTCTGCAGCCCTTTGAATATGAAACATTCAGCTATATGAAGACCTGGCTCTCACCCCAATCCCCACTGCTCTGTGCCCAACAACAACATTCTTCACCACCAAACCTTTGCAGCAAAGAGAAAAAAAAAAAACGACAGACATTCAAACCCAACCTCAGTTTGACCCCATCTTTGCCTTCTACTGTTTTTTTTTGTTTTTTTTGGGGGGGGGGGGGGGGCATCAGCTCAGAGGGCTAAAGTGAGTGAGACTGAACCAATGAGGAAGCGAGGAGACTTCTACAGCTGTTATTGACACTAACCCTGGCAAACCACAGCACCCCAAAATGCTCAGAAGGAGGAGAGGGTGGGTTTATGAGGCTCATGTCTGGGAGGCGTTGCCACGTGGACATGTGGGCATTCCCACCATCTGTAGCCTTGGGCCCCTGTGACATCCCTGGCAAAGCAGGTGATGTGTCAAACCCCAAGCTTGCCCACTGAAACCTTCAGTCCCCTGTTGCATCAGTAAGCCAACCCCCCCCACCCCCTAAATAATATGAAAATGGGGGTGGGGGTGGAGGTGCCCAGCCAGCATTGTTTTTCCTTTTAATTCTGATTTCTGCATGACAGAAGTAGACTTGTCTTGGTTTGTAACTGAGGGCACACTCAAGTCCTGAAGGTGGCGAGCACTCTCCTCAGCACTGCTGGGCAAACACAGAAAACACTGGCCAGATGTAGGCTTTGTGCTACATGGGAAGCAGGGGCAAGTAAACAGTAGTATGGCTGAGGAGAAAACAAAAACCTGGGATCTAAAATTATAAAAATCCCCCCACTCTCTCCTTCTCAACGTGAAAAAAGGAATATCATCTCAAATGTGTGAGTTTTAACTGAGTTTAAAAAGCAGACATTTCGGCTTATTACATCCCCGCAGTTAATGTCTTTCTCGTTAGCAGAGGAGACGCGGAGGAGAGGAGAAGAGAGGACGTCCCAGTGAGCCCTTAGCACGAGCATAAACTTGTGAAGTAATCCTGGGGTGCACACTGCTCATGACCCTGTTGGGTGTGGACTGTTTATTCACGCTGAATGTCCTGATTACTTGTCAAGCCACATGATTGCCCATCTGACGACCGGCAATGCTAATTGGCGCCTGGATGAACCCGATTCCAGTTCATTTCTGCAGACCTCAAGTGCCCTTTCGCTAAATGACGGTTGGGCAGCGCCGTTCCCACAAATCCATAATCCCTCGATCGCAGGCACAGGGAGCAGGCCCGGCCCTAGCAACGTATTTATTTCTGTTCCAGGCAGCGGCCCTGGAAAGTCAGAGCTTCAAGCTGCAGCCGAGATGAGCGGCTTCCCGGAGAATGCGCTCTCGAAGCGGAGCTGGCCGCGAGCCTCCCTCCGCCCCTGCAAAACAGCATGGCACCGGCTGTGGAAACGGGACGGCACCGCGTCACGCTTCGCTCGGCAAGCGCAACGCAATTAAAAAACGGAGCCTCGCCTCTCTTTAAGCGCGGCCTGGAAGATCCGCGGCACGCGTTTCTGCAAACGAGCCTGGCGCGAGCGGCAGAACCGCTAACGAACAGAACGCACGCACTCGTTCCGGCAGGTGGAGGGCGCGTGCGTTCTCTTCGTTAGCGTTCTACTGTGCGCTCTACGCCATGCATTTGTTGCGTGATTGGGCAGTTTCCTTCACCACACCAGCAACAGATTCGGATAAATAAAATACAGGGTATAGGTCAGGCAAATATGAGCCACCATTTTTCCATCACTAACATTGGGAGAAAAAGGAGGCATACAAATAGCCTCCTTTCCAGTTTTGATGCCCTATAGCCTGCCATTACATCCAACCATGAAACCGAATCGTTCAGTGTCACTGCATTATTGAAAGTGAACTGAAATCATAACAAATAAGTAGTTATAAAAGAAACATTTTCCATGTGGAAACTCAAAATAACCAAATTTCCAAAATAACTCTTTTGTACTGATGAGGTGTTTGTGCAGAGAAAAAAATCAGTAACAAACCATTGAGGGGAGCAAGAATAACACATTAAACATTGGTTCCCCTAGCAACATACAGTACTCCGCAGTGTGGGCATAGTGCACCATCCTCATTCTTTGTAAAGACCTCCTACTCTTACAATGGAAATCAATTCTGGATGATCTGTTAGGGGAACACTAGGACAAATAAAATCCCCTCCATCACTGTATCACTATGGGAGATCATAGCACACAATTTTAGCAAGACTGGGGGTGAGGGGGTTAAGTGGTTATGACCCGTTTCACTGTACACACGAAAAACACAAAATACACACACACACACACACACACACACACACACACACACACACAAAACCAACCAGGAAACAGTTAAATGTATGTTTTTAGAACTGTTAACAATCAGTGATTAGTGTCACCAAGTTGTTTTTATAATTAAAACTCTTTGGCAACCCCATGCAAACAAAAACACATTTGCAACTTTGAGCACTATTGCGCAACTGCTTTAACTGTATACACAGCTAACTAGGCAACCACTGAAAAGCTGAATCAAAATGTATATTAGATTAGGACATCCAAACACCACTATTTCCATCATTTACCTGTGTTAGGTGTGATCATAAATGTATTAATCCATTGCCTTCTGTGAAAAAACTTCAAGTACACAAAATATGCAGGTAACTTCTAGGAGTCAGGACATCAAACAGAAGAGTTCAATGTTTTATCAGAGAGGAGTTAAGAACATCCAGTTTGATTAAATGTGTAGGACACATTATGATTTGCTTGCCGTATTGTTGTTTTAGGATGTTACTTTTATTGTTGAAATCACAAGCAACACATTACCGAAATAAGGCCACTTTTCAGCTGATTTTTTGCAATGTACCTGACGTCACTTTCCTTCACTGAGCAACGCGGGGGGGGGGGGGCGAATATGTGTCAGACTAACTGAAGAGGTGGCTGGAAAAAATTCTGTTTCATGCCACAGTCTGTCACAGTTTGTTTTTACATTCAGACTTATAGGAAAACACAACCCAAGCCTGCTTCTTCGGTACATGCCGGAGGGGCTTAAGTGACTGGGGTCTATCTGGTGGTTCAAACCATGCTGAGGAGACAAGCCGGCATTGTCCTCAGACTAGTTTTATGACAGAGCACATCCAAATCATGAAGTGATCAAATAACAGAACAGTGTGACTTCAGGTGAGTGTCCTTTTCATACAGAAGGACTTTTTGATTCTGCTCAGCTCATGTCGATGCTACAACCTTTGACCTTTGACCTAAGTGATCACTCATAGACAATAACGGACTGACAAACAAGGTGGCCACAGTCTAGCATTTCTGATCAATTACTTAAGAGTTTGGAAATTAATCAAATCAAATACTTTTTCGATGTTTTGTGCCATTCCAATCTGCACGGGCTGGGTCAGTGTTCTGATCACCAAGGCCCGGTTCTGAGCGCAGAAGCAAGTGTATATTTCACTGAGTTCCCTCTGTAGAAGGAGGACTGGGAAAAAGTCCTCTCGCTGCGGCCGAGTTTCAGCGGCCTCTTCCAGCAACACAAAAATAAAGTAATGATTTCCAGCTCCTCGATGACACGGCGCAGGGCTCCGCAGGCTCCACAGCTCTATCCAACTAATTCGCGGAATGATGTCATTTCTTCCTGCCGCGAGGTCCAGAGCATCAGGTGTCTTCCAGAAATAGCAGCGACAGGAGGGAGACTACAGCTAATCACAAGCACAAACCTGACACCACCTGACGGCCTTAACGGCCTTCTCGCGTTTTTATGGAGCCAAAAAATGCGAACGCCTACCATGCATTTTTTATGCGCCTGCTTATCTGCGAAAGGGTCTGACATCTTTTTAGAGGATTTTTTAGAGGATTTTTTGAGGATTTGATTTGAGTAGAGGCCCTAAAGCAAAAACTGCCTCATTTGTGTGTGTGTGTTCGTGTAAGAGTGTGTCTTTCTCCACGCTGAGGGGTCATCTGTGTTACTTACTTGCCACTCCCGAGGCGAGCCCGTACAGCAGCCCCCCTCCCTCGGAGTGAGGTTCGAAGATGTGGGCGACCGGGGGCGGGCACTTCTCCTGCCTGATGAAGTTGTAGAGCAGGGTTTTCACCAGCCGGCTCGTCAGGGCCAAACTGCAGACAGGCGCACACATAACCAGCGTCAGCACGTCACACAGGCATCTCAGCAATGCGTAATCAGCCGCAGGGGTGGACACGGCACTGGACACGCGTTTAGTGTGTACGTCCGCACTGTGAACAGTGCCATTTACAAACTGTTAAGGAAACGCATGCTGTATCCTCCCGGTCTCCCTGCAGTATATGGAAATTTTGCTCTGCTGCACTTTGAAACAGGAAAAGAAGAAGGGTGAAGGGTCTCTACAGCCTTAACCCCATGACACTACATTACACACAGATTGCAGTTTGATGTTATTTTCTTTCTGAACTTAAATGACTGTGAGGGCACACTAGTGAGCGATTGCCCTCCAGACACTGATTTCTGTTATGACTAAAAATCAATTTTTTTTTATTTGCACAACCATTAATATACTTTTTTCATTAATGGAAGCTGGTTTCTGCTGCACAGAAGTATTACTGCTCTCATAAGAAGCAAGAACATAAAAATCTGTGTAGCAGAAGAGAGCGCCGCAGCGACTGAGCCCATTAGTTTCTTTCATGCCTTGTGGAAAAACGGTTAACTGCAAAATAGCTTTCTTAGAAAATCAGGGAAAATACCCAAGAAAAGCATTAGCAGGCTTCCGCTCGTTTTGTGTGAATATACACGCAACACATAAATGCTATTGTAACTGAAGGGAGCGCTGGTTCAAAAAGAGGCTTTAGACAAACATCTCGTGTCTGTTTTTCTGGGACGTGTTCTTGGCCGCCGCCGTCGAGGCCTTCCTGCGCGCCCCTGCTGGCCTCTCACCAGACTCCAGACGCACTGCGGCAGTGAGCTCGCAGACGGGGGATGCTGCAGGAACGTCGCGACAATGCTGCAACAACATTGCAACAACGTAGCAGCGCAGCCACTCCTCCGCCCTCGGGGGCTGCCGGGTGTCCGTCGTCCTCGCGCTGTGAGGAGCCGAGCGGAGGGCCATCTGCGCTCTGATTTCGACAGCCAGGAGCCGGGGCCAGGACTCGCCGGGCAGACACGGCCTGTTCCGCAGGGATGTCTTGGCAAGGCGGCTTTCGCGGGAGGCGGAGGGGATGTTATTCGGAAAGTCGTCTGCCCGGGGTTCATTCTCGCTGCCTCGGGCGTGACATTCACACAACGCCTATCACCTCCGAATACGCAAAAGCTGCCCCTTTCCTTCGCACTTCCTCAGTTTTGCTCAGTGGGCCAAGGGCAGGGAAATGGCGCTAAATATTTAATGCAAGGTTCAATCTATCCCAGACATTTTAAAAGGTGTCAGCAGCCCACAGTCACCCTCCCGGGTCCCCGTTAAACAGAGACAGCCGCTTCGACCCCACTCACCATCTCCCCTGCATCAGGTACTTGTAGATGACTCCGTCCCTCAGGATCTCCTTGTGGAAGAGCTGGTAGGACAGCAGGATGAGGAGCGAGGTCACGGCCTCAAACAGGATGCTGTAGGTGATGTCCCTGCAGACACAGAAACAGTGCTTACCACAGACATCATATGGCGGATGTGCATCAGCATGTAGAGCCCCACGGGCTACAGTTAGGCCCTCACACGTCGCTGCTCCAGCTACGATCAAAAACGGTTTGACCTTGGGTAAAGACGGCACACCTTCAAGACGGATTCCTTAACTCAAATAGGACGAGTGAAGAAACAGGCAAAAATGGGATTTTTTTTTTCCTCCTCAGGCAACGATATTGACCTTCTGCCTGAAATAACTACTTACAACCAACACTACAAAGTGTACACGTTACAAATGCCTCCCGGGGTGTACTGTGCAGCAAACCTTACGCAACAGAGGCTGGGGAGCATTAGTTTGGGGATATTCACAGTTCACTCTGCACCCGCCAATAAGAACATTACATCCCTGGACGTCCTGTGGCTCCTTGTCAATGAGGAAACACATTACAAAACGTTTCTGAGACAATGTACTATTCAAGTTAGAGCCGAATGCGGTACATAGAAGAAACAAAAGTTTTGGATCAGAAGGGCACTTAGTATTACAAACTTTTTAATGGTGATGTATGAGGGATAATGTATTAAAAATTATTACTCTAAATGGCTCTGCCATCTGAGGTGTTTTGATCAATTCAATTCCAAATAATGGGTACAGGCTATTCTGCAAGTAGAACACAAGTTACAGGCACTTCAATCACAGTCTGCAACACCAGCCAAATTGTTTGTTCGGCAAGTCACCACTCCAGGCTGGCGAGACAGAGGGGAGACCTGACACTGTGTATGTCCGTGTGTGTGTGTGTGTGTGTGTGTGTGTGTGTGTGTGTGTGTGTGTGCGCGCCGAGGGAATGCAGGGGGTGAGGGGGCACACTGTGACAAGGGACTTGCTGTGACAACATGACCTTCCTCCTCTGCTACTCAAGTAGAGACTGACCCCGCTACAGGCCGGGTTTGGCGTGCTCTCGGGAGCGAGGGTAGCTGGCTCTGAGCTCTCTTTCCTGCAGGTCGGGGCAGACGGCAGGGTCAGCACAGCTCATAGGCTGGGAGCGTGCAGCAGGTGGGGGAAGAGGGGGGAGAAAGCTGGGCGGCCTCCCAAGCTCCAGGGAGGGGGGATAGTCACCCTCTAGCGGGCCCTGCTGTCTCCACGCTGCTCTGCATTATTTCTGGTGCACAGGAGACCTCAACTGCACCATATAGCTGCTGCCCCCTGACCTAAGACCAGCCAGCCCTGCTGCCCAATATCACTTTTCTGTTTGCTGCTACTACTGAAACTGCACATGGATCAGTCGTGATAGCTGGAAGTGTCGATCCCTTAAGCACTGTCTGTACATCAGGAGAGGAAATGGGCGAGAGATTCAATCAGCTCTATTTTTACGTTACATTTGCTTAGCAGACGCAGACGCAGAGTGGCTTACATAGCTTGCAGTTTTGACACGCTATCCATTTATACAGCTGGATATTTACTGAGGCAGTTCAGGTTAAGTACTTTACTCAGGGCTACAACAGCAATACACCCTCACAGAAACTGAACTGACACCCTTTGGGTGACAGGTACTGGCAAGATTATTACCAAATAAAATGGTCCAAAATAATTTTCAGTGTTCATATTTGTTCAGAACTAAAAGAAGCCAGAATATGAGAAATAAACTGGCAAGCAGGGAACTTCAATGGGTAATTTAAATGCATTCTCTCAGCAGATGGGCACAGTCCTAACAGAAGCACAAGCAGTTTTTTTACCTTATTATATCCACAACTTTTGTTTTGTTTTTCTTACTGAATTCAGCTTTTGTAACCACTGCAGTGATTTCAAGCACAACTGTACCTGGCTTATGTACCAGACAGAACTGCGCTGCAATGCAGTGCAACAAATTTGTACACAAAAAAGAAAACTGTCAGTTTTAATATTTCCCCCCTCGTTTCCGGAGTTGTAAAACAGCACTGCGCCATGTACATGTAGGCCTGCAGTTACACGCGAGCTGATGTCATTCCTCTTTATGTGCCACGCATTAACTCCAAGTAACATTCCGTTCCCTGTGACCCTGGGCCGCCGCTGAAACGTGCCACCTCGGTCTCCCGGCCTCGGTGGAAACCCGGCCGTGCTGCCACGCTGAGCGCTGTTCCCCCTCGCAGGGCTCCCTATTGTTCTTCCCTTCCATTTCCGGCCGGTGGCCGAGCGGCCGTTTCCGTGCCCCGCGCTCTCACTTGGCACCGGCTCCTTTCACTTTCTAAAATGCATGGGGGGGGGGGGGGGGGGGGGTCTATTTTTACCGCCATTTCTCACTTCTCCAGGCCCAGCTGCTGACGGCCTGGTCTCTGTGGAACAGGGGTACTCTGGCCCTCCTCCTTGCATCCCGCACCCTCTCCACAGCACCGGCAGTCAGGTTTTTATGTTCTCTACACTGTTCCTCCGCTACGCTTTTCCACTGTCACGTAGCTTAATAGTGGATCATAGCGGAAATGTAATCTTTAAACACAACCATGGTGGAAATGTGCATTTTAACTGACGGTCCGTTTTTGCTTTCAGAGCTTTAGATTCCTTATACTGTAACTGTCTTTTAGTGCACTAACTTTTCCAGAAGTGGACAATGAATGCAACTTCCTTGTTTTGTTTTGTTTCGCGTCTTTTTTTCCGCTGCTTCCCCCAGTGCTGGGGAAAGGGCACGGAACCTTCAGTGACACCCCCCCAGTGGCATTTCCACATCCAGGGGTCTCCCGAGGTTATCGCTCCCCGTGCTGCGAGATCCGTCCGCCAGCCACGCTGATGTCACTCCGCAGCACGCGCCGGGGCAGGCACCGGGGGGGGCATAGGCGCTCAGAGCACACAGGAAGCAGGCCTTCCTCACAGGCCGAGCGCGGCGACGCAGGGGTGCACGGGATGCTTGGCTAATCCGCGTCCCGATCTGACAGGCTGTCATAGACGGGAGATGCTGCAGGATGTGGCGTAGGGAGAAGACGCCACGCTAGCCATGGACATGTACACTTTGTACAGACAGAGACGCTGCTCTGGTCCAAGAACTCTCAAATCTCTTCTCTTAACGTCAGACTCCAGTGCTGTTTTTTTTTCTCTCCATTGTTCTGGGCATAATATTGGAACTGAGTTTGGTTTGGAAGCAACATACAGCTTCATACCAAAACATTTTTATACTAACGGCCCCGAAAATCAGAAAAAGCTTAAAGAATGTTTCCTGCTTAAAACAGGTTTTGTACGTATTTACTCAATTCCAGTTACAGCACAATTAACACTGTCTATACTGCTGGCCAGGTCATATTAAGCAGACACACATGCTGAAGAACAAACTAATGACCGAGTGCTCTAGGAATGAGTTTAAAAAATGATCAATAGGAAATAGCTAAGCCCAATGTTTGTATTTTTGATAATCAGCAACCCATTCTTTAAAGATTTCTTTCTAATCACAACAATATTGGTCAGAGACTCTGGTTTCTAAAGTGTTTAGTGCCGCTGAAGCTGGCCACTGAAGTGTTCTGTGTTGATGGTCTCAATACTTGCTGTTGATGAAGCACCTTCACCAGCTCAAGCTGAAGATAAGACCTTTTCCCCAGATAATCTTTGATTAGACTTAAAATGGGAAATAGAGCATTGCATTCTGCATACAAATAGGAAAGTGCAAGTAATCTTGATGGCTTGTGTGAGAATCGGTTTAATTAATATTCAAAATTTAAAGTAATGCAGGCAACATCTCACCACCCAATGGCAGGTGAAACGCTAATTCAAATTGAGTTCATTTCAGATGCAGCTTCCAATCAAAAAAGTTAATGGCTGACTGCCTGAACTGAGGAAATTATCCAGCTCAGCCTGACATAAAGGGACCAGTAAGAGATGAAAATATGAAAATATGCATAATGAATTTTTACTGCCATAATATGTAGCTGAATCACCCCCAATCCCTCTCACGTATCAGGCAAAGAAGAAATTACACTAGATGTAGCCAACTGTAACCCTACAGGATTACCTATGGTATTTTCCGCTTTTGGTTACAACCTTTCATTTTAAAGACGATATGCCAAGTGAAATGTGTACATTAGATGATATGAACATAAGAAATCCATAAGTAAAAGGCCTTTCTTTACACAACCCCAACAATTTTTCTGTGCGTCTCATTTTAAAAACGATTCAACTGAATACAGCGCGGACCTTGCCAATGTTACCACTTTAGACATAACAATCACATCAGTTTGTTTTTTTAATACTAACCGTTAAATGAGATTAACAGGTTGTTTTGGGGAAGAATATGAAGCTTGGTGGATTAAGATAAAAAGATTTCGCTCTTTCACTACAGGAGCTGCAAAAAACCCCTCTCGATCCATTCAAACACCCAGGGCAAATCTCTCAGCTTTTCGGATTAATAATTAAATTAAATTCGTTGTATGCCAGACTCGACCAAGCTCTTATTTTGATTTACAGCGCACGTAGGTAGGAAACCGGGGCAACAACAATAAAGCAGGAATGTGAGGAAACTCGAAGGGCTGCAACAATGGGGGCCGAGCTCGGCCCCTCTAGACGGTTACACAACAGGGCCGAGGCTGGAGCCAGGAGGAAATAATAGCCCAGAGAGCACAAACTCCTCAGGACTTCTCCAACATAGAGACCGTTACCACTCTGCCTGGGGAGAGGGGGAAAAACAAGTCACTTTCAACCTTAAACAACCTTTACAAGCGCGTTTCTCCCCTCTTTCTACCTGATCAGCTCTCCATCTTCCTTCAAAACAAAACATTCAGCCTCAGACCTGACCGAAATGACAGAAACACGTGCAGGTGATGTACTCGTTGTGTGGGGAAATCCTGTGTCACCCACCAATCCAACACGCCTCAGTACTCATCAAGACTTAATGTTCTAGGGACGAAAAGTGGGACACGAGGTTATCTGGGGTACGTCTGACAGACATGTGCATCACATGGCCTGTGAGCGTCTGGAAGGCAATCCCCGCTGTGTGACAACACTTACAGGCCGCAGAGGGTGGGGAAAATCTCTCACACATGCTCTGTTGGGCTTTATGGAAATGCACTGAAGTGCTGGTCCTTAATGACAATCCAGCGCAGGGTTAACTCTCAAAACAGAGCTGAGAACACTTATCCTCACTTTAGACTAGAGAAAGACTGGACTCCAATCTCCGCTATAGAGTACAGAAAGAGTGGACTCTTACCCTCACTGTAGACTACTGAAAGACTGGACTCGCCACCTGGACTTGACTGCTGTCAGAGCACGTACATACCAGTGTCTGACAGAGGAGCGATCCCCATAATAAACTGCGCACGCTGATCTTTTCAAACGGGAAAGTGAGAAGCTGCTGTTGCACCCGGGTCCACACTGGGGATGAGGAGATGGTATCTGGGGTGAATTACACCTGCTGCGTCTGATGAGGGTGTCATGTCATAGAAGCTCCTCGGCGTCGGTTTCCCCCAGCCTGGCCTCGGGTCAAAAATTGCAACCCTGTCACGCCACGAGCGGATATAGAGACACAGGGAGGCAGCTCTTGCAAGCTCAGACTGGCTCGGCCAGCTTGACCCCAAGGGCAAATGCAAAGGCTATGACTAAAAGTGTAAATTCTCTGTGTACTAGTTATCTTTTAATTTCAGGTCAATGTTAATGGTATACTGTATACAGCACGGCAGACTTTCCCTGGTTAATTTTTTTTAGGACTTACTCCCTGGATTTACAGTGTGCAGTCAGAGTTGTATAATGTAGATTTAAGGTCTGACATAAACAGAATTTTTTTTTACAGAGGGCTCCAGTGCAAGGCAGCCTTGTTGGTCAACATGACCAATCTAAACTGCACACCAAAACAGCCCTGCATATTTACAGACAATGAATGTGGCAATGATGACTCGGTTTAAAAGTGCTCATGATCATAAGCCGCTGATGCAGAACAGTAGATTCTTGTGAGTTTCAACAGGTAAAGTGACTTATCGATGTAATACCACTAGCAAGAACTAAGATGGCATGAAAGAAAATGTGGTGGCATTGTAATTTATAATCTACATTAACACTATCCAGTGAATATTACATTACATTACAATATGAGTAGCCAATATGAGATACTGCCAAAAACAACATGGTCATTAATATAACATATTAATTCATTATAAGGCAATGAAGAGGCTGAGAACGCATTCCACAAATATCTTAGCAACTGTCCATCACAGTCCAGCAGGGGTCATTGAAATGGGAATAAGAACTCAGTAACTCAGATATGGGGTTTCCTAACTGGCTATTCTTGAAAGCAGAAGGGTTACCTGAAGACGGCAGATAATAGACGATGAGGCAGCAGTCATTTGCATAAATCTGTCATCTTGTTGTCACAAACTGTAATCTATGAGGTCAAAATGATCAGGATAGGGGAAAAATGACCAAAAGTGTAAGGTGAACCCCGTTTTTGCCACATGTCCAGGGCTCTGAGGCAGAACCCCGGTTCCACCTTAACGGCGAGCCAGGGGAGGTTGAGTGAGATGTGGGTGCGGGCGTCAGTCGGATGCACCTGGGCCGCGCCCGGGAGGACAAAGGCGGGCAACGGGCAGGGCGAGGAGGGGGCAGAGAATGCCTTTGAAATGGACACCGGCAATGGGCCAGATCCAGGCTGGCTCGCCGAGCATGGCGCCGCGGCATCCGACAAAAGCCGCCGGGGGGCGGCGGGACGTGCCCGATTCGGCAGGGGGAGACAAGGGGAGAGGCGGACCACGGGCCCTCTCTCCCTCTTCTCCTCCTCCTCCCCCCTGTGGCTTTGATTCCCCCGGCCCGGTCCGGGTGCGGACTTGCCTAATCCAGGTGGGGGGACGGGGGGGTGACGGGGGGGTGACGGGGGGGTGACGGTGGGGAGGGGGGGGACTTCTCTCCTTACAGCTTCGCCTCTCCCCTTGAACCCGCGAGCAGATGGCGGATGATTCCCCCTTGCAATCGGAACCCCCGGGCTCCTGTCAGCACCTCCTCTGTACCTCTGCCAGAAATCTATATCTGATAGGCGGCGATGAGAGCGGGTGGAGCAGGAAAAGAGAGTGGGCCGATAAAGGGGAGAGAGACGGCTGGCACATACGCTGCCCGCGGGAGACGTCTGAAGTCGCGGGCCGGGAGTGACTGCTCGCGGCACCTGACGAAGCCCGCCTTCCCCGGCTTTTAGCACGACAGGGGTGAATTCGCTCACCACTGCACTTGGCGTTTCTGACCCGTTTTTTTCTGCCTGGGAATGCAAGAGGACCAATCATTTTACACAGGTCTCGGGTCCGAATGAGAACAACAACAGAAGTGAGGGGAAAAACTGTGTTTTGACAGAAATTATACGAGTTGCACTTCTCAGCCTAATAGTTTGAGGACAGAGGAGGAAGAAGTTTTACACAAACTTTTATACACATGAATCTACAAACTCAACATGAAGATTCATGTGATGTAGATATCTGTGTGCTCTATGTATACACTTGCTTTCTAGAAAAGTAGAAAAGCAGTTTTCTAAAATATAAATGGAAATTACTGTTTTCTGTTATCCTTCAAAGAAATGTTTCCATGTCTCTCCAGCACCCATACCCCGCTGCTATAAGTTATAAGTCTGCTGGGCTCTGATGGAGTGGTCTTTAACAGCAGGCAGATCACTGCAGGAGTCCCAGCACTCAGACCAAGCCAGTCTTTCATCTGTTCCACGGTGCCCATTAAAGCCAGCAGGTTGCCTAGTGCAGCTGACTCTGGGGCCACAGGGGGGCGCTCTGCCCCCGGCGGGATACTCACAGCAGGGGCACCTCCA
Source organism: Megalops cyprinoides (assembly GCF_013368585.1). NCBI lineage: Eukaryota > Metazoa > Chordata > Actinopteri > Elopiformes > Megalopidae > Megalops > Megalops cyprinoides. The sequence goes on from NC_050587.1 coordinate 12,875,814, forward strand.
CGATCAGATGCACCAGGTTGCAGATCGTCTCCTCCAGCAGGTCTTCGCTCCCGGACTCTGTGGGCAGAGAAGACAACGTTAGCTCGTTAGCTCTTCTGCATTCGCCCGTCTTTCAATTAGTGCTGCTGCCGCTAACTCCAGGAGCACAAAGACCACCTTGTGTTGGGTCAGGCCAGACAGGAGCTGCGGTGGGGGCTTAGCCTTCGAGGCAAACAGATACACATGAAAGGGGAACTGGGCATGCACAAAGGCTCCGGTGGAACGAGAACCGCCTTTCAGACCGAAGCGTTTTTCTGCTGCCAAGTCGGCAGAGACGGAGCCTACAGTCTAAAAAGGTCCTTTCTTTGAACCAGAATGAGTGCTGTTCTTTCAATTAAACACACCGCAAAACTTCAAAGCTTTTTAAGAAATACCTACACAGCATAGAGTGCAGATCAGAGTCAAAGCGCTGTTACAGGTGACACCCATACCCTGACATATTCATTTCATAAACTTAAATTGTACAAAGTTTCACACAAGAAGATTTTTTTCTGTGTGCCCCCCCCCCCCCCCCCCCCCCTCCCCACAGTTCTGGAGCAGCTTTGGAGTGTCTGTTTCCTTCTACAACATGGTAGTGTTAGTCACTGGAGTAAAAAAAACCTCAATAATTTCTGGTTTTCCTCAGTACAACCACCAGAACAAACTTTCCCAGTGAAATCCCCTCCCTTTTTTCCCCCTCAGGCTGAGGGAGTCTTCACCTAGCGAAGACAGGCTGCTGGCTTCGCCTGCTACCCCATCTACTGCAATTTCCAATTAGGCATGTTTCCGATCGGCGCTCACTTCCGTGAGCACCGGACCGTTTGTTCCAAAAACGGAATGAGAGGCCATTATTCGAAAGACTCCGTGGCGTGATCTGCTTTTTCCACATTTTTTTTCTCTGTTTTTTGTTTTCTTAGTCGAATTAGTCATTTTTCAAGGCCGGGTGTTCCGGCAGAGACGATAAATGGTTTAGGAAATGGAGGGGTTGGTGACAGTGGGATAGAGAGATGATGAGACTGAGGAGAAATGCAGATGTCTCCAGCTCCATGCTGCCGGCTGTTGACTCTCGTTAGCAAAAAGCAATTGAAAGGCGGGCCATAGTGGACCCCACTCCTCCGCCACAAAGCAGATCCAAATGGTCACCAATCTCCTCCCATTATTATGCTCAACAGCTGTGACCCTTTCAGATGTGCTCCTCTGCTAACTTCCGAAATAAATATTAAAGCAGAGAAATATGTACACACGGGCTCATGACAGCCACAAACATGGGCCAGTTAAGGACTAATTCAATGAGACTGATTCTGATTGCTGAAAGCACAGCACTACAGAAAGGTGACAGTTTTCCGCATGCCCAACCTTTGTATTTTAATTCTGAATCCTCCTGCATGTGCAATATTATGCTAGCAGAAGAGTCAAATCATAAATGAAGGGACACTGCCTCTTGCCTCATGTTAAGACTCAATATCGACAGCAGAGTTGGAAAGATGACAGAAAATGGTTCAGGCTTAAGTAAATTCATAGGCTAAAATACAAATTACCCATTTATATACAACTGCATCAATGGTCCAAAAGCAAGTACAGCAAGGTTTAAACAACAGTTCCCATGCTGTCTTGCTCCACAGAGGGCAGGCAATGGCATTGTTCTTTGTAAGATGGAATGCTAACTAACCTCACTCCTTTTGTCGTTTCATTTTCCAATGTACTTGCTAAAGACACGAAATGATTACAGAGTGGATTTTGGACTCAGATGACTGTTTAAAGACATGCAGATGTTCAAACTGTACCCATATATGACCCCACGCTACATTAAGTTGTCACCCCTAATTGGGACAGAAAGGCGGTTTTTAATTTCCCAGCTAATTAAGAGGGACCACCATGCCAATCTGTCAATTAGATTAAAAAAGTACATTTTAAAAACTGTGTCAATGTTAACCTTTGACCTCAGTTAAATCAGAACGCACAGCCTTGAATTTAACTGTCCATTTTTCAATGATGTGCCGAGGTGAGGCGGCCATGTTTTTTCGTGTTCTCGCTGCTCTTGCACAGAAGGCCCGTTTCTCCGCAGCCGCTCACTCCGCAGCCCTCGCTGCTCTCCCAGCCTGCAATGTCAAGCACTCCTGGCACTCGGCCGGTGCGGAGCACAGGCACTTACCGCAAGATCCTGGCGCCCTCTCCTGGTAGGAGAACTGCGACTGCAGCTCGTCCTCGCTCATCTCCCGGACGAAGACTTTGAGCAGGCACCGGATCATGAAGAGGGCGTTGTGGGCCTGCCAGATGAACAGCTGACTGCAATGACAAAGGAGGCCAGAGACAGCGTGACAAACAGGGTGAAACAGTGAGCGCATTTCATTACCACACACAACCACCTCAAACACACCTGCACGTCGGCAGCCATTTTCACTCCCAGTTTAGATGCCTATTATACTCATTTTATCAGTATTTATAGAACAAGATCATCTCAGTTTGAGTTGAGCACTGAACAAATTTTCCCCTAGAGTTCAGAAGCAGCAGGGGAGTGAGAGGGACGGCACCACCAGTCTTTCAGATGATGGTGGGGCGATGCCTCTGCAGAGCTACGAAAACATCCACCCCTGTGCGAGTCCGGCGTGAGAGTTTGGGTTCGGAGCAGCGCAGAGTGAAAAGTCAGCCTACAGGCTCAGAAACGCATCCGGTGCGGGGAGAGGAACCTTGACTCCCACTGAGGAGCCTGCTCTCACACACACACGCGCTCATACACACACACACACGCACGCACACACACACACATGCGCTGCAGGAAGGAAGGATGAGCCGCTGACTGCAGGCCTGCACGTGGAGGGTCAGGCAAACTCACACTCACACAGACTCCCGTGCGTGCTGCTTCTGCACGCCTGCAGACATACACACACCCAACAGCATGCATCCAAACGAGCACAACACACACACACACAAAAACATGCACACACACACACACATACGGAGGCCGATGCAAAAAAATGTCTTCACAAAGGAGATCAGGTAGCATGAGCACCTGCGCCCCCCCCACACACATACACACATGGCCACAGACAGACACAGACACACAAAGGCTATAACACACACACATATATAGATATACAAACACACACACAACCACCCACACACACACACACACATACCCACATACTCCCAATTACACACACACATACACGCAGGCACACACCCACCCACACAAACACACCCACACACATATACCCACACACACAGAGCTCCTTCTCACACAGAGACCTAGATAACACTGCCAGAGTGTATCCTTCCCATCTCTCCTGGAGACAGGGACATCTGCGGTGCCACATTTAGCCCCAACTTTGACCCACCCGCACAGCACTAATTACAATCCTGGTACCGCTGGCGGCTTTCTTGTCTTGCCAGAGGTTGTGCTGCTTCGATCCCAGAGGGCACCCGTCATCAGAACCAGGGCTGAGGGTTCTCATTAGCAGCTGGGTCAAGGGTTCAATTTGGTCACGACTCCAAGCGGAGCGCCGCGCAGGAGACGAGACTTCAAGCTGTGCAACAGAATAATGAAGCTCCCAGCTGAAGTGAAAGTCATTTGCTTTTAGCCAGCATCACTGAAAGCGATACTGAATTCAGCCCACACACTGAGAGTGGACAAATGCTGTTTTCCAAACTGGGCTGCCAAAATGCCCCTTTCCATCTTTATCTTTTGACCTAAAGAGAAAAAGATACAGAGTTAATGTGAAAGGGGAGGAGGGGAGATGGGGATTGAGTTACTGGATGCGCAAACACGCCGTGTCACTTCCACTCTGTCTCGCTCCATGCAGCAAGAGTGCAGCCTCTGGTGCCACGGCCTCGGGACCGAGTACTTTCTCAGGCTGTGCGGAGTCAGTCTCCACGGCTTGGACTTCCAGAGAGAGGCTGATATTTAAGACAGAAAGGACATCTGGGTGTTTCACTGCACTTGAACATGACATGCAGGAGTGAGGCTGTGCTGTGCTGGGAGCCTCCCGCGCGTGAGAGCAGACTCCACAACACCCTCCCCCCACTTGTGACCCCCCCCCCCCCAGCCTCGCTCCCGTTTGTTTTCTCATACTCACTCTTGGCATTCTGTGGATATTTTCAACTCTTTGGTTCGTCCGAGGAAAACTCTCACAAGGGCTCCAAAGTTTCCTGTTCTGGGATTGTTCTCGACTGAATACACAGTGCAGACATCGAGCCGGAGATGGGGAGGCCAGTGCAGGGGTAGGGGGGGGACAAAAATGAGAGAGGTGGGGGGGTTAGAGAGTATTACCAAACCAAAGGAAGGCGTCAGTCCTTAACATCAACAATGGTCCTCAGCTAGCTAATGGAGTAAAGCACTGTTAAGCAAGCTGCAGCGCTCTGATAAATATCATCAGTCGGAAAGCTGCTGTGAAAGCCAGCGGCTCCAGACATTCTGCAGATAAAGGCCATTACTTCACCTTCACTCGTGCTGAATTTAAAGTTTCTCTGATCATTTGTGTTTGACACCGTGAGACAGAAAAGGCCAAGGACACATGGATAAAGCTTTAACCTACATCAAGCCTCCCCAAAATTAAAAGGCTCCAATGGGTGCTTTCTGGGGTTTCCCTTTGTGTGACTTTATTTAGATTTCGATGCCACGCAGCTGTGACCGGGGGTGACAACGTGTAATGACTGGGGATGAGTGCGCAGGCAGCAAAAGGCGCAATAAATAAACGCATGTGCAGAAACGTACTGAGGATCTTGGCGAGAGGGATGACAGCTTCTTCCAAAAGTTTGGAGTCCCCACTGAAACAGAGAAAAAGAAATGAGAAGTCATCATCGTCACCTCGCCCACCCATGTCACCAAAGCGTCCCTTGATCTGGCTGGGCTGCGCTTTGCGCCGCAACACACAGAGAGCTTTGATGCAGGAAATTCACACGTGAGAATGAGGGATGTTTCAGAATCATTACATCACATTAATATAGCAGATGCTCTTATCCAGAGCGACTTCCAGCACAAAAGAACAGAAGTGTCTCCATTCAAGTTGAATGAGCAACAGTATCAGACAAGGCTAACGGCACTCCAAGACCAGTGAGTGTGAACATAACACTATTCAAGCCCTACCACAAGGCAACTTGTGCAACCTGACTACACAGCCTAGAAACAAGTGCACACGCTACCGCACATCACAGTCACTAGATCACAGAATCCATAACACACTGTGATACTACACGTAAAGTAAACTGCACGTAATACAAATATTACAAGTAGCAAGAGTTAGGGGGTGGTGACTGAGGTGGAACTGATTTGTCTTAAGAGGTGGGTCTTCAGTATGCGTTGGAAAATGGCCAGTGATTCTGCTGTCTTGACACCCATGGGAAGTTCATCACCTCAGTCATACATGCCTCCTCCTGTGAGACCTGAACTTTAGCACTTGTGACACACGGGACCTTACTCAAATGGCTCATAAACTGCAGTAAATAAGTTACCAAATTTAGCTTGGATTTAGCCTAAAGGTGATTCCCATGCATGTGTTTTTTATCTTTAGACAGCAGAGAAATGCTGTGAAAATCCTGATGGCAACATACCGTTTCTGCAGCCTAGAGACATCTTTCACAGCTGTAACAAGTTCACATGCATTCGAAGTGTGGAACAGATTTTCTTGGTTGGCAGCACAAGACCCTTTGCTCTTCTTGGAGGGTGTTCACAAATCTGCGGTCTCTGAACACCTCACACACAAGCTTAGATGAAAAGGCAATGTACTTTGCTGTTAAATTTTCCCAGGACCAGAAGAACCAACACAACTACGGTTCTACTGCGCCCCCTGCTGTCAAGCCCGCTGAACATCACTGTGCAGGGCTTAGCTAATTTTCTACACACACACTACACACACAATTGGTCATACGACTAAATATTTTCCTGTTCCTTTTCAACGGCCCAAAGGGAAAGTCTTCGGTTGGATGCACGATGCATTTTTGATCAGCCTTCCCAGAGAACAGCCTCAAATATGCAGATTCAGCTTTAAACTTTAAACCTACAGTGACCAGCATTGTTGATCTCTCAGTTACAGAAATAATCAGTCTTTATGAACAGAAATTTGACTGCTACTAATACATCTAAAACCTAGTGTTCACATCTGTAATTCACATTTAGAATTAATATCAGATTAAGATCATTAAGATCAGATAAATAAGTCACTGGCAGACATACACCTAAATCTGTGAGAAATCTTTCATATTTTCATCTTGAGTCACCAAGCATTTTGGACAGAAATATGGTTGACAAGAATGTTTAAATTAGTAAATATGCTTAACTGGTCTGCTGCAAGGCAGTATGTTTACACATCAATGGTTGCCGACAGTCTAGTGGAGCTCAAAGGTAAAGGAAATAACTCATTTCTCTATTTTACAGAAAAACCGTAATTAAAAATGACCTTTTACAGGCTCTATCAAGGGCTTCTCTCAGTGTTTTGCCCATCCCAGCTTCTCTGACACGTCACTGGCTAAACGGTCAGTGGTGTCTGTATGGACACATGGCTACACAAATCTGCCAGATTCGCAATCAGTAGCAAGTCCAATTGCCAGCAGTGTCCTTTCAACAGCCAAATGGCCCTGACGATCATTTGACTACAATAATTTTCATTGAGGAAAGCATCGCTCCTGTGAAAGAGACGCTAAAGACATTTGGGTAAACAGAGCACAACAACAGAAGAGCGGATGTAGCGCTTCTCCTCACTATCAATAAACATTTCTTTGTTGCTTCACACCAGCTGTTAAACAGACATGTGGATCCCTGTTGCAGTGGATTACAAAGTCTTTTCCCATTAAAAATGTATGTTGAGGTCTACAAACACCACTATTTGATTTAAAGGCAGGCTCGAGGAACCACACCTTGGATAGTGTTTACAGACCGTGCCCCACCCTGTCAGCTTATTCCCATGACTGAAGAGAGTGGTTTGGCAGGATTGTTACAGCTTCTGGCTGGTAAGAGAAATAATCACAGTGACAGCCAATAAAGCAAGAACTGGTCTGTAATATAAATTATTGATGGAAATATATTACAACAGATCTCAGATTATGACATCTAAGCTAATTATTATACAGCTGAAGTTGCTGTGGACAGACTAAATGAGCAAGGCCTTTCCCCAACAATTTGCTCACCTCTGTTCACCGACTCCAAACATAATGTCACATGACAATTCCCAGACATTCTTTCAATTTTACAAATTTTACTAATTCTTCCCGGGTTAACATCACTTAAACAGCCAGAATTAGCCGATAAGTGTTCTCAGTAGCCCCTTAATGTTAATGTTGAGGATCTGTCAACTGCCATTCATCCGGCACCTTCTGTGCCAATGGAGGACTCACCTGTTGGTGGGGCTGGTGAAGGTGAAGGAGATGAGCTGGTTCCAGAAGGGGTCATTCTCGGATATGGACTCAGTGCCAATCAGGGTTCTGAGGCTCTCGTTCTCGGACAGGTCGCTGACCTGGCTGGTGTTGGCTCCCATCTCCTGATCCCAGACGAGCCCCTCTCACAGCCTCATCTCCTACTGGCACCAGGCCCTGCTGCACACAGAGAGGGGAGCCATGATGAGGGGAGACAGTCTGGTCTTTCCATGTCATGACTGCCACCCAGTGGCTCAGGCTTATCCACGGAGCATGACTGTTTTGGTTTGGGTCTAACACTGTCACGACCAGGAGCAAATCCAAAAACAGCCATACAAAATTTTTTTCCATGTCTTCTTTCCTAAGTTACATTCCACATATGCATTCACACAACTGGACACCACTGTGCAGTATCTTAACAGTGCGAGAACTTGTATAACAATCTTATTATGAAATGTCTATACTAAACAGAACATGCAGGCAAGGGGGCAGGAAATCCAAAAGTCACTTTAACACTGCCCTTAAAAAAATAATATATACAACTAAAATTTGTGCCCTCAATTTTTCTACAGCAGTATTTAGCTGTCACTTGGAGATGGTTGATGATAAACTCTTCAATCTTCAATCAAATGCTTTGCCATTCTGTCAGTACTAATTAAACCTTGGTGAATATCTATTAATATTCCTACATAGAGACTGTAGAACTGGACAAAAGCAGAAACTCTATTCTACACAAAACTAAATATTGCTGCCACAAATACTGAATTTATATTTAAAGTACCATTATTCACCTGACCTATCAAATATGGTTTAACTCAGCTAGATATGAGCCTAGCAAAATACTGAAGCTGCTCTAGATCCCATACACAAGTGCGAAGCAGGGCATTACAAGAGAACATGTATGTGACTTATAAACTGAACTGCACACTGTACTAACTTGCTACCTTCAGGTAAGTTCGTTCCTGTAGCTAACCAATAAAGACCTGAACACAGTGTGCGAGAGGGCAAACAAAAAGAGAACCAAAAAAAGCAAACCGCATCCTACCCCTGGAGTGTACCAAAAATTTAATATTTTATTAAGTAAATACCCTCTTAGGTCAAAAGCATCCAATATGCAGAATTAAGGGCACTCGAAGTGAAGACTGAAATCTTCCCGTCATACAGCAGTAGGCCTGTAAGGAACTGTTCTCACCTTCATTTTTAATAAGTCTGGTTTTGCCTCTCCCTGTGGCGCCTTATCGTCAGCGCAACCTGGGCCACCCTGCAGTGTCTTTCCATGTAAATGAGGACCTTGTTAAGCTCCACACACATTGGGACACACACAGAACCCGGGGAGGGGCAGTCTCACCATCGGCTCCTCTGTCATATCAGTTATCAGGTTAATTAGCTGTGCTCTACAATACTGCAGCATGAGGTCTGTGTGTGTGTGTGGGGGTGGGAGAGAGACTGGCGGCACCGCGAGTTAATTATCAAGAGTCTGACAGAGCAGAGGGATATTAAATGGAAGTGACAGCCAGACAGGAACTATCCATCAACTGACAAGTAGGTCACCGACTTCCTGGTAGGACCAGGATGTAGACGCCGGGCAGCTCTGCGAGACGCCCTGGAGGAACTGCCGCCCTGCCCCCTGCTCACGCGCACGACTGCTGTCACAGACAAAGCACCGAATGACCCAGGGCCCACTTCAGACCGAGCCACAGCTGCACACAGAACAGAGGGGAGGTATATAGCACACCACAGTTTCCTGCTGCTGTATACATATTCAACAGCACATACATGACATAATGGCCGACACACCAGGTTAGTCAAACTGCATTTTTCTGCCATATGTGAGCTCACTGCTCTGTCAAGAGCATTGCCCGCACCTTCATAAGGGATATATGATCAATGGAAATTTAAATATAAGTGAGGACTGGATGTAGATTTTTTTTTCCCTTCTGGCCTTGATGAAAGTATACCATCTTAAAGCAGCATGAGAAACTGCAAGTTCATGATGAAAGACAATTAAAGTGTTAACAGGAAAGGGATTTTGACTCTGAAGTCTGTACCTATTCAAGGGGAAAAGGTGATCAAAATACTGCTCCCCATGGAGCCTGGATGAAGGAAATTAACATATTTAGCCAATTTATTCACATTACATCGTGAGATAGTGAAGGTATATTATTATAAAGTGTCCTCTGCGTCCTCTGCTCTCCTGGCATGGTGCTGGCTGCAGTGTACCTTCATGAGGTGGAGCCACAGTATGAAACAGAGATGAAAGCCCTGGTGAACAGGCTGCAAGCTCTTAAGGCAAATAACTGGCGAGTAATTGGCCTTCCATAACCCAATAACAGGAGAAAAGCTGCGTATGGCCACAGCAATGAGATGAACAATCAATGGGTTGAGTGTTTTTCAAGGGCTTTCTATGAAAAGGATCAAAACCTTTCCTCAATCTGAAATGCTGCTTTGCTCTACTAAAATGGAGGACCGGAAGACACACTCATTCAACTCGGCAGCAGCTTTAACATGAGCGAAAACCACTGTGGCCACAAGACTACTGTATCTGACCGTTCAAAATGGTGGCAGCCAACGTTTATAGCACTGGTGTTTATAACACTAACTCAAAAAACAATGCACATCAATTTCATTGTTGTGGCTAGAAGAACCCAGCTTTAACCCACAGTATTAATGAACAGATTTATTTATATTACACATTTATTGTTGTATTCTATGAATTTGTTGAATTACTGAAGATTGGCTTTAATCTGACATCAAAACCTTCCGGATCATGCTCAAAATAGACAACTATTTAATCAATTACAACAAAGATGAAATGTTGTAATTTGGTCCAAGTATTTGCCTTAATAGTGGATGTATGCATTCCACAGGATTGTGTCAAAGAAGACCACCAATTTACCACTGACCTTCCCTTTACATTCCCAAGTTCCACAACATCCTCACCCCTTGGACATTACAAACAGGAAATGGTATCCTGGAATTCAGTTTTTTTAAACTTAGTCAAAAATAGTCACAGCAACCTTTCGTGTCATGGCAGCATTTTTTGATTTTGGAAAACTTGGAATCTGTCATTTTGGCACAAGATAGCCATTGTATTTGTCAGAAGTGCTACGCAGCAACACTGTACAGAGGTTTGTTCTGTGTATTTACCTAGTGAAGTCAGTTCACAGTGGCTATTTGATATGGTTTTAAATAACCAATGTATACTGAAATTTGCAAGCCATTTTATTTTTCTTCATTTCCAGTGCTTTTTCTCCTGTCCTTCAAATATTTATCTAGCCTTGTAACAGGCTAGCCTTGTAGACTATTATGCAGTTGATGCAAGAATGAGAATTAGACATGGAAGAGCTTTCACTTTTTGGAAAGGAGTTTGTTATGAAAACACAACAGGCCTGCCAGTCTCACCGTGACTTCAAAATACATTTTCACCAGAATGCCTGAATAAAAGCAACAAGAATGTCAGGCAGAGTGTGTTCTATGCAAGCAGTCAGGAATGCACTCTCTCAGTACTTCTATTCGCTAAAAATATTAAATGGCCGCTCTGTTTAATGAAATTAGAATAACCCGTCTAAACTGAAAGCAACTTGAGATTTTACAGCAGTGATTTTATTGAAAGAACAAAAAGGAATCATATAACTTACTTATCTCCTGCTCTGAAAATGAAGCATTGAATGAATGTCTTAATATTTATATACTACCTCAGTATTAACTGTGTATTTCTAGAGATCATTTATTATTAGTTCATCATGCACTGTTCCTTCCTTCCAGTTCTGACTTGAATGATGAATGCAATGTGTGGTTAACTAGATCAATATCTTGTTAGTCTACAGGACGTTTAGTATTTCATTAATACAGGTGTGCAGCTGAAACCAGGTTTATATTTTCCCTGATTCAAGCCATTTTTATGTGAACATGCTTGTTGAAAATCAAATGGGGGGAAGTTTTCTGAGGCATTACTATCACTATTATGCTTGCATGGACACACAGTTGCATGTGCTATTGCTACAGGACAGCAGTCACCAATGGCTTTTGGTGGCAGGCAGAACAAGTCAGTGACCTAGCCAATTTGCAACCAATATCAGCACTTTGACATTGCTAGACTCGATAATAAAGCCAGTGAGCTGGAATGAAGGATGGATGGCATTTCATGGGCGATTTGCAATGAATCACAGAAACCCAGTGATACAGAGTGCTCAAAGGTCACTTCCAGTTGTTCTGGACATCCTGGCATATCTCTGAGAGGGAAGGATTTCCCCCTGGATTTAAAAACAGTAAATTGTAGGGAGATTCAGAAACCTTACTTTCTATTACTTTGTAACACTAAATGCATTAAAAACCATCTCCTGCAGATGATTTAATTTAATGGGCCACAACATGCTAATGTGTAGTGTTGTGTAATATAGGAGTAGGACACAGGTGCCACACTGAAAACCCCATATTCTTTTAGCAACATCCATGAAGAATTAGGGCAAGGCAGAGCAGTATTACCTCTGAGCAGGAGAATGTTCTAATGAATAATGGAAGACCCTTCAACCTTAATATATTTCACAGTGTAACACTGGGTACATCTGGCTCTCAGTGTACAGATCTGTGCAGACTCTTCAAACCCTTCACAGAAAATGGTGTGCAAGCTGAAGAGGTTTCACACTATTCATTTTAGCCATCACTGAAGGATGAGAGCAATTTCAGACTATGGTTATGGTTTATGGAGGCTTGTGCTAGATTTCAGTAACAGAAGTTAATCAATAAATTTCAATGAGACAGTAAAATATTCTCCAACACAGATGCCTTGAATAAACCCATAACTTCTTTCAAAAATTAAAAGGTAATACAAATAGTAGGCTGTACTACTTTCATTTGACTAAAAAGGAACATCTTCACTAATGCAATGCAGGCAAAGCTCCTCTAAGTATCTCCTCTAAGATAAGCGACAATTACATACAACATACAATCATTTTATGTTTTTTAAAAGGGTTATGCTGCCTGGCTTACCAATGGAAAAACATTTAAAGGTTTTCATTTTAGATTGAGTGACACATCACGTCAGGCTGTTACTCTAGAAGCGTCTTCCATTGAATCAAAAAAAATTCAGCGAGTGTTTTTAACAGGGGTCCAATATTATGTGGTGATGCTACCATGTGAGAAAACAAAGTGTTTTAATGTCATTATTTATGCATTTCACAGTTCGTCTAAAACAAATGTTATAGCCTACTCCTATTAATGTATAACATGGCATATTACCACTTAAATCAAATGTTTTCAATAATCACACAGCATGCTGCATGGCATTTATCCAAAATGAATTATTTTCTCAATGTAGCAAGCTAGAAGATCAGAGCAACAAACAGCATACATAACACTATGTTATAGTAAAATAAAGATGATAAGAAATTAACTACAACCCTTAAAAAAGAATGAGGCATAATTTTAGCTATGCTGTTTAGTTTTCTCATTTTTGTATTTTAAAATATTTTACATTTTTAAAGATAACCAAAACAAAAGTCTAGGAATGCCAATGTGCATTCAGAACTGTTCTCTCGAGGAACAGAACTTTAGAGTTGGAACCTTTCCAAGTTAAATCCAAGCAACACTTGTTCACTGAATGTGTCAAACGTTTTCCTCATCAACAGTGAACCCAGCACTTCTGGCTGACACACCCAGTGATGCAACCAGTAGAACAGTTTCAGCCTCAGCAAGCTAGTAACATCTGCAGCAACTTAGCGTTAGCTGGTGGCAGTTTAGACAGATGATACAACATGGAATGTCTTGGCAAGCTTCTAAATCAAGTGACCATTAGCTTAAGTTTGAACAAAGTCCAAAAACTGCACATTTTGTACTGCTCTGAGTTGAATGGACGCACAGACATTTTCGGCACAGTCACGACAAGCTTGCCAGCTAGTGTGTTTGTTTGACTGCATATATTCCCGTAGAGTTACTTCACAACACTACCCTAACGACTATAATATCTACAAGAATCCACATCATATATGTAATACACTACATAGCATTTAAACTACTGTTATCTTTAATTGCTTTAACTGCTACTTAAATAACATATATAACAACATAATCTAGAGACAGACAACAATTCCTCTTCCCCAATTTATTTTTGATAGATTGTCTATACTGGGTTCATACCAATACTACAAATCAAGACAGCAGGATGACAACCACTCCCTTTACAGTAAGGTTGGCCTTAGTGATAGCACCAGAATTTGCCTGTCCAGTTGGTACAATGCTTAAATTATAAGACAGTTCCAGACACGGTCCTGCAAGATTAAGAGACTTTCCACTTCAGCGTCTTATTTGCACATTGTGGATAAATATCTCAGATTTAAATGCATGCATCAATGCATTTAGATTAGACAACTGCCTGAATCAGAGACGGCAGTGTGCCTGCAGGGAATTAAGCTGGCAAACTTTCAGTTCTTAGCCCTGCTCCTTAAAACTATGCAACACTGCCACCCTATCACATCTAGACCAGGCAATATAACAACACAGGGACCGACCTCCACAGAACGCTGCCCTGCTGATCATTACTGCAAAAGTACAAATAGGTCTTTTAAGTGTTATTTGACATCTACCATATCATCAGGTGCAGAATGAAGTTAACAAACTTGCACTACAGCACTGCAGACGTTTTATTTGCTTTCATTTAAGACGTGACTAAGGATGGAAGCACAGTATCTGCTCTTGTGTCATGCATCCAGTGCAGAGACTTCCATCCAAAACAAAATGGTTCTAAAAAGCAAGCAAGCTCTGCATAGATTCCATTTTTCACAGCATTATCAGCACAATCACACAAAAAAACCTCAGGGCAAACAGCTGGATACTCCTTGAAACACCTATGGGTGACCACCACACCTTCAATGCATTTACAAATTCAGAATGCATTTACTCTTAGAGCAGATGAGAATGTGCATTTTTATTAGCACTTAAGCTGTGTTTAAAAAGTCACAAAAGACATCTCATGAAAGAACTGGATGCTTGACAAACAACTTAAACGCCATAAAAGTATAGTAAGCTCAATGTTTAAACCCTTCGCAGACCACTTAAACATGTGAGTAGACCAGTGTTTTATACAGCAAGTCCCACACTTTGATCTTTATGGCTCCATACCAGCTGACTGTCTACATATATTACACAGCATCCCATTTTAGCTCATTTCAGGCCTGCAAGGAAATGAGAGCATCCAGGTCAATCTGCCCTGTCAGCTGGAAACTGACAGGGCAGATTCCTCAAACACTCACAGTGTCTTCTCGAGCTGACCCACTTAAAGTCACTGCATTTATTCAGAATCGGGACAATACTGTTACCGAGACTGAACCTACGTTTCAGCTGGTATTACAGAGGGTGGACTAGGGTCCGACACCCCAAGTGTGAGGTTTACACTAACGCTTACCATGGCACATATTCGTCATAGCCACGACCAAACAATATGTGATGTCAACACACATGTGATGTCAAGATGTCAACACACTACACCGGTTGGTGGACACTGGCGCAAATATGTCGATTAACATTAATTAACTCATTCCCTTCTATGTTGCATGCCCTCAACTTGCATGCAGGTAAATAGCTAGCTAGCCGACTAACTGTATTGTGCATTAATTTCTTTAAGTCTAACTGATTAACATGATCAGTCCGCTGAAGTAGACCATTTCATTACCTAGCTACTACGCTGAAGTGCTAAATAAGGAAAACAAACTTTCTTTCGACAGTGAAACCACTCTGCAATATACAAACAGTAAATAGAAGGTGGGCTAAAACCTGGCAAAGTAACTTTGTGAATGTAGCATGGCTAGTCAACACGCACGAACATTTAGTTGCGTTAGCCAGCAATTGGCTAACACTAAAGGTGTAAGAAATGCAACTACTATCGCAATCTGCAGCAGACTGCGCGGCTTTCCCTATCAGCCAGGTAGATGGCTTGCTAGCCAGCTGGTTTCACTGAGTGCACGTTTTTAGCTAGCAACTTATAATACTAAGCCTATCTACTTGTCCGTTTAGAAACCAAATGGACTGCAGTAACAACCGACTAGCATGCTAATTTAGCCAAAGAGTAAACAGACAGGTTGCAGAAAAATACCTACCTAGATAAGACAACAATTACAGTAGCTCGTTTAGTCTAGGTGCAAGCAACCTCAGCCAGTTCATCAGCACTGGCATGATGGAGACAACATGAGTTGGAAAAAGAATAGCTAGCTGCCTATCATATAGCGTAAGTCTGACTATCTAGCCATATATATTCTCTTACAACTAGCTACAGTTATCTACCTAAGCGTTTTCGTAACACATCTATGGGTAGTTCGCCTAATTAGCCAAATAGCTGATCGCTAGCTAGCTTGCTAGCCACATACCTGATAATTTATCTGACTTGTCGATACGACAGTGACACCTTTTCCTCACAAGTGTTTTCGTCCCGGATGTTCTGCGAGTCTTCCTCCCCTTTTGATCGATAAGACGCCGCCTTAATAATGATTAACTACTTTCAATATCACCGATGGCTTCCAATTACTGTTTCATTCCTCCATGTTTCCACGTCGCCAGCGACAGATACGTCTACTCGTCGACATCAGGTTAAAAGGTTAGCAGGATGGCTAGCTATACGGAAGACTAGAGGTTGGTGGGAGTTGTAGTTTTGATGATCACAACAAGACTTTTCCCTCACTCGGGAAGCACAGTGCTGGGAACAAGCACCATCGGTAACAAAAATATGCGGCCCGATGGTATGTATTTTAAATCTTTGTTATATGAAATATACACCAGTCATTGAGTCAGAAAACCTCATTTCCAAAAGATCATACTTTTTACTTGCACCTGCACATTTTACACAGCTTGTCGCCTTTGACCTGTTTGCCAAAATAGATGACAAACAAGACTTGTCAGAAAATTACATTAACCATAGTGATATATATGTGCATATAATAAGGCAGATTAACACTAAGAAAAAGAATAATTCATAGCACAACCAACATTAGGGCATTGCATAACACAATGCTGCAATCAACTGAATGTTATTTACAAGGGCCACAGTGATAAGGGGACTACGTTGCACAAATGCACCAAATATGTGAGTGGTATAATAGCAATCACAAGGTGTGTGAGTAATCAAGGTCCTACAGTATGAGGATTTAAGAACTAAGCAAGAGGAGAGTCTGGGATGACATGCAACACCAATAACTGTAGGATGCCCCTCACTGTTGCCAGCAAAGTGGATAGTTTTATCAAGTAGCTCATAGATAGGTTAATGGACATTTTTTATTATGCACAGCAACACTCTTGAAGGAAAATGAATGCAAAAAAAAAAAAAAAAAAAACTGAGGAGTTAGTACACAGTCTATGCTTTAATGATTCAGCCTCTGGCTGTAGTTCACCAGTAATAGGATTACCTTTTTTAGCCATGGTCCAGTTACAACAGCTAAATTTCCTTGTGTCTGTGTCTTTCCCCACCCTTTCCCAGAGACATGTGATTGACAGGGCAATAATCAATGAGACAACTTGTGCTGAAAACAAGTACAGAATGTGAAACATTAAATAAATCAGCAAGACACTTTTGTGGCAGAGCTGTCTTGACATATGACATGGTGGATGCTAGCAAATAATAGAAAAATGGAAAATAATGGAACCTTGCTTACAAATACAGAATGAACAGAACAAAAGCCATTAGGTACAACAAAACAACTTAAGGGGTCACATAGTTAAATTTTTTGTGGTAACTATTTTATAACTTTGGTAATCCTAAAAAATTATAACATGATCAGAAATAAACTATTTAAGCATTTTGTATAAAAGTATACATTTATTCTATGATATTGTTAAGGGAAAAGTGCATACCTTTCTTCTTTGATCTAATATTTCAAGATGCTAAATGCCAATTAATGTTAACAAAATTATTACTTCAGCAGGAAATTCCTTTAGAAAGAGTAGCTGTATAACAAAACTTTGTCAAATCTGAATACTGGAGTAAGAAGAATGTGGATTTAAAGGTGAAAAGATAGTAAAATCATGTATTCTGAAACTTCTCTGTAAAAAATGCTATACATTTGTAAAAATACATGTGAATGTTACATACTACTGTACATTCATGTAGTATGGACAAAAGCAAAATGCAGAAGAAGTGTAAACAGATTCCAGATGTTTACCTATTTGATTCAACCTTAATTGCTAGTTGTAAGTCACTGTTACTTTGCCCCTTTGATACAAGCAGACAGGAAGACATACCGAGCCAAATGCAATAACCTCAGGTCCACGGTGATGACAGGAAAACTACTCCCGCCTTCACTACAAGCATGTTTTTCCTCAGACAGTGGTCTCATCCTGCTGTCTTGTCCTCAAACAATGGCACACGAATAGCAGTGCAGATCTACAATAAAATCCAGCAATGCCTATTTCTCTTCTTTGCAAAGTACTACATATAACATTGTTATATCTGTTTTCTTCAGAACTTGATGGGCCTAATGTGTTTCCATGCAAAAAAATAACAGTTGACATTCAATCCATGTCAGATTCTAACTTGCTTGGCACCAAGATGAACATTAAAGGACAAAAGACAGACACTGAAGAAATACGAACAATGAAATTACATTTTAGCATTTATTTTTCTACTGTGTCCTTTGTTAAAATCAACTTAAGAAATACACAGGGAATATCGATATCTATAGTTTAGGAATATGTTAGGAATATCAAAGAAAATACAGTCAAAAGAAAAATATTACAGGTTGGTTTACAGAAACGGACTAATAATGTCTGAGGTGACATAATGCATGAAAGATCTGAAGCTAGCAAATCAATAATATATTAAATATTTTTTTAATTACATCACAATTTAAAATTTCATATATTCTGAACATGTAAAAAACATGTAGTGATGCAAAATGAGGTTTAATGTTTCTAGATGCTCCTCTAAAGTTTTTTTATTTTCTAAAGGTATTTATTTTATACAAACATGGCAATGTTCTAATTTGCACCATTTATGCATCGCAAAATATTTTCCATCATTATGTACAATCCAGATAGTCAGCAACATGGATAAATCTGTGTTGCTTCCGATGTTGTCCTATGCAGTGTTAGTCTGTCTTTTTGTCAGAAACTGTGGTTGGTCCATTGACGGTAGAACTCTTGATGCTCCCGTTGCATTCCATCTGGAAAGAAACATTCCCTCATTAGTAAACACAGAAGACCATTCT
The DNA here is from genome assembly GCF_013368585.1 of Megalops cyprinoides. NCBI lineage: Eukaryota > Metazoa > Chordata > Actinopteri > Elopiformes > Megalopidae > Megalops > Megalops cyprinoides. Next base: position 12,894,362 of record NC_050587.1, read on the forward strand.
GCTATGTGGAGGATGACTGTCAATGAAAGCAAATTGTACTGAATTACCATGGAGAACAAAAATTACATCCTAACAACGATGAACACCACATACATATAGAATTTATGAACTTGTTCCCATTCCTATCACAGGTTATCCAGGACTGACTCCATGTGAATTGATCTAAGGAGAGGAGGTTTCCATACCAACCTTCTCAGAACTTTCTGTCATTGTATTAAATGGTATAAAGGGATGAAAGAGTCAACCCCCACCTATTTTTGTGTTTGAATATAGGTAAATTTCTACAAGGCAAGCACAAATATGAGTCATAGTTTTGAGACAGCTGATTCTTACAAAAAACGTCAGAATCAAAGACGGCCGACATAGTCAGTATTAACGTACTTTATCCATGCAACCATTAAACATTAAACCATTAAACCCATAGGCATATGTAAAGCTATGTGTAATTTGTTATTGTTATTGTGTGTGACTTGCTATTGTTCACCTTAATGGCTGAATGTGAAAACTTACAGCATTTTGGAGACATGAAAGGGTTAACTGTCTCCAAGTCTATGTAAAGTTTATTTACCTTACATGTCCCATTGCATTCATCAGCTCCTGCATTGCCTTTTCCACTTTCCTGCACAGCTTTCTTAGGCCAGAATCGGTTTATGATCGGAGAGATGAAAGGGTACACGATGGGTTCGAGGAATCTCTTATAAACCCAGAGCAGGACCGGAATGACGATGCAGGGTATGCAAACCATGGCTGGAGCCTAATTCCAAGGTTCTAGAAGGAAGCCAGTAACATACACATGCACGTTATATAACAAGGATAAAGTGTTCCATTGTTAGTAGTATAATCATCAAATAATAAAATTAAGTAGTTTAGTAAGGTGTGCTCTGGATGTTTCACGACACAAGACGCTTAATCGTTGATAAAACGTGACGAAACAAGCCCCCAAAGCACCTGTAATGTTAGATGAAGTGCAATATCTTCATTTTATGACGAGATGATAGTAAGTTTGACCAAATTCATGGATGGATATGACAACACAACGCATGGCTGCCAGCCACTTTAGCTGGCTAGCTACCTACATCTTATGAACCTGAACTAACGCGAAGTTAGGTTAGCCTACTAAATAACTAAACGTTTCACCATTTGTACTATTTCTTAACATCCCCATTTTGAAAACAGCACTGCTAACCTCAGCTATATTAAAATCTTAATAGTAGTTAGCTAGCTAACAAACTACTGCCGACTCACAACCATTTCCCTTTTCCCATCTACTTCACTCCCTTAGCACAATTAGCAAACCAGCAAGCCAGAGAACTAGATTATCTTTACTCCAGGGAGAAAGAGTGACATGCTAAACAATGGTTTCCATTCTAACCAAATTAAATTTCACATCTGAAATTAACCATTTTGACAAATCCAAACATATAGCTAACGTTATAATTGCGGTCTAAAGGCAAGCAGATACTTACTGATTCCAAACAGTTACTGCTCCAATTATAGCTAGCCAGCTACCGTAAGAGAAGACTTGCTATATTTTCTCGAAAGTACGAATGGAAACTGGGCTGTCGTTGATGTTACTTCCGGTTTATTCAACACAATTGCGTTGTTTTAATCAGCGCGTTGACTTTCAGCCAATGGTTTCAATTTACCATCCATGACCTGCCCATACCCGTCTTCTGTCAACTTTAAGGCCTCTAATTCCAAATACATTTGCATTGCCGCCCCCTGTCGTTGCGGAGTGTCCCACTATCGGGGAATAAATAAATCTGTTATATCCTCAGTTTCGTGAACGAAGTGCAATGCTGAATGCATTGCGTGGCACGAGAGTGGACATATGAGGCGCTGTTTGTACCCTTTGTAATTTCGGCACCATGAAACAAAATGACAATGCACACATATTCGTTGATCTAAAATAATCACATTCCACGTAATAAATGTTAGTTGGTACAAAGTAATAATTAATCTTACACAGGATACAAAGCATTTAAAACAGAAATGCAATTACCGCGCTAGCTCCAAGAGTGGCTTGGTCGCTTCATCAATTCAATCATTCTGATTGCATCTGTCTCCCGAGAATGACGCAATCATTTCTCCCAACCTGGCCATGAGGAGTTATTAAGCGCTGCTAAAAATGAACAGTAATGATGCTGATGCACAGGCGCAAGTTCAGCATGCGTATGTTGTAATGGTGTCCATATTACAACAGAACACCTGTACAATAATATAAAAAAGAAACTGCTCCCTGCATCGCGCTACCTCATCGCAACAGAACCAGTCAGCCAGTGTAACATTCACCCGGATTAAGTACTTTATTTTGAGGAGTTATAGTGCAATATTAGGAATTTATGTGTTCCGATACACGTGTTTCCTTTATTTGCCTGCATCTGGAGCACTACACATGTTGAAATGGAAATCAATTTAATATACAGTTTAATGCAGTTCAATTAAAACAAATTGATGACTATATCTGCTAGGGCAATGATTATAAGCAAGAAAAAAAACATTAGCTGCAAGAACATAAAGGCTATTTAAATGAAAGACATCAAAAGACTAAACAAGAAAGATCTGGTAAAACGCAGCGTGTACATGTAGGCCTACGTTAGTGTCCTTGGAAAATGCAAGCTGCTTGATGTAAACGTTAGAGGGCAGTTCCAGACCAACAACGACAGAAGGGAGCGAGATCATCTCTGATGACTAACCAGAAAATTATAATTAGTTTTAGGACTATTTCAAATATTCTGTCAACCATTTAGCTTATTTTTGAACATATTAGCCTATTTGAAAAAAAAAATCTCGTTATACCACATAAAAGTGTGCACGTTAACATTGCTTACGAGATGTCGAGAGCGCATTTTGAAGAAGGGCTCAGGAATGTATATCGGATTAGTATTAATATGAATCAAGGCTCCAGAGTGAATCACTCTAAGACCTCCGGGTGTTGTGTGCTTAATGGTGGAGTGCTTTTTCTTCACAACCACAATGTTTTATTTTCGCATATTTCAAGAAAAAATCAGTGATGACTCCTAGTTGTTTGTTTAGTGTTACTGTAACGATGTAGTATTTCAACACCCAACATTTCACAGCGCATTTCCTCCTGACACCACCAGATGACCTCCGTGCTACAATAATATCATTGATTTGTTTATTTCTTGCATAATTTTACAGATCACGTTGGAAAATGTGTATATGTGAATTGATATGAGTTATGTTTAAGGGTGCAACTGATGTTTCCATGGATATACTACTTACACATACATAAAAAGTTTGCCAGTATTGTAATGATTAAGTTTACTGGGGGATGGAGAACTCGTGAATAGGATATAAATAATTTATAATCGCTGTTTTTATATAAACTGTATCGTTAGCATATAAAAATATTTTTATGGTCTGTAGATTTCGCCCAACGTCTCACTAGCTGTATATTTCAAAACAACCACCTGCTTAATCTCTTTAAAATATCGGGAATTACAATAATCTAACATCTCACGTTTAAGAATTGGACACGTGTAAAATTTTCACCATTCCTAATAACACATCTGTACAAAGAGAAGGCATTTCGATTCCATGGTTTGTTCTTAAAATATAAATAGAAAAGGAAAATGGAACAGTCTGTGCTACAAGTTCTGGAAATGAAGTGAGTTTCTGTGCCTCGGTTTTGTAACTGCTATTGGCAAAATATGTTTTTTTAAATATAGGAAGGTAAATTACTCAAAAGAACGTTATTGTACCAGCCATAATAGTTATGCCAGTTATGATTGTGTTCTTTTTCCTTGAAAAAAGCCATCATTTTCATCCTTCAGGTGTAACTTTAGCGGCCTGCACTCTGAACACTTCAATCAGGCCGTTCGTTGTAAGCGGGTCGTGTTTGGAACCCCAGATAGCCAATAGCGCTGCGCGTTATTGAATTCGGTCCTGTCTGTTGCCGCACCCCAGTGTGAGGGTGAGAGAGGGGCGGAGCGATACAAGACAACTAGCCTGAGCAGACCTTTTGAAAACAGCGGGGTTGTGGATAAAAATAGTGAAAATTCCGAGCTAGACCCCATCGAAGAGGAGCTGTCCAGTAGTCTGTTGCAGTCTTTACCAGGGTAAGATTTAATTACAGTAACTTTCATTGCTACATTTAACATTTGGTAGCCCGACCGTGATTATGAATTATTGAAGTGTTTTTGCTCCCATCATAGCTACTATGTATCTAGCTGGCTCGTAACATTAGCTACGGTGTTAGTTACTACGATTAGCCTAGGCTCTGCCAATCCAGTGGACTCTGCAGAGGGGCGTGTGTGCGGCAATTGTTTTTGTTTTTTTGTTGATGGCCCTTCTGAGGATATTTGAAATTTGCAGTGTTGAATTTTTGTTTAGCTACACCGCTGTGTTCTCCCGAAGTCTTGAAACGTGAAGGGGTGAGACCGCCGTTGTGTCTGAAAAGGGATAACCGAGGCCACAGTATTTGCTGTGTCAATCGTGCGCTGTTTGAACTATTGCAGCTGGCTTTAAGTGCACGACTGCATTCTGTCGGACGCCACAATGACTCGAAGCTTGCAAGCTATAGATCGTACAGATGATAAATCGCATAAAAGGCATTGCACTGAATGTAGTTGCGGATGTCGCTTGCTAGTCGGATATGGCGTTCTTAAACCCATTGGTTCATATGTATGCTAACTCCTAGGCGTACCTGTAAACCTATAGGCTATATGATGTCTCATGAAAGTTTGGCTAGATCTTTCACATCAGAATGTTGTCAGAAATGTCCTAGTTTTATACACGACACATAACAGACAGTTGTTGGTTTGATGGTCGTCAGCATTCAAATAAATTTTGTCATTACAAAGTAATCAAAGGAGGATGTAACGTCTGTCGGTGTTCGATGTTATCCCACTGCCTCTCGAAAATAGAAAAATAGCCGATTGACTGTTTACTGGAATTAGCAAATTGGTGGATCATATTTAGAATATATTAATCGTTTTATGTAAATAATTGCAAAGTAAAATAAGCATTATGTGAAAAAGAGCAGTTTTAGGTGTACAAATATATGCAACTAGCGAATGACTAAGGTAGGCTACAGCATGAAGGGGGAGAGCGTTCCCCTTGCAGGGGTGTTGCACGCTGCATGAAGTAATTGGTTGCACAGTAGTGAATTGTACTAGATATCAACAGCTGGTTCAACACAAACTTCGATTTGCTTTTTATACATTAGTCAGTTTGAAAAGACAAACCATTATCTCAGGCGATATAGCTAAGGCCATAACAAAGCTAAAATGCCAACTAAATATTTCAAGGTACTTTTAAGGAGTGTATAAGGGTAGTTGTCTCATTGGAGTTGGTAATGAGATCCATTTAATAAGCATGTTTTAATGCTAATGTTTTTTGCCACTGAGGTCAGTTTATCCTTTGGATTTTGTAGCTTTTTTTAAAAAAAGACTGGCTTGGGCGTATTAGGCCTGCTTTTAGCAGGCAGCTGGGTATTGTGTTCTGCAAGTGAAAACATACAAATTACTGTTGTTGTGCAAGCTCTTCCTTCCTCTCTTGTTATTATTCTGTTGACCCACTGCATATTTTCTCAGAGCAGGATGTTAAAGCTTGTGCAAATATACTACCGCGCCCACAGATTTCTACCTCTTAATCCCTTTTTAGTTCATAGTATTTGTGAATTTTAATTATAGACCTTCAGAAATGGAGAAAATGTCTATGGGGAATGCATGTGTGTTCTTTGCTGTTCCACCGTTGAAAGATTCTATTTAGTTGCATTATCAAAATGCTTAGACAAGATAATGCTAGCTTATTACATTGCTACAATGTCACAGAAGTGATGCAGTAGCTTTGTTTGCTCAAAAATTGCACCCATTATGTCAAAATTATTTTTTATTTTTTATTGACATTGTGGACCAGAAGAATTACCACAGTAAGCGGTTATAAATGTGAGATATCACCTTATTATTCTTGTTCATCTTCATAGCTAGCATTAACTAGCAGAGTAATTCAGTAGCATGCAACTGACACTTTTGAATGTAGAAAAATGCACACCTATCCAGTTTTCTAACCATGCAAGATTTTAGTTATTCAACTGGAGTCTTAATCTTTGGATAAAAATCTCTCTATTGATGTTGTAAAATGAATTTAAATATGACATTATGTTTGTAGGCTTGTATTTTGCATTTACTTCTATCATGCCTGCAAGCACTGATTGACACACAGTGCATTTGTGTGCTGTTTTTATGTGGCATTCTGATTCTAGCATGCTGGGAGCTGCAGCTGAACCATTAGGCCATATTTCCTGCAGCAGTCAAACTGTTCAGTACTGTTTTGAAACAAGGCGTATGCATTTGAATTGTTTTTTAGTTAACATATCTCTCAAAATAATGTTCACTCTTAATTAGAGATTTTAGCAGTGTTTGAATTTACAGAATCCAAGTCTAGGCTATGTGCCAAATTTCAAGAAATTCTGAGATCTTGTGAAAGTCAGGCCCATTTCACCCAAATGATGACTCATTGCAAAAAGATCTGTGTTCACTTGCACATTCTGGCAGGGAAATGGATAAAGTTGTTTTATGCAGGGTTCTTAGGCTCTCCTTCATGAATATTCATGAGGAAGAATAAAACAGATTTTTCTTAATATCTGAATGTTCTTCAAAGAAATAGTGATTTCATGCTCTATCATAACATCCCTATTTCTATCTTGTCTTGTCACATAGGCCTCCTGTATGTGTATTTTTAAAGCCATTTGAAGATACAGTTTGTCTCCAATATCACATTCTTTAGATGTTCAGAATGTATGGGAGTGGTGTGGGATTCTTACATATGTTATTTGAATAACTTGCAAAAATTCCTCTCCATCATTCTTTGGACAGCCATGAGTAGTTCTAAGCATTGCAGTGCCTTAGTATAGCGGTTCTTCATTACTTGTACGGGTTCAATTGCTTATCTAGCTAAAATACAGGGGTTGAAAGTAACAAATGTTGCCACAATTCTGTAGATGACATGATATCAGGGTTATTATTCATCATTTCCAATACCTGAAAGGTCATAGGAAAATCAGTTCCTGTGGGAATGGTAAAATTCTGGCCATTTGGCATCAACTGCTGGATAATAAAAGTGAACCCACAAGATAAACTGGAAAAAAATCATCAGTTCACTGTATCGTATGCTGATAAGTTTTTTTTTTTTTTTTTTTTTTTTTTTTTTTTAATTTCCTTACAACTACGGAAGAAGTTTTCCATACAAAACTTGGGGAACAGGTTTGTTAAGATGTACCTAGCATACACCAACAAGACAAACCTTTCAGGGTTGATTATTCTTGGTGCAATTAACCAGGGTCTTCTGCTGAGTTTAATTGTTTTCCCAAGGAGTCTTAAGTGCCCTTTAAGGCAGGTAACTTCAGAACCATGCAGCTCAGCACACTTGCTTTCTTTTCAAATCAAAAGCTCTGGTGAGATTAATGGAGGTTGTGACACAGTCAGAAGCATGCCTTTTTGAAAAAGAGATTGGGGGATACTTTTCTGAACGTAGGAGCCAGCAGAAGATTGCTTTTGCTCTTGCTTTTACATTGCATTAGTGTGTAGTGCTCTTGGGCTCTAGGCTATGACTCATCACCAACTCTCAACTTTCAAGAGGTCTAAAGGTCTCAAGCTCGATTTGTTCATTTATGCTCTTGCTACATTGTTGTTTATGTGTACAGTAATTGTTTTAAAGGAACACTGACTGGCATGAAGATGTGATTACAGTTGTTCCAAGAGTGAATCCATTTTACAATGACAAAATCTGACAAGCCTGACGAGCCAGACAAGTCTCTCCAAGATGGTAGTATGTGTCAGCCACTAAGGACAGTAAACAGTTTTAACTTTTTTAACTAAGTGTTTTTACCACGTTTAAAAGATTTACTGTTCCTCACAAGATCTCATAATATCATAATAATGTAAAGTTTTCATCACTTTTCTGTTTGATTTTACACAGACATGTGGTTAATAGGGACAATTGAATTCCCCTGTTGATGATGTTGCCTTAAAGGGGACAGAAAAGGTGGTGGTTCTTTTGAGGCCACAGTTCCAAAGAGAGGCTTGGTGGAGCTGTTGGCAGGAAGATACTTCGTCAGATTTGCTTTGTATTTTGTTTGGATTATTTTGTTCTTTTTTTTAGTTGATTGTAGTGGTTAGAAAAAGTAAACAAAGACAGGAAGTCTTTTTGAAACTCTTTTAAAATACTAAAAAAAGGAACTGCTTCTGTGCTGTGGAGGTTATTGGTGGTCCAGTTCTAAAAACAATCTAATTATTTTTGTCTTATTTAAGTACCATGGACTGATGACTGCCCAAGACAGAGAATTGTTTGACCTAGCTGATTTTGCACACCCACCCATGTTAACCAAAATGTGATACCTGGAGTCAGTTTTATAATGTAGCCTAATACTGTATCTGTGACCGTGTCTAGCAAATGAAATGTTTCTCCAGTCAAGCTTTGGGATTCCTCACCACAACTAATATAGACTGTCAATGAGATTCGGTAAAGTATGTGACCACCATCGCATCTGGTGCCTATATTAATCATTGAATGAGTCACCAATCGGATCGTGCAGAAAATGGACTCAGTTTCTGAGCCTGGATGGCTGATGCCGTTGGGACCTCTCTTGGTTTCTGTTGTGAGGCAGCTGAATGTACAGTTAAACCTTCATCTGTCTTGGGACTATTAGGCCAGTTCCTCTGCTGTTTGTCAAGTTCAGCTAAGAGGGACCGGAGGCCCTTTCTGAAGGGTCTGAATGGTCTGTAGCATGATGTCTTTTATCACATACACTTCTGATGGTACTGTAACTGCTTTTGTTGATTGTGTCTATTGTTACAGCTGATCTCAGTTGCAGTCTCTGTGTGACCTGCATGACTGACATTGGGTTGGAATATTAAGCTTGGTGTATGCCTCATAGTTACTGAAATTATTGCACTGTCAGCTTGCACCCTTTGATTTTCACCATTAAACTGAAGCCCTCTGCTGTTGCATGGTTTCATTCATGGTTTCAGATGGTCTGACATTCAGGAAAACCTCCTTTTCAAGAGAGCTTACTGTCCAAGGGAGAACTTATCTGTCACTGTAGTCCTGTGGTATTTTGTGGCATACTCCTTTCATGTTTAGGGTTAATTCTTCATGTTGTTTTTTTTTTTTTTTTGGATCGCTGTTGACCAAAAGCTGAATTGTTTGTTCCACAGACCTTGCAGGCCTTGTGGCTTTCCTGGTCCTTGCAGGCCAGCTCTCTTGACTGTAGATTCCATTTTAACCACAGGCCTCAGTCAGTAATGGGATCACTGTCGTGGTTTGGAAGCCTGCCAGTTCCACAGTGTGGGGAACGTGGTGTTGTTACCTTCATCTGCGTCATCTCAGACCTCAGACCACGTACACTGGCCCAGAAGGACCTTGGAACTGCGCCATGTTCAGAATCTTAACTATAAGCTCCATCCCTAACATAGCTCCCAAATGTAAGATTACTTGCACGATTCGTAATTAACGCCCCATGTTTGCATTATACATCAATACCAGAATCGTAGTGCACTGATGATTTCGGAGGAGGTCGCTTGGTTAGTTCATAAGTACTGTGAACGGTAGAAATTTCCAAGTGATGTGACCAAACTCCAACAAAGCTGGGTGATCACATATCAGGAAGACAGTTACATGGTGACAGTAGTGGCAATGTGAGAAAACTCCATTGGTTCTAATGGAATATGACTAAAAAAGGAATAAGTGAAAGTGGATGACATCCATTTCTGGGAAAGCCCTGTAAGGTTTAGAAGGCCCAATGAATCTTCCCCTGGCTTTACAATTTAACTGATTGTTAGCCTTTTAATCAGTGTGCATTTCATGATGTTGCTTCCTGTTTGTCACAATCAAAAATGGGCTGTAAAATGAAAGGGGACACAATCCAGTGAATAAAGTGCAGTTTGAAAATCCCAGCGTGACTTTGACAACCTTTGGATTATCATTTCAGCTCAGTGTTTTTGTTGGCTCTGAAAACATCAGGGTGGTGTCATTCTGAAAAGCACATGGGTAGCACAGGCAATGAACTGCCAGAAGATGCTCGTTTCACCATTTTGTTGAAATATGATTTGATAATAATCAATGATGAATTAAAATGGATGATACAGATGATGAAATTAGCAGCTGTTAATCACCTTTGGTGAAGACAAACTCGCATCCGTTTCTCATGGAGCTTCACCATTAGAAGGTGCTTGGATAATATGGAAGCTTCCCTTTAACACAAATCACCCTTTATTAAATCATCTAAACATGGTTGCCTTGCCGTTCAGCATTGTGTAGGTTTGGCAGGGAGTCATCGGGCAGTGACAGCTGTAAAAGACATGGTAAGAGCATTAGCGTCAGATGATGAAAATGCCGTCCGCGCTGTCCTAATGTATGTACTCGGCTCTGGCAGATTTGCGTTGATTTCAGGTCAGCGCCGGAGTGCGGATCCGCTGGACGCTGGAGCTGCCTCTGCTCTCTGTTTTTTTTTTTAATTTCGTGTACGCCCATGCCCCTCCCCCCTTCCCCCTTCCATGAGGATTAGAGAGGCTAAAAGCCCGTAAAGATAACTGTGTGGGGGTAACTCCCTGGATTTCGGGATTCTTTAGGAGTGAGACCAGCACCCACAGGACCGGTCGCACTCCCAGCCTGGCTGCGTGCGTCCAAACGTTTTCTCTGCGTTTGCTCCAGTTTTCAGTCTGTGTTTGCATTCACGCTGGACCCACACCCACACCCCTGACCTCGCCAGAAGACAGATGAAAATGTGTTTCTCATTCTGAGGTTTTTTTTTTTTCCCCTTCCTTCCTTTCACCCAGTGAAGCCTGTGTAGGCAGTGTTGTCAGAATTTGTATTTGAAAATCTGTGTGCTACACGCAGGAAAGATTACTCATAAAACACCAAATGATGTGTTTTGTTAACCATAAAACACAGCAAATAAGGAATGTTTTCTGAGATTTAATCAGGCACACGCATTACAAATTACATGGAGACAGATTTTGTCTTGGACTTCAACAATTACATTAAACTGTGTATGTGGAGGAAAAAAGTCTAGATGCAGCAGTCATTTTTTTGGTGTGTTTTTTCTAAATGTGAAGAAACTGAACGCTTTCCCCTATTAGGCCTTAATTGAAAATATTGACACAGAGTTTAGCAAATTCAGAGAGCAGATTACCACACAGTTCTGTATTCTGCTGGGTGTGTGATGTTGTGCACTCGACAGTGAGTGTTGTCCTGTGTGACCCTCTGCTGAGGAATTAGGACGTGGGTGGTGTTGTGCTGAATACTGTAGACCCACATCGATAGATCTCCAGCACAGGAGGTGCTCTACGCAGGTGCTATTTATCTGCTTTTGTACCAGTATTTCACAATGGGGACAGCATTATTATATTATGATGGGCGGCAATGTAGCATACTGGTAAGGAGCAGGACTTGTAACTGAAAGGTTGCTGGTTTGATTCTCCACTGGGACACTGCTGTTGTACCCTTGTCCAAGGTACTTAAGCTAGAATTACCTCCATAAATATCCAGCTGTATAAATGGGTAACATGTTAAAAAAACGACTGTAACCTATGTAAGTTGCTCTGGATAAGAACATCTGCTAAATGCCAATAATGTAATGTAATGTGAGGATGGCTCCAGGCCTACAACCCTGGCTGGGAGGCAGTGCCATAACCACAGCTCCATCTGGCCATGATAAACCTCTGGGAGGGTGGAGAACCCAAAGAGGACGGTCCTGCGTGGCTTGAATTGGGTGTCACCAGAGACACGGATCTGCTGTCCCTGTCATGTTTGAAGTGTGACGCCAAGATAAAGACAGCTTTGTGAGTTCTGTCATTGCCTACAACCCGGCAAAACAGCTCAGCAACATTCATTAGATAACAGCCTAGTGGGGTAGCTGGGCCAGCATATGACTGCATTTTTCTAGATCTCTCATGTGTATGTCCTTTTGTAGAACACCCTTACATTGGATTTTCACATCAGTTTTCTTTGTTCTGGAAGAAGCTAAGCATGGAATGTTTGAGCTGAGCTTGCAGAATGTGAAAAGAATCTCTACATTACTACTGTAATGTCACTTTGAACATTGTTGTGACTAAAGGGGTATTCATGTGCAGTTTCCAGTAATGATATTACACAAATGGAACAATTTCATTACTTATGTCAGTATTGTTCTAGCACGCAAACACTGGTTTACTGCTACTGCAAAGTAGAATTTGTTTGTGTGAAATGAATTGTTTGTGTTGTATGTGTTATACTTTATTGATATGAGCTCAACAGATGCTGAGGATACAGAAGACAGTAGCCATAATATTTGTGTAAATGTGGTCAGTTTTTCCAGTCTTTTGGTCATTCTGTAGGAAGTCATTCTATGTGAGCAGGCAGTTATGTTCCAGTTGAGCATGCTACATGCTGGACACTCACTTCTGCTCAATCCTGCAGAACGATTGGCCACCATCTGCTCAGCATAAACAGTGCTCTGGCATGCTATATCCAGCAGGTGCTAAAAGGACTCAGGATTTATGTGGGACAGAATTTCAAGTCTTGTGAAATGCACCTCTGTCCCACCCAGATGCTGGTAGCTCAAGTTCAGTGTCTTGCCATGTGAAAATCTTGTTGCTTTTTGAGTTTTTCAGTCACATTTCACCTTGGTTTTTCACTTTGATTTAGAGCAAGAAAACAGATTTTGCTATGCTGTAAAACTATGTCCTGAATGGTTTACTTCATTTAATGTTGGTTACAGATTTTTAATGTAGCTCTGTGTGTAAATGGTAGATTTTAGGGTCATTAATAAAAAAAATGGCTGTTGGCTTCAGACCATCCCATTGAGGTTTAAATAAAGTTTAAGGATTGATTAAACTATAGTCACAAATTAGCATCATATTTCAGGTAGCCAGTGGAATAGTCCATGTAAACAGTCATGCTTTAGCTTAATCAGGCTAAAAACAGTGAGAGCTAAGCAGTTTTTGCACCATAACTGAAAATATCCAGAATTACCCAGGCATTGTTTTTATGTAAACAGAATTATCCTAATTTACTGCACCAGTAGGTGGATGTGTGATATTTTGCAGCTGTCAGAGAAAAGCCTCAGACTACAGTGTTCTGTACAAAAAAGGTGAGTGAAAAAACATATTTAGAAGTAAAAAAGAAAGACAAGATGTTTAAAAATCTGTGATCTGTTGAATCTAGTCTTAATGTATACTTAATTCAGTTTAAAATATATGTTTGAAAGATTTAGCTGATGGGATCACAGTTGATTTTTCAAATGTTTGTCTTTATCTAGCAACGTAGTGAAGGCATCTCCCTTCAACATTCTCAAACAAAATCATTTTGCTGTTACATTTTTAAAATAGTTGGAAGCTGTAGGTGGATATTTCTCGAAAAATAGCTCTCCCTGGCATAATTCAATGTAATGGTCCTGTCATCTTGGCTAAATCAAGTTGCTCTATCCTGAAAGATATTGACAAATTGTGACATCACTGGAAAGTTGAATTAGGCTATTGATGTTTTTTCTTTTAACTGGGCAGCTGTTTAAATTATGAGACAATAAAAAATTAGAAGTACAACCATTCAGAAGCCATTCAGAAGTCTTTGTTTTGAAGTTTTTGTGTTTCACTGACAGCTTTGACTGTGTCATTACCAGCCGCAGTTGGAATTTCCTGTGCATTTTAACATTCGTTTTTTTATCTGTGCCTTAATGCTATGCAGATAAAGGGAGTAAAGCAGAATGGGAAAGCAGGATGTTTTGATGGTATATGCACATATCATTGTTATCTCACTGATATACCCTGCTTATGTTCCTCAAATTGAACAACAGGACTGAATCACCCTCTGTTGTCCTTAAAAATGCCCGGGATCTGTCCATCCTTGGGCCTTGCATAAAGGTTATGCAGACTCCCTTTTAGAAGTTTCTCTCTTTTAGATGGGCTATCTATTAATAGCTACAAAAGATTTGGTGCATGCTAGGCTGGCCTGTTTGTCTGCTGCAGTGTGCTGTATTATGATAGTAAGGTCTACCGATTACCATATCTTTTGTAGTTTTATTTTTGACTGTCATTTTGCCGACTGTTGTTGGAAAAACGTGGGCTGGGCTGTTGACACCATGGTTTCTGTCTAAGCTGGATCAGTCTGTTTGAAATTGGGAGTAACATTGTCTTTCCATTTTTTTTTTCTTTCTCAATTTCCACCACCTAATTTGGATACAGTTTAGGACCAACATATGTCTCCTGTTCAAGCACAGCCGTAAAAGAATAGGTCTAAATTCCCAAGCCAGTGTTGTAACAAAGTCCTAACTGATCGCTTGGAGTAGGACTCTATCGACCGCTTTTGTCACTGTCCTTTTTAGGGGGATTTACCTGAACTGAGGAGGTTACAGGCACAGAAACACTTGGTCTTGTTTCATTGAGTAGGACGTTTATCATTTCAATTTAGTTTGAATCCAGTTGTCACCATTTTATTTCACGGATGCTGGTTGTTCTACAGAATAACTGACTTGCTCTAAAATATCCATGTCAGTATGTATTTAACGTAATTCATTTTGCTGCATTCATAAATGAAATTGGAAATATGGTGAGACCCTTCAGTCAGCATCACGCACTGTACCACTCCAGCCATGTGCCAGCTTATGCTATGGCATGCTTTCATCCAGTGAGTTATTAAAGTATGCCATTGGTCTTGCTCAGCAGGTTGCCAGAGAGCTAAGTGCACTTCCTGTATGCCGCTGACCTCAGGACACACATGCACTTCCTCCAAGCTCAGCGGGATCCTGGAGCCCCTGGGTGGGAGGGCTTTTCACAGACTTTCAGCGGAGCTCTGGAGTGAATGTTTAAAGAGGGCGGCTTGGAGCCAGCTCAGTCTTTTATCTCAACACTTTTCATAAACTAAGTTGACTTGAATAAATAGATTGTGTACAGAATGATGCTTTAAATGAAGTTAAAATATAGTATAGTTAAAGTATGTTATAATTAGGATGTTTATGTTTGGGGGGATTTTAATTGACTCCGCAATAGCTAAATTTATGTTTGAACAAAAAAAGTATGGATTTAAATTCCAAGTATGCAGAGAGGCATAGAATCATTTGGAACTTTGTTTTAGATTACTTTTTGTGGACATGCCCAAATTCATGCTGTACAGATCGACAGCCTACAAAGGTAGTAACAGTAAGCCTCTCAATTACATTGCTTCTGCCCAGTCAAAGGGGGTTAAAGTTTAGGGCTAGCCAGTGATGTGTCCACCTTGGCGAGGCACCTCCCCTTGCACTGTGTCTGGAGTCCAGCTGTTGCGAGACTTTCAGGGGCACAGATTTTCATCCAGAGCTGCTTCCTCGTTTGCCTGGGCGTGCTCTTATTTTTAGTTGCATGTTTAGTGTCATTTCATTGTAAGTAGTTATTTATTTATTGCATGTTGGCACAGATGTGCAATGTGTACCAATCCATGCAGCTTTTTTGTGGAAGTTAACTAACAAGGTTGAGCACCATCACAGCTTGACAATTTGGGAAAAACACCCCTGATATGATGCATTAATAGATAAAAAACCAAAAATATAGAATCTAGTTAAAATTCAGAATTTCTGTAGGGGTTTGTGAGAGGCTTTTCTTTTGTATTTATGTTTGAGCCTTGTGTAACTTGTCTTTAAGTGATCTACTGTCACTAGTTATAGTTGGATTAAATAGCTAGATTTAAGCAGAGGTTTTGGAGGACTGGGAAAGTTTTCTGGAAGTATCGGAATTTGGAAACCTCTGGTAAATCATAATCAGTGTAATGCATTTTGGTCAAACATGGATGCACCCTTATTAATGACAGATTGCTTTGCAGTAAAGGGATTTGGTTTGTAATGGAGCAGCATTGTTGCAATATTATGTAATCTGGTTGGCCGTTCCCAGGTTTCCATGGAATGTGCTTGGTTTCCATAGTGACAGTTAAAGCTGCAAAGCTACAAACCTGGATAATTGCTCACTCGAAACTTGAATGCACGGTTTATAAAAGGGCTTTTTTTGGACTCTGGCAATTATGTGATTGTACTCCAGAATGTTACACCTAACATTTAATTACACATAGAGTCATAATTACACATAGAGCTTAACTGTAGCATTAACCTTTGTCTAAATATCTGCACAAAGCTACAGTCCATTTCTCTTGGAAAAAATCTTTCTCATAAGCCCAGGCTGAATAAATCTCTCCAAGTTTTTAACTTTTTGATTTGTTATTTATTTCTTTGCAATTGCTAGGTGTTGTAGAGTGCCACATTTAAGTGTTTTGAGTTTTTTGTCAGCCCACTTTTGCATTGCTACAGTATGGGAAACATGTAAGAGCACATGAATGTAATTTATAGCACTTTTAAAGATCCATAATGAATATTTTACAAGCCTGAATGGTGGAGTGCTAAGATTAAAACTCAGAGAAGCGGGTGTCTGGTCTCTCAGGCATTTTGAGCTAACCTTCTAAGTTTGGTTTGTCTTTGTAAAAATGGCTTTATAATGCTTTGTTGTTATGCTGCTGTTGATCTGAGTTGTTGCATTTGAGGGAAAGCACAAATGCAAGACCACAGTCTATTCTTTGAGGACTTAATGAATACTGCCACATTACATACGTGCAGTGATGTGGTGTATTCTATATAATGTCATAAGTGTCATTACATATCTCATCTTACAGTACATTTCCATTTTACATGATTGAGACATCCTTTGCAAAGGCCTCGGTGCATTGGTGTCAAAGACGAGATGGCACAGAATGCTAATGTGGGACCGGTCACGTCTGCCTGCTTGCATAGTGAGTGAAGGGGCCATCTCATCTCTGTGCCAATGGGCATGATGCAACGGATCCCTCATGTCATGGCGGGGGATGTTGGGCAAATAGGGCTGCAGGGGGACAATGTGGGGACATGTCCAGTTTGGTGGCAGGGTCAGAGGAGGGCAGTGTGGGAGGTGCTGGAGAGTCAGAGAGAGAGGCGTGCGAGCCTCTCTGTGAACAGGAAACCAGAATGGCTGAGAGCCATTTGTTTGAAGTATGCATGTATGCGTGCGTGTACGGTACTGATGTGTGGGTGGCGTTCTAGTGTGTGCCTCACTCTGATTCATGTGCATGAAGAGCTTACCTTATTGTTCTACAGCATGTCTAGCAAGAGAACATCTCAATCATCTTAAACCTTAGTTTGAAACAGCAATGCGGTACTAAGGATTCACAGTGTTACCATTTTTAAGGACCGTGAAGTAGAATCCAATATATGTAAGTCTGACATGTATGCGTGAAGCACAAGGAGATGAAATACGAAGGATTCAAGAAACTCGGAGAAAGAGAAACACCTTTATGTCTTTGCTGATCATTTCAGTCAGACGAGATACTGTAAAGGTGACTGCTCACAGTGTGGTTTACAGCAGTCATGCCTGCGGGGGAAATATGCATTGCCTGGAAAAAGCTTTCAGTATGATCCGATGGGTGCGTCTGTCTCAGTCCATTAGCACACAGTATGGATCGGGAGCAAATGACTGATGCGGTGGATGAAATATCCTGATTGTGTCTTCACTTTCCCGATGATGTTTGGGTTTTAAAATGTCTGTAAATGTGACTGATCTTTTTTTTACAGTTGTGAGTGAGTGGGTGATGCGAGTGAGTACGCTCCTTTGTGGTGGGTGCATTTGCCTTTTGCTGTGGTTTGTGTGTGGGCATTTGTGTGTGCTGGAGTATGTCATCCTCTTATTGTGGCTGTTTCTGTCTGTGATTGTGGTGTAGTGTGTGAGTGTAGTGTGTGAGTGTAGTGTGTGGTGTGTAGTGTGTGTGTGTGATTGTGGTGTGTGTAGTGTGTGTGGTGTGTGTAGTGTGTGTGTGTTTGTGTGTGTGTGGTGTGTGTGAGTGATTGTGGTGTGTGTGTGGTGTGTGTAGTGTGTGTGTGTGGTGTTTGTTGGCATGCATTCGGATCAAGCAGTGTTAGAATGCTGCTGACTGACAGTGCATGGTGTGAAACTCGGGCTTCAGACTAAAGGCCAGATTGAGAGTAACCTGAGCCATCCCGTTCATCAGCTGAGGAGTAACCTGTAAACTAAAAAAGGCGTCACATCCCAGATCTGTACATCATCTGTACATCATGTGGTTCTGTGTCCATCTGCACAGCTGCTCTGAATGCTTAGTGTACCAAGCAGGATGAAGAGCACGGGTTGGAGACCAGACATTAACATTAACAAAAGTCTGAGCATTACAACTGTCAAGTCTTTTTACCACCCCTTCACTGGTGAAAATACGTCTTCATGAAAAAGCCAAGAGGTAGAGAAATCAAGGAAGTCAGTCCAAGCCGAAGAGCTTCTGTTGCTGGAGGAAATTTTATGGCTGCTGCTTGCCAGTCCAGTCACGGACTTTCTTCAGTGCAATTGATGGTCGCTTCATAGGGTCTGGCCTGGTCCCACAATGTCACATTAGCAACTGACACAGAGAGGCGTATTTTGCATCTCCTAATAGAGAGGCAAAACAAAATGAAAATCTATAGGGTTCATTGGAGTCTGCTGTGTGAAAATTCTCTGAAAATTTTAAGTGTCATACTGTTGTCAATCACATTGTTATTCATGGTAGAAACGGCTTGTGCTGGAACGAGACGATCAGTGAATGCTGATATGGGGAACTGCCCCTAGAATAAGTCAACCTTGCTGTCACGGTGAATAAGCAGGCCTGCACTTTGTTTCGTCTTTAGAGGGATGGGTCGATGTGTGCCTGCTTTCTTTATTTCTGTCTTCACTGAACTGAAAACCATCGGACTGTGCAAAGCCACAAATTCTGGACTTGGCGCATGTGATACACAAGCTTCTTGAATGACTATTGCATTGTCTCCATGAGACCGAGGAATGTGTTCATAGAATTCTAGAATTCAGAATTAGAAATGAATGAGAAAGTCAGAAAGCTTTGCTAGTGTCAGTCTAGCTCATATACTGTTGGTGGGTGCCCTCTGGAATCCCAGATCCGGGAGGCTGTCCCCAGTACTCCAAGGACATGTGTTCTGTTTCCATGGTAATGGCCACCAGGGCTGCGTATTTGCTCACTTGACGCTTGGATGCAAATTCAGAATTTGAAGGTGTGAAACTTGCCCTTACTCATGATACCAAATAAAAATCACACTATATAGCATCGCACTAATCATTATGTTAGTTTTATATTAGACTGCCAGAAGTTGTTGATCGTTTACAAAGAGCAATTCTTGTAATTGTAAATCTATTTTAAAAAACCTTTACATGCCACCAAAGTGCTATAAAGCAGTTTAGTTTTTCCTCTCCAAAAAGCTGTTGCAGTATTACGCTGCAGCTGCCTAAAGGGAGATACTATTACACAATGCTTCAGTTATTTCCTGGTCTTTTGTGCAGGGCTAGGGGAGGTGGTCCACATTACGTTTGACTGCTTCGCTGCTTTTTATTAACTGTATGAGTTGTAAACAGTTTCTAGTGTGTTTTGTGGTACATTGCACTAGTCTGTCACATATATAACTATACATATAGTAAAGTATGTGTGTGTGTAACATGTATGTATATTGTAATATATTGTATTTTATATTATATATACTATAGAAGATCTACATTAAATGTTAGCCTGGTTTTATCTGTGGAGATTGCTACTAGGTTTTGTGTATGTACTTGGATTTCAGCTGCAGTGGTCTCACCAGGACCACAACATTAACAAAGGGCACTAAACAGTCAAAAGTGCTGAGTCAGTGCTGTCCACCGAGCACTAAGAGAGAGTGGCCATTAAAACCTTCTCAGCTGAGATTTCCATGCTTCACGACTGGCTGCTCGTCTCCCAGCTGAATGCAAGAGAAAGCTGCCACAAAATAGTGGAGGATCTGCAAAGTGAAAGTGGATCTGCACGGACAGTGCAGCATTATGTCACTGGGTAAATACTGGCAATGCTGGACACAGTTGTATTAATCACAGCGGAAAGATTAGAGGTTCCGTTTCCTAATGAGGGTCTGGTGAATGAGCTGGTGTAATTACCACAAAGTTGTTCCTCATCTCACACGTATTCTAATCTCTCCCTCCCTAAAAAATATTCACATCAGAAACCGTGCCTGTGGTGCTTTGAATGTAACAGTGCCCTAACAGATTTTTGCCCTATTTGTTTTTGGAAGGGGTAATTTGGGGAAAAGCTGGTTTTCCGCTTTAAAATGATGCTGCGTTCTGTTATTTTTGTTACCGCCCCATCCTATTCACAGTCTCCCCAAACTCTCTGGGGTTTTGCGATTTGGCTCCTCTGTGCCGTGAACCCAGGATAGTTTCAGAGCGCTGTGCTGTTGTTATAGCAGCGGTGCCCGCAGTTTTGGAAGAGGTGCGCCGCTGAAGACGGATGGCTTTGAGAAGCGGAGCTGCTTTCCGATGCGTCCGTCACACTGGCCCAGCGGAGTCCCCACCCTCCTGCAGTGCAGTTCTAATGGACTCTTTGTTTTCTGAGGCATCGTGGCACAGTTAATGGACACTCTGAAAGCACATTATCTTTGTGCATGCACTTGCTGACCTTGCGTATTAACAAACAGGCTTTTATCAATCGGAAACCCCCTCAATTCCTGTGTCTGAGTTTGTGAGAGTCGCCTTTGGTAAACTGTACGGTCACTTATCAGTAATGGGAGAGTTCGTCTTATAACAGGAGGAGAGCATCGCACTTGTGTAAAATGAAATCAAAATGTTTGAAATCAGAGTTAATAAACAGGCATCTTGGCATTTACAGGGTTCGTTTCATAACCAGCTGTGGCGATATCCCCCCTCCCCACCTGACTTTACTCAGGCAGAACCGCTCTCTTCCTGCAGGCTTTGGCCCACGCCCTGCTAACATTTGGGGCTGCAAGTCTCCAGAGAGGTGTGCTGCTACAAACCAAACCAGTAATAACCCGACATCTGGCTGGCTGTGTCAGCCATACGAGGAAGAAAAAGCACCGCAGAGGGTTAAAAGAAGGCTTTTCACTCTGGTGGCAATTCGTTTTGTTTGTCATTAAATTATAACATAGATGGAGCAAGAGGAAATGCAGAAGAAATCAATTGAGCGTTTGGTCTTGTGAGGAGGCAGAGATAATTGAATGGTACATGACTGTAAGACTGTTTAACAACAGTATGACATTTTTTCCGGCAGCAGCAGTTAGTGACTTGCCACGAGAGGTCCGAAGCCCCATAAATGGCACCACCCTAAAATTTCTCCCTCTCTCGTTCCTCAGGAGTTGAGACCACGATGAACGGTGACTCGAGCGCCGGGGTGGTGACAGCCCCGCCACCCACCACGGCCCCGCACAAGGAGCGCTACTTTGACCGTGTGGACGAGAGCAGCGCAGAGTACCAGCGTGAGAGGAACATGGCCCCCGACCTGCGGCAGGACTTCAACATGATGGAACAGAGGAAGAGAGTGTCCATGATCCTGCAGAGTCCGGTCAGTCAGGGATGCTAATGTATTCATGCGCACGCACGCACACACATAGACATAAGACATCCACGACACAGCCAAAAATACCTACGCAGCATACATACATACATACACAACAGACTCACACATGTAACACACAAAAAACAGTCACTCAAACTGATATACAACACACACACAACATATATACATAGCACACATGCACACACGCACATATAACACAATACACTGTACTCAATCACTCAAACTCACTTAACACATACACACAACACACAGTACCATCTAGCCTGGCCTTTAAAGTAAAGACCACAAGTTTGCAGTGAAAGATACATGGAGTCAGATCAATTCAGTCACTGTGACTTCTCTTATTTGAATGTATTCAAATATTAAACATTTAAAAATGGAGATGAATGGTCAGATAAAACCTTACCAGAATTATCAAGATGGACGAAATTGAATCAAGGAAAACTGTGTGTTGCACTGTGGTTCCTGTTCATCAATGCGTCCCTTCTCTCCAGTGGTACATGGTATAAATGCCCTCTCTGATCAGCAGTGTCTCTGTGTCTGGCTATGGCCTAATGAAGGCACGTGCAGTGTTTTAGGGTCAATGTGAGCACAATAAAGCAGTGTTTACAAACCATTCCTGTCAGTGACACGAGAGAGGTGGCCCTTATGTCTGTGTGTGGTGACACACAGCGCTGGAGAGCAGGAGGAGGAGGCTGGCAGGGGGCCGGTGCTGAGGCGAACAGCCTCAGGACTGGGCAGGAACGGGTAAAGATGCTGGCCTGGATATGAGAAAAGGAGGTCTTGCTCCCCCCCCCCCCCCCGCCTTTGTCACATTGCAGTCACACTGCAGGACAAGCGGAGAGAAAACTGTACAAACCAGTAAATACCAACCAAAGACAGGTCTTAACCTTTTTTGGAAGATTTTGATTGAGTCTCAGATTTCTTGCAAATGAAGCTTCCTCAATGGGATACTTAACATTAGAAGGGTAATGACATAACTGAAGAAAGGCAGCATGAAACCATCCTCAAAGCTCTTGTAAATCTTAGGAATATGATCCATATTTCTGTCTTTAGATCCAAGAAAAGGCTGTATTGAAGTGTATATGCATTTCATACAAGAAGAGAAATATATTAAAGTAGTCTTTTAATCCAAGAATGATGGTTTAAAATGTGTAAGACTTTTAATCCAATAATAGAGTTGTTCTGTAAAAACTTTAGGGTGGTTACTGTAGGAGAAGAGACTTCAGCTCTGTTAATTGAGATCTGGCTGTTCAACAGCACTTTGACTCCTGCTGTCTTGTAATTGCAGGCCTTCTGTGAAGAGCTGGAGACAATGATCCAGGACCAGCTGAAGAAGGGGAAAAACCCCACCAGCTTGCTTGCCCTACAGCAGATTGCCGACTACATGACCACCAGCATCCCCACCATGTACCCAGCAACACCTCAGGGGGGCATGGCTGCCCTCAATATGAGTGAGTCTGACCCTATCCCATCTCCACTCTGAGCCCTTAAACATGAGTCATTGTGGCCCTATCCAGTGTACCTTTGAATATTCCTCAGCGTGTGCCTGTCCCATAGTAGGGACACCCTGCAGGGTGTTAAATGTGCCGTGCCCTCAGACAGTGGTGTCATGGCGGCTGTCTTCCAGGCCTGGGCATGGTGACCCCGGTGAACGATCTCCGCGGCTCAGACTCCATTGCTTACGAGAAGGGCGAGAAACTGCTGCGCTGCAAGCTGGCTGCCTTCTACCGCCTCACCGACCTCTTCAGCTGGTCACAACTCATCTACAACCACTTAACAGTAAGCCTCTCTAACATGACAGGATCACTGAGCATTACTCAGGCTTTTTCAGCTTTAGTTTTCCTCAACTTAAAACAGGCCTTCCTGGACATGGTCCATAACAAACTCAAAAAACAACCTCGCTATTGGTAGATTTATCGGCTGTTTTAGCAAGGGACTATTCACATGCTTCTGTTCAAAGGTTATATAATTAAATGCCTGGAGCCTAATGTTGGAAACTAAATGGCTGGCTTTTCTTTAATTACAGTGAAATGTAGATGCGAGAGTAATAATGAAATATTTTTTGAGACCGATTTTCATGGAGATTCACTGCTCTTGGCTGGAGTGAGTTGTGTACATTCCCCTGCTCAGCTTTTCTGTAATTACTTTAGGTGCACCAATGGGCATGATTACTACCTGGAAGCTGACAGGTCAAATGGACAGAATGATAGAGAATGAGGCAGGGGGATATTGGATGTTGGAGGCATTTAGTGATTGAATAAGCCTGTCCAAATCCAATAAATCTGCTTTCAGATCAAGCTGGCAGTTGAACATACAACCACATTTAATCATTTCCTGGTTTCTCTGACTCATATTATTTTATGTTGATGCTTGACCGCAAAATGTCTATTTCTCTGCTCCACAGAAGCTTTTGGTGTGGTTTCCGTGATGAGCAGATTTGAACACCAGACCTGTGTGACAGTGTCCTTTGCTGTAATGCCCATGTGTGCTGGCTGCTGTTAGACATAGTGGAGTGATTATTTCGCTCACATCTTATCCGCCTGGCTTATCTCGCAGGTCAGACTGAACTCGGAGCAGGAGCGTTTCCTGATTGTCCCCTTCGGCCTCCTGTACAGCGAGGTCTCTGCATCCAGTCTGGTAAGAGCCCTCCTCAGCAGTGACTCAGCTGTGAAATAACCTCTTATTCCAGTCACAACCACAGCTGTCTTGTCCTCCAGCATTTAGAAGTGGGGTGCTCTTTATTGGGAATTCCATTCATTCATGCAATGGGAATTTATGAAGAATAATTTCAGAACTTGTCTGTGTTCAGACCATTACGTATGCAAGTGAGAGTTGCAAATAATGTTACTAGTTTCATTTTTGGTAACATGATGCAGAGTTTGCTGATACCATAATCTTCCTGTCGGAAGGGGAAGTGTGAACTCCTGACTGATAAGGTCATTTTGGCATCAGGCTACACGGACAACACTTAAGCCCTTTAGTCTGCCAAGCTTGGGGATGATGTTTGTTTGGTCTGGTGAAGGTGGTGATGTAAGATGTCTGCACTTGCTCAGTTACACTTTAATCTTGAAGGTACAGTAACTTGCGTGTGTGTGTGTGTGTGTGTGTGTGTGTGTGTGTGTGTGTGTGAGAGAGAGAGAGAGAGAGAGAGAGAGAGAGTGAGAGAGAGAGAGAGTGAGAGAGTGAGAGAGTGAGAGAGTGAGAGAGAGAGTGAGAGAGTGAGAGAGTGAAAGGACTTAAGAAATCATATGCGTCTCCATTGGTTTTCTACCATGTGTTTGCATTAGAAATCTCTTTTTTGATAGTGGCTTTGAATGAAGAGGTGCCGTTTTAAATTGAGTGCAATGATCTGTTCCAATTTACTTTGTTTCTAATTGGCTCCTCTTCAGCTTTGACCTGTTTTGGTTGTGGCTTAAAAATGTACCTAAATTGAGTATGTACCCTGGTGAACATTAATATTTACAGCATTTTAGATAAAAGTACATGAATGTGTCAGAGCATCAAAGGTTCAGTTTTGCAACCATTTTGTTTTGTCTAATGCAAATTCAGCTTGCTGTGTATTGAGTATTTCTATATTGTTCTAGCTGAATTTGGCTTTCAGAGATGGGATATAGCCTATTCAGCCAAGATTCAAAGTTTACTGTCCTTCAAAGCAAGACATGTGTCTCCACAGCTCAGCATTAATTCACAAAATGAAAGAGAACAGAGTGCACTACAAGTCATTAGTGGATAAAGTTGCATGGCTTTATTGAGATGCTGGATAGCCGTAGGAATGAAATTCTTGACAATATGTGCTTTGTTTGTCATAGACTGTGCTCAATCAGGTCAGATTAATAATCATTCAAACTCATTTCAGGTGAAAATCAATCTTCAAGGGGAGATTGTGGACCGAGGGAGCACCAATCTGGGGGTGAACCAGGCCGGATTCACACTCCACTCAGCCATTTACGCGGCTCGGCCCGATGTCAAGTGCATCGTGCACGTCCACACCCCCGCCGGAGCTGCGGTACGTGCTCATCTGTCTGTTCTGGCAGCAGAACTTCCTGTCAGCAAAGCACGGGCTGTCCAATCAGATGGTCTCCATCCCCTGCAATTTCTACAGTTGTGCAGAATCTTTGAATTCTTTTACAGATATACTATACTTAGTGGGCATGCTTATTTGGTCCATAATTTCACCACAAATGCATTGAACAAGTAACTTCTGTCACATTTCAAAGCAGGCCGAAAGCCTGTTCCAGACACTCAGTCTCAAATATGCAACTTGAACTCGAACTTTCAAAGTACAGCTAGAAATATGAGATGTGGATTTTACATGAAAGCAGACTAATTTTTTTAAATGGCTGTTTGAGTCAAAGCAATGTGTATTGGGTCAGTCACCCCTTGGTATTTACAGATAGCTCCAAATGCAAGTTGCTGTAAGAAGAAAAGTTTTCTAGCGAGTGACGTGCAGGTCAAGACAAAAGCGTTTTGGGTCACACTTGACTTAAAACATTCATACAGTGATTATTTCTGTATAAAAGTTATACTTTAACAAATAACATCAAAAATAAATAAAGGAACCGGCCTCCTTCTGAAAATATTTTGAGATAAATACAACATGGTATTGTATTTACGTATTTACGTACGTATATGGTATTGGAATTACAGGGAAAAAACAGCAAATAAATCTGTTTTTGTGTGTTCTACATACAAACAAGATGTTAAATGCTGGAGTGAGTTTCTGGTTACCTTTATACTTTAGTGGTGCTGAAAAAAGATCACTTCTATATGTTAACAAGGTGTAGCTATTTCTGGTATTTACAGGTTTTAAAGATGCAGTTTCTGACTAAATAAGCAGTAATGTTATTGGTTACCTAATTAAGGGGCTCTGGTGGTGGTTTGAAGGTTTGGTTTAGCTAGGGTGGATACCAGATCTTTGTGGGTCCTAAGACAGGGGTGTCCAAACCTCTCCTGGAGAGCCACTTGTCCTGCATGTTTTAGATCTCTCCCTGCTCCAACACAGCTGATTCAAATGATCAACTCGTTATGGACTCCTGAAGCTGCTGAATAACAAACTGATCATTTGAAGCAGCTGTGTTGGAGCAGGGAGAGATCTAAAACATGCAGGACAAGTGGCCCTCCAGGAGAGGTTTGGACACCCCTGTCCTAAGAAGACCTGCACAAGATGCCAGCTCAGAGCTGCAACCCAATAACATCAACAGAAATGCACAGAAGGAAGTGGAGCGCAAAGGATGGGGGATTTTCTGCATAACAGTTGTAGCGCATTATCACATTATTTAACGTAGCAGAGTGAAGTAACCCTAAATTCACAGCGCCCCCTGTCTGTCGGCTGTCTCAGGTGTCGGCCATGAAATGCGGCCTGCTGCCCATCTCTCCAGAGGCGCTGTCCCTCGGGGAAGTGGCCTACCATGACTACCACGGAATCCTTGTGGACGAGGAGGAGAATGTGCTGATACAGAAGAATCTGGGTCCCACAAGCAAGGTATGATTTGAGGAGGGATCCTCCTGTTCTCAGTTTCACATAGGACAGACATGTACAGGGTGCTGATCTGTACTGTGCATTTCCAGGTTCTTATACTGAGAAACCATGGACTGGTGGCCGTTGGGGAGACTGTGGAGGAAGCCTTTTACTACATTCATAACCTGGTCACTGCTTGCGAAATTCAGGTACGGTTACAAATATTTTGTTTCACAGTACCCCGAATGATGCTTACTAATTTGTTTCACTGTGTCTTTCTGAAAGAGGGTTTGAATAAAGAAATGAAAGCCCCTGGGAAAAAATTAGTAAAGGTTAATGCAAACCCATATTGACAGCTTTTCTTCTGGCCTGCTCTGTGTAACAGTGTCCGTCTTGTTCTGGCAGGTGCGCACTATGGCCAGCGCGGGGGGTCCTGAGAACCTGGTCATGCTGGACCCAGGGAAGTACAAGGCCCGGCCCCGCTGCTCCGAGCCCGTCGGCGATGGCACCAGCTCCCATCCCAAGTGGCAGGTCGGGGAGCAGGAGTTTGAGGCACTCATGAGGATGCTGGATAACCTGGTAGGAATGCTGGGACATCAGTGCCCCTTGCTGTCTGTCCTTCAAGTGACCATTATAAGAGGGACATGTGAACTTGCACTGGTGGTATTTTCAACTTTCTCAGGGCTTTTTTTCCTTTGGTACCAAGGTCAATTCCAGTCCAGCCATATCCATGTGTTTTGTGTCTGTAGGCCCCATATTTGAAAAGATGTCCCCACAACCTCCCATCCCTACTCACTTACGCAAAATCAACTGCTACAAAATCATTTTTCAATCAAATTTTTCTTGTCTCCCCAGGGGTACAGAACAGGATACCCCTACCGGTGCCCTGCGCTGCGTGACAAAGCTAAAAAGTACAGTGACGTAGAGATCCCCCCGTCCGCCACGGGGTACTCCTATGCGGAGGACAGTGAGTCAGGCGCGCGCTCTCCTCTCAAGCACAGCTTTCAGAGGCAGCAGCGCGAGAAGACTCGGTGGCTCAACTCGGGCCGGCCCGACGAGGCCTATGAAGAAGGCCCGGACGGCGGCAGCCCCAAGGCGAAGACTAAGGTGTGGACGAACATTACACACGATCACGTGAAACCCTTGCTGCAGTCTCTCTCGTCCGGTGTCTGCGTGCCAAGCTGTATTACCAACTGCTTGGTCTGTGCCTACCTTATTGTTCATAGTTAGATGTACAGCTACTTGGGGCAGCTGGTTGGCACCTGAAAGGCTCTGGGGACAGTACCCACCCTAGCTTCTGTAAAACTAACCCCGATGCCACTGTCTGATTCTAGAAACTTCTACTGTCTCCTTATTCTTCCTCTTAACATTTGCTTGCTCTACTGTATCTTTAAAGAGGTGCTTAATTCTGCTTTCTGACCCTTGTTACCTTTCATCTCTAGCAAGTCCAAACTAAAAATGTTCTTAAAACTGCTTAAGACAGCATTGCATTCTAATGAAGATGTTAATGTGTGATTGCAAAGCCCATAGAGGATTGCAGTAATATAAATTCAAGGCAGTGTTTGATATATTAATTTGCCTCATTTCTGAAAGAACTTTTTGCTCCCTTTCTCTCTAAATTCTCTCTTAAGCAGTTGACTCTGCCTCCTTGCTGTTATTTACTGCTCAGGCACGCCCCTTTCCTCTGGTTCCCCAAAGCCTTAGGGTCTCTGCCTACCAGCTGCCCAGTGCATGTTGTGTTGCATGTGTTCAGATGCATTGTGGGTGCTCTCCTGGAGGTCCGGCAGGGCGTGGCACAACAGATGTGTCCTCAGCCCAAAGTGGGCGTGGCTCGATGGTACTGCTAACCACTGCTGCTTCAGATTTATTTGTTGTTGCAGTTCTTGTTGTTGTCTGTGCTATTTCTAACACTAATGCCGCTTTGCACAGTTAATGGAAGATACAGATTATGTAGGAAGATTACATAAGCAGTCATCATATAAGCTCTTATCTAGGGCTAATTACATTGGTCACATTTCAGTATTTATACAACTGGATATTGTACTTGAGACCTTCTGGTTAAGAACTTTTTTCAGTAGTACAGGACCCCTTTATGAAAGTAATATACTTACATGACACGCCATTTAAAGATTT